>NW_004524579.1:13344066-13422773 GCF_000260255.1 Octodon degus | reverse complement strand
AGGAGGAGGAGGAGGAGGAGGAGGAGGAGGAAGGAGGAAAAGGTGGTGGTACTGGTGATAGAGACACAGAGAGCCCTGCAGGCAAGCAGGCCTTGTTCCACCACCATCCCTGTGTCACTTCCTCGGCTTTTTTCCCCCCTTTCAGCTCCCAGGGGAAGCTCTGAGGGAGACACAAAATGAACCTGCTTGTCTCTCCCTCCCCTTTCTCTTTTGGAAAGTTGCCTTCTGTCTGGGCTCTTGTGCTGTGCCTGCCCCTTCCTGGGCCCAGCCCCCTGCTGGCCTCCTGCCTTGTCTCCCCTTGTCTGTCACCGGGGCCCAGCGGCATTTTCTGTGTGCAACCCTTTCTCCCGCCCTTCCTCACAGCCCTCTCCTTTGCTTAATCATCTTAATCACTCTGTCCTTGTAACTCAGCCTTGGGCTGTCTGGCAGCAGCACTGCCCCAGAGGTGACAACCCTGAGTTGCACACCCTGCTTTGGACACCCGCCAAATGACTGCCAGACCCTAGGCCCTTCTTTGAAAGTCCCCAACTACCCAGGAGGACTCGACTCCCAGAAGCACTGAGAACCTCTTCTGGGCTCCATGCCTGCTCCCTGGGGGACAAGGAAGAAAGCCAGCCTCTGCTCCACACATCACACTGGGGTGGGCGCCAAGCCCTGGGGTCAGAGGGTCCCTGCCGTGGCTCCTGGCTGGCTGCTCTCAGGGGCATGATGGAGAAGATACCTTCTATTCTCTCTCACTCCCACACCCTTCAGCCTGTCTGCAGCATCAGGCCCCCTAAACCAGTCTGCTCTGGCAGTTCTGATTAAAAGGCAGGTTCCAGAGGTGTCCCTGGGCTCAGGATATCTTAACAGATGCACCAAAGTTTCAGTGGCACGTCCCACCCCTGCCTGGCCCGCACAGGCTTGTGCCCTCGCCTGAGCAGCACCCCACACACAGCGAGCCCCGGCTCGGCGGCGCACACACCGAACGCTCCAACAGCGCCCTCTCCTGGAAGCTTGCTGCATCTCCCAGGTGGAACCCAGGCTGCTCTTGGTGTCTGTACCTAGTGCAGCTCAGAAGCTCCCTGGCCAGGGAACAAGGGAGGTAGAGGGGTTTGGCTTCGTGGCGAAGGACTCTCCTGAGCCTGTGGGGCCTCAGCAGGGCCGAGAAGGGGACAGGGACACAGAGACCGCATTGCTGTCAGGTCTCCCTGAACTTCCACCTCTGGTACTACTTGGGATATGCACACCCTGCGTGAGTGTGAGCATGAGTGTGATCATCTGTGTGTGTGTGTGTGTGTGTGTGTGTGTGTGTGTGAGAGAGAGAGAGAGAGAGAGAGAGAGAGAGAGAGAGAGAGAGAGAGAGAGATTCCCCAAGAGCCCAAGCAGAGGAGCAGCTTTGTTTATTGTGGCTGTAACCTTGGCTTTGGGGTAGAACAAGGCAGTGGGAATCTTCGGAGCCTGGAGCAAAGAATTTAATATTCATAAGTGACCTCACTATAAATGGAGTCCAGCGCCCTGAAGGACTCACAGGCGATGCTCTCTGCATCCTCCCACCGTGGCCTCACTCAGGGAGTTCATCAAAGTCTCCAGCGGAGCTCCCAACCTGTCTGGGCGGCTCCTGCCTAAGGGAACCCGTGGTCCCCCCACAGAGTTCTGGGCACATGCATGGGCAGGGGGCCAGGCAAGTACCCAGGGGTTCAGAGGTGGTCCTGCACCTTATCCAGAGTCTTACACATGACAGGAACTTGGGAAGTAAACAGTATAGTAGATTCTAGCCTAGCGCTTTCCATATAATTCTACACATAGCAGCCCATTTTACAGATGAGACTTGGAAGGCTGCAAGAAGTGAAGTAACAGGTTCCAAGACGCATAGCTGATAAGCAGCAGTGCAAGGGTCAAAGGCCAGTTTTAGAAAGTGTCACGGCTCTACTTGAGTATATATCATTGGGCCTATTTAGGTAACAGAAACCTCTACATTTTTATCATCTCTTTCAGAGCTACACATTCAGACTAAATATTTGTTGAACTGGCATCTTGCAGCACATAGCACAGCAGACCTAAAATCACTATGGACAGAAGTGAGGTGAACTGGGCCCAAAAAGAATCAAATTTGTGAACCAAGTCAGAAGGTGTGGATTCTGTGGTGGTGATGCCCTGTGGCATGTAGTAAGGTAGAGGGAGCCCCCAAACTGGAAAGCCTGGGTCCACCTTATGAAGGCTTCTGGGGACAGAGCCTTGCAGCTAGTGCGCCAGCACTCAGGGGTCAGTGCCTCACACTCCACAGCCAGCTTGCACTAGTGATGCCACCTGCTTGGGGACATCCTTGCTGCAGCTCTCTGGCGACACTCCTCAGCACATGCACGTGTTTCAGCAGCAGGTCACGAGAGCTCCTTTGCCTGCCAACCCAAGGCCTCTGTGCCGGAGGAATGTGCAGCGTGCTGGGAGCCCTCTTGTCTGTCCAACCCAGCCTCAGCCTCCTGCACCTGCTTTTAAACAAGCTAAATAATGGCTAACATCTTCATTTCCTTCATTTTTGTAAGGAAGGGGCATAGAAAAAAGAAATTCCAGGAGGCAGAGAAGGAGACAGGCTGGACCTTTGTCCTCAGGAGGCTCTACAAGCTGGGTCCAATCTGCAGGAGACTCGCCCCCACCATCTCCCCTCAGGTCTCTCTCTGTGAATCAGATCTGCATCCTCCAAGAGTCTTATCTGGGGAGACAGGAACTATACCCTGACAAAGCAGTGTAGCACTTCTTGTCAGCCATTGAAGCAGAAAGTGGGAAGAAAGGCTTGGGTGAGATCAGGAGGAAGGTGTGTGTAAACCGGCCCCCAGGGCAACTGTTGGGTGGCAGGTAGTACACAGGAAAAGAGCACTTATCCAGACAGCAGGGAGAGTGTGGGAGCCCTGCCCTAAGCTGGTGGCCCGGCAGGCTTTCAGGACCCAGAGTCTGGCCATGAGTGAGGTGATCTGCCCTTCACTCCTGGGGCCTCGGGTGCTTGGGATGTTCTGTGTGGTTTCCGATGCAATTTCTCCAGGAGAGACCATGTAATACCGGTGACCAGAGGACCACAGGAAGATGACGAGGCTCAGGATAGAATTCTGTGCCTCCATCTCCTGATCATTCCTGAGAAAGCTGCCAGGAGGCTCACGGACATCGTGCGCAGGTGGTTAGGAGGGTTTGTGCTGCTTTCCCAGTCCCTCTACTGGCCACCCAGCCCCTTCCTAATGACCATCCAGAGAGGCACCACGAGATCTGCTTCCTCCCATCTCTGCCCACAGTGTCTACACAGTCATCATGGAGCTTTCTCAAGGCCTCCCTTTGCTGTTTGTCAGGGTGGAATGCCTTGGAGGAGGAAGAGTTCTGACAAATATTCCCCCAGCACCAGCACCATCCTCCCTCTCTTCCTGAGGTATTGACATTGGCCATCCCTTTCCCTTCCAGGAGGGTCTCTGGGCCCACCCAGCCATTAATTTGCAAATGGACCATTTTCTGCTTCAAAGGGCATGTTTTTTTCTAAGATCTACACTTTTTAAGTATTCTCAAATGACCAACCAGAATCAATCTGAGATCTAAGAGTTTGGTGTATGTCGAATGTGGATTCTCAATTTCCATCTTTATTTCTTTATGGCAAGGCCCAGCCAGTCGGCAGATGAATGGGAGACTGAAATGTGGGGACCCCAGAGAGGCCGTGTTAGTCATTTTTTATGCGCTCCTTCCACTGAGCGACTGCAGCTGATTATTATCCTATCCCCCTCTGTGCACTCTCCCGAAGCGCTTGTGTAATTCATTCTCTGTTCACAAGTCTGGCCTGGCCCAGCAGCGTGACCAAACCTGTGCCAAGCACCCGTGGGGAGCCAACGAAGGCGATGTTCCAGATGGAGGGTGACCCGTGGCATGCCCGAGGGGCTCTGCAGGTCAGGTCTGGAGGTCCAGGGCCATTGGGAGGAGGGGAGGGGCCTGAGCTGCAGGGAGGAGCTGAACAGGCCTTCAGGGACCACAGTCTTCCAGGGCCCCATAAGCAGCAGGTAAAGAGGTGATCTGGCTGCCACTCCTGCAACCTGCGGGTGAATAGTTGTCCTCCGCTGTTTCACAGCATCTTTCTCAAAAGCAGGTGACCTTGTGAGACGGGTGACCTCGAGGAAGATGGCCAGGCTTGGGATAATGGTACCTGGCTGCCATATCATCCCAGCGGGAGCTGGACCAGGCAGCCCCAGCCAAACCACCCTGGCTCTTTCTACCCTCTCTTTCCTAATTTCCCCATTACTGTAAATAATATCTTCCCATCTGAACAATTAGCCTCCTCATTTCAAGGCTCCTGGTTTGTTCTTTCTGGTTCTGAGACCTTAACATTGGAAAACACAAACACATCCGGCATCTGTCTGCGGTCTCCCTGCAACCAGCCCTGCCATTAATGCACTTACAGCCCCCGCAGGCCTGCTCCCCAGCCCCCCTGCCCATGTTTGTTTTTCCTGTGTTATTGAGTTCTGGGAGGCAAAGAGGAGGCAACTCCTAGCATCAGAAAAGCCAGGGAGGGGCTGGCCGGATCTGGATTTCTCCAGGATCTGCCCATCCTCTAGTGGGAGGAGATCTTTAAAAACAATCCCAATCAATCCCTAGCTCCAAAATAAAAAGCCTTCCTCTGGTGGATGTGCAGAGTCACTGTGGGCCCAAGGGGAAACAGTCTGAAGGCAATCTCCAGGCTAGAAGGGCTGGATCTCAGTGGTGGCTGAGCCAGGCGAGGTGCTAGTGATGTCGACTACAATAACACCCACTATCTAGTGTTTGCACTCCTTGCACACTTCACAAATCATGCTCAGGGCCAACTGATCCTTTAAAAATGTTTAGGAGATCAGGGGAGAATTCTTACCTCCATTTGCAACAGAAAACCAAAGCCTGAAAGGTCTGTCCAAGATCCTCGGAGGGAGAGCAGGTGGATGGCTCCTTAGGTGGGTCGGTCAGCAGGTGGGTAGGGGGGTGAGTACTTAGGTGAGAGGGTAGACAAATTGGCAGAAGGATTACAGAATTTCGGCCAATATTCTGTCTCTCCCCTCCAGGCCACTCCCTGCAGTAATCACCTGCCCCACAGGGTGCAGCTAGTTGTATTTTAAATGGAGCCAGTGCCATTCACTAATTATTCCCTGCGGGTCTCACCTCCTCCATGGAAGGGGAAACAGCTTTTCCTCTGTGCCTCCCATCACTCCATGATTGTATTTTTGGATCTAAAACTCAGGACATCTGGTGTGACAAGGAGGCGATGCTCCTCAGACAGTAGGAGAAGTGAAATCAGGGCTGCCCTGGGACAGCGAGGTGAGCTTGGACACTGCCTGCTGTGTCCAGGATGAGCTGGGCACCCAGCCACAGCCAGCAAGGCCTGGTGCACTGAACAGGAGGCAAGGACAGGCCTGCCCTTCGTCCTCAGTTCTCTAGGATGTCCTCAGAGCTCCAGAGGGAGAGCACAGCCCAGGCACCCCCTCCTCCCCTCCTGGTTGGTAGTTCTAGCACGTTCCCCCTCACGAAGGCCCCCCAACCAAGGCTGCCTGGAAAACTCCGCCGGGAGCATGTACAGGACACCTTGGGTCTGATGTAACATTTAATGGCCAAGTCTCCCCAGGTCCCTGCATTAATACAAAACTATTTTACTGTTCTAACCAGACAGAGTCACACTGCTAATGGCTCCAGGGCTGAGCCTACGCGAGAAGGAGGCAATGCAAGAGGCAGCAGTCACAGGCACCTTGCAGTGGCCTTGACTGCAGAGAAGGCCATCCCAGAGGCAGAGGTCAGGACCGGGCAAGGCTCATCTCGACATCCTGGGAGCCCAAAGCACAAGTGTATAACGATAGCGTTCAGTACACAGTAGCTGAGTGAATCGGCCATTATGGGCTCAAGGTTCTGTGGATGCATGTTTGCCCAGAGATACGCAAAGACCCATGTACACTTCCTTCAGCCTGGGCTAGAGATGATGTGAGGCTATCAGGCCGTGTGCACTGAATCTTGACTCCCACACCTGCCTGAGCAGCCTCCTTTAGACCTGGCCTGGGAATTTCATGGATTTGGTGACCAGGAGAACTGATGAAGAAGAGCTCCCTAGAGACAATGGGCTGCACTAGGCATGGAGGTCTCCTGGGAATCCTAAGGCGCTTGGCGCTTGTGTTCTTAGGAGGGCCATGATGTCAAGACTCCTTCAGAGAGGATGGCACAAAATGCCAAAGCAAGTAAGACCCATTGGATGCTGGTGAGGGGCTATGACTGTCTAGACAGGAGTGCCATAGCCCTTGAGGGTCCTCAGTTATAGCAAACATCACATGCATATATGCACAGTCAGAAAAAAGCCCTCCAACTATGGCCATAACTCCATCTTGCTTTCATTTGCGAAGCCCCATTTCCATGGACACCAAGGAGCTGGAGAAACTGACTCTGGGCCCGTGGTAGTGCCCCCCCATTCAAACCTCCTCCTCCCTCCTCCGGGTAACACAGAGCGCTCCTCTCCCGGCACTCTCGGCACTCATGCAGCCAGCTGTGCAGCCTGGTGCCCGTTCCTCGCTCCTCTGAGCCTCAGTTTTCTCATCTCTAAAGTGAAGAGGCGGGCTGGGGAGTCCCTGAGGCCCTGTGCGGCTCTAGCATCCAGGCTGCGGAGCTGCGGGGCTCTCAGGTGGAGGCAATTTCCCAGATCACTGAGCCCCACCTGGCCGCCATTGTGTGAGGGCCTCCCCTGGGCATTAGCCGTCTGGAAACATTGCCATCCATCTTTCTGAATATCTGGTTAAAACACTCACCTAATCCTAACCTAATCCTTTCAATTTGGGGAGAGAATTGAAGAAAAAAAAACCCAAGCAGCCTGAAGCCTGAATGCTAACAGATGGGTAAAAAGTATGTATAAATTACACCCGCTGCTGTCAATTCAAGCTCTCCAGATAAAGTGATATGAAAGGTGTTTCATTTATAGGGGAAATTAATTGCCAGCTGTATGACTGGATGGTGTGAAGAAACCACAGCCACATGATGTGTCCCATATATTTTTCCTGGCTGGATCCAGCACCTTCCATGCCAAGGGCTCCTGCTCAACTCCAGACCTGGGAGGCACTGAGGTAAACATGACCCTGAACCAACTGCCCCAACTTGGGACACAGCCAGGGAAGTTTCCAGCATGGTGGGGTGCTTAACATTGGCTCCTCTCCACCGCCAATCCTGACCACTTGAGCCTTGGTTTCCTTACCCTGCAGGGCAGCTGCATAAAATGTGACCGCTTTATCTGTGAAGACATCTTCTGTTTTGTCAGAGTCTGAGGTCCAGGACCACATCACAGTCTTCTCTGTACCTTTCCCTTGTCTTGCCAGGAACTACACTGTGAGAACTCAGGCCACACCGATGGCTCACACTCTGGGATGCCATTCACATCTTTCATTCTGGAACAGCCCATTCTGTACTAGTCAAACCCTGGACCTGCCAGGCTTTAGCCTTCACGTCAGTAAAGCTAGGCTGTTGTAACTTAGCGGGCATACATAACAAAAGTCTCCAGATTGGGCGGCTCCTGCAACAAGCATTAACTTCTCCGAGTTGAGGATGGGGGCTGGAAGTCTGAGATCAAGGTGCTGGCAGATCCTGGGTCTGCTGAGGGCTCCCTTCCTGGCTTATAGTCAGTCGCCTTCTCGCTGTGCCCTTACAACGTGGGGAAAGCACGACGTGTTCTTTCTCTTCTTCTAGTGACACTAATCCCACCACGATGGCCCTGCTCTCATGACCTCAGCTGTCCTCCACATACCATGAAGTTGCAAGGTTGAGGCTTCAACTTGTACTTTGGGGAGGACACAGCTCTATAGTCCATGCCAGTGTTATTCGCTGGATGGTCCACAGCTCGCTGCCTGTACTGGAGTGCAGTCTGGCTAGTAGAGCCTCTTTATTTCTTTCACTGACTACAGAGACCAGGAAGCTGAGAGGACAACGCTGCAGGGCAACAGAGGCAGCAAGGGCAAGCCCTCCAGCCTGCCTGTACTTGTCCTTACCTGAGACCATTTTAGGTAGGGTGCCTGCCTCATAAGGAGAAACGGCCTCCCAGGGCCTCGCCTGGGTCCTAGGGTGTTTCCCACCATAGATAGGGGTGGAGAAGCAGAGTGATGACAAACCCCATACTGTTTGCACCTCTGTTTCCATGGGACATCACCCACAACCAGCCCCACCAGAAGTGCTCTCTGGCCCTATCCCTGGAGCCATTTCTAGAAAGGTAGAGAGGGATGCAGAGAGCCTACCAGGCTCCCAAACCACATGGTCCAGGCCCTCAGCAGTCAGAAAATCTGGGTCCCAGTACGTACATCCTGTTTGCCCCATCCTCTCTTTTGTTTCTTGGAAAGAGGTGGGACAAGGTAGGGTGAGGATTGGGCTTGCATTAAGAAAGCCAGTATGGGGGTGTATTTTTGCAGCATCCTGTACAAACCCACAGGCCTGGAGTCCACCCCACCAGCTGCTCACCAAGCCAATGCAAGGAATTCTGATTGGAGAGGGGGCGAGTGAGGAGACTTCCATCTGCCCCCACCCAGCATTTATTAGGACTATTAAGACAATGAACTAATATTCTATTCAGATTTAAATAATAAATTAATCTGCATTATACTGAGGAGGCTTCAGAGAGACTTAATTATCTGGTGTACCTTAGGGTGGAAATGCAGGCTGAAATCTCACTGGGAATAGACAAATGTACCCACGATCACACTGATGCCTTGATGTGGAATTCAGATGCCAAATCCCAGTGCCCCTGCTACCCTCCGGCCCTAGACCTTCCCCATCAGAGGGGGAGGGGATCCTCCAGGGAGCACCAGGAACACTGTTTCTTGAGTCACCTGTCCTGCTGAGCCCCAAAGCAGGCAGCAGCTTCAAGGATGAGGACTGAGACCTTTGCAGTCAGGCCTGTTTGCTAGGGAAGCAAGGAGCCACATGTTCCCACCGAGCAAATGGAGCTGAGAGAAGGATCTCCGGCAGCCAGCCAGACTTCACCTGAACCTTCCCATGCAGCTTCCCAGCTGCGTGATCCCAGGCAGCATAACTGACCCAGCAGGGCCTCAGTTTCCACATCTAAAATGAGGGTGATACCAGCTGTGTCCCGTCACTTGGAGGACCAGTTGGCCATGACCCGTGGAGGTTTTAACACCAAGTGCAGGGCAGGAAGTCCTTGGGGAATGGAAACAGTCTGATTAGACACACAGGGGCCTGCATGAGGGAGCCTTTGAGGGCACAGTGACCCATTCCGCCAGGCCATGGTTACCGTCTTAAGGGAACTTAGCGGAGAGGGAGGCTGGAGATGGAGGTACCGCGGTGTGTTCTTCAGTTAAGCCAGCCAGCGCCGGCCTGTGGTTAATTTTCCTCCCTAGCTGGTTCCTGCCTCTCCCTGGGAACAGAGCTTTTCACACCCTGAGCCAGCCTGCCCAAAAGAAGACTATTTTCAGCCCAGCAGCTACAGCAACAAAGATGTGAAGTCACCGCTGCTGCCTCCAGCTCCCCCCCCCCCAGCCAGAGGGAGTTGAGTAGGGAGCTAGGGATCTGCAGCCAGGCCCGGGGCCCTGCCCCATGCCCTCCTGTCCAGGCAGGGGCTCTGCACGAGCTGGTCGTCGCTAGAGCTCTGTCCCTCCAGAGCGGGCTAGCTGGATTGGAGGCTGGATATCTCCTGAGGAGGAAATGCTGAGTGGGGTGCTGGGCTGCAGCGAGGTGGGGCAGGCTGAGGCACCTGGTGATGGATGAGTCATCCTGGCAGAGAACCCAGTGCAGTGGGCATTGCCGAGATCCCGAGTAGAGAAGAGCTAGATTGTTTGTTAAGTTCAAGACCTGTCAGTTGTCTCAGTCAGCTTTATAAGGAAAACGGGATCAGGACCTTGCTAAGGAAGAGAGAGAAACTTAGTGGTCAGGGGAAAAGAGAAATCTGAGGAGAGATGGAAGAAGTGATTCCTTCCAGGCCCACGAGAACCCACCACAGCAAGGCAGCAACATGCCACACACACCCCAACACACACATGTACATGTGGCAGCTAGGCTGAGGATGGGGCTGAGAGCTTGGTCACCTGTCAGCCAAGCAAGCTCCACGCCTTGGTGAGATACACAGCTTGTAGGCTTCTGGGCGCTTGTGTTTTTCTCTTGAATATTTCCACTGGGAAATTCCACTGTCTCAGCTAATCTGCAAAGAGGGGTTGTTGACAGGCAAGCCAGGGTTCTGGACCCTTAGACTATTCAGAGGCTCCCACTGCTCTGGCTCCCACAAGGAACCAGGGAAAGGCCAGCCAAGGCTCAGAAGAGAAAAGGACAGGCCACCACACCCTCCCCTGGATCTCTTCTTTCTGTGTGGCCTCCAGGCTTTGCAGAAAGTACTCAAAGGACCTGACTGTCCCTTCACTACAGGTACCCATTTCCCTACCCAGGGTTTTGCTGGGAAGAGAAGGAGGAAGTGTTCAAGGGAGGGCTCAGGGCTACATCTGGAGCCAGGCACTGGGATCATGTGGGGAACCGTAAGTAGCAGTCTCCTCCCCCACCCTCCCAGGGAGGACCACGGGTGCTCAGGGATTGCAGCTGGGTCTCTTGGCATCAACAGACACCCTGCTGTGAGGCCACAGCTGACAGGGAGTCCTGTTTAACTACCAAGGAGGGGAGCAGTAGCGTGACCCCAGGCCCCTTTCTGCCTCCCCTGCACACCTTGCTGCACCTGGCTCTCAGAGTCAGCTTGTCGCGGACAGGGACAAAGGCCACCTCCAAGAAGGTGACTGGTGACAGCATACACACACTTCTCCAGCTCTGGGGAGCCTCGCATTAACTCCAGGCTTGCGTGTGCTTGGTGGCCTCTGTTGGACGATCCTGCAGTCAAGTCACAGTGGCCTCAGCTGCAGTTAATAGGCTGCAAATGCCACAAACCAGTCTCTAGGATTTTCCACGAGCCCTGAAGCCTGATGTGAACATCTCCTTCTCCTCTTCTTCCTCCTGCTGGGAGTGACCCCAGACCTTTTTGTCTGTGTCCCTCATTGGGCAGCTAATCGTGTATGGCTTATCTTTTCATTCTAAACTATTACTTAACTGTTGCATTATTAATTTACTTTTTATGGTTTATGTTTCAGACTTTATGTGCTGCTTCCCTTTTCTTCAAGGAAACCATAAGCTTGTTGCAGCCTTGTTATCCTCAATCTTACCCCAGGCATCTCACACCCTGTATTCACCTTTGATGGAGGGGGCACTCAACTCAAGTCTATTTTAAGACTTCTGAACTCTGCCTCTTGCAGGGGTTTCAAGTCCTGAAGGAGCCGGCCAAAGACTGATTTCCACAAAAGAAGGCACCTTCCAGGGTTCCAGGCACTGTCCCTGGTCTACTTCCCTGTCTCCTCTTTCATTCTCAAGTGACAGAATTAGAAAACGTTGCAGCAAATGAAGCTTAGACCTCATGTGGTTCATCTTCATAACAACTCTGGGAATCCTTGCCCCAATCTCCCAGATGGTCCCCCTGTCTTTGCTCATACACACCCTGCTGCACCCCACTGCCAGGCCTGAATTCTACTGTTGGCCAACTGCATACAAGGGGCTCTAAGATAAAGGCAGCCACAGGCAAGATGGGGCATTTTAAGATAATTTCCAAGGACAAGTATTCAGATGCAAAGTGTTAGTATTTTCTTATTGTTCTCTACTGGACACAAGGGGGTAAAAAGACTATAAGATAGCATTCTTGTCCTCAAGTGACACTTGGTCTAATTGGGTGCCAAAAAATGTCCAAAGGAAGAGTGATGAGCCCCACAGGAAAAGACAACAACTGTTGCATTGTACTAGCAAGACTGGAGCATGGGACAGCTGACCACAGTGCCTGCTTCATGTCCCCAGGCCAGCCTCAGCCAGGAAGCCTGAAGTAGCTACCTAAGGAAGCCCTTACCCTTTTCATCTGTAGGAAGCAGGAGTGATCCTAGTGAATCTGCCTGGAACCTTAGGCCCTCATACTCCTGGGCAGTGGCAAGAGGCCAGGGAGGGAGGCATTGAGCACAGCGGATGGAGAGGTGGTTGCCACTCGGGTCACAGTGAAGCACAGTTTCTTCCCCTTCACTTCCAGTGTGGAGTTCATCCACTTCATCCCATCCATTTGTTGGTTGTGGGTCAGATGGAACATGTGTGCTGCAGGCAGTAGAATCCCCCAGTTGTACATAAGACAGGATTAGGACAGGAAATAGACATTAGAAAAAAACCTTGGCAGTACTTACAAGCTCCCTTCTCACCAGGAGCAAACCAAAAGAGCATAAAATATAGAGTATGAGAGTGCTGAGAGCGCGTCATTAAGAAAATCAGGGAAGGCAGGGGGTGGATCTAAGAAGGCTTCCTAAAAGAGGAGCATGCGGAGGAGGGTATGAAACTGTAAGTGTGAGACGCTGGCCGGGGCTCTGGGACAGTGGAGCAGTCTCCCCACGGGGCTGTCGCTGGTGGATCCTGGTGGCTGCCCTCAGAACACCTAGGGGACATGATAGACTGAAAATGGATGCTCAGGCTTACCTGGGAAGGTCTCTGTAGGCATGTTTTTCTTTTTTCTTTTCTTTTCTTTTCTTTTCTTTTTTTGCCAAGCCTTGGGAGTTGAGAGTATGTTGTGCCTGCCTCAGTGTATTTTCATTCTAAACATGTTTGCTTAGCATCTTACAGCTCTTCGGGTTCCTCTGCCACTAGGATTGGCTTTAGCTGGTCCACATGCACATGCAAAACTGCTCTGCTCAGTATGACCTTCCATGAATTTTATTACTTGTCTTTCTCTTTTATTTAGTTTTGTCTTTTCAAGGGAGCCATAGAGGAACAAATGCCCCCCTTCCCCAGCCCAAGCTGGCAGGCTCTAGGCCTGACCCCACTGTGTCATCAGGCAGCCTTCCCCATAACACCCTATCTGTTGCCCAGCTGTGAAGGTGGGGCGCACCCACAAGGCAAACCTCCTCAGCCACTGGGTGTGACCTGGATTTGGGGGATCCAGGAGGAGTGAAGCCCATGAAAGGGCAGGGAAGAAGCAAAGCTGAAGCCCCCTGGCTCAGGTCCATAGAGGACAACACATGCCCATCCTTCATGCTCCTCATTTTTGCAATCAGTGGAAAATTAAATGTTCAAGGTGGGAGACCTATTTCATGCTTTTACAGCTTCTCCCAGAACAGAAGCCTGGGGCTCAGGAGACCTAATTAGGAAGGCACAGGCCAGCTACCTCCCAGGACCTCAGTTTCCCTATCCGTGAATTGGGCATAATGACACCTTGCTCCTACAGCCTTGCAGATGCCAAGAGGAAAGAGTTTATGTAACAACATTTTGACAGTATAAAGTACTGTGCTTACCTACCAGAGAAGTTTCACAAAATTTAGTGCTACATATTATAGTGCCTGCAGCTTAATGAAGTTTTTCTTAGCTTAAAAGAAAGAAAGTAGATGTCTAATAGAATAAGATCACAAAATAAAGAAGTGATAAGCCCACTAAGAAAAGGATTTCTTGTTCCAAGCATAACTACTTTTCTCTCTGTGGTATTTGCTATTGAACCCAAGGCCTTTGCACTAAGCTACATTACATCACTAGCCGTTATATTTTTCAGACAGAGTCTTGATAAATCACTATGTAGCCCAAGCTCAGCTTGAATGTTCAATCCTCTTGCCTCATGCCTGGTTTTCAGCACACTGGCTTTTATCAGTCAACCAGTTTGGTTTGGTTTCGCCACGCTGAGGATGGAAATCAGAGCCTAACACATGCTAGGCAAGCGCTGTGCTGCTGAGCTGCTTCCGTGGCCCTAATTAGCCAGTTTAATTGGGCACCTACTGCAGGCCAGGAAGTGAGCTAGGTGGTGAGTGGCTGATGAACGAAGCAGTCGAGGACGAGAACTGCCACCTGGCTGCCTCCTGGCTCATCTACGGCCTCCCATCAGAGGGTTATCTGAGATGTTTTTCTCACTTTACTGGTCCTAGGACTATGCCCAACCCAATGGCCCAGAACTCCAGGATCTAGGCCTAGGGCCAAGTTGCTAGAGCCAGGCTTGAGGGGGAAGCCGATAATGGGATGGAAGGGAGGAGACACCTGAAGCTATAAAAAGCTCCAGCCCCACCTTCATCTGAGGTGAGAGCTGCTAATGTGAGCACCAAGGTCCTTGGGGTGAGGAGTGGGAAGCAACAGAGACACCCCTTGGGCGGGGCAGCCTGAAAGGTGGTGACTGCAGGGGCCCTGGTGGACCGCACCTCCTCTACATGGAGGGGGCTGAGGAAGAGGAGGGACGGATGGTACATGCGGCTGCTACCTGTGCTGCTGCCTGTGCAGCCTTTTGTCTGCAAAGGAGCCCAAAAGAGCAGTAGCTATCCGGCCAGTTTCTAAGAGGGTTGGCTCGGTCCCAGCCTCTGCTTTTTGTCTGAAACCCCAGCAGGCTGGAGTTTGCAGTCTTGCTGCACGCCATCCACACTGGCTCCAACTCTCCCACCGGAGGTGCATGCAGGGTGGGGGTGGGGACCCACTGCAATGCTATTACAGTATTTGCATTTATATGAGGCACAGACCCCAAGTCCTCGGTCTCTGGGTGCTTTTACAGCCCTGTGTATACATAATTTATTTTTGTTGCTATTTAATCAGTCTCTGGGTTGAGATGAAAAGTTTCCAGGGGGGCCAGGTTATTATGCAACTTCCAATTCCACCAGCATCTCTGATAGGATGGGGCCCCCAGTGCATGCCCAGCTGCAGAGATGGGGGCAGGGACTAGGCAGAGGCCAGGCAGTTCTCACCCACAAAGGAAGCTCAAGCTGGGTCCGTGGATGAGGGAGGTACTGATGCAAGGTCTTCCTCCCAAGGAGGCAGCCTGGAAGGGGGCGGTGGTGAGGGCCACCCCTCCATGACAAGGGAGCAGGGACTGAGAAAAGGGGCCCGGCCAGTCTGGTATGGTGTCACTCACCTGTAATTCCAATACTCTGGGAGGCTGAAGCAGGAAGATCACAAGTCCAAGCCCACCAGGGTGATTCAGTGATTTATAGAGACTCTGTCTCAAAATAAAAAATAAAAAGGCCTGGGGTGTAGCCCTGGGCCAAGGCCATGGGTTCAATATCTAGGACCACAAAAGGAGCAAGGAGGGGGAATCCGGTCAGAAGGGAAAATAAAAGCCTTGAAGTTAGAGTTTGGGAGTAAGAAGACAGAGAGAGACTGGGCAGGGACCCAGAAGCTATTGGGAGGGGGGACAGCTAATGGGGACCTGCCTGGAGTCAGGCACAAGGGAAGCCCAAGTGGAGAAGCTTTGTTAGAGTTCAGTGGAAACAACAGAGGAGATTGGGCTGGGTTCCTGAGACAGGCATCAGATCAGAACCCCTGCCCATGGCCACAGGCAAGCCCCAGGCTCCCCAAGATCACTGTCTAACTCAGGTCATTTTTGGAATATGGTGGATTACAAATAAATAGGCAAACAAAGAGCCATTGGTCTGGTCCTCCACTCTTGCTTCTGCTAGAGCCAAAGCCTTGGCGAGGAAGACAGACCTGGCCTGGGAAGGCATTGCCCACTTGGAAACTCCAGGTCCTAGGAGCCTAGGTGAAGAAGATGCAACCTGTGGCCTGCTCAGGCCCTGCTGAGGGGCCTCCAGGTATCAAAACACTGTTAGGGGGCACGAGGAAACCAGTAAGGCACAAGCTCCACCATGAGGGAGCCCTAGGGCTATGGGCTCATCTTGAGGAGCCAGACTCATGGCTCCTGCTGTGTTGCTCCTGCCGTGTGCAGAGCCTGCTTTCGGAGCTGCCCTCATATCCTCTTCCTCACAAACCCTGCAGACAGCAGACCTTCCTCCCTTTTATTTATTTTTTTTATTTACTTTTCAGTCTTGAAAATTGAACCTAGGACCTTGCACTGACCAAGCGATCTGTCACTGAGCTATGCTACCAGGCCTTTTCTATTTTGAAATAGTCTCCTTTCCTTGGGTACAGATCTAAAGTTAGTGCCAATGTAACTGAGATTTGGGGGAAAGTAATGATGAAGTTTGGGAAAATAGAAACAATGAGGCCTTACACAGGCTATGGGTCCCTGTCTCAGTTTCTTTTCTCTCATTGCTGAGACAAAATACCCAACACCCCAAAATTAAGGACGGAAAGATTTATTTAGCTCACAGTTCCTGGAGGTTTCAGTCCATACTCAGCAGGCTTTAAGGCAGAGTTTCATATGGTAGAGGGCAGCGGAAAACTGCAAAAGGCAAAGGCAAAAGGAGTGACGGCAACAAGGGCAACAGAGAGAAAGTCTGTCTCCCTTATGCTGCATTCAGGCCCCAGGCTGTGTGTAACACTCACACCCGTAATCCCAGCAGCACCCACACCCATAATCCCAGCAGCATTCACCCCAGCACCAGATCATGAATTAATCCCAACCTCTAGAAGTCTGCCCCCATGACTACATGAGGCTTTGGGGGAACAACTAGACACAAACCATAGCAGTCCCATTAATTGTCCCAGAATTGGCAAACTCCTCTGGATGTGTGAGCTCTGGTTCAGCCACTTTGGAACACAACCACATCCCTCTGCATAAGCCTGCACAGAAAACCCCTCTGCGTCACTCTTCCTTTCTGTCAGAGGCAATGCACTGGAGAAGACACCTGGAGCCCCACCTTCTCCCCTCTCCAAGCTGAGACTGAGGCCCAGAGGACCAGTGTGCCTTGCTTCCTCTACCTGGACCATTCATTCCCTGTCCATCCATGGCCCATCACCCAAATGACAACCAGACTGGTCCATGCTCTAGACCCACTCAGCCTCCTCCTTCCCCTCTCCACAGATTTCTTAGGACTCAGCCACTGGCCAAATCTTTTCTTTTCCTCTCATCACCCTGATTATTCCCTGTTTAATTAAAATTTGTTTCAGCTAATAGGCCTTAAATTAGTATTTTCAAATATTGACATCTACAGGACCCTCATTCATTATTTTCGAAAGCTCTAGGGCTAATTGCTTTATCACCCACCAATTAATTACTCATTCACTGGACAGGTAGCCACTGCCCCCAGAACATGGACTAACATACTCTCTGGAAGGCAAAGGTTCTCATAAGACAGATGCACACAAACATATGTACATATGTACACACACACACACACACACACACACACACACACACCCTAGATGCTTTCCCCAGCAGAAGTCTGGCCCAGTAAAATCTAGTCCTTCATACACTGGGGACCAGAAGGGAAACAGAGCCTGGCATCACGAGACTTTGTTATCACATCATCTCCTATCCTCCCCCAGGGGATACCCAGGACTAAAGAATGTCACAAGGACAGTAGCTAGACTAGTGACCCAGGGTCTCTCTTCCTTGAGAAATGAAGGAGGCCCTTGGAAGCAGACCTGAGAGATCTCTTATGGGTACAGGGGCAGACACAGGCACAAGGAGATAGGGTCAGAGTCAGAGAGAGGCTGTAAAGAGAGACAGGCCGGGACTGTAAGGGTCCCCAGAGACAGCAGGGAGGGCATCAGGGATCAGGCTCATACCGGCTTCCTTCTACCACTTCCCTGAGGACCCATCTAAGAACATCAGAAGGTGCAGGAAGGATCTGGAACAATCTACAGAGTAAAATTCCCATGCAACCCTGGCAAGAGCTGGGAGTCCATCTGTAGGAGTCCATCAGGAAAAGGTCCCCTGTGATTTACAGAGTTCTCTGTGCTATATGCTATTCCCTGCCTGAGCCATTAAGGTCTTTAAGCCTTAAAAAAAAAAAAAAAAAGAATAAGAATGTGTTCAGAACGCCACCTGAGACCCTAGGCCTCCCACCCCAAGCCCAAGATCCTGAACAGCTGCCCTGAGTTGGAAGAGGTGAGACCAGCTTTGGCCTCAGCAGAGTAGGAGCCTTCTCCTGAGCCCCGCGGCTGTTCTCTAGGCGGCAGCACTGCGGGCTCACCCAGGGGTGCCCAGCCTCCAAGGAGCTGCCTGCTGTGGCTGAGGCCCTACCAACCCCAAGCCTCTGCCCCAGAAAGCGGCTGCCTGGACACAGCCTGTCAGCCATGCAGCCAAGAAACCAGCAGGGCCCCTTGCCGGGCACTCAGCTCCTCTTTTTTTTTTTTTTTTTTTTTACTCCTTGTAAACAGTCTGGAGTGACTGGGATTAAAGTCTGCAAGTTGCTGGTATCGCTTTTCGGGAGAGCCAAGTAATCCACAGGGATTAAAGAAGCAGCCGTGCTCATCTCCCACAAATGAATATCTGTCAGAGGCATTGACCTGTTAAAATAATGAATTTAATGTGCAGCAAACCGCACATGGCAGCGGCGACGCAACACGGCCTGGCAAATTGTTTTCCACGTGTTCTAATGAGACTTTTAAGGGAAGAGGGCCGCTGGGCAGGTTGCCCCACCCCCAAGGCCTCCGCATCCCCACCTCTGAAACCCTCCCACACGGAGAAAGGATGCTGGCGCTGCACACTCCATCAGCCCCCTCCCCACGCAGTTGAGGAAAGGCCGTTGTCTCATTTGGTCTTCCGCAGGGGTGTCACTGGCTTTGTGGTGCATCCGGGGCTTCTTCCAGTGACTCTCCCACAACCCTTCCCTGGTGAGGCCCTGGGCCCTCCATGAGTTTGTAAGAGGCCACGTCTCTCTTTTTACATTAAGGGAAAACAAGCCCAGAGGGAGGACCCGAGTTACCCTCGGTTACCCACAGTATCCACGTTTGGCCCCCTGCCTGGTCCTCTGGGAACACCGGAAGTAGCAATTTGGAGCGGCGGGGAGAGCAGGAGTAGAGCATTCAGCCCAGTACAAGCAGAGCAGGCAGTGGGGCCCTGGGCTTTGCCCAAGCAGCCCCAGCCTCTGCAGATGTGGGCAGTCAGGCCAGTGTTGGGGAACAGGCTTTTTCCTTCAGCTCCTTAGGGACCCCGCCCTTCTCCGTGCCCCTCCAAAAGGTTTCTTCCCATCCTCCTGGGCCCAGGGCCGGTATTAGTGAGCAACTCAAGGGATGTGCAATGCCCTGTCTTGTTTTCCTCTCCCTTTTATGTTTCTTAAGGAATCATTTGAGTCGGAGTTTCCAGGTCTCATGTACTTGAAGCTAAGTTATGTTCGCCCCCCCATAGTTTGGTTTGGTGGCAATCTTCTTGTGGTGGTATCTCTGAGACCCCTTAGCCACCCTGGAACCAGCTCCTATGTGTGGCCCTCAGAGTGGAGAGAGGGTAAGAACTGGAGAAAAGCCTTGTCCTCTCATTCCAGAGCACACATGTTTCTGGATGTGTACCCCCCCTCAGTGTCGCTTGTAGGACTGTGACCCTGTCATGGGTCTATACATTGGGAAGGGGGCATCATGGTCAGATGACCTATCACAGCCAAGGGCCTTCAGGTTCCTGGCCCTGTGTTGAGCAGGACAGGAAACCCAGAGAGTTAGAGTAGGTTATTCCTGCCCTGCGGAGTCCCACATTCTTCCCCCAGAGTCACACATTCACGTATGACAGTTGTGTCCCTCAGCAAGACAGGATGTGACCACCCCAGAGCCAGGTACAGCCTTCAAAATAAGTCAAAGTGAGAACCTTCCCTGCTAAGGCAGGGGTGCAAGGGCATCCCAGCAAGGGCAAGAAGGCCAACTCAGGGTCTGAAAGAGCAGAATCAGGAGCGGCAGGGTGGCGGTGACGATGAGCACACAGTGCAGTCAGGGCGTCCGCAGCCCAAATCCCTGGGCTTTGGCTGTGGGTAGGAGTGGGCCCCTCTGCCAGCCAGGATGCAGGAAGCGTGAGGAGCCAGGGAGGCACACAACCAAAGCTGGGTTGAGCTTAAGGTTGCTAGCCCTGTGGCGGGGGGGGGGGGTGCAGGGAATGGCAACATATTGCCCAGTTCTCCGGTCCCCTCATCTACAGTCTCATGAGTGACTGCCCCTCAGTACAGGCAGGGGCACCATTGCAAGGCAGCTGGGAAGGCTTCCCCCAGGCCCAGTATAAGTGCATAGACTTTAGCCACACTGCTGCTAGTCCATGTTATCAGGGGACCAGCAGCAACAGGCATTTGGTCTGGTGCAAAGCCAAGACCTCCCCAAATGGGCTTGCCAGGCTCTGGAAGGTCAGCCAGCACAAGGCCCAAGATTCCTGCACCTTCAGTTCCTTGTCTCCTCCATCCCCTGCAGACAGCCCTCCTGCCGTGAGTGAGTTCCCATGACAGCCCATTGTCCCTTGGCTCTGCACATCTATGACCACACCAGACCATTTTCTCTTAGATCTTGTTGCTCAGGGTAAGCTCCACCAACAAATGTTACCTAAGCCCACTGAGTATAAAATTAAGGGCAGCATACTCCTGGACTGAGGAAACCACCGGCAAATCAGACTTATGCAGGAATCATGCACCACAGAAAGCTTATTCAGAGTTCACAGAGCAGGAAGTTGTCTCAGAGGGTCAGGCAGTGCTAGAATGGAAGGAGGCGGCACCATCCAGAGCCAGCCTGTTATCTGCTGGGGATCCGCATCCTGTGGCAGGGGGTGGAGCACAAAGAGCTCCAGAGACAGATCTGAGACCTCCATACAGAGCCAGTCTCCTTGACACCTCCTGAATCCACTGTGGAAGGTGAAGGGAGATGAGAGGACAAGGACAGGAAGGCTGCTTCCCTTTTCCCAGTGAGCATGGGGATGAAGGAAGAGGTGGCCTCAGCAGACAAGGCCAGGGTTTTGGTATCTGCACTCATACCTGGCACATCTGCTCCTGGGACTTGAGGGAGTCACACAAGACAAGTGGCCTGGGACAGATGGAGACTCACCCTTGCTCACTGCCAGGGTGCTACACCTACCCAGCTTTGGCCAGAAAGTCTCTGGATGCGACTATACACCCCTCCCACCCCACTGCCTCCAGGCAACCTTCCAGCCCATTCAGGGCTTCCCCACCCCCACAGCCCACCTTCCTGGCTCACTCAGCAAAGCATCAGGAGTGGGACAGGCTCCTATTTGGAGAACCTACACAATGGTTAGGAAGCTCTGATGCCCCATACACTGCCCAACCCTACCAGGCAGCAGCTTTGAAAATGAGGCAGAGGGCTGTGCAGATACCCAGAAGAGAAAAGAGGCTGAGGACAAGCTGCATTCCGCAGAAGCTGGGAGGAGCAGCCCTGTGGCTCATTTCTACTGAGGAAGTAAGGTGAAGCATGCCTTAGGACAACTTGCGTGAAGAACATCAGGAACAGGGTGGTCTGTGGCCCATTTTCTTGTAGAACATGGTAAAGTACACCTTCCAGTGCCATGAACAGAACCAGGACAGCAGGACAGAAGCAGCACCCTGAGACAAGACCCAAGGCTCCCTTGCTGCTACCCATGTGAGACATATGCATGTGCACACACACACACACACACACACACACACACACTTGCCCGCCCTCTCACGCACTCTCTCCCACACCCATAGCACACACTCACGTTCTCTTTGTCTTCTTCAGGCATGGCAGCTCCCTCCCGCAGGCCTGTTTTCTTTTCTGGTTCCCTGCTGATTCCCAACGCCCACAGGCCTAGGCTCACTTTGCCTCCTGGACGCTGCATTCATAAGAGCTGGATTTGGAGCAAAAGCTGGCAGCCACTTGAGGGGCAGGGGAAGCCCACCAGCATGCCTCCTCCTGCCTCCCTGGTTGATTTCTTGTTTCTTTTACTGGCTACAGGGATCAGCAGGAGGGTGGCCACAGGCTGGCCATCCTGGAGGCAAGGCAGGGGACACCCTTCCTAGTCTGGCTCCACTGCCAGGTGGAGGTAGGGAGGCAACTGAGGGGCCTGGACTCTGTCCCTGTTTAGGCCCTGGCCCTGACCCTGAGCTTAGGCAATCACTGATCCCTAGACTCTCTTTCCTCACCTGTCCAACCGAGGTTCACATGTTTCCCCACATCATGGTACCTGAGTGGTGTGTCTTACATCCAGACAGATTTAGATTAGACAGGGAGGATTGGATTTTGAAAGGGAGAGTTCTTAAAAGCAAGGCTCCAAGAATATCTTTTTCCATGTTTGCTCACATTCTGCAGCTTTCTAAAAAGCCACCGCGTGGGTGACCAAAAGAAGGTATGAGGATTGCCTTCCGAGGAATCAGGCCATGCTAACCCTCGACTGAGCAAGGCTTGCCTTCGCATCAGCTGTTTCACAGCTCTTGTTAGGGGTTCACGTGCCCGTCCTGGGGTTGTCTGGCCTCCACGTGCCCCACTGAAGTTCTCAATGCAGGTCTAAGGTGGCGCAGCCTCCTCCTTGCCTGAAGCTCCCACCCATGTCACTTGCTGGGCTCCAACAAAGCCCACTGTGTGCAGAGCACAGGGTAAAGGTGGTGGGTGGAGCAGGGAGCACACAGCAGCAGCAGCCAGCATCAGGTCACCGTCTGGCTAAGAGACATGACTCACATATGACACAATCTCGAGAAGGGGGCAACCTTTCATTAAAGCGAGCAGCTGGGGTTGCACTTTAGGGCTGCCCCTTGCACTGCAGGCAGAGGGACTGTAAGCTGACGTCAGACAAGATGAAAGCTTTACGGAGGCCCTGGGTGGTGACAAAGAGGACTGTAGAGCCTTGAGGCCCCCAGAGCCTGCCAGCCAGTGTGCAGGAGGAAGAGCAGGCATCTGAGCGGGAGATATGGCTTGGGAGCTGAAACCTATGTTCTGGCTACAGCTGTGTCCTTAATGAGCTTCCTGGACAACACTTCTGAGCCCTCGTTTCCACCTCTACAAACTGCTGTGGACTGTAAGACTCCTGGCAGAACATGAGGGCCACATGTCCTTTTAAGGGTTTGAGGAGAGGGGATGGGGACAGAAGTGAACAATCTGTGCCAGAGACCAGCAAAGCCTATATGTGAATCAAATGGTGGGAAAGAAAAAGGAAGGAGTAGGAAAGGAAGAACTTTGGCTAAGTGACTTGGAATATCCCAAGTTTACGGGCAGGCAGTTCTTATGTGAGTGGGAACAGGACAATAAAACATAGCACCAGACCGCAGAAAAATGAGACCTTTGAATCCTCCATACTCCCACGGAGACAGCCCCCGGGAGCTGGGAGTGCCTGGTCTAACACGAAGTAGGTGCTGGGTTGTTCGCAGATGGCTCTGGCTTAAGTTTATGCTCAGAACATTTCCTTCATGGGAGTCAGGAAGCCGTCATTCTGCTCATTTGGTGGAGCAATTACGTCAGTGGCCAGCCCTGGCCTTATCCTCAGGGAGCAAGCACTTGTTGCCAGCTCTCCCCCAGAGGCTGGGCTATCCTGCACCCTCCCCACTCTGGCCTTCTGGGTGGGACATTCTTACAGCCAGGAGGCAGACACATGACAGCGCTCCAGGGCCTCCGGCTCGGGTCCTACCCCACACTGCTCTCCACATACCATCCACTTCCTTCTCAACATCCAGTGCCACCAGTCCTGTCCTGCCTACTGCACGGAACCATTCCAGGGCCCCACTCACTGGCTTAGTGGCTCAGGCTGCCTACTGTTTCATTTACTCCTGAGCAAGGAGAGGTGGCACCCCTTTTACTAGGCAAAGAAAATGAGCCACCAAGACTAAAGTAGCTGCCCAGAGAAGCAAGGCAAGTGAGGACAGGGCAGGGATGTGCACTCCCATGGGCCTGGCTCCAAGGTCCACACTCACACTCCCTCTCCCCACTGCTGCCTGCTCTTGAGCAATGAATATGAATCAGCCCTGCAGCTCCTTCTATTCTGAGGGTCAGCATCCCTCCCTCCCTGCATGGCAGGCCTCAAGTAGCTCGAGGCCCACGCTCCCTACCCAGGCCTCCCAGTAGGCCTGTGGCTCAATGGGCTGCTGGATACAAGAGCAGAGGGGTCATGTGATGACTAGCTTCTGCTGCCTCTGCTGGAAACTCCAGGGTGAACCATTCTGTGAGTCCTTCACAGAGGACACCCCTCCTCCCACCCCATACCATTCCTAGCTTGCTTGATTTCTCCCCCAAGATCCTCACTTCGAGATCTGGCCTGGTTGAGATCTGGGGTCAAGAGGAGGAGCAGAAGGTCCAGGAACCCTGCCAGGGTTGACTCAGGGGCCTTTCAAGTGTACAGTGTGCTCTGTCTTCCCATGAAGGGAGTGAATTTTGACACCAAGGGTGCGGCTGAAGCTTAGCAGCCTTCTCTCAGTCCTCCACTGACCTCCTGGCCAGCACGGGCAGAGTATGGACCTGCCCACCTCCCCCTGCTATTCACCCTGGCCAGAGCTGGAGGGAGCACAAGCCCTCTCCAATGAGGGCTCCCAGCTCTCTCTATCCCTCTGCTGCCCTCCCCTAAGAAAGCGAGGATCAGGGCTGCACACCTTCCACACAGTGGCAGACACTTTCTGACCTTGTACCTTTCTCAGGTGGGTCCCACTGTAACTCCCAGCTTTCCAGAGCAAGTGCCAGCTGCGAGGAGTGCCCTGGGTCAGTTCCCTTCTCCTCCGCCTTTTCTCCTGACACAGAGTCCCAGTGGCTCCCTGAGAAGAGCACTCTAGAAGGACAAACCCCTCTCCCCAGTAGATCTTTCTTGAGTTGTGATCACAAAGACACTTCTGGAATCACTGCAGAGAAATAGCATCTTCCTCGATTACAAATCTCATTCATTTATAAGCCTAGGTAATGAAAACACAGAAAGGCAAGACGAATATTACTAACAATGGCCTGTGCAGTTGGTAGCATTAACTGAGCCCCTCCTGGGTACCAGGCTCTGCTTTAGGCACTGAGGAAATAAAAAGGAACAGGCCAAAGGCCTGGCCTTGGGGGACACAGGGCCATATGCACGTAAAAGGAAGCCAGAAGCCCTCCTCCCCCTACTTGTACCCCAAATCTACCTACTACATGCACCAACTAGCTGCTAGCCACAGGTCAGCACAAAGTGATGGCCCAGTATTCCTGAGGGAATTGTCACTGCACCAACCTTTGCCGGGACAGAAAGCCTGGCCTTCAGGAGCACGCATGCTCTCTGACAGCAGGCGCCCACACCACAACTGAAGGAGCTACGAGCCTCAGGCCAGTTCCTGAACATCACTGAGCATTAGTTTCTCCTTTTAAAAACTGATCCATGACCTTCTTCTGGTTTGAGGAGTGCCCTGCAATGTTTTTGTTATTATAAGTATTAGCTTCACCAAATTCTAAGAGGCAGGCAGGGTATATATTATTTTGGAAATGAGGAAAATGAAAGAGAGGCCAAGTAACTTGACCCAGGTCACATAGTGAAAGGAACAAAGCCCAACCAAATCTTCTGGGTCTTTCTTCACAGCTTGTACTGGGTTGGGCTATGCCGCCTTCAAAGTCCCTTCCACTCTGCAAATGCTGTGACTCTGTAGAAGGAAGGGGGGTGCTTCAGCGCCCCAGTCCAGGCTCAGAGGCACAAGGTGGTCCTGAATATGACAGGGCAGAGCACTGGGGAGGCCAGCACTGGGCGGAAGTGGCGGGACTGCAGGATGCTCGTGCATAAATCAGACTTGCCCGTACTTGACCAAGGTTGAAAACTCTGTGTTGCATAGTAATTAGATTTTTCGACAGTGTTCCCCCTCTGGTTTATTTATCCAGCAGTAATTACTGCCAGCAGAGCTCAGTACTGGCACTGCTCAGCCTCCCAAGCACATGAGTTTCAAGCTTGGTAGGGAAAGGACAGAAGAGAATTGAAGCAGGACACAGTTGGGGGCTTAGATCAAAGCATTTTTGCCTTACAGGAGTGGTGTCTATAATGCCCCTAACTGAAGGAATTTTCAGGACAGCAGGCACGATGAGGGACTGTGCAGTGCCACTCTTTGAACTGAGGGCTAAGAGCAAGATCTCAGAGGTGCCTGTAGTCACACACACCTACCAGCACTCTGGGAGGCTGAGTCAGGAGGACCACAAGTTCAAACCCAGCCCTGAGCAATTTAGTGACTTAGCAAGACCCTGTCTCAAAGTGAAACAGCTGAGAATTTTTTTAGTACAAAGGCCCTGGGTTTAATCCCTAGTGCTGAAAAAGGAAGAGAGAGAGAAAGAGAAATAGGAAAGGAAGAGATCAAGAGCTAAGGGTCCTGGTAGCTGCAGGATGTACTTCACACTCAGAAGCTATCAATCCCACGATTCCATATCTTCTCCTATCCCTCTATGGGGCGTGGCTCCATGTGGAGGGAGACCGGGATGCCCAAAGGGTCTGACAGCAGCTGCAGGACATCTGGAAGGGGTTGAAAGGGTTAAGGGTTGGCCAAGATTGGGTCAGACTAGGCTCTGGGTCCCTCTCAGGATGGTATCTATCAGCTAGTCCTACTGGCTCTGCTTCTCCTTTTGTCCTGAGGGTTCCAAGGCACTTTCCCTGACAGGTGGTTCCTGTGAGAAGCAGCTTCCTAGCTCACTGCAGGAGCCCAGCAGGTTGCCCAGGAGTGCAGCTTCACCTGGCCAACAGAGGACTTGTTGGGCTGCAGTACCTGGTGCACAGTGCAAGGGGAAGGTATGCGGGCAGGACCTTGAGCCCACAGTCTAGTCAGAGCAACAAGCAGGCACGAGGAAAGGCAGAAGCCAGCATGCTGTCTCTGGGCCAGCTGCGGGACAGTTGTGGCTATGGGGAGGAGGGGCAGGTAGCCACCTGTTACCCTCCCCCATACATCATTGAGCCATCCCTACAATGGGTACGTTTTCCCAGGGCCCCTCTTCTGGCTGGCCCCACCCCCTTCCTTCAAACCCAGCTCGTCTTCAGTGCCCATGAACAACAAAGGGGAGGTTGAAGCTTTGCAGGGCATCCAGGATTTATAAGCAGCTTCACAAGACACGGAGAGACTCTTCTTTGTTTTCTTTTCCTTTCTGTTTCTCTTTTCTTCCTTCCCTCATTCTTCCTTCCTTCCTTTCCTTTTTCTTTCTTGCTTAATATTTTTCTTTCATTCTCACCTCCTTCCTTCTTACTGTCTTCTCTCTCTCTTTCACCCTCTCACCCTGCTTCTAATTCTCCTCCCTCACTTCCTTGTCTGTCTCACTCCTTTTGCCTCCCTTCCTCCCCTTGTGTCACCTGGCAGGTGCTGCCAGCCCTGGCATTCCCACCTGCCTTGCTCTGTGCCTGTATTTCTGCAACAAGGATGAGCAGAGTGAGGCAGGAGAAGAAGGCCACAGCCAGTTAGTGGGCTGGATGTGCTGGAGCTCCCCAGCACCCAGCTTCCTAGGAGCCACTCTGGACTGGGTGCAGGAGGACACAGGGGCCTCCTAGGCTGAGTAAGCAGCACCCCCAAGGAGCCCTTGTGTCCTCTGTAGAAGGCTGCCTCATGGACCCTGGCATTCTCACTGAGGATCATGGGCGGGACACCAGCAGACAAGCTCCGCACATGAGACTAAGAAGTTAAGCTAAGTGGAATTGTGGGGGAGGGCCAGGAGAGCTTGAGAAGGAAGGGGCCCGGAAGGTGGAAATGAGGCTGGGCCCTAACAGGGAGGACCTGCAGGGGTTGAAAGAGGGGAAGAGCTGCAGGCAAGAGACACTTCTTTGAGTCAGATACTGCAAGTGGCAGGCAATAAATTGGATGGATGGATGGATGGATGGATGGATGGATGGATGGATGGATGGATGGATGGGGAACCAGTGGATGGATGGCCAGCCTCGAGTAACCCTGACAGAGCACTGGGCTCTACATCCCTCTGGTATATTAGGGTTCTATGACTTATTCAAGATCCCGAGGCTCACGATACCTCCCAGCACCGCCAGACCCTTTCCTCACCCTCTGGTCACCACAATCTACCACATTCTGAAAGAGGCCAAACAAGTAAGTGAACATTAAATGTAGCTGAACCCCCCTCCTTGCCCCACCCTGGGCCCAACATTCAGAGAAGAGTTAAGTGACAGAGCCTCGTTCTCCTGTATGAATTAATAATTGATTCAGTAACAAATCACTAATATTGCAGTAGTCGTGGTGAATAAGATAATGAATGTGTTCTGTCCAGGGAGTGTCGTGTTGTGAGGATTCAGCTGAAATTATTCATAAATGTGCTACTTTTCCTCATCTCCAACTGCTGCTAGTTTAGCTCCTCTTTTTAATCTTCCCAACCTGTCACATTCAATGGTGGAAATCGTCAGGCTCCATATATAGTAGAATATTAAGGGGGAACTGCCAAAGCATTACGGCACATTGTGATAGAGAATAGAAACAAAGCGCTTGAAGACCCTTTCCCACTTCTCAAGAAGTTAAAAAAATAAGACTCCAGAAACTTGCTACATGAACTTTTAATCCTAGCAGTGAAAGGAAAACCTCGGGTCAGAGTCTGAAAACTTGGAGCGTGGTCTCACTTTGTGACAATCTTGCTGTGTGACTTTAGGCAAGGTGAGCACCCATCCTGGGCACACTTTTCCATCTCTAAAGGAGAAACAGAAGTTCCTCTCTGTTTTCCCCCCTTAGGGGTAAGGAGAAAATTGTGAGATGATGGGGGCAGGGAGTACTCTAGGCCGCTAACCTTCATAAGGGAGTCGTGGGAACCTAGTCAAGTCAGGTGCCTCACTGTTGTGGGACTGTGCCTACCACTGGCCACCCCTGGAGAGTGGATGCCCTGGCCTCCACCCGCCTTCTCCACTGGACTCCACTAGGCTCAGTTCTGCCACCATCTCTCGCAGCACCAGTCCTGACCCTGCTGTCTGAAGACATCAGAACACCATATCCTTTGTCACATGGCTCTTCACGCCACACCACCTCTCCTTGTAGACTGTGAGCATTTCGAAACTAAAGCTCTTCTACATCATTGAGTGTAGCAAGCAAGAAATGAATATCTGCAGAATGAAGCTATTATCATTGGGCAAGTAGGTAGATGGATGAGTGGATAGGTAGATGAGTAGATGGACAGAGAGAGGGATGGGCAGGTGGGTGGTTGGGCAGATTTGTGGATGGGCGGATGGGTAGATGGGTCCATGGGTGGATGAATAAGAAACTCACAACTGGGATCAGACCATTCTCACTCAGTGAGCAAGTATTTTGCAGACTCCTGGCCACATGGTGTTTATCTGTGTGGTACCGGCTTGCAGAGCAGAAGAAGAAATGTGGTGACCTGGCACTGCCTGTGCTTGGAACAGGAGGACAGGCCTATGCAGGGGAGCAGGCAGAGATCACAACACCACAACAGACAGAACTGCTCAGAGACGGGCCGCTCGGAGGCTCTTGGGTGTCCCTTGTCCTACAAAGGAGGCCTGGGAAACCGAAGGCAGAGACACTTAGCTCTGTTACACAGCTGGTTGGAGGCAGGGCCAGATCTCAGGGCTCCAGACAGCCAGATTTTTCTTCCTTCATCCCACGCAAGAGAAAGCCAGGAGCCTCTGGGAGAAGAATGGGGAACTGGGGCTCTGGCAGGCTGTGGGACTTGTCTAGGAAAAATCCAGTGTCACAGGGGTTGGTGCTGGTGCTACTGAGCCAGAAAGGGGCAGAATACTCTCTGGGATCCATAGGAGCTCAAACTAAAGAGGGACCCCCTGACTAGATGTTGTGGGAGCTGAGGAGGAATGGAAACAAGACCAGCTTCTTTCCCCTCTCCTCCATCTGTCTTCAGGCCCTCTCTGCAAACACAACCCAATCACTTCAGACCTTTCCCACACCCCAGACACAAACCCTGATGCAGCCTTCACCTCAGGGTTCCATGCGAGTGCTGAAGCTCCACACTCCCCACACGCCCACAGATGCTCCCTGACAGGTGAACGCACCCATGTGCACCCACAGAAGCACAGAAATGCACGCCACAAAGCACACATGTCCCCACACACATG
This sequence comes from Octodon degus, assembly GCF_000260255.1. NCBI lineage: Eukaryota > Metazoa > Chordata > Mammalia > Rodentia > Octodontidae > Octodon > Octodon degus. The sequence goes on along the minus strand of NW_004524579.1, from coordinate 13,393,222 downwards.
AAGACATGCAGGCACACAAACATGAGGAAACATACATGCTCATCCAAGCCTTCATTCTGAGTAAGTTATTAAAAATGTAGACATTGCTGGCTCCCAGGGTCAATATGTTGTTTTTAAATTTAAACATGAATTTCCATTTCATTGAGCCTCCAGGGCTAACAAGATGTGCTGTGACAGGAGCAGCTAGCTGGAAAAGGCATGATTGAAGATCAAGCCAATAATGCGTGTGCACAGCCTGGGCCGGGAGGGAAGCCCCCTTTGCCCAGCCCCCACAGCCTGGTGAGAGCTACAGGGAGGCAGTGAGTGTCACTACTACCACTCAGCACTGATTTCTGACCCAGTTGACTAATCCATGTCTCCTAATTTAGGAGAGCAGAGTGTAAGAGCAGAAAGAAGTTGCATCCAGCCAACTGTCCATCCGTCTACCCAGCCGTACATTCACACCTCCATCCCTCCATATTCAGTGAAGACCCAGGCTCAGAAAAGGACTGTGGAAGTGATAGCAAGAAGAAAAGGGCCATCCCTGGCTGCAGGAAGGCTCCAATCTCACTGGAGTAAGATGTGTGTCTCTATGAACTCCAGCCAGGGGATCTGAGACAGTGGCAGAAACTCCGGTTCATAACCGTACCATAAGCAACCTCCCCTCCCGGCTTTAAGTTCTGTGAAAGAAGGTATCACATCTGTCTCGTCCAGTAGGATGATCTCAGTGCCTAGCCTGAGTAGGTGCCCAGTGAGGTTCTGGTGAACTGGAATAAGACTGGGGTGAAATCCAAAAGGCAGATCCAGGCGTTCTGTGGGCTTGTGCCCTTGCCCAGCCTGATGGCTATCCGACAGCTGTGTACATGGTGCATCCGTCATATAGGAGTATGTGAATGAGCTGGTGAGTGAGTACGTGAGTGCATGTGAGTGAGTGAATTAAAGAGAACTAGCACATGGAAAAGAAAGGATGCTCAGGAATCAAGACCTGCTCCAGGAGGAGGGAGTCAAGAAGGCCTTTATCTTGTGTGCCACATGGCTGGCATGGACAACAAATCTCCAGAGGAGAAACAGTGGTTAGAATTGAACCCATGGTCAGGACTCTTGGCGGAGAGGAAGGCACAGCCACCACCCTGAACAGTCCTTGAAGGAGCTAGTCAAGGGGGGTGGGAACACGGGCCACCTCCCTGTCCAGCTCTGCCTTATGTCCCAAGGGCTACCCCTCCCTCCAGCTTTGCCTACTATTTCCTGTCCTCTGGTAGACCTCTGATGGGGCTGGACTTGGTGGACTCTGTAGGATTAAGGTTTCTCATACACCCTAAATTCCAATCAATACCTAAATGCTTCACCCACCAGAAGGGTTAGAGTGAGAAGCAAGTAGCAGCCATGTATTTCAAGGACAAGTATCTTCCATGGCCTCATTTCCTAGAGATGGTTTGGCCAAACTGGACCACCATTTTCCCTCATGCCATGGACACACACATGCAAACACACAACATGCACAGATGCTCACAGGAGCAGGAGCCACTTGCTAATCTGGTTTTGGATTCTGACAAGCTCACCCACTCAGCTACACATCCACATCAAAACACATATGATAGAGTTTCCCTCTCTTCTAAATTTCTGAACCCAGAATAAATCTCCAGACTCTTCCCTTAGAAATTCAAGCTGTTTGGTTTCTCTCTCTGGGAAACAGCCCCTCCCTTTGTCTCTTGAGCTCATGGAAGTACAAACTGGGGAATACTGCTCCTGTAGGTTGGCCAGGGCTTTCAACTCCCATCAGGACACCAGGCCAACTCCTGGCCAGACCCCCAGCTTGGGCATCCAGCAGCCATTGGCTTGCACACTCTCCTTGCATCTGCACACAGAGGGTGAGTGTGCTAACTCATGCCTGACTCACTCCACCTTGCATACACATGTGCACGGAATGCAACTGCCAATCACACACTGAGCCTTCACACACCACATCCACCTCCCCCAGTGAGCACACACACAGCAGAACTGTGTATGCCCCATGTGCAGCGACAGCTCCCAGCAGCATGCCCAAATACGCATATGCACACATGCACATGGAGAGGCAACTGGCAGGGCACACGCAAGGATGCCTACATGTCCACGAGCACACAAGCATTCCCAGACCCCACACTGGAGTTACCAGGCCGATGTCCTGACTGCACAGGCAGGAGATGGGTGAGAGGCAGGAGCTGCCCACCTGCCTGCAGCCCTAACCCTCATGAGTTCAGCGACAGACACCTGGGCCTCTGGCCCTTTAAACATCCATGAAAGTCTCACCTCTCAAATAATTCAGCAGAGGCATCAGCCAAAAGGGCACACTCTCCTTTCCTTGTCTTCAGGAGCATGAGAGAGAAGGAGACAGGGGAGAGAAGAGATTAATTGGAGCTGGAACTCTGGCCAGGGATTGTGTGAGCCCAGGCTGCGGGAGGCATGGCGGGGACCACACTCATGTCTCATCTCCTCTTTCTGTCCTTTACATGTCACACTCTCCCAGGGGCCTTGCACACGAGTAGACAGGGCAGGCCATCAGGCTGTGCAGTCAACACCTGACAGTGGCCCTGGGGCTGCCTGGCTTTTGTAGTGCTCTTGGCCTTTCTCCTTCCACTACTAACAGCCAGCCAAGCTCTTAGAAAGAGAACACCTTTCAGGCTGGGACCCTGGTGCTCACAGCCCTGCAGCTTCACACAGAAGGGGTCACTTTGTAAAACAAAATCTCTTTGTGGATCCACAGGGACCCCAGCTGGGAAGAGCCAGGAATGGCTCTGCAATTCCTACAGTGGGATTTCAGGTACAGGCCTGGGTTCCTGGTCCTTCTGCCCCTGCCTGTCCTTCTCTCTGGCTGATCCAGCTCTGGAACTGCCCCAGTGGACTTCAGGGAGAGGTAGCAGTTTCCAGGCCCTACTGGCCAGCTCCCTCTGCCTGCCAGTGTCTCCCCACTCTGCACACCTGTCAGCTCCCACCCAGCTTTCTGAAACTCTGCAGTAGAGTCTGGGCTAGGGTCTGCTGGCCCCTGTTCAGGGCATCATCGAGCGGGCTGGATATAAGAGGGGTGAGAGTCGGGGTTCTGCTCAGTGTGTAGATCATGCTTATACCACACTCTCCTCGCATTGGCACACCCAGAACATGCCCCCCAGGGTGGCACTGCCGTGGCAAAGGACCCAAGTATCTCCCCAGAGATTGCATGCTCCTGAGATTTCTCCCAACTTGGACATCTTGGAGGCCCTCCAAGATCACATCTGCCTTCTGTGGGAATCTGTCTTCTACTCAGAAGAGAAACCTCCCCCTCTGCTCACAGCCCTGCTCCCAGTTCTCAAGGTATGAAGAGGGCAGAGGGGCAACCCCATTCCAGTTAGGACCTAGTCCTCTCTGAGAGCCACTGGGAAAGTGTCTATTCATGTGGGAAATCAAATCACTGGGAGAGCCACAGTGCCCAGCATACTGAGCTATGTAGGTCATACTAGGGTTTATTCCACATGACTGCCTTTTGGACATCAGAGGACAGTGAGTGTGCTGGGCCCCTGCCCTGGGCCCCTGGTTTTCACCTAGCTAGAGGTCCTGAGCCTGGTGCAGGGATCCCGCCCAGGGTCAGACAGCCCTGCTACTGGAGAAGGGCCCATTTAGGATTAGGACATGGCTACTGTGGCGTCCTAATGCTGGGACCAGAAGGGGACAGGGAGCAGAGGACAAACATAGACACACACCATGGAACAGTGAAGAACTAACAGCAGGAAGCTAGGCGTGGGATCACCAAGCAAGAGGGGCCAGGTCTTGGAGAGGACTGTGCCCTGGGGCTGAGACCAGACTTGAGGTCAGCATCTTCACTTGTGATCGATGGGCTTGGACAGCCACTTAGAGATCCCCAGCCTCAGCCTCCCTGCCCCTCCTGTAGGAATAAGGACAACTCCCTGTGGTGTGGGCAACACAGCCCCTGGGGCCCTACCAGGACTCAGCAAAAATGGCTGTGGGAATTGTACTAGCCAGGGGCAGGAGGAAGAGCCTGGAATCTGTCCCTCACAATTGCCTCCATGCCTATGAATCTGGAAGAAGCATCAGGCACATGTGACAGGAACGTCAGATCTCCAGACTTGCATGGCATCTCCACGCTTCCTCCTCTCACGTTCCCCCTCCTAAAGGAAAGACAAGACTTCCTGACTTTTTCATGAAAAGCACATATTCACTTAGGGTGGCTGAGAAGTAGCGTGAAGAGATGGGAGCCAGACTCTCGCATGCCTGGATGTCTGGCCACTTGGTCCCTTGTACAGTTCTTTGAAAAATGTGACTTAGAGTCTTCCTTAGGCAAAGGCTTTAACTCCATGAAGGAGGCTTCCTGAAGGTTGGCGCTTTGCACACACTTCTTACTACAGATGTGACAGAATTTTTCTAAGCAGACTGCTTCCTAAGAGGAGCCACCTGTTTCCCAGCCCACTGGTCTTAGAGCAGCAGACCCTGAGGGGAGGGGAGGGAAGTGAGGTGACAGAGACAGGTGGAGCTGCAGGTCCCAACACAGGTGCCTCAGATGCCAGTGTGTGCCCTCTAGCAGCATCCCAGCCACTTCACCTTGCTGATACTCTCCGAAGGCCCAATTTCAGGATACACAGGAATGCCAAATGTAACAAGGCCTTTTTTTAAAAAAAATTCTCTTCTTTCAAATCAATGTAAAAATATTCTGCGGTACAGAACAGATTTGATTAAAAAGGGAAAAGGTTGCTTGAAATATGCCCCAAAAAATTGAGCTAATGGGAATCTCATTCATTATTTAATCTCCTGCTTATCAGAACAGGACCAAAATGGAATCTAATATGGCATGTACGTGGTGTTGTCCTGGGGAGCAGACAGAGGGGCGGGGGAGAAAAGGACAGAGCAAGGCGCACTGTCTTGCTTTGTGTACTAAACCAAGTTGAGGGCTTTGAAGCAGATTAATAAGAGTAGCAAGCCTGAAAATTTTAGTAAGCGTGCATGTGTGTGCATATGCACCCATACACGCATGGAAAGGGGAACATGACGCGTATGTTTATGTGATGTCCATTCTTACATGTTGCACTGTGATGCATAAGTCCTTGCACTATTGGACTTCATTAGACCCACATAAAATTCATCTCCTCCTGCAGCAGCCCAAGGAGGTGAAGAAACCGAGGCATGGCCAGGCAGGTGGAGTCATGCACATTTATGCTATGCTGACAAAATCCTCTTTGTTCGCAAAAGACAGGCAGTTGCTGAAGCAAACATCTAGTGGCCTTCTCTCTGGAGTTTTGTTTAAGTGGGACGTCTTTGGAGAGCTCCCTAAATGTATGTTGCCTGTGCCTTTAGTAATTCTAAAGATAGTACCATCATCCCTGACATCCATGTGAGAAAGAAGAGATGCAAAGATGCAGGGAAACAGGCCCAGGTCCAAGAGCACAGCAAGTGGCAGATCTACTGGACCTTAAGATTTGCGAACCTTTTTTCACTAAGCCATGTTGCCTTCTCTAAGGTCTATGAAAGTGAGGGCTGATATTTCACTTGTGTATGGGTGACAGTGGATGCACTAAACACCACCCAAGTTTCATTTTATCTCAACAGATCTCCTCCAGCACTTTCCAAGTCAGGTCACCTTGAGTCCTCAGCTCACCCCATTTCCCCCACATCTCCACCCCATAGCTCCTCTTCTGACCTTGCTCCAGAGGCCTACCTCTTCTCCCTGCCCTACCCAGCTTGCACTCCCTGAAGGTCTGCCTGCTAAGCACCTATTGTAGGTTGTACACTCAAAGGTTCATAATTCATAGGTAACATTACTGGGTGTAGCGAATTGTTAACTGGTGGTCAACTTATTATACCCAGCTGAACTGAACTAGCCTAGCATGGTGCTGAGTATGGGAGGCCCACCTGAGTATTGCCAATAGCATAAGAGGCAGAGCTGGAGAAGCTGTTGGGAGGTTGTTACGGGGTCTGTTTGGAGAAGCTGTTGGAGCTGTTGGAAGCTGCTGGCTCTATTGGGCTATTCTGCTAGGGGACCTGGTCATGCTAGCTTTCTCAGTGAACTTTGTTGTTCTCATCCAAAGAGGAGCTCAGGACCTCCTTGTCACTGAAGATGACTGTGATTCACTTTGGGGGAGCTCTGGCCCTCATCCTAAGCATCAATTCCTGGCTCCAGAGGGGAAGGTGGTGCACTGCTCAGCACCCCAGAGAAGCTTGTCATGTTGACTTTCCCAATGGGAACTCAGCTTTCCTCATCGCTGGAGGAGCTTGGGGCCCACTGTTGCTGAGAATGGCTGTGGTACTTTTCCAGGGAACTCTAGTTCTTACCTGGAGTGTTGCTTCCTAGGCCTAGTTCAGACCCTTCAGCCTGCTAGCACAGATCCTTCATCCCGCTGGTACAGACTTTCTATCTACCACCACGGTGGGCCTTTCCAGTGCCGATCCACGGAATGGACCTGCATGAGACACTGTTATGAGCTCTAGGCCTCCAATTGGACTTGTGTGTTATAAGTTGTAGGCCTTCAGCTGGACTAATGCAGAATATTAGGATCCAGGCCCTCAGCTGGATTCTTTGGTCTTTAGTGTGTGGACAGATTTCTTGCTCTCTTTGTATATGATCCTTTGGGTGATTATAACATAATCTTATAAATGTGTCCTGTATTATATTGTTCCCCTTGTAAAAGCCCCAAATGATGACACTGGGTTTTTCTTTTTTTCAACCCTGCCCCACCAAGGGCAACACTTGCTTTTCTCAACATGCACCATGACCTTGTTAATTAATGGGCCAAGTATGTTGAGACAGTGTTTCAGCACATGACACCCTTTAGAGCTGTCCACTTGTAAATTATTTGTCTTCACACCTGTGGTGGCCCCACTGCCATGTTTCCCAGTGTCCAGCAGCCCAGCCCTCTCCTCCTCATTCCCTATGGGCCCATCGTGCATAATGCTGAGCCTAGACACAGCAACAGGGACACATGTGGGCAGCAAAAGAGACTTTATGGTACAGGGATGTTTTAATGACTCACTGCAGCCTTTACTGAAGCATCTTTTCTCCCTCCACACGGTCAGTCTCATCAGCCAAACCTGGACTGGGATGTAGTACAGGCATGTGTAGGTCATCATCAAACCTGCTCACTTCTCTCTCTCCTTTAGTGACAACCAGAGACAGCTTCCCTTTACTCATCTTTGTAATTCAGTTGGAGCTGTAAGAGAGTTTAAAAAAAAAATCTAGAGCGAGCCACCAAACAGCCTACAAAACAACTCAGCCAGGCAGTTTCTCCACCAAACCCACGTCTTATATCTTCTGTGACAAAAAGATTTATAGCTATTTTTTATTAAAAAAGAGAGAGGGAGAGAGCTGCGGATAATCAGATCTGAGACGCAGAAATAGGAGCATGGGGGTGTTATGCATGTAAGTTATTTTAAAATATACTTTAGGTGCCTGATGGGTTCCCCCCTCCCTAGTGGAGGGGGCAGCGAGCCCCACCTCTCCCTGGCCTAACATGACGGAATTGATCTGTGAAGGAAATGGCCTCTGGTTCTAGTATTTCCCAGGCACTGTCTCCCTAGCTCCTTTCCCAGCCACTTCCCTCTTTCCTCAACAGGTAGAAGAGGGGCTCCTGCTGCCTGTTGGAGGGAGGATTCAGCCACAGATTCTTAAGACAGTTGACCACTCGCGCAATGTTAGGCTCAGGGCCTCCTTTTGTGAATGAAGTAAATGACAACCGTACACAGAAAGCCTCTCCCTGCACTCGTGCCTTTCTGGGCTCCACAGCGAGGCATACACACCTCAAGTCCTCTGAGCTTGCTTTGCCTTCCTGTCCCCAAAGCCAACCCCCCTCGGCTGGCAGAGTGAAGGCAGAAACTGATATGTGTGTCACTGGGAAAGCAGAGGGGTTGGCCCAGAATGGCTGATCCTGCCAGGCTGCTTAGCAGGCTAAAGGCAGAGCACCCCTGGGGTGCAAAGATCTGAATGGGCCTGAACTGGGGGGAGGAAGGGAAAAAGCATACCTTCCCCATCCCCTGGGGTCTGCAGAGGACAGCACTGTTGGACAACCGGGTAATTGACAGTGAAAACGACACAATGGTGGTAAGGAGGAAGTATATGGAAAATAGGTCTCATACTATGAGGAGCAGCAGCAGGAAAAGGCAGTAAGCAGGTATGGACAGCAGCTCCACACAGGGAGGGCTGAGGGCTGAGGGCCAGAGCAGGAGCCCAAGCCACAGGGAGAGGTTTTATAAAGGAAGTTTGTTCAGCAGAACAAATAGAAAAGATAGATGTAGGGGTATAGCAGAATGAGTGGCAGTGCTGGGGTGGCAAGAAGCATGGTGTGGGCTTGGGAGATGGCTCAGTGGAATAAGCACTTCCCTGGCAAGGGCAAAGGCCTGAGTTCAATCCCCAGTTCTGAAAAAAAAACCCAAAAAATAAGAAGCAGGGCACAAGGTAAGAGCCAGGCTGAAGCCCAAACCCAGGTGTGTTTGTCAGGAAGCCACTAGCCAGAGAAGATGGGCAGGGGCTCTCCAGGGACTTGGGTGGCAGTCAGACTGCCACACTCCCTTTCTGGGCTTGGCCATAGCCATGTACTCTTTACCCTACCTCCCAAAGCTCTCAGATACCTAAGTCCTCTGTGAGCTGAGCTCACCAAAAGCCAGGTGTTTGGTGGGGGACTTGTCTGAGCATAGGCACAGCCCACCCAGGTGTGAGAGGCCCTGTGGGTTCAGGCAGGTTCTGGACATCCAGGCATGCATACACTCCCTTGGGCAGGGGCTAAATGCCTGCTTTCCAACCTCCCTTCACCATGTTCCTCCCAGAGCCCCAGCCACTCTTTGTCAGCAACTTAATCAGCTGAGAGCACACAATGCCAGAGCTCCCTGCTTTGATGGAGCCACAGATTTGAAAACAGGGCCCACTTTCCTATGAAGCGTGGTGTGGAGGGCTGAGGAGCCTTTTCCTATGGGACCTGGATAATAAACCTTGGACCTCCTCAGATTATAAACCTCCCATGGGGAGGAGCAGGAGCTGGGTGGTCACCGTGGGGCTCATGCAGGTCCATGCACTGAGTCGTCCTTGCTCATCTGGAAAGCACACTTGATGACACCTGCTCCTGGGGCTACTGGGCGGAGTGACCAAGAGAAGCCACCTGAAGGCCTAGCCAGGTGCTAGGCCTGTGAGCAGTGGTCAAAGGTCCCATGTCTGGTGGGAGATGTTGGCTTCTACCACCTGCTGCCCGATGAAGGCTCTGCCCCTGAATAGCCTCACTGTTGGTGCCCGGAGCTGGGAGGACAGAGGGCCTCAGAGAGCAGGAAATGGGAACTGAGGCTGTTCCTGCAAAGGCCCTAACCCATTTTGCTAGGGGAGGAAAGGGCTGGTTTCTGGAGAGCAGCTGTGGCCCAGAAGGTCCACACTCCCTGTCCCTGCTGCAGCAACTGCCTGTCCATCTGCCTCAGATACCTACGACCCATCATGCTGCTTCAGGTGCATTTCCAGGAACACTGACACATGTCACTGACACTTCTACCCAGCACTCCCTACTGCCAGGTGAGGACACACACAATAGAAAACACACCGGCACCATCGCACCAGGCAGAGCAGGTCACAGCCCTGGCCCTCACCCCACACCCAGAAGCCTACACACGCCATCCGGCATACACGGTCAGGCCTTTCTCATCATCACACTCCTGCCCTGCCCCTTGTTACCTGGTGTCGCAGCAGATTACCCTGTCCCTCCATCCCAGCAAATTTTCTAAGCCTTTCCTGTGGGTCTTACTGGACTGGGGGAGGGGCTTGCAGAGCAGCAGGAGAGGGGGTGGCCTCATCTTCATGGAGGGTGACTCCTGGCGTTATTTTTAAACATTCCCCTCATTTGCTAAATGAGGCTTTTGCTCCCTTTGAAGCGGCTGCTCCTCTCGCGGCGGGGGGTGGGGAGGCAGTGCCCTGACAGATGCTTAAGAAATTATGGGTGGAACTTGCTGACTCAGGCCCTAATTATTTGCTGTCCCAGGACTGTATTTAGTCCAATAAGTGCTGCTAGCTGACTCTTCCTGCCCTCCTCCCTCCCATCCTTTTCCTTTTCTTCTTGCTTTTCCCCTACTCCCACCGCCTCTTGTGGACCCAGTATCTTTGCCTCCTCCCTTCCTCCCTTTCTGAGTAGCTCTCTCCTCCAGCCTCCCTCCCCTGAAACTGGTCAGCCTGCCCAGGGTGAGAAAAGATGGTGTCCAGCACAGAGATGCCCAAGCCAGGGCCAGGGCCTGCTCAGACCACAAGGAGGACGCGAGTCCCCCGGTAAGCCTCAGGGAGGAGCATCCCAGGAAGGCTTCATGGAAGAAGGGGAAGTTGAGCTGGATTTGAAAGACACCTTGGACTTGGTTGGGGGTAGGAAGGTCAAGACTGCCCAGAAGAAAGGAAGCAGCTCTGCCCATTCCTGAAGGCAGAATCAGTTGGGTGTGGGGTGAAGTGGAGCTCTGTTCAGGAAGAAGGAAAATCTTGCATTTTAGAAGTTCCCTCTGGCTTGGACTTTGGTCTGTTCCTTTGCTTGTTGATTGTCTTTCTTCCTTGCCTCTTCTGTATCCTGGCTCATTGCTACCACAAAGAATGACGAAAAAGTCCCCCACAGTCCCTCCCCATCCACTCCCCATCTGTCTTCTCTGAGCTAGAAGGATTGGAAAGTAGTAGAACTGGGGTGGGGTGGGGTCCTGTGGAACCCAGGGCAAGAGAGGTGAGCCTGGGTCAGCCCTGCTGTGGGGCTCCTCTGATTCTGAACCCCTGGAAGGAGGAGGGGTAGACGGGAGGAGCCAGCATACACCCTGGTCAAGCATAGTGGAAGAAGGGCTCAGAAGCCGGAAAGAGCATCCTTGGAGCCCAGGTGCCTCTTCCCCATGTGGGTAAGCGCCAAGACAAATGGTAATTAAGTTTGAATGCAAATTAAGATGTTTCAAACCAAACACTTGAAGACTCACCTCTTATCTGCTCATTTGTTCCTCAGGCTCAACACAGAAAGGGACAGGACCCCTCCAGGTGGTCCCAGGAAATAAAGAAAAAGGAAACAAATCCAGAGACAAAGTCTAGACACTTAGGAATCAGCTGAGGGAGCTGAAGGCCCAGAGAGGTACATATTTTTCCTAGGCTGACAGTATATTCAGTTAGATTTTAAGGTTGCAGCTAGACAGCCCCACAGAGAACAGTAAGTTATGGCCGGGGAGTGATACAACTGAACAGGGGAAAGGACCCAGAATCTCGTCAGGACTCCCAGTGGGCCAGGTGACACCCTGCAGCCTCCAGGAAGGTGACAGGCCAGGCAGGCCTGGGTATGTGCATTTGAGTGGGAAGGATGCTGAATTGTTTCCTTCTCTTTCTCACTATTCAAATACCAACTATTTTCCCATGGTGCTGAGAATTGGTACTGTACAAAGAGCTATATCCCCAGTCCTTTTATTATTATTTTTTTAATTTTGTGATAGGCTTTCACTCAGTCGCTCAGTTGCCTGGGCTGGGTTCCAATTCATGATCTTCCTGCCTCAGCCTCCCAGAGCTTTGAAAGCTTTGTGGTCCATGCAAGGCCAGCCCCTGGAAATTTGTGCACCCGAAATCCATAAAGGCAGGAGCACTGCCCCAGCCAGGCTCTGTGGCTCATGGCTAGTCCTAGTACACTTCCCAAAGCCCAGTCCCTTGGCTGTACTATCTGCAGAACTGGCTCTTAGGCCTGTTCCTAGGATCAAGGGCACTGACGCAGAGACGGCTTTTGCCCCACACCATCAATGCAGCCCAAGACTACACAGAAGAGAGCAGGAAAGGCACCTCTCCCACAAGCGTGGGCTCACACCACTCCCCGGGACCTGGCTCTGCTCATCAGAACCAAGGGCAGAGCCATCACCAAGTAGGTATTCACTGAGCAGCCAGACACAGCCCACACCCTGAACATTTGGCTACCTGGCCCTCTGGTTCCATTGTAAAGGAAAGCGTGGCCTGGTGGGCAAAGGGAAGCATGGTGAACATGGCCCTTTTAGTCTTTTCTTTTTCTGAACAAGACCCATCTGTATCCACACGGGTGTCCGGCAGGCACCTGGCAAAGCCCAGGCACCCCGGAGGCAAGTCCAAGGCCTGATTTCACAGTGCTTTGGGGGCCAGTGGAGCCTGAAGAAACAACCAAGGGAAGGTTCCCATGCAGCCCATCCTGAGGCAGCCCCTGGGAGTCCCTGTGAAGCCCAGGCCTGTGTCAGGAAAGTCCAGGATCCACTGGGATCAAGCTGTTCCAATAGTAGAGCACAAATCAGCCACCCTCGGCCTGCCATTTGCCAGAACCAAATTCATGAGTTTCTGATAAATAATTCAGGCTTCTCCATCTGTGGAAAAGTTGGATTTGGCCTAATTTCTCTCATAAACAAAGAACATCATCTGCTCAAAACAGTGAAGTAGACACCTGTCAAATTTTTCAAAAAATACAGATTCCAGGGAACCTCATCTATCCCAAGCCTGAAGTCCTGGATCACCTTCAGGGATCCAAGGAGGACAAAGTCTGATTTGAGACACTGTGGCTGGGCATTTGGTCCAGTGAAGAAGAGGCACTGTGTCTCACGTGCTTCCATCCATGATTTAAAGCCCAATGTGTGCACCTAACTGCAACATTCACTAAAATCAGACAATTGACTAGCTGCTAAATGATGTTTCCTTGAAAAACAGGAGAACAGGAAACATAATTCTATGGAAATACTTTTGGGTCCGGGTATGTTATTCAGATAGACAGACAGACAATAGGTAGACAGACGATAGAGCAATCAGATCGTGTGGTTGTGACTGCGTGCCTGAAACTGTAGCACAGGCAGGCCAGCTCAGGCCCAAGATGGTGCTGCAGTCTTAGGCAGAATTTCTTCTTCCTCAGGGAAACTTCAGTTTTGCTTTTCAACTGATTGGATGAGGCCCACCCACCTAATTGAGAATCATCTCTTTCACTTAGAGTCAAGTAATTGTAGATGTAGATTGAGATGTTACTCATATCTACCAAATTCCACCGCAGCAACACTTAGATTAGTGTTTGATTGAATAACTCAAGCGCTAATGCCTAACCATGCTAACACTCAACACACCTCGGCAGTATTCCCTGGCTTTTTCCCGCCATCTATTCTCCACAATGGCCTATTTCAGTGAGGCTCCTCTGCATAGGGGACAAGCAGAGCATCAGGGAGTGTCTGATTCAGGACCAGGGTGGAGAAGATCCACCCGGGACACTGACCCCAGAGCTGAGTCAGTTTGCCTAGGATCTCATGGCTGGTGGGTGGGCTCGAGTCTTCAAGAGTCAGGCCTGCAGTAATCTCGTATGCTCCAGGTCCTGAGCAATGTCATGTGTGTCCCATGTGTGTGGCTCTGTTCCAAAGCAACCCTGGTATGCGGACAGCAACTGGTCTGTCTGTCTCTCTGGATTTCTATAATTTGCTGTATGACTGCTTTCCAGCTGTTCATAAATGCTCCCACAGAATATCTGGCATCCTGGGGATGATCAACAAGTTTTTCTGAATAAAAAACAACTGTAAGCCTCTCCTGTGACTCTTTGTGCTTGGGACCCTGTAATCTGGCAAGATAGATATAATAGATGCTCCAGAAATGCTGACCAGGGTGGTCTCTTGGAGTGGGAAGCAGAGGGCAGGCCTTCCCCTTGGAAGGGAAAGTAATAACTACCCTGACACAGTCACATGTCACTTGTGGGCAATTTGAGATCTGTGCACACTCAGCTCCCTCACCCAGAGAATGTAGCTGCTCTATTTCACAAGTGATGGGTGTAGCTTGGCAGAGGACTTGTCCAAAGTGGCTGGGCTCACAAGTGGACCTCCCAGGCCTGTAAGCACAGGGCCCCACCTGTAAGCTCCTTCTTCTCATCAGTCCTCACACCCTGGAGACAAAGGCTAGGGATTTCATGTAGGTCTCTGACTAGGCATATTCCTGGCCCTCTCCTGACCTGTGGGTCTCCTTGGGAGGAATCTGGAGAGCATGAGAGGAGGGTGAGACAGGGCGCTGGCTTGGAGACACTCAGGGAACAGACCACAACTGGCCGCCAGGTCAACAGCGGGTCTCCTCCTTAGGTTCCCAGCTTCAGAGCCAGGCCACAGAGCAGCACGAGCACAGGGCCCACAGGTCTCACAGGGTGACTCCTCCCTGAGATCATGGTCCCAGATAGAACAGCTCTCCTCTTGCTCGTGCTGCACCAGTCCCTCTCAGAAGACAGCACTGTCACTGTCACTCTGGCCTTCGTCTGCCCACATTTTCAGCCTCTTCTCCTTTCTAACCTCCAAACTCCAGAACTTTAGAGGAGGAAGCAATTTGGCCTGGACTGTTATTAAGAGGGAATGAGAGAAAGGCCGCCCAGGCCATAAAAGCGCTCCCTGCTGGCTCCATCTCCACAGTGGTGGGCTGGCAGCTCAGTCCTTCACCTGCACACCTGCCCTCCTCCTCAAAGCACCTGCCCTTCAAACTCTGTATGGGCCCAGGCTCCCTGTCCAGTCCCAGAGCCCCTTTACGGTCCTGCTGCTGCCTCCACTGCCAGCCTATGGGCAGAACAGGAGAGGGGAGGCAGCCAACCACTAGCACAGAGGGCATGAGGAGCCCCTGCTGGAGAAAGCAGAGCCAACCTCGTGTCAGAACAAAGCTCTTTCAGGAAGCCCCTGGGGTCTGTTGCAGCCATGGAGACAGAGACCTGGGTTTGGGTTCAAGCTTTAGCTTAACTCTACCCCAGCTAAGACTGGGCTTCATTCCTAAGGAAAATGCCAGCAACACTTCCCCACAGGTACAGTCACTATTATTTACAAATAGAGTATATGCCAGGAGGTGGTCACTGTGCAGGCAGTGTTGGCCCTTGTGGGCCAGGTGCCTTGTACTTGCAAAGCAGAGGAGGAAGTAGTGAGAGGAAGCCCCACCCCCAGGACTCCCAAGGCTCTTCAGACATAATTTGCACATCCCAACCAAGCTCTCCAATGTGCACGTGAAAAAACTAAACCTAGAAAGGACAGGTGGCCTCCCAGGGCTACACAGATGGTCCTGCCCTGCCAGCTGCAGTCTCCAGTAGAAACTCCAGGCAGGGAGCTCAGAGTCTGTCCTGCCCAGCATTAGGCACTACACAAACCCCTGCAAATCTCCCTCTACCCATGAGGCATCTGCCAGAGCTTCCTGTGCACACAACCCAT
Source organism: Octodon degus (assembly GCF_000260255.1). NCBI lineage: Eukaryota > Metazoa > Chordata > Mammalia > Rodentia > Octodontidae > Octodon > Octodon degus. The sequence continues at coordinate 13,378,108 of NW_004524579.1, read as the reverse complement.
GGGCTCTTAAGACAGGGACATGAGGCAAGGTCTATGGGCAGACCGTGAGTGGCAGAGAGGACACTGGTAGGCCTTTGGGCACCTGGCAGGGGCAAGGGTGTTTGGGAAGTGGGGTGGTAGGGCAGTGGGGAAACACCTGGGCTGAGTGCAGCCAGCCAGAGCCCCCACAACCCCTGCCCACCAGGCCCCCTAAGGCCTGGGGCACAGGTGCCAGCACGGTGGGCACCCCCACTGCACAGCAGAATGAAGACATCCAGGCCCAAGACTGTACCTCCAGAGACGGAATTCTGGCTCTTGCTACTTTAATTAAGAAAAACAAAAGACATGAGCAGGGCGAGTTTGCCTGGGAGATGCTAGGGAGGTAGAGTCGATGAGTTCTTGGCTTCCTCTTAGAAGCTGTCTGAGAGGAATGTGTGAGGTGGTTTGACCAGGTTACCAGCGAGCCTGAGGTTAGGGGTTCACACTCTACAAGTAATGGGCAGAAATCCAAAGCCCCACTGCAGACCGACCCCAGCCTGTACTTAAGATCACCTGGGCTCTGCCTAGCCATCCGCCTCACCCACGGTGTCCGTGCACTCAGCATTTACTGAGCATCTACATGTGCCATGCTCAGTGCGAAAGACACCGTGGTGACCCCCACAAGCTCCCTCCCTGGTGGCCGGTTACTTCTCCATCCTTCACCCGTGGCTCCCTGGCACTTTTAGCTGCTTATGCTCATATGTTTTTAATCTTCCCAAAAGTCCCTTGGCAGCCACCATCTTGAGGCATGTCTGTAATAGCCAAAAATATACAGATGGGCAAAGGACATTAAAGCTAAGACAGGAATGTGGATCTCCCAGCTTGCAACAACACACTCTTCAAGCCTTGTGGTACAGTCTGTACTGACACAGGCTAGCAGATGACATTCATGGGGCTGCACAAGAATACCGAAGCCATGCACCAGCTTGGCCTGCAGTTGTTGGGGGTGTGGAAGGCCAAGGAACTTCCAACCACACACTCTGCAAGGTCATGCGAGTGTATCTTTGCTGATTCTCTGGGATATATAAGAAGTCAAAGGCGTTGTCATCTAGTACTTGTGGATGGAGAGAGAGTTCACCTGCACAGGCAAGCCAGAATCCAGCTGCGAGATGGATTTACCCAGACAGACAAGAATAGGGAGAGGCGTCTGAAAGCGGAGGACCTGTGAAGAACAAAGCTAAAGCTGCCAGATAAAACCACTGGGGTATGTGAAGGGAGCAGGTCCCTGTGAGGGCAGGCCCTTGGGCCATAGGCTGGGGAATTCACACTTGGCACCATGCAACCTGAGGAGCTTCAAAGACTGGTGCCAGCCTCCTTTCTCCTCCAGCCATAGTGTCAGGGCATCGGGAGTGGGCCTGGTCCTAGTGGTCCTATTTGGAGTCCTCATGCCCTGGTGATCAGAGCTGACCCTCAGCCAACCAAGAGTGCAGTTGGATTGCCCTTTGGCAACCCCCCCCCACTAGTTAAAGGAATCATTCTTCCCAGGTAGGAAACCACCAGGTGACAGGTTCACACTGTGAGAGAAGGACCCCTGACTGACCTTAGGGGGCTTGATGTTTTATAAAAGGAGCCCAGAAAAGATCTGCTAACCTTAAAGCAACAGACCGCTAACAGTGGACCCCAGGACACTACGGCTCACTGTTTCTGCATATCGGTGAGCTTTCCAATGCACACAGAGTATGGACACTCACAGATGAGAAGGGTACAGAGCAGCCAGCACCCGCTGCAGCCTTTAAGAGCCCAGCAGGAGCAGAGGGAACCAGACCCAAGGAGGCCGGGAGGGTGTGGCAGAGAGGCACACCCAAAGTGGAGTGCCACAGAGAGGTGCTTAGAGAACTTCCTAACTGAATGAGAGGTGCAAACGTTTCCTACAGGAAGGAGCCCAGAGAGGGCCCTGGGCCGGGCTGATACTGCAATCCTGTGGCCACGAGGCCGAAGCTTTTTTCCACTGAGGACTGGTTCTGGGCAGGTGGACTTAGATGGGGCGGAAGTGTCCCAGATCCACCCTGGGGACAGGAAATGGAGGCTGGGGCTGGGGCCAGAAACAGGCTTGCCAGCCTAGAAATCCCAGTAGGACGGTCCACACAGCCCGGTCTGGAACGGCTGCAGCTGCCACCACTGCAGAAGCAGTCCAGAGACCTGCCCCAGCCAGGAGGAGTGGAACTCAGACTTTGGGGCCTGGAGACAGAAAACCTGCCCTGCAGGGGGTGGCTGTTGCCCCTCTGCCCCTCCCCACATCTGTCTGCAGCGGTGGTGAAGGAGGTGCTGAGGCTGCCATGGGAAGGCCTGGCACCGTGTTATTGAGACATCTGTGTCTCTAATGAAAAGTTACCCGTTGCTGGGCAGGAGAGAGACACAAATCGTTATGAATCAATTTAGCTCTGGCCAACCATCTGCCCCGGCCTCGCGTGGGGAGCTGCGCCCCGCGGCAGGGAGGGGCCGGTGCGCTCGCCTGGCTTCCAGCCGGCTTTGGAGCTGAGCACGAGGCCAGGAGGGGCCCGGCGCCCACCCACGGAGTGCTGGGCTGAGGGCAACCCCAGGCCTCGCCAGGGCGGACAGCCGCGCGGTTCCTGGAGGCGCAGATCAGGGCTAACTGCAGGGCGCGGCTTGGTTCCTCGAGTTCTGTCAGTCGCGCCCCTCTCTCCGCTCTGCTCTTGGCCTGCGCCCTTCCTGACCCCCACTGACCCCAAGGAGGAGGCCTTAGAGCAGCCTCAGCTCTGGCCTCGGTCACTCGGTTGCCATGGAGGCTGCCCCGCCCCCACAGCGCGTCCCTCAGCATCTGCCGCGGGCCCCTCCTGCAGGCCTGAGCCCAGCGCCCGCCCGCCCAGAGGAACGCGCCAGTTGTCGCGTGCGCCCTGCGGCCCCCGACAAGCTGGCAATTTGTTGTTGTTTGTCGAGTGCTTTTGTCATGCAAATCCCAGAGCCAGCCGCTGGCACTAGCTAGCTGCAAGGGAGGTGGGATGTTTTTGCCTTTTTTCCCCCCTTGGCCTTTGTAGTTCAGAGCTTTGGTATTCATTACAATTTTTTTAAAGACACACACACACACACACACACACACACACACACACACAAAATCTCTTCATTTCATTGGGCTTTAGCACTTTTAGCTCCCCGCTGCGCCCACCCACCCACCACCCTTGAAGACTGCGGAGGTTGGGGGCTCACCTGGTAAGGAGCTGACGGAACCTTCCCCAGATGGGTAGGTGCCTGTGCCACCAACGGGCAGGCTACCTCATGCCCCCCTCTCGTAGCCCCTCTGGTGTGAGACCTCAGGCTGCTGGTGGCCCTTTCTGGCTCGAGTTCCCCTCAAGACTGGGGCAGCCCAAAAGGACCCAGACTCTAATTCCCAGAGAGCTGGTTCCTGGGGGTCAGGGCCAGCCCACACAAGCCCAAGTACAGCGCCTTCTGAGGGTGGAAGATGGTCTCTCCCTTGTTCTTTTGTGCCAGATTTCCATGACAGGCAGGGACAGAGCTGGTTTTCCAAAAAGAATTTTGGTGAATTCTTGGCAAAACCTAATAACCCCTAGTTAGCAAAGATTGCCCCTTAAGTGACGCTCTTCACTAGCCATGTTTCCATGAACCTAAGTGGCTTCAGGCAAGTCCCAGGCATGGCCATCCAGCAGGCGCTGGGTGGCAGCAAGACACAAGGGCATGGTAGAGAGGCGCAGAGCCATCTTCCCATCTTGCCTAGCCTCCCAGATCCAGGTGAGGGTTCAACACCCAGCTACTGAGTGTGTGGCTGGTGCAGGGGCCGTGCTGGGCGCAGAGGCTCCTGAGCGCTCAAAGGGAGGGCAGACCTGATCTACAGATAAGCACACGTCGTACCGCGAGGTGCCATCAAGGGCTCTGAAGGAGAGCCAGTGGTGCAGAGGAAAGGAGCTTTTCAGAGGGGGTGCCTGGGAAGCCCCTTGGGTGGCTTTAGGTTGGGCCCGCAGGGGCCCCAAAGCGGAAGGACAGCACACTGTCCCAGGGACCTCCTCCTCATCCCTACCAGTCCTCCTTTCTTCAAGGCTCACCTGCTTCAGGAAGCATTTTCAGATGTGCCAACACAGACCCCAGTGCCCGGTGTACACAGCACTGAATATGCAGTGTGTGTGTGTGTGTGTGTGTGTGTGTGTGTGTGTGTGTGTGTGGTGTGCACATACACACCCTTGTAACAAAGTTGCCTTGTGAAGTATGAATGTGGGTTTTTAAACATTCAAATCCAGTGCTTTGGGAATGGGGAAAATGGCCCATTAAGGAGTACTGCTAAAAAAAATTTTTTTTTAATTAGAAAAAAAAAAAAGGAGTACTACTGCGTTGTGCTGGGTGCCATCTTCACCTGGGAACATAGAACTTCTGAAGTGCGGGAAACAGTCTGTTGTTTTAGGAAAGGCTGACTGTAGCTCTACAGTGGGTGCTCTCCCCTCCACCGCAGGGTCCCTGGCTGGTCAGAGGGGTCAGCAGCCAGATTCACCAGGATGTGCACAGGGCAAAGGAGCATCCACCACATCAGCATCCCCCAGCGGTGCACAAATCGTGCGCAAGTCAGCAGTGCTTTCGGGGCTCTCCCCCTACACAAAACCCGTGGCCAAGTGCACACTCCAGGCAGTGGAAGGGGTGCAGGCCTGGCCAGAGGTGGCATTTGAAAGCCCCTCCAAGTAGGTACTACGGGCCTGGCTGGACAGGCAGTGTGGGTCAGCATCCCTGTAGAACAGAGGAGCTATTGCTACTGGACTGGCAAAACCAGCTCAGGCTTTTTCTAAGAACCAGAGTGCTGGGGGAAACCTTTCTCTCCCACTTTCTTCACCACTATGACCAGCAAACGTGGGCATGAGAGGTGAATTCATCACAGAAAATCTTTGTTGAAGAGACATCCAGTGTTTCAATCACAGACTATACTCTGACCATGGCACTAGGAATCAGGTCATTGAGACAAGCATGGGAGGCCATGGCACGCTGGGGCCGACAGGAACACGTACACATCACAGCAAAGACAGAGACGTGATAGGGAGGGGTGGCTGGCCTGGGAGGCAGGCTGTTACTGGTGGTGGTGCACTTGAGTGGGCACAGGCTGTTCTAGCACATGGGAACTGGTCAGGCACCACCTGAGCCAGAGGGTTCAGCGCGGATGACACAGGCTGCTGCAGATGCAGGACTTCAGATCAGTAAGAGCTGCCTGCCGGGAGTGCCACGCCAGTTCCTACAGGCACGGGTGTGAATGAAGCTGCTAGGAGAGGGGCAGATTTGCCTGGAGATGTGTCCAGGTACCCTAAGTGATTAAGGAAAGATTTGGGGTCTCAGACCCTCTGCCTCTCTCAGGAAACAAAATGTAATTTAAAATGTCACTTAAGTCGCCAAGAAGCCCGTCGCCCTGCCTGCTGCTACGTTTACTTTCTGCCACCTGCAGGCTGTGTTTCCTACCCCCTTCCTTCTTCTCCCACATGTCCTACCTGGTAGCACCCAAAACCAGCCAGACCAGACCAGACATGATGAAGATGAGCAGTCATCCACATTCAGGGCTATTGTGATGGCTGACAAAGGTACAAGGCCAGGAACATCAAGGAGGACCGATGGCCCTCTCCCTGCAGCAGCTGCCCCTCTGCTCTATTCCATTAGCATTGATCAGGCTGGGTCAGGGGGTGGCCAGGCCTGCGGCAGGCACTTGGAGCTTTCATGATGACTAATGGCCATGCCAGTGGCACCCCCACCAGCCCCCCACTCCAGCTCCCTCCCACTCAGGGTGCTTATTCCAATTGTTGGCTCATTCACTCATTCATTCATTCATTCATTCATTCATTCATTCATTCCCTCATCCATCCATTCATGATATACCAAGTCCAGTAGACTTCTCCTCCACCCCCCTGCTGAGTCCTGCTCATCTTTTCCAGGCTCCCTCCAAATAAGGCACTGATTGGCCCTGTTCATCAGCATACGTTAGCCACTCTCTATATGCCCAGGAGAGGGACAAGAACCTCAGTGACTGCCCTTAGAAAGTCATCTGCACTGGGGCAAGACCCAGGTGCACAAAGCTGTCAGGAAATACCACCCCACCTCAGTATGGACAAGAGGTGGCTTGAGTGACAGAGCTGCCTGTCCTCTTATCCTTAGGGCTGTAGGAGCTTTCAGGGTTGTCCTAGAATGGAGGAAAGGAAGAATCAAGTAGAGAAAAGCAGACACACTCTTTTGTCCTTTGGGACCTCCATAGCCCTATTCCGAGGCTCCCACACAGCACACACCCACAGACTATGTCAGCTGCACACACCGGCAACAGGAGCTCGACATCACTAAGGACATCCTGGAGGCAGCAGGTCAGCAGGAACACAAAGGTACAGTGCCCCTGGGCTGGTAGAGAGCTGCTGCTTTTCCACTCATGGGTGCAACGGGGCACACTGAGGCCCTAAGTCCTGCACAGGAGGAGAGTTGAGCCCCAGAACACAGCCAGGATGCAGCCCTGCAGGATCTGTGGCATACAAGAGAGTGTGAGGGACACAGGCTGTCTCCTGGCAACCTTAGGTGAGGCAGCCATGTGTGATTCTGTGTCTGGGTGGCTGTGGGCAGGTGGATCCCCATGCCTGATGTGTGTGGGAGATCCACTGGGGCTACACCCATCAGCATCTCACCATGGAGCGAAGTATTCTGGGTGCACATGGACATAGGCCAGAGCAAGCTGAGGCTTTCAGGGAGGTGACCATCGTGGGGAGTCTGTCCGGGTGAATTTGCTTTCCCTACACACCCAGAGGTCCAGCTGTGGGGAGCAATCAGCCCTGCCCTTCCCTCACACACTTTTAATCAATTTGGTGCTTCCTTGTCAAGAAGACAAGCTATTTGCTTCCTGAGGATCAGATGGTGATGGATGAAATATAGGGAATAATTAAATTAGCAGTGTAATGGTGGTGCAAGCCTCAATTAAAAAAATATTTCCATTGTCATAAAGTCTGGCCATAAATTGTAGGAGCGCTGTACTCTAGTATCCTGCCATGCTTGGTAGCTAGACTGGCCAGCCTGTGGATGTGGGATCTGACTGCAACTGAGGAGTCCCCAAGCAGGCGAGGCTGCTTGAGAGACACTGGTACCATGGCCTGAAGCCTGTCCTCCCCAGTGCCACTTCTCCATCACAGCTGAGCAAGGTCGTATCACCCTATGAGCTTCATCAGGCACCACCCCCAAGGAGTGTACCTACTCCTGGCCCAGTTCATGTGTCTCCCACCATGTTTTCTTGCACTTTAGAGTGATGACCAAGAGTATGAGTGGGGTGCTTCCTCCCCTTCTCCAGCAGCAAAGGGTGACAGCCTGCTCTGGAGGTGGGGTGTGGGGGACCCTGGTAGCCTGGAGTGTCCTCAAGAAGTCCATGAACAGAAAGCCATGGTGCCTGAACACAGATGCACCCAGGAAATCCCGGCAATGGACTGGCTGACCGATAGCCCTAGAGCAGGGGCACTCTGGGGAAGGTCTCTGGAATACAAGGGTCACCTAGATTTACAAATACTGGGGTGTCCTAGAAGGTACTTAAGAGAAGGGGATAGATAAGGAGAATGATGGGGCAGAGGGGAGGGAGACAACGTTTGTGAGATACCCTGCCACTTCTCAGGAGGCCTTCCAAATAAGGGGACGGGACTGGGCTGGGGAGATTGCTCAGAGGCTAAGTGCCTGCCTGCAAGGGCAAGTTCTTGAGTTCAATCCCCAATACAAAAAAAAAAAAAAAAAAGCAACCAAATGAGGGGCCCCTCCAATCCTCTCTCCAGCAAGCACTTACTGCATCAACTGCTCATCGTGTGGCCCATTATGCTAATGAATTACAGCAACAGACCTAAAAAGCTGCCTTGAGCTCATTAGTAATGGAGCGGGGCCCTGCAACAGGAACAAGGGAGAGCGAATGAATGATGCCACAGCTAAGTCCAGGCCAGCCCTTAAATGATGCTGAGGAAAGAGTGAGGAGCAATGGCAGGAGGCTGGAAAAGGAAAGAGAAGACAGAGAAGAAGGAGAGGATGGCAGAGAAGGCAGAAGAAGGGGGAGGAGAAAAGGGGAGAAAAGAGCCAGAGTGGCAGCCAGTGGGTGGGGTGAGAGGCAGCGATCCCTCACCCAGCGCCTTGAGCAAGCAGCTTTTGGCACCCTTGGGATGGAGTCTGAAGGGTGCACCTAGGCTGGCTGGCAGTGACCGCTCACCCTGACCTTTCTTTACCCCTCCAGAGAAGCTTTCTCCCAGGCTTCACTCCTTCTCCATCCCCTTCAGGGCACTGGAGTAGGGAGGTGGCCATGAAGACTTAGCTAGCCACAGAGCATCTTGAGCTGGTGTGGGGCGTTCTGGACAGACGTGGAAGAAAGCTGACCATCCCTGAGCCCCAGGCTGGCTCTGAACTGGGCCCCAGTTCTGCTGGGCTCTGATAAGGGAGCACAGAAGGCTTCCTGCTTGTGCCTCCTTTGCTAGCCTCGGCTGTGGACACTTGGGACATGGTGGGCTGGCTCCAAAATCTACTGGAGCTTGCTTGCTCGGGCAGTACTTATACACAAGCTATTGGGATCAAAGCTGGATGGGACAAAGTGTTGATGGGAAACCAGACCATGGTAAGATCTGCTCTGGAGGTTGCAAAACAGGTCCAGCCCACAAAGGTGCTGCTGGGACAGAGCCTGGAGCCTCCGTGAGCCCTGGAGCCTCCCCACTAACCTCTTGAAACCAGAAAAGACTCAGAGCAAAGTGCTGGGCTCAGAGCCTCTGGGTCTGTTGACAGAGATTAGAAAGAATCCTGTCATCTGAGGGGATGGACATTGGCCAGCGGAGACCTGGCTCCAGCTGGGATCAGCAGTTAAGAGCTCCTGGATCCCTGTGAGGGTCCTGAGGGGACTTGGAGATGAAGGAAGGGATTAGCAGTTGTGGCTCCTTGAACCCAGACCTCATCCCCAAGGCCAGAACAGCCAGGACCTACAGTTAGGGTTCTAGGGCTCTGCCATTGCAGAGGCCTGAGCAGGAAGGCCTGGCGCAGAGAGCTGGCCTCAGCTCCACTGTAGCTCCACCCTCTTGCATGTCCCTGGCTGCTGCCAACTGACAACAGGTCAGAGACTGGGAAGAAGGGACGGCCTCCAGGCTTCTACTGAGAAGTCTCGGGTGCCAAGTAGTGCCCAGAGCAAGATACAGAGGACCACAGGGCCACCTGGGCGCACCAGCTTCTAGACTCCATGCCTCCACTGAGGAGCAAAATAATGCCCACACATCCCAGGAGAACAACCCAGGTGGAGGAGCAGCATACCAGGCTCACCCTGGGAACCACCTTCCTAAGGCCACCTTCCACCTGTGAGTCCCGAGGCCCCAGACCGCATGGAATGCACAGGCTGCCATTTGTTCTCATTGACAGCTTCTTCTCCAGGTCACTGAGAGTACAAACTTATCCTATAGAAGCCAATAAAACCTTTTTTAATGCAAAGAGGATCCACAGAGCCCAGCTCTGCACACATGCCGCAACGTGAGAACAAAGTGAAGAGGAGAGGTTTAGCAGAGAGCTTCTTCCTTGAAACCCTACAGGGGAAACTATTCAGGAAAAGAGACTATTTAGGACCATAACAGTTAAAGATTATTGAGAAAGGGACTGAATTGTACCTAGGTGTTTTTTGCGTTTTGTTTTCTTTATGGGCTTGTTTTATCAGACTTTCCAATCTCTCATTTAATGGCGCCATGTTCAAGTTAATTTAATTCAATCAAAAGTTCTATTTTGACTTTTTCTAAGGATAATTAGTGGGGAGGTGTGTGTTCCCTCTCTCAGCTAATGGTGTCATCATCGGCACCGTCTCTAAATCAGGACGGCGCAGCTCCAGCCGCAGCGGGTGCCAACCTATGCAGCCGCGCGGTCCCTCCCACTACCACCCTTCCTCCCCCCCCCTCCCGCCCCCACCTGCCTCCCGCCTTGGCGGGGCCAGCCTCATGCCTCCCCAGGACGGTGTAGGGCCCTGTCCCACTGAAAGGCTCTCGTCTTTCACTCCCCGTCACTCAGAACAGCTTCTCCAAACATAATTCACTCTTGCCATCCTCCTGGGTACAGCCCCTCCAGGGCTTCATGCCTCCTGAGGCCCGCACAAGGCACCAGTGGCCACTCCTGGTGGCCTCCCCTGGCCCTGCTGAGCAGCCCAGAAGCTCCTGTCCCCCCAGGAACTCTCCCCCATGCCATTGCCTCTCACCCTTCTTTCCTCACCACCTGGGTCCTCCACACATTTCGGCTTCTCTGTTCAGTCGGCCAAGCGTCCCTGCCCTCACATGGACTCATAAGCTTCCTACAAAAGCCCATTTTCTCTCTACTCACCTCTTTCTAACATCACTATCTGTGTGAAGGCTTCTCTCCGAGTTAATAATTTCTTTTTCTTAGTTTCCTGAACATTGGACTTAAAAACATGCATTTCAGGATATTGTCACTCTTACATCTGTAGGTCCCAGATACACTTTGCAAAAGGCTAAGGGAGGGAGTAACTGACCTGGAACATAAAAGCAGGTAAACAAAAATAGCAGAAAAAGAAGTGGGGGAGGGAGATTAGTACATTAATTCATGATCTGAGGATAATACATCTAAAACAAAAGGAATAGGGCACACCAAGGCACATATCACCACCTAGTGGCAATACTCAGAATTGCAGGCTTAGTTATTTATTTTTTTTCCTCCGCATTTGCTTTATATAATTGGGTAGATATAAACTAACAAACAGAAATTTAAGCAAGACACATGTAACAATTTAACAGAACCTGATAATGTAGCTTATTTAAGTTTCCTCAAATTCATCTTTGAGTCATTCTATCCTGGTGCTTATAAGGAAATTAACCAACATATGCAGAATATAGTTCAATATCAAATAATACTTATGACATAGTAAACTCTCTTATAATACAATAATGAAGAACCTTCTAGAAACTCGTGTCATATGTAGAATGGTTTTGGGGTGAAATATTCAACTCAATATAAAATAACAAGAAACACTCTTTAAGCAGAGACTGCTTTGCCTTTTGATAATGAATGATTTCTACCTATAATGTCACTGAGTTGGACAAATAAGTCACCTTTGCAAAATAAACACATTCTGAGTGGGTAAAACACCACTACTACGTACTTTCTGAATCCTAACTTTTGATGCACTATAAATGTTCACTTCAACATGGTGAGTATGGTATCAGGCTGGTCATTTCTCAAACTTGCATGAAGGTTAAGTATGTTAATTGGTAAGAATACTTTGAGAATCTATTTTGAAAATAGGCCAGAAATGCTATCCTTGCCAAGTCCTCAAATGAGAAAACACCCTGTGTACCTGGAAAAGCGAGATTTGCATACGTAACAGTTAGAAAAATAAAACTATAGATGTGGGGCACACTATCAAAGGAAAAACATCCTGGACAAGATGTCAGAGTGCTCCATGCCCAGGCTAGGGTTTGAAGAATACACCAAATTAGAATAAAACCAGTTAGCAGGAGGGTGCTGTGAGTTGGGGGACCAGTGGGGAGATACTGGCCCAGTTAACCAAACATTTTATGAGGGGACAGACTAAGCCATCAATTCTCTTTCTGCCCCTTCCCCTTCATTTTATTTTGTACTGAGGATTGAACCCAGGGCCTTGTTATGCTAAGTGCCCCACTCTGAACTCCAGGAGCTGACCCAAGGCTTCCTTCTCTCATGTCCCCATTCCTGCTGACACCACCACTGCCAAACCCATTAGAGATGATCAGCTGTTGTCAACCAAAAGATCAAATTCACAGTTGACAAATGTGTGTGTCTACAGGGGCAGAGGGAGAGAAGGCTTGGAATAGAGATTGACCAAGCAAATCTGAAACAATTCCATGCCCAAGTGAGTTTAATGGGGACATATGAGCTCACGAAGGGGCACAGGGGCTCTAGAACATCCAGAGACAGGGGTCACTTTTCTGAGTGGCCCTTGAAGACAGCAGGCTCTGGCCCAGGGCAGAGCAAGTGGGTCAGGAGGTCTCAGCATTCTGTGCCCCAAGGGACCATTACTGCAGGTGGGGCGACAATGGCCATTCTGTCCAGCTGAAGCAGCCCATGGTGCCCCTGGCTATTTCTCCTGGGCACCTCCCTTTCTCTGTTTCCTGGGACCACCACACACTGTGGGCCCAGACTTCTGTAGCATCCCGTTTCCCTCCTATGACTTCCAGCATGGCCCCCCGGGGACCTCCAGTCACCAGCAGGGGCCAGAGGCAGCCTCCTGGGCCTTCTTGATCACTGACCAAGACGGCTGCGCAAGGCGCCTCCCAGTCTCCACTGCCAGTCGGCTGCTGCGCTTGCCTCCTTCTCTGGCCAGGCCACAGGACCCTGTGGGCGTCCCCTCCCCCATGCTGCCCCACCTGCATCTCCTTCCCCAGCCCCTGTCCCCAGCCCCCCTGCCTCCCTCTCCAGAGCTGAGGCCAGCCTGAAGACAGATATTAATGTGCAAATTAGCACAACCCGACTGGGTCCAGATTGCCACTTAGAATTTGCATATTAATAAATGTTTTTGTGACAGCATTTAGCAGCTCAGGAAGGACAGTGAGTCTCCCCTCCCCCACCCCATAAGCAAGCTAACAGGACTGGGGAAGCCAAACTTGTCTCCCTCCCACCAGCCAACCTGCACTCTTCCTTCCATTAATCTCAGTCCCCCCCCCCTTTCTCTTTTACCCCCATGTTGAGCATCTCTGCCTAGCCTCACAATTAGCCAAGGATGAGGCAGGATGGGCTCAGCACCCTGCCAGGCAGTCAGTATCAGGGTGTCTGGAGGGAGATGCAAGAGCCAGCCCCCCAGCCCCAGGGCAGATGCCATGGGCTTCAGGAGAACTCGGCTGTCCTGCATCCTGGGGCTCAGTCGCCTTCCCAGCCAGGAAGCAAAGGGGTTCTGAAAAGGCAAGCACCCTGGGCCCAGTGTCAGGAGCCCTGGCCCTGTCGCAGCTCAGCCCTCGCTTGCACAAGACCCTGCAGCTCTCTGGTCCTCTTTTCCTCATCTGTACAGTAGGGTCAGCACCTGAGTCACTGCTTCACAGGCCCATCATGGGGACCAAACAAGAGGACGGATGTGGATGTGCTTTGCAAAACAAGGAGTGGTTTACAGATGCCGCCTGGCATTTGGCATGGGAGGAAAGATCCTGGGGCTGTATATTACAGACTTCTGTATTATACATGAACCATCTGGAAATTAAGGATTATGTGTAACAGTTTTCAGCTGGCTGAGGACTGCCTCCTTCAAGCATCAAAACTTTCAAACTTTCATTTTAACTGGTTGGAGAGTGCATCTTCTTAAGACACACCCCATGTGATCCATGATCTTATTCACTGTGGAAACCTGTGTCCCTCCAGACCCCACTTTGTCCTCCATCAGGGGAGTGCTGGCAAGAAAGCCCAGGAGCAGGGGGCTGCTTTCTGCTCCTGTTGTCATTCTGTGGCTTCTCACTTTGCCAAGTGGTGGCTGCCTCCCTGGCAGCCCTGGCCTCTCCAAGCACCTCTTGGCCCCTCTGATGACACAGGGGCCACTCAGCTCTGCTCAGCTGGAAGCGTGTGCAGGCCACACGCTGGCCTCACACCTGACCCTGACCCTCACCTTTCTGTGCAGAGAAGCAACATCTCTGCACCATTCGTAAAAGCATCTAGGAGCCCTGGAGTGGGTTTTCCATGTGCAAAGTACGAAAGAGTTTTAATACATGGACCGTAAACATTTTACATTTGTTGACTCAATGAAGGGATTAATAAGCCTTGGGGGCCTTTATGACCTACTTCCTGTTCCATGCTCAGTTATGTTCTGGAGAGAGAGCGCTTGCTTGCTAGTTGCCTTAAAGAGAGCAAAGGCCCTTAACACACACATGTGTGCCCACAGGAGTTCACCCACCTTTGCACACATGGAAGGAGTACACAGGACCCTGGAGACTATAGGCTGGCAGGAACCCTCCTCTAGCACCTGGGTGCAAGGAAGAGGAGCAGGAGCCCAAGGCCGGGGGGCCACACATGGGATGGAGTCTGGTCTGTATATGGACCATCTGTGGGGCTGGAGTGAGTGAATCTGAATTTCTCTTGGCCCACATGTCCTGGTCCCCACAAAGGCCTCCTGCAGGGAGAAGCTGAGTAGGAGAATAACCAGCGCACATTAAGGAAACAACCTGCACATCCTTGACTGCTGATACCAGCTCTGAGGCCTCAACAAGCTATTAGCCACTCTGTGCCTTGACTTGCCCACCCATACAATGGGATAATATTTGTCTCCATCTCATCACTATAAAAGATGACCTCTGGGAACAGATGCCGTGCATGGAAAACAGCCAATGCCAGCATAGAATAAGTTCTAAATCCGTATTCATGGGTTTTTCTAATTTAAAATGTTTATTGTATTGGATCTATTCATTAAACATGTTGTCTGGTACTAGGAAACAAACATACAGCCCCATATATACCAAGCACATACTTTCCCGCTGAGCCACACCATCTCTAACCCCTCTGTACTATTTTTAAAAAATAATTTTTGTGTAGACTTAAGATATAAAACATGATAATATACATACACAGCAAAAATAGTTACTATAGTTAAACAGATGGTTGTATCTACCATCTCATGCCATTGCCCCTGCACCCACCCTGCTATGGCAAAGGCAGCTGCAATCTATTCATTTAGCAAATAAATCCCGAATACTATAAGCTAGTGTTAACTAGAGTCTGGAGTTGCGCTTGTGATCTCCAGACTTGGGAATGTCCACTGCTCTTTTTCAGCTTTGACTTCCTTACCAAGTGGGTTTCATGGTGGCAAGATTTAGTGTACAGAGTGGGCCACATGTCGAGCATCTCCCCTCAAGCCTGAGCAGTGTGGGGCTTTCTCTGCTCCCCTGGGCTGCCCCCCAATGCACTGGGCCCATCAGAGAATATTCAGCCCATCTGCCTGTGATTTAGAGCTCTCACTGACCCTGTCTTGTCAATTCTCTGGGGCTGCAAAATCCCACACCAGCAGGAGAGAGGGTGGGAGCCCAACCCGAATCTGAGCCTTAGCTCAGATGTGGCAGGACCCCTGAGGGTCTCTCCACCCAGCAAATCAGCTGTGAGATGTCCTCTGCGCTCAGCCCAGATGCCCCAGACTCCACATCATCGTCTGGGCAGTGGACAGAGGGGAGGGACAGAAGGCACTATCAGGGACCCCATTCTACTTCAAGGCAAGCCTGGCTCCTTCCTAAAGGAGTGCTCTGGACACAATGTTTTCAGTCCCCACCTAGGGCACTTGCGAGGCACCCACCCTGGTAAGCCATCCCCCCCAGAAGCCCAATACAGTGCAATGGCACCTCAACAACCCCAAGTTCAGAGCCCAGAGTCAGGGCCCTGAGCCACGCTTAAATGATGAGGGAGGGCCTTGTCCAGCTGTCCTTTGAGATACACCTGCTCCAGGCAGCCTGCTCTGATTCTGTGATATGCCTGCTTCTCAGATTTGCTACATTCTTTACTTCAGTGTAGCCCCCTAAAGAAGAGTTGTTGGGTGGATGAGTAAATGGACGGATGAGTCCATGGGTGGATGAGAGATGGAGGATGAATGGATGGTACATAGACAGTAGGTAGGAGGATAGATAGATGGAAGGATGGATGGAGGGCAGGAGAGATAGGGGTCTGGGCACAGCAGAGAACATGATCGGAGAGTTGGGAAGGACACAGTGGCAGGGGCTTGGTGGGAACAGTAGGAAAAGAGTGTGACACAGACCTCCTGTGGCCCAGGAGAAAAGCCCTCAGCACTGCATGGGCTCTGGGGAAAACAAAACTCTCCCCCAAAGGGGCAGCAGAAAAGAGGGGACCTGGGGAAGTGATACAAAGACAAGTAAGGGCAGGGGTACTTCACCCCTGAACTGGAATCAAATACAGGCTTGGGCAGGAGGGCAAGAGCGACAAGGAACCTCAAATTCTGTTACAAACGCAGGAGAGAGTCTCCACCCCCTGAATCCCTGTGAGTGGGAGGAAGGCCGAAGCCAAGGGCTCCTAAGAGCCAGGCATTTAATCCACCCTGTATCTCTCTCTCCAATGCCATGGCTGTGCACATGGCAAGGGACTTGGGGCCACCAACCCTCTCGGCACACATGCTGTCTCTCTGGAGATCTCTTCCGGCATACGCTGGAAGTCCATCCCCGAGTCTGACCTTCATTCCACTTGGCGCAGTTGTGAGTGGCAAGGCAGAGAGAGCCCTGTTGGAGGTCGCAGAAGACAGGGCTGATGATTTTTTAGAAGTTCTCTAGGGTGAGGAGACATTGAAAGACTTTTCTGGCTTCAGTAGCATCCCAGATCTCACCGGCTTGTTCGGGAGCAAAGAACCGTACTTTTCTTCTCATGGTCTCTTATTTGCGATGCCAGAGCTGGCCATTATGGAGGTGATTAAATTTAAAGACACTGCAGTAAACTCCAGCCTACGAAAGGCAGCTAGCATCATTAACACATAATTGGAAGCTAAGCTTAATGAGGTTAAGAGAGAGAAAAAAAAAATCAGATCCACAGTGCCTACAGTCTAGGTGAGGCTAAGCCCCACCTTAGCCTCCACAGCTTTCCTCAGTGGTCCCTGCCATCCACCAAAGCGAACCCACGGCCACAGCAGGAATGCAGGGTGAAGACAGCTGCTGTCCCAGAGAACTTCCCCTCGCCCGTCCTCGACGCCCACCCTCCCCTCCATGCAGCTTGGAGGCACAGAGCACCCACCACACATGCTTAAGCCAGGCCCTGGGAAGACAGAGGTCAACAGCTGGACGTGGCCACACACTGTGGGGAAGACACGTAGCTAAAGTCTGCTGGGAGATAACTACAAGCCAGGACACGACGAGGAGAACTGGACCCCAGACAACGAGGAGCAGACAGCTTGGACACCAAGGCAGGACTTAGCAGGGAAGGCAGACGAGAAGCAGGCTGGCCAGGTTGGGGTAACAGGGAGATGAAGCAGCAGCCTTGCAGCCCACAGAGACAACTGATGCCACCAGGAACTAGGAGCTGGGATGCTGAATGGCCAGGGCCACCCGGGCCTCCTCTGTGTGGCCCCTCTCTGCCTCTGGGGAGCAATGCACCCCGCAGCTGCTCCTTCCGCTATGAACTTGGGACACCCCACTGGTGTTGGCACTAGCCCCACCCTTCAGACCCCCCTTCCTAACATCTATGGGTTTTAATAAAACCCTAAGAAATAAAAGCATGGCTCGCCCCCAAGTGCCATTTTCGTTTAATTCGGGGCTTATAATATATACGTGTTTACTTCGTGGCAGTGAATGCTTCCGAGGGACTGGCTCATTGCGCGTGTTGTCTGATTTATTTCCTCTCGAAGCTGCAAGAAGAATGTGGTTGTTAATAACAATAATGCCGCCCATCTTACAGCACTCTCTGCTTTTCGGGGCATTTTAAAATCCATTATCCTATTTAATAGAATTGTAGACTCACGGGGAAATTGTAAAGTCCGGGAATTTGTCCTTGGCCACCCCTACGGCCCTCTCAGTACCTGCCTTCTCCCTGGGGTGTCTGCGTCCCCCATTCAGTGTCCCTGTCCCAAAGACCAGCCCCAACTTCCTTGTGTTGCCAGGGCTCTTCCTCCGGACCTGCTGCTGCTGTCAGGACCACGGCTTGGTGGCACGAAGGAGCTGACCTCTAGGTGGAGGTTGGGACAGGCTGTGGCTGTGGCCTCCCCTGGCTGTTGCTCTCCACTGCCTAAGTCTTATCCCCTCTTCCTTACCATTTCCTTCTCTCTTCTGCGCCTGGCTGTGACTTTCTAGTCCTCACCCCTGTCTCCCCAGGCCTATGAGCTCTCCCTGCTCCCTGTGTACCACCAGCCGTCAGCTCTGCCTCGGGGTCCCAGCTGGGCCCAGTGGGGTCTTACTTCTGGGTGCTGTGCAAGCAAATCAGATGCAGTCCGGTTCTACAGACTCTAGGTGGGGCCAGGACCCTACCCCGGATCACAGGCAGAGTGCGGCTTGGCTGACCCCAGCCATCTCCCAGGAACGCACCTGTCTTCCCCCAGAGGCGTGTCCCGGAATCTGCTCCTCGGCCAGATTTGTGCGCGTTCATTCCCTTCTCCGTTGTCTCTCACTGCTGCTTCCTCAGTGCCTGCCTTTCCTTTCTGATGCCTTTAGAAATGGCCCGTCCTTTGGCACCGACCCAGCTTTGCTCTGTGCTAAAATCACCTGAGGAGCTCAACGATTCCCAGACTGGGGTCCGCATGCACGTTCTGGTTCAGTTGGGCTGGGACGAGCTCCTGAGTCTTTGTCCTCTTCTCTCCACTCACCCTGCAGTCTCCCTATGCCTCCAAATTGCCCGTGCTATGCTCAAAGAGGTAATCCTCCTGCCTCAGCCTTCCAGAGTGCTGGGATTACAGGCTTACACAACCACACTCTGCATCTTTTTGTTTTTCTTTCAACTCCTTGGGTTGTTCCAAAATGCAGGGCTGCACCGAGGTCATCCAGCAGACTGTGTAGGCTCAGGGCTATAAAGTTGGGAGGGGAAACTCAGCATGCCAACATCACAGGGTCAGCACCCGTGGACACACCTCCGCATCTCCCAGCCCTGCTCCTCCCTTCCCATCTCTCCTCTCTGCCTTGTTGCCTCCCAGGACACCCCCTCACTTCACAGCTCCCTTCCCCTTTCTCTCCAAATCTCCACCTTCTTCTCTCTGTCCTGCACTCCTCCTGCCCCCATCTCGTCTTATTCCTCATCCTCATCCTCTTATTTCCACTCCTTGTTCCTGTTGTCTTCCACCATCTTCCTCCCTCCATCTCCCCATCTTTTCTCATTCAGGTTGTGTCCACCCTCTGCCTGCCCTGGATCTCCCCTGCTGTGTAGCCCCCTCAAAGGCAAATACCCAGCATCAAACCTGTGCTTCCTCCCCAGGAAGGAGAGACTCTGCTGTGCTTGCAAAGTAAGAGAACCCCCACCACAAGCCCACACAAGATTCTGCCTACCCCCATGAACTGATCTCCAACATAAACTAGACCCCAGCCTTCACCAAGGCAGGAGGAAAGTGAAGCCTGCCCCGTGCACCCAGGAAGTTAGCTAGGCAAGTGCCTTTGCCAGAGCCCAGAGGCTTGGTCTGTTTCCAACAGAGGCAAGACTGGATCCCAAGACTCCAGTCCTCCACCCAGGGCCCTAGGCTTCTGGGGATGGCTGGTGCCTCATGGCATAGCACACATGGAGGGGTTCCTTGCAGTCTTTTATGGCCTTTCTGGAATTCTCCAGCCCCAGTACTGCAGGCAGACAACCTTGAAGGCCAGAGGAAGATTGAGCTATGGCCAGAGAAGGGGGAAAGTGGGAGCCCACCCAGGAGGGGCAGGTTTGCAGGAGAAAGCAAGAGTTGAGATGGATCTGGTGTTTGCAGAGGCACCCAGAGGCTGGGATGGTCGCAGAGGGTCCCAGAGAGGGAGGGCGAGACATCCAGGCTGGTGCAAGGCTTGGGAAGATGACAGTGACCTCAAGGCCAGGAAGGAGGACTGCATTTGGGGTTGGGAGCTGGGGAGCCACAGGAGCTCTTGAGAAAGAGGTGACCCCGAGAGGGACATGGCCCATAGTACTGCAAGGTCACCAGCCAGGAAAGGTTTGACTGAGGTCTGGCAGGGAGGAAGAGGTGGAGGCAGCCAGGATGGACAGTCAGGTGTCCTCCTCATTAAGAAGCCTGGCTCTGCTCTTGAAGAAGCTGCCCACAAGTCTGTGCTCACTAAAGGAAATTGATTACTTTCTATTGCAATTAACATCTGGTCCTGGGTCACATCGTCAGGATAATTTGTTACAGGAAAAACAAAGGAACTAGCTACCCAGTAATAAAGTTCTTGTGGACCCAATTAAAGAGGCCTCCTCCAGCACATGGAGTAGAAAAGGCTTCTCAGACTCTGGTCTAGGACCTGATGGCACCTAGGGGGAAGTCATCCGAAACAGAGGCTGGGTGACAGAGCAGCAGAGCTTGGCTCTACCCCCCGCTGCATCCCACATTCAGGCCTTGAGCTCCCCAAGAGGATGAGTGGGCAAACATGGCGTCCTGGCCAATGCCAGGGCTCATGCCTTGCCCAGACTGAGGCGCATGTCTGGGCTCCACTACTTAGGGCAGGCACATCTTCTCTGTGCCTCAGTTTCCTCATCTGCAGTATGGGAATAATGTCTCCAAGTCACAAGTTGAGGAAGAATAAATTCGCCTTCAGATCCAGCTCTTAAGCCAGTTCTGGCTGGGTTGTTCATGCATCCATCCCATTCTGGCTTCAAAGTGCAGTCTGTAGGGTGCTCTACTGGTGCATCACTTTTCTCCCGAGGGGACCAGCTTAGATCCCAGAGGTGACCCAGCTGCCAGTTGGAACCCCTGCTTTGTCAGGTTAATGCTCATATCCTCTGGGGTCTTCAACTCATCACAGCACTTTCCTGAAACCCCTAAAGTTACCTTTGCAATTCATTTGTTTGCCAGCCAGGCAGATTTATGGCAGGTATCTGTATAAATATTTATACTCTGCGGCAAGGAGGTTTGGAGGACGCAGAACACATGCACATGTGCACACACGGGCTCTCCTGCCTCACTCCACCCAGTCTCAGGGCCCACTGCTCAGTCCACCTGGCAGCAACGATAAGTGACGGTCGCCCCATGCACACACTCAACCTGAAGACAGATATCCAAAGCTGGACAGGCCAACACAACACAGACACACCACTCACACAACCCAAAGCACACACTCAAGTGCACTCCATTCTGACTGGAGGAATGTCTGCTCAGCAGGGCCCATCACGGAAGTGGCCTTGAACAACCTGATTTCATATAATAGTCTCACAGCCACCTGCTAGCTTGCTTCTTCGCCAACACATAGAGGTAGCACTACAGATCTCTCTCTCTCTCTCTCTCTCTCTCTCTCTCTCTCTCTCTCTCTTTCTTGCACACACCCATGATGCACATATGGCTCTTGGAGATAGAGGGCAGAACTGAACTCAGTGCTGGCTAAGAACAATGGTCCTCTGCCTTGTGCCTCCCTTCCAACAAAGGAAGAGAGGAACCTGGCAGGAGAGACACCATGGTCTTCCTGAGACTCCCTCAGCGAGACTGAATATAGCCTCCAGTGAGTGACTCCCCTGTGTACACACAAGGGCCAGACCAGGTGCACCCGTATTTCATCAGTCACACACAGATCCAACCAGTCTTCAAAGGGGTAGAGACCTCACACAGTGGAGAAGGTGGAGCTCAGAGAGCAGGGGTTGTCAGAAGCCATCCTGAAGGGAGGGAACATGGGACCTGCCCTGCCCAGAGGTGGGGAGGCAGCAGTCACAGTAGAGACAAGCAGAAGAAATAAGGCTGACAGGGACAGTGGGACTGCCCAGGCCCTAGGCAGGCTGGCTGAGGCCTCACAGCCTGACCGCTCATGGGGATTCAAGGGCTGGCCATGTGTGGGACACGTGTGGCTGGCTCTTGTGAGGAGCTTCTCAGCCCAGCTCACGGGACTGGTCCACAGCAGTAGATTTGTGAGTTGGTAGCCTCCTGCATTTGCCTTCCAAATCTCACCTGGTGAGAGCTAGTGTACTGTAGCTCCACACTCCCCCGTGTACAATTAGAGCAGCCTTCCAGCCAGAGACCAGGGTGCCTGGGAACTTGTGGGGTCCCTGCTGAGGCTTGGGGCTAGAAGCAGCTTCCTACCTGCCCTCCTGGGCTCTCCTAGCCCTTCTGGGGCACCAAAGCATGGGTTACACCAACACTCACAGGTAGGCCAGACACCCTGCCTGGGCAGCCTCCCAGCTCTGGCCCATCCTGACATTTCAGCTTCCTCCCTCCTCCTGGGCAGGGAGATGTTAGGATATGGCTGGATCTGGCTCTGGGTGGCCCTGGGCAAACCACTGACCCTCCTTGTGCCTTAGTCCCTTTGTAAAGTGTGGATTCTAAGTGCTGTTCTCATGGGGTGGAGGTGAAGATGAAGCAGGGGCACAGTGCCTGCAGGCCATCTGGGCCTCTGCCCTCATGGTGACTGTTCTCACTCCCTTTGCTCAAAACCCCTCCATAAGGGGAGGCCCTGTATGTACACACTATCTCCCCACCATTCTTGGGTACTGCTGATTGTGGTCGGAGTAGACGGGGCATATAAGAGCTCTGGTTTTCCCCTCCATGTCTGAAGTCTTTAACAAAAGGACTCAGGAGATGAGGTTAGGTGGAACAGGCCTTCTTTTGGGAATAGCTTGCTAATGGGATCCCTGATGTGGCAGACCAAGCAGGGCCCTGGAGATCTGGCAGAAGAAAGTCCCATCTTCTCCCAGCTCATCCTGTGGTATGGCCATAGCCCCAAAGGGAACGTGAATGTTGGACAAGGTGACCACATGGGGTTTATTCTTGCTTGTTCCTGGATCCCAAGAGGCCTGAATCCCTGGGCTTATGGTTAGTATTAGGCACCAAGGACCCATACAGCACCTGAGGGCCTCAGCACCCTGAAAAACCATTCCATAACTGGCCCCATGCATCTTTCTGCTTAATACTGTGTGTCCCTAGAATAGTTGGTAGAAGCTTTCACTGAATCACTGCGGCATGCTCTTTGAGGATTACTGACAAATGGGAATGGAGCCATGGGCCTGAAAGAGGAAATGAAAAACTGATTCCCACCAGGGCAGCAAAGCTGGTTCCCCCAAAAGGATAGGAGTGTGTGTCATTTGGACTGGCAAGATCCTACAACAGAGAGCACATGAGTGCTCAGAGAACAGAGTATGTGAGAGCCTAGGGCCTGCCCAGGACTCCCCACAGTCAGGCCAGGTGGCTGGATTCTTCTGCTAACAGTCCATTTGAGTTCTGTGACCCTCAGCAAGTTTGCTCTTGAGGATCTTGTGGATAGCTAAGGAAGGATGTTCTGGATGACAAAATAATCAGATCAGGGAGTAATTGCTTGAAGACCTGTTCCCAAGGTGTAGTGGCAATTAGGTGAATGTCAACCCAGGGAGATGGTTCTAGGATCAAAAATCTGCCTCTGTCCTTGGTCCTGCCATAATCCACATTGTTATCAATGACTTGGCTGAAGATATGTCGGTCAGACTGACCGAATTTCAGACAACTTGAAACTGAGAAAAATGGTGCATCCATTAGATGACAGAATAAGAATGCAAAGGTATCTCAGCCGATGAAAATGACGGGCAGAATCCAGCATGATGATGTTCAATGGAGAGAGACACTGGGCTTTCACTGGGGGCTGAGAATCTAAGTGCAGGCACATTGACACATGAAGACATGACTTAAAAGCAGCTGCTGTCACCAAGTGCAAATGCTTCTGTTGACAGCTCAATAGGAACCTCTTGCATCATCGGCTGCCCTGGAACCTAACTGTACCTTAGATGGCTTTAAGATGACAGTGATCTGAAGAAGGAAGTATTGGTACCTCTCTGCTTTGTGCTAGTCCAACAAGCTCTGAAAACTTTGGGGGGCTATGTAGAAAGTACATAAGCCTAAGTAAGAGGACAGCACTTAGGATGGCCCAAAACTTTCTGTGCATGACGCGTGATTCCGAGGTTAAGGACCACCACTGCTAAACCAAGAGAGGGCCACCAAAAAAGTGATCATTCAAAAAAAGTCCCAATGCAGGGGCTGGGGGTTCAATCCCAGGGGCCTGCCGTGCGAGCCCTGTGCCCAGGGCACACTGAGATGGCAATTGAGACTGGGCAGGGTGGCACACACCTGTAATCCCAGCTCTTGAGAGGCTGTGAACAGGTGGATCACTACAAGTCCAATGTAGTAGTGAGACCCTGAACACCCTGTAGACCCTCTCCCTAAAATACAAAAAAGAAGAGAGAAAGAGAGAGAGAGAGAGAGAGAGAGAGAGAGAGAGAGAGAGAGAGAAGAAAAGTCCAAAGGGAAAGGCCTTTGTCCTGTGGCTCAAAAGGATGACATTATGACCATTAATGGAAACTGTGAAAAGTAGGTTTCTGAGTAAACATAAGAAAGCACAGTAACTTGCATTGCCATGTAAAGGGTGCATAGCACTGTGGTGGTGTTAAATCACTGCGAGAGGATGAGACTGACACCTCTGAGCTGGAGTCACTTTAAGGGACCCAGGGCCAGGAAATGGAAAGGCTAGATGGCCTTAAAGTCCTCTGGGTTTCATGACTCCTACTGGGAATTCCAGTAGCTTCCTACCTGCCACACATGTTCTAAGTGAAGTGACTCTAATGGCATCCAAGACAGATATGTTTGGGGCTAGTGGGAATTTGGGGCCTCCTCATCCCTTTCTGAGCTGCAGAAAACAATCCGTTCATAACCTAATCCTGGGAAGATGGCCTCAGTGGGCATAGAGGAACGTGGCCACAAAGAAAGGGAGATGAAAGGGCTCTAAACACAGAAAAGCTTTCTAGGATAAGGCCTGTTACGCTGGGAGCTGAGATCTTTGTGCTTCCTCAGTGCACCAGCCATAAGGTTAGGATTTGGGTCTCCCTGGCTTGCTAGCTTTCTCCATCCCTGCCTCCCTGGTTTCAAGCAGCAAATGCTTTCTGCTTTAGAGGACCCCTGAGTCATGGCAAGGCAGAAGACTGAGTCAGCTCTGAGGACAAGAAACAACGGTTTGCAATTAGAGCTCAGCAGAGGCAAAGAAGATCACTGTGGCTTCCTGGATTTCACACACCTTAAGGGCCCAGAGCTGGGAGGAAAAAGCAGGGGTCTTATACAGTGGCATAGTATACTAGGAATTCTCTGGGAAGCATCTCTCAGGACTTGCCATGTTGGCCAGGGCCAAAATTAGGCATCCAGGAGTAAGGACATGGCCAGGCCTGGCTGGAACAGAAGGCGTGGATGGGGTTAGAATCATTGGGCCAAGCTGGAGAGTACCGTGAATGTCATAGTGGGGGATCTAAAGACTATCTTTTGGCACCAGGGAGCCACAGTGTTTCCTTGAGAAGTAAGGATCAACAGATGTAGGTGTCAGACAAAAGACACAGAACTAGGGCCACAAAGGTGAGATGGAGCAGAGGGGCAATTCTAGATTGTGTTAGTAATTGTGTATTCCATCCATAGTGCCTGACCTTCAGGCATAGCAAGGAAAGCCAGCAGGCAGGAGGCTGCTTAGGTTTATAAAAACGCGCCCATACAGTCTGGGAAAGGGGCTGTCTCACATCCTTCCCCATCTGAACACAGATGACGCTCTGCCCCCAAAGCCACTTTGAGTCCTCAGAGGACACAGATTGTCAGAGGTTTAGAGGATGCCACAGCCTCAGGGACCTGGGGGCAAGGAGGCACTTGGGGCAGGCACAGGCTTGGGTGGGAAGAGGGTATGGGCCCCCACTCCCTGGCACAGAGCACTTTGGAAAAATCGTGCATTTCCACTTCCTATGTTGGTAATCTTGCAGTGGGGCTGCAGCTGAGAAAGCAGAGGAAGTGTGGGCTATCAGGAAGGACTAAGTGGTGGAGATTTGCATCTCCTAGGAGGAAGCCAGCACTCTCATCCTGCCCCTTCCTCCTCTGCCTGTTCTGGGATCCATCTCAGAGCCTGTCAAGAAAGTACCTGCTCCACCCCACCCCAGCAAGGCGGATGTCCCTGAGGTTTGCAGGTCCTGTGGGCTCACATGGGCAGCCTAGGTGCTCCAGGAACACATGCAACGTCCCAGCAGGGAGGCCCACATGTTCACCTGGCTCCTCCCAGGTGCGCTCCATGCTCACACACACACCTGGAACATTGCTCCTCTGCCCAGCCATGAGGCGGAGGCCAGACAGCCCAGTTCGCGTACCTGTCTGTGGGAGGATAACATGAGCGCTACCTCGCCCCATGCCAAGTCGAGCAATCGGGCTGGACTAAGCTGGTCCATTGACTTGGCTGGCTGAAAGCAATGGGGGCTGCCTGCCCACAGGGAGAAGGAGGAAGTTTATGGTAGAAAATTGGATTTGAAATCAAAAGAGGGATTGGGCAGGGGACAGTCAGAGACTGGGACAGCCAGAATGGGACAGGAGGTTAGCATGGGCAGTGGGAGGGGAGGCAGCCTAGAAACACAGGGAGGGGACAATGCCTTCCACCACCACCCCTGGCGAGGCTTCAGGCCCTGCTATGTGCTGTCTCCCTGCTGCAGGGAAGAAGGAGGCCCCGACTGGATGGGCCACCAGGCCTCCAGGAAAGATTCTGTAAACACAAGACTGAGGGTGGCACCAGGGAGCCACAGCATGTCCTTGAGAAGTGAGGATCAACAGATGTACGTGTCAGATAAAAGGGACAGAACTAGGGCCACAAAGGTGAGATGGAGCAGAGGGGCAGAATCCCACCTGGGCTGTGGCCAAGATTGGGAAACTCACAGGAGGAGGGAAAGACAGGGCTAAGAAGCTGGAGGCTCAGCCGTCCGCACCTCAGCCCCTGCACAAGAAGAAAACCCAAACCGCACCGCGCTGGCTGGGGGAGGGGCCGGACATGTCTCTCCCAAAGGACTGATGAATACACGAACAACTGTCCACAGTTGGAGCCACACAGAGCCACCACACCCAGGCCACAGGGGAGTTGCTGAGACGGAAATGACTGGCTCACTGTGCTCTAGCTGGGACAGGAGCCTGGTTCCACGACCTCAAGCCTGACCCCCACCCATGAACCCCACATCTGACCCTGCTAGAAGACTGGCGGTATGAGGCATGAACATAGCCCAACAATTAACTGGAGTTGCACATGGGGCATGGGAGGGGGATGCTCTTGGCACTAGGGCGGCAGAAGGAGAGATGGATGAACTTTCCCACTTCCCCGGCGCCACGAGCTGACAGTAAATATCAGAGGTAATGATATTGACTTTAAGGTATTATGGCTCCAAATGTCACTTGTGCTCTCCTTCTCTTTCTCTCTCTTAAGGAAAAAACCAATCTCCCCTATTCAATTTACATTTTTCTTTCCTCTGCTGTGCTGTTCCTGGGGGTGGGGGATGGGAACAGCCCTGTGTCTTGCACCTGCAGCCCCCACACCAGAGCACTGGGAAAGTCCCCGTCCCTCTAGCCCCAAGTGTCCCATGCAGGACAAGGAAGACATCCCCAGAGCATCCCTTCTGTCACCCCTGCCTGACCTTCCCCACCCCACTCCAGAACCCTTGCAGAACAAGGACTCAGCCAAAGGCCCTGCCTGGCTCACTCCAGCTTCCTCCATCCTCCACCCAGCCTCATACTCAGCCTTCCTGTCCCCCTCCCCCACTCTCACGTCTCTCATGGCAGTCCCTGAAGCACCTCCCCCTTACCTAAGCCCCCTCCCTCTTGCTGCAGACCCGCACCACAGAGTCTGCTCTATTCCTGAGGTGGGGGTGCTGGACCTCTTGGGTTTCCTGTCCCAGATCTACCTCTAGAGCCACAAGACAGCTCCTGAGAGGCCAGCCTCCTGGCTCCCCATTCCTGCATCCCCAGTTTAGCATTTTCACTGGGGTTTCCAGTAAGTACCTCTTACATAAGAAACTGGGAAGTGGTCACCGGGGGGCATGGAATAGAAGCAGATGGAAGAGAGAGGGTAAGATGGGGAAAGGGTGCTAGATTCACACCAGACGGGTTCTCACCAGGTACAATAGGAAGGACAGAAGGATGAGAATTGGGTAGTCTGGAATAGAAATCTCGTCGTTCCCTGGGACCCTCCCTTCCTGCCTGCCTGATGGATTGGGTTGATGGGTGAGTGCCAGCCCCATCCCCTGCCGGCTCCTCTCAAGAACTGAGTCTCAAGGCCCCTGGAGCTAGGAAAAGATCTGGCACGGATCCTCAGCACGGGTGTGGAAGAACAGTGTAGAGCAGGCCCTGCGCCTGCCCTGACCAGGAGCCACCCACCTTGGAGCTTCTGTTCTTTAGTTGCTAAAGTAGGAGACACACCCATCCCATGCGACTTGTGTGGGATTTTGGGTCTTCAGGTAGAAGTCTGGTGCAAAGCACCCTGGTCACAGCAGAGCTGGCATCTGGATGCGACCTGGGTATTGTCCTGCTGGATATCATACACAGTTATGATAACAAATCCTAGGCAGGTCTGTTGCTCCGTTGCTTCTGGGTTGACTCCACAGCTTTCCCAGCCCAAACCTTCCTCCAGTTCTGGTCTGGGAAGGAGACCATCTTCCTCCACATGGTGCACCCAGGCGAGGAGGACCAGACAAGAGATGGGGCCCACCAACGCTCCCTTCAGGAGCACCTGAGTAAAGGCAGCTCGCAGCTCGGGGCCTCTTCGCTTCCTGTGGTCTGTGGTTTTAAGAAAGCTCTACCTCAGGCTGCACTAAGGCCTGCTTCGCTCCGAATCCCTGCTGAGGCTCCCAGATCACCTGAATCTCCATCTGTGGTAGGGTCCCTGGTTTCTGAGCACCCAGAGGCAGACTTTCACAGTTCTGGAAGTGTGAAGTGTCACTTTCAAGAGTTGATCTGGTGTCCATCTGTTGATTTAATCTGAAATTTGCCCCAAACTACCAGAACCATGGAGGAAATTTTGTCTCCCTTACCTCATCCCACCTTCCCTCTCTTCCTTTGGTCCCCTAGGAGGAGGGACCTGTGCCTTCCTTCTGGTAAGGGTTCAGTAACCAAGCAAGGTGGTAGTGGGATAGTCAGGAAGGGTTCCCTCCAGTCCCCAGTTCCCAACTGCAGTGTGCTCCCAGCCCACACTGTCTCTTCCTTGGGCTCCTCCCTTACTCAGGAACGTGCAGTGGCTTCTGTTGCCTCGGAGATGAGCCTTTAGGTCGCTGGCCTTCTCGCCTTCCTCAGTGCCTCAGTCACGGCAGTGGTCTCCATCGTCCTACACGGGGCCTGCAGGGGACAGAGGGCCCCCCCCTTCTGTTCTTTCTGTTCCTCAGTGCCAGGGCACACAGATAACCTGCCTCTCACCTTAGGATGCGAGAACTCTCATTGCGTAGGCTGAGGGAGCACGTTAGGATGAGAATGCTCTACGGGGAGCATTTCTTCTAAGTTCTTTAAGTCCAACCAGAAATGAATATCCATCCGAGTTTAGGACAAATTTTCTTTATGGATTTCGTGGATCCTGGGGCTGGAGGACAGTGCCTGCTGCTGAGGGTAGGGTTCTGGGGGTGGTGAGGGTGCCTCAGCAGAAAGCTCATCAGGCCCTTAGTTACAGACCACAGCTGCTCTGGACAGAGGCTAGAGTCCCGGGGCCTGGTCCTCTGCTTAGGGATTCCCACGTTGCTGACCTCTTTCCTCACTGTGCTCTGAGCATCTGCTATTCCAGGGTGTGTCCTGGAGCCCAGCCCAGGGATGGGCCAATTCCCAGGTGGCTGCCAAGGAGAAGTGAGAGGACACATCATTAATCCTGCCTCAGATTGGCGAACAGAACCCAAAATAAGAGCAACAGGTTTCGGGCAAGGGGAGGATCCAGAACAGGCAGACAGGAGCTTGGCAAAGAGAGGGTGGCTGGGGCAGGACAAGGCAGGTACCTGTGAAGGCTCCACTGAGTGCAGATGGGAGCCCAGGAAATGATCTCTCCTGGGAGAACCCAACACTCCCATTTGCAGGAAACCGGAGATGAAGTAGCTCGGAAAACAAAGAAGCCTCCACCAGCCAGGCTCCTCCCCAAGGGACCATAGCTTTAGAAGCCACATGTTCATTGGGACACAGTGCCACACATAAGCCCCACTAAGCTACCCACACCATCTCAGAGACCCCAGCGCACCTTGGGGAGCAGGCACAGAGGGCCAAACAGAGGAGACCAGAGGTCGGTGGTGGCCCTGAGGACCAGGCCTGAGGTGGAGGCCGAGCCGCAGGCACTGTCCTGAGGGATGTTCCTTGGTCCAGCCACTCTAGACAGGGGGCCTTGCACCTTAGTTAGGAAGAAGCCACAGTAAATAACTTCTTTGAATAACA
Organism: Octodon degus; assembly: GCF_000260255.1. Lineage (NCBI taxonomy): Eukaryota > Metazoa > Chordata > Mammalia > Rodentia > Octodontidae > Octodon > Octodon degus. The sequence continues at coordinate 13,348,410 of NW_004524579.1, read as the reverse complement.
GAAGAGAAGTCAGGTTCTCTAATAGCCCACATTTTTGTTCGCTTTATTTGTTCCATTTTTCAAGACAGGATTTCACTCCATAGTCCAGGCTAGCCTCGAACCTGTGCTCATCCTGCCTTAGCTTCCCTGGTGCCAGCATTACGGACATGGGCCACCAAGCCTGGCTAGCCTGTGCCTATTGATGCCAAGCCTTCCTGCCCTTTCCCTGATCCTCCATGGCAGGCCCCCTCTATCATCCTCTCTAGTGCCACCTGCCACTCACCACCCCTCACAAAATCCTAACCGTAGTCTCTCCTAGGAGCCAGTTTATCAATACTGTTAGCATTCTGCCTGAAGTGTGAGTTCCAAAGTTCTTGGAGAAGCCTGCAAGGGTGTCACACATGAAAAATGTTTGTACTTATTTTCATTATGTTGATTTTGGATACCTAGAAAAATGCTTCCTCCTTCCTATTTCTTGTCTAAATCCTGGTAGGTGATAAATTTCTGTACATGAAAATACTGCCTGGGTGGGAAACTCCCTTCCTATGTCAGGAGGCCACCAAGGGTTCTTCAAGACTCAGCAGTGCACTCAGCACCTGCTAAGCTCACCCAGTCCCACCCACTCCCCAGGGCCCTCAGAAGAGGCCCCACAGCTTCACTCCTGCATCCCCTCAGCCAGACCGTTGCCCTGGGCTTCCACCCTGTGCAGTGTGCATGCAAGAACAGAAAGGGGGCTGCAGTGCACCAGCTCCTGCCAGTCCCTTCCTGAGAGTCCTAGAGCAGCGTGGTCAGATGAGAAGGGAGTGCTGGGTGTAAGTGCAGAGGCGCAGAGCTGCAGGGCAAGTGATGGGGAGGGCTGAGAGGAAGGGCTGTAGGAGACACAGGGTGGGAAACAGGAAGGAAGGGTTCAGGTGGGCGCTGGGGGCTGGGGCACATGAGGAGAGCAGGGCCCCTGGGTGTATTTGGACCTAAAGAACCTGCTGACCAGTGCAGGGTAATTCAGGTCCCTGGATGGTGGCAGTGGTGCTGCCCCCCACCCCTTTCTGCTCTGGCTGTAGGTTGTCAAGCAAGGCAGAGTCTGCTGGACTCCCAGACCCCCAGCCCCACCTCGGAACCTGGCTCTTTCCTAGGAAGCCCTGCATCCTGCTGGCGGGAGGACAGGACTGGGAGAATGGCCAACCCCAAAGACAGGGGGCTGCCTTCAGGCCTGGCCCTGACCTTAGGTTGCCACCAGGGAGGGGCTCACTGCAGCCTGACTTGATTAACATTTAAATGCCATTTGTGTGAAGAGGAAGAGGAGGGGGCTGGAACAAACAAGGCTTGAGCTGGAACCAGAGCTGTCTGTGATGTCAAACTGAAGATCTGTTGTAGTTCTCCGGGTTAGGGGGGCTACCAGGCTGACTCTGACCTGGCCTCCGCCTCTGCTCAGTGGGCTCCTATTAGCTATGCCCTGAGCCCTTCGCTTGTTTTACTAGGTTGAACTTCAGGGCACTGGCGAGATGGCACCAGGACAACTGGGCCCTACCACCCCTGCTCCTGCACCATCAGGGACTGTCCCCATCACCACCTCCACCAGCCCGCCTCTCTCTCAGGGAGGGAAGGAATATCTGACCGCCCAGCGCAGCAGGCGCTGCCAGGAGAGCCACTCTAATGGGCCAGGTTGCTCCCCTGGCCGGGCATCTCTGAGGGGAGTCTTTCCAGGAGATTGGAGCAAAGACTTTAAAAGCCACTTAAAATGTCCTTGATGAACAGCAGTGACCCCTTAGGAGGGAAAAAGGCCAGAGTAGAGCAGGAAGTTTGAAGCAAACCACAGGCCATTTCCGCCCCCACCAAACTCTTCACTTGGGCGGGGCCTGGGTCCCACCCTGAGCCTGGCAGGGGTGCCATCCCAAGCTAAGCAGGCTAATTTTGTTAACAGCCTCAGCTTGATTTGCATATCCAGGAGGAGTGCTGTCCAGGGAAGGCATTAACACAGAAGTCTAAATAACTTCGCTAATGGGGCGGCTGCCACATTTGCCAGGCTTGCCTGCCCAGCTGGCCATGCTGTTCCACCCCAGCTTCTTGGGAGAAGAGGAGCCAGCAGGGCAGCAGATGCCCAGGCAGAACACCAGGGAGCCCCAGCCCCAGCTAGAAACCCCATCTAACCAGATCATCTGTGAGCCCTCCAGCTCCCAGGAGGGTTCTTGGCTTAACCCTCTCCTGTGAGTGGCTACATCTGCTGAGCCAGATCTTTGAAGGCAAAGAAAACATCCCCAAAGATAACGTCCCTGCAGAAGGCCAAATGGGCCGGAACAAAGGACAGCTTGCTTTCCTACTGCCATGGCCTTCTCAAGCAGAAACCCCCAAGGCTTCAGGTGTGTCCAACTCGCTGCGGGCCCTGCAGTAGAGAGCTGCTGCGGGCAGCTGGAGTTAGGTAAGCACTTACTACGGGCCATCCCATTTTATAGCATGTGTCCTCCTCACTGATCCCACAGGCCTGTGAAGATGGTGACAACACTCATCCTGCTCACGACCCCACAGAGCCTGAGCAAGCCAGGTGGCTAGTTCTGCACAGTCATGTGGCTCTACATATTTTAACTGCATTGCAGCTCCAGGCCTGAGTCCCGTGGGGAACCCTAAACTTACCCTGCGCAGGGCAGGACAGCATGCTGTCTTCTTCGCCCCTCGTAAGGGTCACAAGAGGCTCTCCAACAACAAAAGAGAAAAATGAGACAGAGTAATTTAATGTAAGTTTTCCATGACATGGGAGCCAGAAATGACCCAAAGCACATGGAAAATTCCTCTTATGCTTAAAGTTGGTGGAGAGTAGACCATCACATAGAAATGTGATTAGGCCAGAAAGGGTGATTTCATGTAATCAACCTAAGGGGATCCAGGGATGCCCTTCAGTTTAGTCTTTGGGGCCTCTGGGCAGGATTTGTACCCTCAGGCATGGGCAGGACCCCTCGATCAAGACTTTCAAGGGGGGAAGAGGAAGCCCTGGGGAACAGGGAACTCAGTTCTACATCCCAGCCCCCACTGGTAAAGAGGAATTCTGGTTTTGATGACTCAGTTTCTGGGAGCAGGAAGGAGAGAGACAGGAAGGTGGCAGAAGGCCCAAGGGACCTATTCTGCAGCCTTCCCAGTGCCCTGCAGTTCACAGCACACTGCTTGCCGAAGGGTCATACTTCGGGTATCCTTGTCTGAGCCCTAAGTGGCAGAGGCCAGTGCAGAAAACCCTGGAAAGCCATCAAGAAAAGCTCCCTCCACCAGGAGGATCCTGGTCCTTAGGACCCTGGGCCTGGGGCGGGGCTGCCTCCGAACAGGCTGCGCCTCTGAGCCAGTGGCTTCACGTCCATGCCTCAGGCTCCTCACTGCTCCGCACCCAGGGCTAATGTCAGCTGAAATAGCCTGCTTGTACACGAAGGGCTGGAGCAGGGGGTCTGCTTATGGTGAACTCTCACCCAGGCTATTAGAAACAGGAGGCGGCTCAGGGGCTTCTCGTGGGGATGACCCTGTGTGAGCCTCGCCTGCAGGCTGTGAGGCCGGCTGGTCTCACTGGCAGCCAGGGTGCCGGTGTCAGGTCCAGAGCCCCCTGTAGTGCCATCCCTGGCTCAGAGGGTGAGAGTCCAGGGGTGGAGGCCATCTGCCGGAGGGCACTGGGCAGGCAGAGCTGAATGGGAGAATGAGTAGCTCCAAACCGAAAAGAAAAATGACGGCTGCGCCGGCCAAGTGTTCCCAGGCCTGGCCGGCTTACCTCTGGCCTGGCTCTAGAGGGTCATTACACCTTATTTCACTGGACACAGGCAGCACCATGTCTGGCCCCAGGGAACAAATCAGACACAGCATGTGTGCCCAAGAGCCTGGCTGCCACACTCTGCACAGCCTCTGTCTTCCTGCCTCTGTCCCCCTGCCTCTGTCCCCTCCACCTGTAATGTGCTCAGACTCCCAGGACCTCAGGTCATCTGGATCCTCCGCTGGGCCCCACATGCTCCTCCAGGTCTCCTCCCACACAAACCTCTGTGGTCCCCAGAGACATTTCAGACTAAAAAGTCCTCAGACCACAGAAGACTTGGTGTGAAGACGTGAGATGAGGCGCAGGGCCAGCGCCAGGAAGTCGGAAGGCTGTGTAGAGAGGGACGAGGGGGCGCTCAGCCCCAGGGTCATGTGGGAAGGGCAGGGTGCAGGCAGAAGCAGGGGGGCACAGCAGGAAGCTTCTGCGGCCTTGACAGGGCGGGGGAGGCTTGGACACCGACACCAGGACCCCACAAGAGGCCCAGTGCCTGAAGAGACCTGAATCCTCCCCAGAAGGCACGAGCTCAGCTAGGTGGTTTCACACACCTTCAGGATTATGGAGCAACCTGGCAAGAACAGCAGGAAAGCGTG
>NW_004524579.1:13170089-13343199 GCF_000260255.1 Octodon degus | reverse complement strand
TTCCTTGCTCCCCTGGGACTCCTCCTTACTGTGGGGTCAGCTCTGGCTCTGTCCCTACCTCCCCCCCCCCCCCCCCACCCCGCTCTGTCCCTCCTTGTTCTCCTTCCCTTTCCTGCTCCCTACCGCTCTTCTGTCACTCTCCCTTCAATTACCATAACACACGATATTTTATTATTTGGTGTCTTTATTAAATCAAGTTTTATGTTCTCTGTTTTTCATTTTTAAAGTGGATGAGTGCCACACTATATTTTCCTATTAAAAGCAGAATCTCAGCGGAGTGCTTTGGATGGCCCCATGGTGGTTGTGTCTATTGGTCAGCGGTTCTGTATGGAAAAAGAGAAGGAGGCCAAGGAGGGCCACGGGGCACCTCAGAGCAGGAAGCAAGGGCTCCACCCAGCCACAGCCTTGGGGCCCAACTCAGAGCTGGGAGCCCATCAGACCCACTGGCAGGAACAACAGAGGGCCCTTCTGACCCACTGTATGGGACCCCTGGCAAGGGCCTCCTAGGCTCTGCTGAGTGTCAACTGCTGGCTGGTTTGTGTCCAGGGGACAATGGTAGCACAGGACCCCATGAGGCCAGGCTTTGGCTCCATCTGGGGGAGAACAGTCTGAGTCCCGGGGCTTAGAAACCCCCTCCACCAGGGAATCTGCAGGGACTCACACCACTGACACCCACTCCGGCCCAGCAGTCTGCTCCCTTCAGGCCTGGCTTTCAGTTTTGTTTTTGTTTTTGTTTTTAATGTATTTGGTACAGGGTCTCACTATGCAGCTCAGACTCGTGGTGATCCTCCTGTTTTCAGCCTCCTCAGTGCTGGGATTAGAGGCATGTACCACCACGCCTGGACTTGGTGGTAGCTCAGCTTGCCCAGGGATGCAGCCAGTGTGACATGTGCCACTGGGGACTGAACGCCAGTCCCTGTGCTTGCTTAAGCAGTTGCATAATTCACTGAGCTATCTCACTGGCCCAGGCCTGGTTTTCAGTTTAAAGTTTGTAGCTGGTCATGTTATAACATGCAGCAAAGCAGCCCTGCACACCATCAGGCAGCCTCTAGGGGATTCTCAAGTACAGTCACCTCTCGAGTCTGTGTGCTCACATATCTGTAGACACTGGTCTTGAGGTGTGCGAGCGCACACGCACATAACGGCGCCCTCTGGAACACTCGCATCTCACACCCCTGAACACAAGCTCACATTGTCTGTATCCCAGCCCCACGCAAGTCCTGCCTGGCACAGGCACATCAAGGATTTCCAGGCACACACACAGGCAGGAGCATACACAGCACAGGACACTCATGTAGCTCATTTTTAAACCCGAGGCTCCCTGCTGTCCATGTCTGGAGAAAGAGCTGCTGAGTGGCAAAAAGGCTTGCTCCTAAGAGGTCATCTCTCTGCACAAGTGAGGACTCACAGGTCTGGGCTGCTTCCTGGCTCCACCACAGCTGGCACCACTAACATGCTCTGGACAGCAAGGGCCCGGAGCCTACCCCTGGTGTCCCCAGGGTAGGGACTGCGCAGGAGGCCTGCTGGAGGCCAAGTGGGTTCTTTCCCTCCAGGGCCCTGCACTGGCCTCGACTCACCAGACTCACAGAGAGCCCCTGCCACACAACAGGCCTCTTGGGGCCTGGGGTGCGCTCAGGAGGGCAGAGGCAGGATAGGACCACTCAGTTTGGATCCTGGCTCAAAATGCATGAGGATTTGTGGAGAGAATACATCTTTCCCCACCCATGGGAACCAGAATGCTTTCCAGTTTATATTTGTATGCAGCCAAGCACAGGTCCACAGAGGACCTGTCTAACCCATACTTACTGGGCATTACTCTGCTCTCCAGGGAACCAGGTAACAGAGGGAACGCCCCCGGCCCTCTGTGCCCTAGGCATGCAGACTTTGCTCCATGGCGCCTCACTTCTCCAGCTTGGAAGTCCAGGGCCATGGGACAAGGTGCAACTTGTTCACACTCTGTGACCTTGGGAATCCACTTTCCCAGACTCAGTTTGGCCATCTGAGAAATGGGGATAATAGTACTGTCTGACACAACCCCTGGCATCCTGCCTGGACTACAGCAGCTGCTTGGCCTGGGCCAGCTTCTCACTTTGAGTCTAAGTCCTAAGGAACAAATCAAAAGCTCACACATGTCCCCACTCACTCACAGCCAGTGTCATATTTCTTCTGAAATATAAGCAGAGATCAAAACAAACTCATCATGTCCATCCCAATCTCCCACCCTCCTCCTTACTACTGTCCATAGCATTGCAACCCTCAGCCTTCTGGTCCCCTTGGACAGTTCTGGTCCCTCGTAGGTGAGGACCAGTGCCCTCACTGCCTGCTGCCTCCATGCTCCTATTGCCCTCCCAGGTCCACACCCCTGGTCCAACCTCGATGCTCACACACCACTGTCCTTCTCACACCCCACCCTGCCATCTCAGATCCCTTCTCGGGGCCAAAGACTTGCTCACCACCATCCCAAGGACCCAATGTGGCCTGACTCCAGAGTTGTACACCAACTGTGAGCCCCTGTCAAGCTTTTCCCTGGGCTCTGAATCCCTAGGGAAAAGATCCCATATTATTCATTGTCATGAGCCCAGCTCTGAACCAATGGTCAGGTAGCATTCTGCACGAATGCAAGGTGCCTGCACTGCAAGCCGCTTCTATGCTGTGGCCCTGTCACTCAGGATTCCCAGATGCCTCCTCCCTGGAGCCTTTCCCACCTACCTCTGAGAGGCAGCTTCTGTCCCCCAAGCCAGTGTGTCCTACCCTCCAGGACAGTACCCTGCCCTCCCTCCACTTCTTATGCCCACCTCCACGTTCTGACCTAAAATGGGCCTCTGCTCTAGCAAGCAATTAAGGGATCACCAGCTCCAGGCTCCAGAATGGTATTCCTTCCTGCAGAATGGAGAGGAGGGCTGGCGAGTGTGGGCCGGATGGCATGTGTGAGCTCTTAGATAGTCCTGGCATGAGGGGAACACTCAGAAATGACAGCCGTCACAGTCACCTGCTTGGTGGTCGTTCTGTGTTCCTGTGTCCTGCGCTTGCCCAGGAGGAGATAACCAAAAAGGCAAAGCCGGAATCCTGCCTTACCAGAAGTGGCCAGGATAACAGCTCTGAGCTCCCAGAATACTAAGATGGCTAGGTGGGAGACAGGCAGAAGCCACCAGTGCCGCTCTGCACACACCCATGTTGAAACTGCAGCTGGGACCAAGTGTGTGCCCTTGTACACCCGGTGGTCCCTGTCTGGATTTCCAGGGCTGCTTCCCCGGGCAGTGGAAATCATTCTTGAAAGCTTTGTCTCTAGGCTAGCTACTGGCTCCTTATAAGAGTAAAACCAGCCCTTTTGTGTCTTGGACAACCCAGTTTGGGCAAGCAGGAAATTGGGACTGAGGATACACGCAGCCATTTGGAATCCTGAGCTGGAGGCTCCAGGCTGGTGGAATCAACCCAGGATATTTTGGGCCAGTGGGCCCGAGGGCAGAGGCAAGAGGAGAGGGGAGAGGCATCGTTTCTTGGAGAGGAGGCCACATGTACATAATGTGTATAAATGTATATAATAATCATTAGCAGCGATTCAGCTGTCTGCTGCTGGTTTGCAAGATAAATTGCATTAATCAACACGATGCCTTCAGAACTTTTGGTGAGCCGTTTCTTATGCTAATTGGCCCACTTAAAGTAGGCTGTCATTGCACCAGGATCTTGGCTGTCAAGACAATTACTGGCAGGCGCAAGCCCCTCCCTCCCAGCCCCCTCTCCCCCACCAGCACCTTTTCTTTTTTAAATATAATATTAATGAGAAGAGCTATGCTAATTACCTGGCCAAAAATAAAACCTGAAAGAAGAAGGAGGAAAGTGGGTAAAGATGCGACTGGCAGGGACATTTGGGTCACCTTGAAGGCAGTAGAGAGAAGTTGTCAGGGTGAGGTCTCCCAGAGATCAAAATGGAGCCAGATCGGAGCTCTGGACCTGCCTCCGTGGGGGTCTAACTTCAGGGCTTCAGGTTAGATGTGCGATGAACTCAGGCTTGGGGGCCCCAGAATCTTAGGGTCATGGATGAGAAAGGGCTTGATCTCTGAAGCAGAGATGTGCTACACATTTTAGACTCCAAGGGATAAAGAAACCCTTGAAAGCACATCAGGTGTCATTCTGATCAAGCAAAGCCAAGCATATGGTCCGCCTCAGGAGGAGGCAGTTCCCACCTCGGTGGTCCTTGTGAAGTGAGGAGTTGGAAGAACATGAGTCTTCAGTGTGGAGCTCTAACGGGGACCCAAGAGGGTCCTGCTCAGGCTTGGAACCAGGGGACGCAGCAGGGAGGGAGTTTGGGCAGGTGAGGGTAGCATGCAGCCATCCACAGGCCAGCGCATGTGTCCCTCGAGTTGCCCATTGTCCTGAGCAGGGGAGCCTGGGAGTGGATACTTAGAAACATGAGTTTTCAGGAAGTTTCTGGATTAAGCTTGTGTGCATCTTTCTTGTCTTGAGTGGTATTTTCAGGAACAGTTAAGTAGTGTTTGTGAGGTTGCTCTTGGTCTTTACCTTTTTTGCTTCATGGCTGCAGGTAGTCTTTTCTCAGTGCCTGATTTATCAGGATGGGGACAGGGCTTCTGTCCCTTTCCAGGTACCTGACCCTGCTTGCTAAGGGGCCCTCATCTACCTGGGACTCCAAATTCTAGGTCTTTACCCACCAAATTTCTTGCCTAAACTCTACTGCCACCCTGACTTCGAGACCTCCTGTCCTCCCCTCCCTGAGGCCCCACTGCAGAGCAGGATCTGTGGCATCAGGGCACCCCAGGGACAAAGCATCACTGCAGGGTTCAGCCTGCACATGTGGGCTACCCACCCTGCTCTTGCTATGAAATCTGTCCAGCCCCCAACTCCACACCACCCCAAAACAACCCTCCACTGCTTATGCTTTGTGGTTCTGGTGGGCATGGCCCAAACTACCTGGGTCTTAGCTCACCTGCCCGTGTTATGGATTGACAGGTGAGACCTGTGTCCCACGCCAGGTGCAGCCTAGGGCTGAGCTCGGTGGTCCCACTACCATGCACATGCAGCACTTGTGGAACAAAGGAACACAACTTTTCATTGACTTTCAAAAAAAAAAAAAAAATCATCCCTAAGCCCCAGTGGAGGGATGACAGGACTGTGGTAGGGAAGGAGAAAGACACAAAGAATCCAGGCGGTCTGAGCTGAGAGCTGTCTGGAGCGGGCCTGTGAGCAGTGAGGACGGCAGGTGTGATCACGCGTGCTTTATGGCACAGGCGGCGGGCACTGGACCTCTCAGCAGATGCGCAAACCCAGCCTAAAAGGAGTCGGAGAGCAGCTAAGGTCCACGCTCCTTCAGAAGGCCGGTCACAGAAGGAGAAACAGGAACAGAAGGCAGAGGCGGCCAGTGGTGGGGACACTGCACGGGTGATTGGCGAGACAGGGGCACTGTGTGCTCCTGCGCAGGCAGCCAAGGCCTCAGCTGTGCCTCTCCGTCTGCCCCTCCTGCCAGGTGCCAGGGGTGGAAGCCCGCTGGCTATGCTCCTCCAGACTGGAGCTCAGGAGAAAGGTGCAAGGGGCAGCGGTAGAGGAACAGCTGGCAGAGTGTGGGGCCATCGTGGGGCCAGGTGGGGCAGTAGCCTCTCTAGGACAGTTTCGGGGATCCACACAGCAGCTCAGGCAGAAAGCCTAGCACAGTGCTGGGGGGTTGGCCCCCATGCCCCTAATTAATAAATGAATAATTGGCCCAGTGTTGCCCTGATTGATGGACACAGCCTCGCATCAGCATCTTCCACTCGAGAGCCACAGATAAACCTTCCCTGCGTGGCCGCTGTCACCACCCTGCTCTGCCAGGGCAGTGGGGCAAGAGGGAGCCTGGAGGCTCTGGGGTACTCTTATCCCCTCTTCCCAGTGCTGTCTGAGGTAAGACCCCTGCCAGCCCTGACTGTCTCCCTGCCGCCAGGTGCAGGCCTTGGGATGTCACCTTTGCCAGCCTCCTTTCCTCACCCCCCACAGCCCATCCAGCTGGTCCTGGGCCCTTCTCCCTTCACCTCCAGCCCTTGGTACCACTTCCCTAATTACTAGCCAATTATTCATTTATTAATTAGGGGCATGGGGGGCCAATCCCCCAGCACTGTGCCAGGCTTTCTGCCTGAGCTGCTGTGTGGATCCCCGAAACTGTCCTAGAGAGGCTACTGCCCCACCTGGCCCCACGATGGCCCCACAGTCTGCCAGCTGTTCCTCTACCGCTGCCCCTTGCACCTTTCTCCTGAGCTCCAGTCTGGAGGAGCATAGCCACAGTCAGGCACTTTCTCCTGATGCCCCCAAGGGAGCAGTGGGAAGAACTCCCACTGTTCAGCACTACCCCCTGCAACCCCCCCCCCCGCCTCTGCCCCCACACCTCTCACTACCCCAGGCCACTGACCTTCCCCAGCCCCAGCTCCCCCTCCTCACCCTCTGTGTCACCTTAGAGACACTTTCTTCAGCTATCCTATGTAAAGGGAGCACCCTATGTTTTTTCCTTTTCTAGTCCCTGCAGCCCTCACAACTGGCCATTACGGGCGCAGAGATTGTGCGTACACACACGTGCACACACGCACACACACACACACACACACTGCCTCCTGCCCCACACTCAGTGGTCCCCCAGGGCTAAGTCATCTCAACCTGGCATATAGTAGGTGCTCAGTCCTCTGATGACTAAAACAAGCCCATTTGGGGACGTCAGCTATGAAACTGGTGAATCTGCCACGCATGGTTTCCAGCATGTCACCTCCCAAGGAGTGTGCGTCCGAAGGGAACCTGAAGAAGGGGACCCAGGACACCTCAGGGGGCAGTGCTGTGATGGGGCACTGGGGTGGCTGCCTGGAGGCTGTGGGGTGAGCACAGTTTCTGGCTGAGAGAAGCCCTCCCCACGGTCAACAGCACTGTGAAGATGGCCTCCACACCAGGCGGGGACACAGGCATGGCACCACTCTCCCCAGCAAGGCTCCATTTGGAACAATCGGTTTTTTAATTACTAGCAATTAAACACGTGTGACCTGCCCAGCTACCACCACAGAACTGGGACAGAACTCCCGGTGCAGTGGGCCAGGCGCCTGCCGAGAGCCCAGCTCCCTTGAGCTACCTCCAAGCAGTGAGTGCCAGCGCACAGAAGCAGGACAGTTCCCGGCCACCCTAAAACTCCGCTCATGGAGGATCCCACCCTGCCCTTCCCAACCCCTCAGTTTCCTGTGGCCCAGCCACCCCCAGGGAGCCCCCAGGGGCCTCAGGCTCTGTCCCCACAGCCCAGAAAGTTGGCCACACCCAAACCTAGGGTGCTCATTCGAACCTCACCCAAGCACTGATCATAGGTGATGCTGACCGAGGACCCGGGAGCACAGGCCACCTGCCTGCCAGAGGACGCCCTTTCCCTCTGGTGTGTCTCCTCATGCTGCCCTTGGCTGCCTGGCATCTCTGCTGGCTGTCCCTCCCTCCCTCCTTCCCCTCTATCCCTGCCCCCCTCTTCATTTCTCTTAGTCCCCATTTTATCAGTTCTGTCCTATTTGGGGTTCCTTGCAGAACAATGACAAGCAGGGAAAAGGCAGCCTCCCCGCAGTTCTCATTTGGGCGGCCAGTGGAGTTGTCCCTGCAGGCAGGACAAGCCCTGGCTTAGCCTAATGATGCTTTAATTCAATTCTACTCTCTTCCCCTACCTCACTCTCCCCTACCCTCCTGCATCGGGCAAACACCAGGCTTGCAAGGGCTCTGGGCAGACAGGAAGACAGTGCCAGCAGGTGGCTGGGGAGTTTGGATGGGCCGACAGACTCCGGGAGGGCACTGCTCCTTCTGAGTCTCCGCAAAGGAGGGAGCTTCTGTGTGCACCCTTGAGGGAATAAATCCGGAGGCTGTGAGAGGCAGTCCCCTAACCCTCGAGCTGTCAAATGGGAACAGTGACAGCTCCTATCCTCAGGCTCACACACGTCTCAGTGCTCTGAGAGCCCTTTGCCAACTCAGGCTTACATGCACAGATAGGAGACAGACACAGTGGAAAACAAGGAGCTACAAGTGTGCATGCGGTGGCTGTGGCCCCGGGGTGCTCCAGGGGCTCATGCCGGGAGCAGTTTGCCCAGAGCCACCTGCAGGGCCTCCTGCTGCAGTGAGTGGTGGCGCTGCAAAGCAGACCACCTTTGGGTCATCTCAAAAATCAGCCCCCAGCCACCACGCTCGTGTTGCCTCCTTCTCAGCCAGCCCCTCTCCTCCACCCCACAGCGCTCCAGTGCTCCTGCCCCAGTCTGCCAGGAAGTCACTCCCCCACCTCAGGCTGCTGGCTGGGGCTGCTCTTGGCCGGGCTCTCTGGGCCCTGTGGGGCAGGGTCCTTGGGAATGTGCTCTTCGGTGGACTGGCTTTACCTGGCCCTCACGCTGGGTGTCCTGCCCGGTGCTAGGCTTGAGCTGCCCTGCTGGGCTTGAGCTCTCTAAGGTCATTCGTGAATGAACCACACTGAGCAGTGGCTAACAGTATGGATCCCATATGCCCGGCAAGGGGCAGTCAGAGACAGGACAGGAGAGCAAGAGCTGGGTGCTGGGAGACCCCAGAGCTTCCTGGAGAAGTCCTTGAACAATAGGTGAGAACTTGCTTGTGAGAGTTCGGGGTGTGTGGTGCGTGCGACACTCGGCCTTGTCCACCCACACATTCCCGGAGAGCCAGCCCCTGCAGGCCATGGCGTGTGGACAGCGCCAGGGTAGTCACTGCGAGGAGGAGACGGTGTGCACAGGGTGGCCGCCCCAAGTACACACCCAGTGCCCAACCTTTGGCCAGACAGCCCTTTCCTACCCTCCCACTTGCACACACTCCCTTCATCCCCACACCCAGCCCTGCGAGGCAGAGGCAGAACACAAAGCCCAGCGCCCAGCCCAGCCCAGCACAAGAACACAGATTTTGGCCCTTAGGCTACACCTGCGCGCCATCTGGTGGCCATTTTTAGCACTGCACGTTCCGAGGTTCTTACTTTTTTTTTCTTTAGAATGTCACACTCAAAAGGGGCAATCCAACCCCTCCCTGTCTTCACACACACACACACACACACACACACACACACACATACAGAGTCAGCTCATGACACAATTGCTTCCACAAAATGCACAAAAGACAGCACTCATCTGTGTGCACAGCCCTGTAAGCACCTGCATCCATGGGAACCACCAGAGACGACACTGTGGGGTGCTCACAGGGCCCCTCATGTTAGGACCCAAGGGCTTTGCTGCACCGTTTGGCCTCTTGCTTGCTTGCTTTCTTCTTTTTTGTACTGAGGATTGAACCCAGGACCTTCACACTTCTGACATTCCCAGCTCTTTATTTTTTATTTCAAGACAGAGGTCACCAAGCCACCAATTTGTCCAGGCCAGGCTGAATGTCACAGTCCTCCTGCCTCAGTCTCCCAGAGCACCAGGGTTAGAGGCGTGTGCCACCCTGCCTGGCACGCTGGTCAAAGTAAAGCCTCTCCCAGGTTGGGTTTGTGCTGTGTGGCTCACACCCCGTCTTTATATATATATATTAGCTCAGCATCAGTTACCAGTCACTCTTCCCCAACACTGTTATTTTCCAAAAAGTGGTAGAGCTGGCTGCAGGGACCCTGGGCTTCCTCCCACTCCACTGGGCTTCTGTCCTGTACTACCTGAGCAGAACCGAGGCCCTTCTGCTGTCTGGGTGGGGTGAGGCAGCTGCAGTGCAGCTCCCTAGGAAGGGCAGGCCAAATGCCCACCTCCAGTCCTGCTGCCTCTGCCTCTCTGAGCCAGGCTGCTCCCACAGGGCTGCAGGAACAGGAAAGGCGACCTGGATGCTCACTCCAGTGCTGTCTTCTCTGACCCTTGTACCACCAGGTAGAACCTAATCAGAGGTTGCTGGCTATCCTTATGCAGCCCTTGACTGCTGTCAGGCAACAGGAAACTTCATGAGGAGGTGGAGAGGCTGCTGTGTGTGTGTGTGTGTGTGTGTGTGTGTGTGTGTGTGTGTGTGTGTGTGTGATCATTTATACCCAGTCTAAATTCCTGGATGGATACACAATGATCACAGGTTTCCCAGGACAGAATTGGCAGGGATAGCTTCAGAAGGGCAGACAGGGGCCTGGGAGAGGAAGAAAAAGCTGAGAACCACACCTAGGATGAGCTCCAATGTCACCCTCCCCCCTTGCCGCCCTCATGTCCAGAGGAGACTAGGGCTCATGCACACACACACACACACACACACACACACACACAGATACACACCACTCTGAATCCCACAGACAATGCAGCCTGCAGACCCCATCTGCAGATAAACCAAAGCCAAGAGGGTGGGTGAGTCCTAGCTGAGAGACCCAGATCAGCTAGACATAGGGTTCCTCATGGCAGGCTTCCTCAAGGAAGAGAACCTTGAACTTGGTGGCATCCAGGCTCCATTAGAGAGTTGAGTGCCTGTTGTCAGCAGCTTCATGTGAATATCTAATAAACATTCTCAACAACTGTTACCCGTAGAAATTATCCATTCCCATTTTATGGGTGGGGAAACTGAGGCTCAGCTGAGTGAAGTCACCAGATTAAAGCTACACAACCAGAAAGCCTCAGGGCTTGACCCAGACACTTGCCCTCTTGGCTCTGAAGAGCGAGCACTTCCCTTTTTCCCCTGCAATCCCAGAATCAGCAGGAAGCGAGGGCTCACCAGTCGCAGCTCC
The DNA here is from genome assembly GCF_000260255.1 of Octodon degus. Taxonomy (NCBI): domain Eukaryota; kingdom Metazoa; phylum Chordata; class Mammalia; order Rodentia; family Octodontidae; genus Octodon; species Octodon degus. Next base: position 13,332,542 of record NW_004524579.1, on the reverse strand, counting down.
ACCCCACCAGGTTTCCTCCAGAGCATTCCTGAAGGCACCCCAAGCTGGGCGGAGCATGGCCATGGGGCAGAGGTCACTCCCAGGCTTCCATGGGGCTTATGCTTTTGTTGGGACAGGAGCTGCTCCTTTGTGAGCCACCTGCCCCGGCCCCAGAGCTGGAGGGAAGCCCTTATGTTTCCCATGCCCTAGACACCGCCCAGTAACAAGACATGTGAGCACTGCTGCTGGCTGCTGCTTCCTCAGGGCAGAGCAGGCTGCTCCCTCGTAAGTCCCCAGCACACATCCACCACCTCCACAGATCCAGTCATCCAAACCCTGAGGACTCCAACTCTGCAGGTCACAGCCAAGCCCCCACTGAGGCCTACCCTCCCCTGCGCAGGCCCCACAGAGCCCCCACCAGTGAGTCTCAGAGGCAGCTCCCCTCCCTGCCCACTGAGGCTCTCACCCCATCTCTCTCCAGCCAATAGGAAGAGAAGCAAGGCATTTCCTAAATGACTGCGTGGGAGGAGGGCAGTGGAACCTGTGTGTGGCTCTGACTTCAGCTTGGTATCAATGAGAGTGAGTCCAAAGTCAGAGACGGCTGACTCACGGGGCAGCAAGCGTCCCGTCACTGGAGGCATTCAAGCTGGGGCAGCTTGCGCTCTGGAGGGTGCTGTGAGGTTGCTGCCAGCGTCTCGTGGGTGTCTCTGAAAGTGTGACTCACTGTCACAGTCACCTCCATCAGTCAGGGTGCAGTGCTCAAGGGACAGAGTTGTGGAGAAGATCTGACCTGCAGGCCCCGTCCAGGGATGGCAGTGCCACAGGCTCTGGAGTAGCAGAGGGCTGGGGCCACTGTCTGCTGGGGTCGTTCAGGCCTGTGGGACTAGGAGATGAGAGGACAGTTGGCATAGGAGTCCTTTTTGAGTGGGTGAATGCATGAGGTAAACACAAGACCGTGGCCTCCTCGGCCGTCTTCCTGTCCAGGAGCGGCCCTCCATTCACAGCACCTACAGGCTCCCCTGGGACTCCCACGTAATGGGGCTCCTGAGAAATGCCACAATGCAACACTTAGGTGCCCAGTGTCTTTGTCACCTGCCTGAGGGGTCCCAGGGCAGTCTGTGTGGAGTCCAGCCCAGCTGTCAGAGGTATGAGTGCTAAACTGGCTTCACTCTCCCACTCAAGGAGGCATTCTCCAAGGTCCGGATGGGCGCCCAGGCTGAGTATTGACTGCACTTCAGGATGATTCCCTGAAACCAGAGTTTGCCGGAAAATGTGTTCCAGCATCTACCCTGCAAGCCAGGCTGGGCTCTGCAGTGGAGTCAGGAGGACGGAGACGCCAGCTCAACTGGGTAGGAGGACCCACGGGTGGGTCTGCTCGAAGAAAGGGTCTGACAAAGCAAAGGAATGGTGTGTGGCGTGTGTTGTGAGGCAAACACAGGGACACAAAAGCCTGTCACCAAAACTCCAAGGCTGGGGACAGCTGATCCTTGAGAACCCCAGAGGCTGACCGTGAGCCCCGCCCTCACCCCTGCTCCTTTCCACCATGTGTTTATCCACTGGCAGGGCTGTGAGCATGTGTCTACACACAAGTCACCCTTGAAGAAGCCTTCCAGGCATTTGTGCACACATGAGATACCGGAGCACACATGCACTGACACAAGTGTCACACGCCCACATACATGGACCCTCGTGGCCATGCACAGGGAAGTCCCTTCCCGCCTCCAGGTACCTAGGAAGCCCCCAGTTTCCAGGCAAGAGATCCATTTGTGGGACAAATACTTCCCCCACCCCATCCAGGGAGTGGCTTGGCATCAGGGTAAAATTTATCATCATTATCCTAATATCATCTCCAGGCTCCACAGTGGCAGCAGCTAAAGCGAATACCAAGGCTTAACTTGGGGCGCGGGAGAGAAAGGCAGGAGATAGGAAATATGATTTATGATAGAAATCAATGCAATCATAATACTTTGTACTTGTAAAATTGGGCTGCGCCTCCCGCGCCCACACAGGCCCACTTCAGCCCTGCCTGTCACAGAAGACTGGGGACCCTGGGGCCTGGGACTAAGGGCGATGAAGGGACTGAATAGTGGACACTGCTCATCTCCTTGCAGTCTTCCTCAGGGATGCTGGGGGTGTGGGGTGCTGTTCAGGAGGGAGGTAGAGAGGAACAAGGCAACAGAAGCTGAGCCGCAGGGACTGCACCATGTCCTGGCCAGTGTGCTTGTTCTGTGCTCAGAACCACCCCATCTAGGCAGGTGACAGATAACATCCATCCTGTGCACTTGTGGCAGAAGCTCAGAGAGCCTTTGTGACTTAAATTCTGGTCAACCACTAGTCACGGCGGAGCTGGTCACAGTTCCCATGACTTCACAGGAGGGTGACCAGCCTCACATAAAGGTTGTAGGTAACTGCCAAGTCACAGAGTCTGAGAGGGCCCAAGCAGGATCATTCCCCTGAGAACCACTGCCCCACTCCCCAGCATCCGGATTTCCCCCAACAGCAACCTAAACCAGCTCCTCGGCAGGTTATAAACAGTGACGATGGTGGTGGTGAGTGGTGACAGAGGTTAACGATGATGACGCCAGTGGTGGTGACTGACGTGGTAACCATGGTAATGGTGAGGACAGTGATGATGAGGACCACAATGATAATGGTAATGGCAATGGTGACAGTGGTGTTTTGTGAAATATTCATTTATCACACAGGGCAAGGGTGAAGGTAAAACATGGAGAACAATGGAGCAGAACCTATTTTCCTCTTCAAACTTCTCTGGAATCAAGCCAGGCATTCTGCTCTGTGCCCTGCCTGGCTGGCGAGGTGGTCCCAGAGAGTGGGAATGGGGGTGTGGTGGAGCTGTCTTTCTTCTTGGTGCATATGGGCATGTGTAGCTTCTGTCGCTGTTTGGCATTCCCTTCACTCTGACAAATCACCCTTGCTAAAGACAAGGGAAGGTGGCCGACAGAAACACAACTTCGGCATGTGTCCTGCAGCCAAGGACGATGCCTGCCTTGGGTAGAAGCTGGGTAACTGAGGGAGCTTTCTGATGTGGTTACTTCCCCCTAAAGTCCTCTCCAGACAAGACAGGTGCTGTGCCAGGACAACCAGCTGAATGAATGAACTCTAGCCCCCTCAGGAGCAGCTAGCTTTTGGCTGCAGCTGCTGAATTCAGGGAATGAAATTAGGTCCTGGGAAAGAGGGCCTGGCAGGAAAGGAGCATCTCAGGAGAGCAGGCCGGCAGAAAAGGGCAAGGCAGTGTCCAGCCCAAGGAAGCTCCTGGGTCTTTAATCAGGCTCAAGATGAAGAGGGGGTACAGGGCTCGCACCACGACCTCCTCTCTTGCTGGGGACTTGGAGCTCAGGCCAGCTCTGCATGCACCCCTTACCTTCCTGTCCCACCCACCAGCCCTCAGGGCCACTGCAAGCCTGTTCCTGATAACGCCTCTGAGCCATGGAGGAGGTAGACACTGGCGAGGTTGCAGCAGGAAGCAGGCGACAACTGTGGCCACAGACAGAGCACTAGGTCTGCCAGAGCAGAGGGTGGAGAACAGGCAGAGCTGGACAGTGTGGCCGAGACAAGGGCGCGACGACAGGGTGGAGAAATGAAGGGGGCGCAGGTCTGCCCAGAAGCTCAGCTCAGGGCTGGGGTGACTTCGCTGGCATTTGAAAGGGCACCCCAGGGCCAGCACCTGCCTTGACGAGACCTCAGGAGCTCGATAGACTTTCCAAACCTAATTAGTGTTTAATGGCCTGGAGAAACGCCACATCGCCGTCACTGGCCGCATCATGCCGTCCAGATTCAGGTTCTTAATTAACCTTTAAGGAGACCATCCGCCAGTGGCCGCCTCCAAGAGAGGCCATATGCATCCGCACTCACACATGCACATGTGCAGGCCCTTGGGTGCACGGTCCCACATGAAAGTCCAGGGTGACCCCAATCACCCTATTAAAACTACCTCCCAGAAGCATGCATTGTATTCCTTCCTATTGGGTTGCTCACGGTGCTGGTGTGGAGCAGAGGCAATGTTAGGGGCTGCTCAGATGCAGGGAAGGAAAGAGGGGACCCGGGCACCTGCCAGGCCATGGGAAAGTGTGTTCTGGTGGGGGTCCTCCCTGAGCACGGCCTCAAGGGACAGGGGAGGGACCCACAGGTAGCCTCCACCTTGAGGAAATGGACCTTGGCCTGTGAGCATGGGGAGTCACTGAAGAGAAAGAAGAGGGGACAGGATAAGGGGCCAGTGGCACCTAGGAGAGCCCCAGTGTTCAGAGGACACCTGGGCAGAGGCAGGATTTGGAAGAAAATCAGAAGAGGACACAATAGAAGCAGGGAGAGGTGGGAACACTAGTACTGTGTACTCGAACATCCCCCTCCCCACTAAGCAGCACACTCATATTCCCCATACCTCCACACTCACACACTCCTGCACACACACACACACACACACACACACACACACACCCACTCACACCCAAGGCTGGCACACTTTCAGGCAGCGTCCATGACCCAGAGACCCTGGCATGTTCCAGGAGGCCGTGATCGATGCTTATTAATGAAGCTGCCCCAGAGATGGCTAATTGATGGCAGTGCGTGGCGTTGTCTGGAATTTAACCTGATTCATCATTTAGCCTGTTGCAGGCTGGAGCACCGTGTTAATTAATGCCAGGAAAACAGACCTGGATGAGCTGGAGGTGCAGGCTCATATTAGAAAACAGGGAGAACAAGAGAAGAGAGAGAGAGAGAGAGAGAGAGAGAGAGAGAGAGAGAGAGAGAGAGATTAAATCTAAAGCCCAGAGACAAAACAAATTCCAAAAAGCAAATGTCGATGCCATTTCTAGGATGACTCAGGTTTGCGCTTGGCTGGCATCATCGGGCTGTGGCAGGGGGATTAAGAGCAATTTCCTCTAGATCTGTCATTTACTTGGTGGGGGCTTTGCCTTTTCTTTTCACATGCCTGGGGACTCAGCCACATGAAAGACAGGGGAGAGTCTGGTCGGGGGAGAGTGGGGTGAGAACCAGGACCCCTCCCCTTGCTGTGAAGGAGGCTCAGCCTGGCAGCAGGGAGCAGAGCCCCACTGGAGAGGACCCAAGGGGGACCTCAGAGCATCTGGCTGAGGGACAGGCTGGGAGAAGCAGATGAGATCAGGCGGGTTCAGAGTGGTATGGCTGTAGACAGGCTGGGAGAAGCAGAAGGCAGACTGGGGGAGGTGGCGCAGGTAAGGGTTTCTATTCAGCCAATGCAGTAGGCTTGGTACTACCACCTTGTCTTTCCTACCCATCCAGCCTGCCAAGAGGCCCAGACTCTAAATCTCCTAGATTCCCCTTGGGGACTGCAAAGGGTCAGTCACAGAGGAAGAAAGTCCCACATCAATGGCCTTGGGCTAGTGTCAGCCACCACTAGACAGGGACCAGGAACCTGCTTGCTAAGGGAGATGTTTAGATGAATAAAACAGAGACCTCAGGCCAAGAGCCACTTGGGAGAGGATGGTGGCCTTGGAAGACTGGCTTACCTTACCCCGTGGAGCTCTGGTTTGGGGATAGGAGAGGGGAAACAAGAAGGAGGTACACTCCAGCTGGAAACCCCTCCATTCTAGGCACAGCACTGGCCAGAGTGAATGCAGGACAGTCCAGGCCGAGGAAGCCAAGTCCCACATGGTAAGGGCATGAGCAGAAGAACCACCAGTCAGTATTAGGGTGAGCCACCAGGCAGGGCCCGTGGCTGGGCATTTGGGAGCTGCTCACGCAGCTGCACTGAGGGCAGAAGGCACCGTGTTCAGCTGCTGCCCAGGAAGGATGGGGCTGCGCGTCCTTCCAGAAAAGCTATCCCAGTGATGATGTTGGCTCCTGTGGTGGAGAGGAGGGTCACAGAGCAAGCTTGCACACAAAGGCGCTCAATAAGGAATGAAGGAATGAGTGGTGGACTTTGTGGCCCATCAAAACAACCAGCTCTAGTACTGATAGGTCAGGTAGCCAGAGTGGACCCGGGTCGGAGGTGGAGGAGGGGCTCTAGGGAGCAAGGCAGTGTGGGCCACACGTCCCTGGGTCAGGGTTGCCCTGCTTCTCCGTAGTACACAACCTCCCACCCTGGCCTCAGAAGAAGCTGTCTGAAATCTTGGGCTCAGTTGCATCTAGAAGAGAGCCTAAAGATGCAAGGCTAGAAAGGAAGAAAAACAAGATTTGAGTGTTTTCTTCAAAATGATGAAATTCTAAGAAGGATGAGGAGAGGAGTAAGAAGAGGGGAAGAAGGAGAGAAATGGGAGAAGGTAAAGGACCATTGTCACTTGTTCCCTGGGCACTTACACGATGCCAGGCACTGCTAAGAGCTGTGCCTCAGTTACCCCATTTAGTCACCCACAGCCCCATGAGGCTACATCTCTAAGGGGCAAGATCACAGCAGAACTAGGCCTGCAATCCGGGCCTCGCAACTAAATCAGGGCTTGTTTCAGCCAGAATTATCTATCTGTGCTGTTTTTTTTTTTTAAACATCATACACCCCCATCCTGAAGAGGGTTAGCGACCCAGCCGGGCAATGCAGGCTAATTAGCTCGGTTTCCAAGGCAGCGGGTCTTAATTAAGACCATGAGGACCCGCCCACCCACACCAGCCACCAGTGCAGCCCCGGCCTGTTGGTGGGAGCTGCAAGAGGGAAGTGAGGCTTGGAGACAAGGCAAAGGGCCCACTACTCCAGGCAGTGTGCGCCTCAGTCGGCACTGGGAACAGAGGTGCAGCTCCCAGGCTCCATCCTGGCCTTTTCTCACTGTGACTTTCCACCGTGCCTGCCACTGACCAACCCACACAGATACCCCCATCACAGCAGGGAGGATGGGCCAGGGATGCTAAAAACCAGCTTGGAGCCTTTCCTCAAGAAGCAGCCATGGGCTTCCAGGCAACTTCTTGCCAGTTGGAGGGTGATCTTCTTCATCTGAGCCTTTTGGTTGAGAGAAAAGCATTTTGTAGACAAATTCCAGAGAGAGAGGTGAGGAGGAGGCCTGGGAAAGGATAAGAAAGGGAAGGAGAGCAGACGGAAGGCACGTGGGCAGCCTGGCAGCCCCCATCAGCTCCCAGTGTCATCTGCTGCTGCCCTCTGGACACTGCAAAGCACAGCAGCCTGTTGCATAGCAACTGCACGGGCTGTTTGCGGGGGCAGAACCAATAAGGACAAGCAGGCTGCAAAGAGGACCCTCTGGACTGAAGACTGCAGAAATGTCACCCCAGCCCCCAATCCCCTTCTGCCACGCTTAGGTTGAGACAAGGGCCCACTCAGGAACCAGGAGTTAAAGCCAAACTGGGTATCATTTATTCAATTTTTTGAGGACTGCCTGGGCACAAGCCCTGGATATCTCTATCTTCCCACAGGTAGGAGGGAGCCAGGTACTAAGACATCTAAACTCTTGCTCAGCATTTCTCTACACCTTCGGCCCGGCTCCACCTCCTGTGTGTGTTGAAGAGCCACCTTCCTGGTGCTTCCTACATGTGGCCTTGTGTTATCCTTGCCTCAAAATAACAGGGGCTAGCCCTGGTCTCTTCAGACTTAGGGACCCCCTGACCAAACCAGGTCCACCTACTTAGCACCTGACCTATGTGTCTCCTCGGTCCTGGGTGACTTTCCTCACGCTGTCACACCCTGCAGCCTTTCCTCATCTCACCTCCTGCCTCTGAATTGTCCCTGCCCTGTCTCCCCACTCCCATACCCTTCATATCCCTTGAATCTGGGTTTCTGGGAAGAATTGAAGAACACAAGCCTCATCCTGGGTCATTACAAAGCTGCAATGGGGGAAGGACCCCCAGCTTCTCACATCCTGCCTCAATGCCAACATGCATACCCAAACCACATCACAGTCTTGTCACTGTGTCAGTGGCACCTGTGCTGCTGCCTGGTGACCTTCCCTCATCCCTCTGAAGGCCAGTTTTGACAACAGAAAACCCAAGTGAGTCCAGAAGCAATGGCACTAAAAGCAAAGAGTGGTTGGGGAACCTCAGTGGTGGAAGGGTTAGTAGAGGAGGCTGCAAAGACTCGGGACTTCATAGGCAAGTACTATACAAGAGTTGAAAGGTGAGGCCAAGCACAGGAGGCAGGGTGACCTAGAGGCTGCTTCACCTACTTTGCCCAAGGAATGGGCAGGGGCCTTGGTTGGCCAGGCTGCCCCATCCTGGGCAGCTTGCGTGAAGACAGGGGTGAAGAGCTGACAGGCCCCACATGCTGGAGGTGTCCTGACCTGGCAAGCATCAGATGGCCTCCTGGGAGCGGGGAGTGGAGCAGAAGCCAGATTTATTAAAAACCTTATCTGGAGGGTTTGCATTTCAATGGGCTCTGGATTTGCATATTTTAACAATAACCCCTGGTTCCTCTGTCTGGTTGGTGCTCACTGGCTGTCTCTCTCAACCATGATCCCCGCTTCAGTAAACCCCTCCTAATCCAAAGGTACAATGATGCCACTTTGCCGGAGGAGGAAGGATTAAAGGGCCTTTCTCTTTGGGCTGGAAACAAGACCATCCTGGCAGTGACCCACTTCTGGCCTCTGGGAACTCCTAGCATCAGGGCACAGCTGAGGCACGAGGGACCAGGACAGGGGACAGCAGAGAGTTCAATCATCCATTTGATCAGTATTTCTGAAACACCCACCGTGTGCCCTGGGTGTCCATCGGGAACAAAATGGGTGCAGGATTTCTCTCACAGAGACAGGAATTTTACAAATGAACCTCATTTCTGGACCCATAATTGTCCACAAACTGGGTCATGGCAGTGCAAAAGAATGGAGAGCTTAAAAGGACACCTGCTGTTGATGGCAAGTCCAAGAGGGGAACCAGAGACCTTCAGCAGCCAGGCAGAAAATGGAACAGGAACAGCTGTATCTGCAGACAGCTTTGGGCCCTTTGCACCCTAGCTTGGGTACTGTCAACTGGCCTGGCCAAGGCGGGTTTTGGGGTCTGGATTGTGGTAGCAAGGGGGGGCATCATGAGAGCTGCTGGGGTCACCCATGAATAGGAACTTTATGATGACAATAGGATCCCTGAATCTCTAACCCCTTTTTATGGAGTGAAATATCCATGATTTGTTAAAGAGCTAACCAAAGCATAAGTGTATTCACAACAAGGTAAGATAACAGGCGCTGTGTTGGCCATTCCCTCAGACCCTCTTGCTGGGAACAGCAGAAGCCCTCAAACAAGGACTTGTTCTTTCTTCCAGGGTCACTACTGCTAAGCCTACTAAGCATAGCTCTGAAATCCAACATGCTGTGGATTCAGTACCTGCCCTCCCAAGGCTTTAAGCAGATAAGTCTGCTATTGATTAATCTGTTAATTACCATCTATTAAATGCCATGAAAACAAAGTTCCGGCAGAGGGCAGACTCTGTAGACACAACCTCCTTTGTCCCCCAAGAGCTCATTGGTGAGTTCCCTTCTCTGCCCGTGGCAGGGCGGTGGCTTCTTCATCAACTGCCATTTATGCCAATGGCTGAAGACACCCAGCCTATCCTCTCCAAAGCGCCTGCCACTCATCTTTGTAAACGTGTTTTGGAATAGTGGCCCAAGTTGGGAGATTCCACACCTGAGTTTTAGAGCTCAATTGTCTCTGTCTTGAAATTCTCAACGTTATCTTTCTGTTTTATTTTGTTTTAAAGAGACAAAAAAAAAAAGCAACCAATAAAACAATACAGAATTTCAAAACACGATGATAGGAAATTAGCAATGGTTATTATGTTGCGTACTGTTATCTTCAAAGTAGTTGCTCAGATAACCAGGTACTACTGAGCTAGGATGTCACATCTGTTATAATCAACATTATCTCTGAATGTGTGTTTTGTGACAGAAGTTGCAGGACAAAGGAACATGTGACTCACATCATTGGAGTCTTCGCTCATGTAGCGTAGAGCCTTTCGACCTGCGGAGCCCCCACATCTGCAGCTCATCTGTAGTCACTGCTGTCCTCCACGCCAGCAAGCAGTGATCTGGAAACAAGTTGGGGAGTGAGGGTCAGGCACATTCACCCTGTGAGAGACCAGGCTGTAGCACTGTGGCACTGCTGGCCGGCCAATAGAGGCTCAGTGTCAGCAGGCCATGCTTCTTCCTAGATGCACATCCCTGGCACAGTTCACAATACCCTGAAGAGCCACCTGTCCACCTTGGGTCAGGGGAAGGCTCACTGGAAGAACTGAGGATTGGTTCAGCTTCCCAGCACCAACCTTCACTGGGGCAAGACACGTATTTCCAGCTGTCTTCTTCCCACTGGTACCAGGTTGCAGGTGAGATTCTGGAAGCTTGCACGGGTGTCTTAGACAAAGGAGTGTCTTAGACACACAGGGGTGTCTAAGGAGTAATCCATTGGGACCTTTCTCTACCTGGCCAGGCAATTCGCTCTTCCAGCTTTTATGAATCTGGCTTGCATTCATCCCTTTGGATGTCTTCAAAGCACCCACCAGACTCAAGGCACATAATATATTGTGTCCTTTTTGGTGATTCTGCATAGGAGGCAAATGCTTTGATATTTGCATGTAAAACTGGCACTGCATAAAATAAAGATGAATGGCAAAATTCATCGCAATGATTTACAATTTATATTTTTCTTTACTTCAAACAACATCAAATGGCAAATAAAAAACATAAGGAGAAAAAACCAGAAGGAGAGAGGGTTGGGGGGAGAGAGAGAGGCAGAGAGAGAGAGAGAGAGAGAGAGAGAGAGAGAGAGAGAGAGAGAGAGAGAGAGAGAGAGAGAGAATGGAAGAAAGGGGAAGCTTGCTATTTTAGCACTTTAATGACACTTTTTTCTTGCTCTTGGAATAAGGAGCCCTGCAAATTCTGTCTCGCCAAGCCTTGATGCCCCTGTGGGTCCCGCGTGCCTTTTCACCATTGCTGGATGCATATGCTAGGCAAGGGAGAATAAAGACCATAAAGCCTGAGTTTTCTACAAATACAAAAAATGGCACTGCACAAAAGCAATAGTGGTGATGAAAAATGGGAACCAGATTCATGGAAGTGCACCTATGGGTGAGAGCACAGGACCACCATCCTGCCAGACTGCCCAGGAGCAGTTGTGGACAGGGAGACTCCTGGGAAAGGCTGGGGGCTTGGACAGGCTAAGATCCTGGGTTCTCCGCAGTGTTTCAGGGAGTAGGGCAAGCTGAGCCCTTCCAGTGGGGAGGAGCTAAACACGGCCCTGTGTTCACACATCTCAGAAGGGGCAGGAAGGACCCCTGCTGTGAAGGGGCTGTATCTGTGTGCCGCCAGGCAGCCCTCTGGAGAGCACACTGACCAACCCCTGGGCCACTACAATACCCTCGCTGCCATTTGGTCTATGCCCCCTCCCTAGCACCATTAGTCCATGTGGAATTTCTGGTTATAGAGTGGGAAACCAGAGGAGCTGAGCTTTGTTGAGATCCCTTTATTTCTGCCACTATGGTCTCTCGCCCTAACCCCCTGGACTGGAGTGAGTTGTTTAAACATGGCTGTGGTGGCACACAGGGCAATCAAGCATGCATGCGCACTTGTGAGTGCTTGCACACGCACATGCGTGTTAGGTGATCAGGGAAGCTCCGTCCTGAGTTTGAATTTGGAGGGAACGCTCCAAAGAAGGCCCTTGTGGTTCTGTGGGCAGTGAAGGCTGTCCAGAAGGAGAGGGAAGTGGGGTGAGCTTATGAATGGACACCCCAGACCTCTTTCCAACACTGGCATTAGGGAAGTATCAGACAGTTAAGGATAAAGGAAGACTTGGACCCTCCCCAAATCTCCATGCCAGGCCTTAGGAAGTTCCAGAAAGGTGACAGACCCTCCCTTCTGTGGCAGAACATAGTGAGATGCTTCAGGAGGGACACTGGAGTACCCCTCCCAGGCTGGCTCTGCTTTGGTGGGGTGCTCATTCCAGCTCCTGGAGCCCCTCATAAGGCAGGGGAGAGAGAGCACACACACATACAGGCAGGAAAATGACTCTTGCACAAGCCCAGTGAGCACAGCCCTGGATGTTCCAGGAGGACCAGGAAATGAATAACTGGGACTGCAGGGGTTAATCAGAGCCTCGTTGCTAAAGGGGATGGCACTCTATGCCCCAGCTCTGAGGGCCAGGAGGCAGACACCTGCAGAGACTCTGGGAGCAGACAGGAAGCGTGGAAGGGGGAGCGCACACAAGAGAGAAGGGGGCCACATGTCTGGCCTGTAGGTCTGTCTGCCCACAGCCACAGGCTTCTCCTTTCACAGGGAGCCACGCTGGACAGGTGAAGTCTTTCGACTGGCTCAATCATCGTATTTATTCTAATTGTATCGTAATCGTCCCCAAGGAGGCTGGTTCAAATGAGCTTGACATTATTAAAATTTTAATGCCCAGTTTTCATAGCTGAATGAATATTTAAAGGGTATGTCCCAGCTTAAGTTATGATGATGAAGAAATTAATGGAATGTCTTGTTTAATGCATGGATATGTGTTGATGCAAAAAATGGCAGAGGGTTAGGGAGGGGGAAGGGCAGCAGAGCCAGAGTGGAAGGGGCCAGAGAACAGAGAAAGGGCTCTGGGGGGGCAAAGATGTCCCCGGGTCCAGGGCAGGGTCACTTGCTTCCCTTGAGAGAGGCCCTGGCTGGACGGAGAACACAATTCACAAGTGGTGTCCCCAGATGACTGGTACTAGCAGCCTCTAGAGACCTTAGGGAGCTTTCTTGACCCGCTGAAGGCAGCCTGGCCTGGGCACAGCCCCCATGGGCCCCTGGAGGCAGGACCCAGACTGAAGGCCACAGGGCTTCCATAGGGACACTGATGAAATGCAATGTGGAGAGTCAGCAACAAAGCTGTCACCCCACCAGGCTCCTGCCAGCACAGTCCAGGGCCACATAGAGGGACACCACACAGCTGGAAAGAACAACTGTGCCTTGAGGAGATAAGGCCGTGCAGAGGCCGGGGGGGGGGGGGGGCGGCAGGACCTGAGGGGCACAGATATAAGACGGGCAGAGAGGCAGCAGTCACCCCTTTGGGGCTTTCACTTTTCTTCCCAGCTCTTCTCTGCCTCCTCCCTCCTCCCCTGTCTCTCCTTCAAGCCAGGCATTCTCCTCTCTTGTCCTCTCTCTGCATCTCTGCAGCCCTGCCTACCCTCCTCTGCCCAGGCCAGCTTGTTCTGTTCTACCTCCCTCTTCAAGGCAGAGCCAAGGCTTGGACCAGGACAGGGCTGGAGACAGGAGCAGGAGGCCCCCCACCAGGGCCCAGCCCACTGTACAGTCAGCTCCAGCTGAGAAACTTTCCCACCAGAGCCCTACAATCCATATCTGCTGAGAATTAAGAAATCACAAGCTACGTTTATCTCATCATTTAGCTTGGCACCTGTCTGACAAGCTCTACAAAGCCCTGGACACCGCCTACCCTCATATCATACTGGGGCACAAAAAATTGCCCCAGGAGTCATGCTCCAGTTGGAGTAATCAGTTCTACACCACTAGTCTGTTTAAAGCACCTATAGGTGTCCAGTCCATGGCTGAGGGTAGGTGGGAAACTGGCTGAGACCCTAGGCCCCTATCAGGAGCCACAGTGGAGCTGGAGAGAAGTTAAGGGGTCCGTGGAGGGATTTACGGGTGAGTGAACTAGCCCAGCTCCAAGCCATAAACGGTGTCTGGGAACACTGTCCAGAGCCGATATAAGCAGGGAAGGTGCCCAGAGAGGATCACGCCAGGCTTAAGTTGGGAATGTGGGGCCAAATGTCACACACACCCAAGTACCAAGGACAGGGGCCGTGGAATGGCTACTGAGGGTGAGCTGCCCACTGGAAGAGAAGGGCACAGAGAGATTTCGCTGCCTTGCTTGATTTAACATCAAAATGGGGCTCATCATACCAGAAACAGCTCTACCCAGTCCCTGAATCTGTAACACTTACCCCAGCTGCTCTCTGTCCCATGCAGAAAACACTGGTATGGAACTCAGAAAAGGGTCTCTCCTCCCGGTGGCCTGTGCTTCCTCCCTACAGTGGCCCTAAGGCTGAAAGCTCTGCTCCTCGTGTTCTTGCCTGCAGTGGGCCCTCCACACAGCGTTGCTCCCTGCCTTCCTATCACACATGCTGGCCCTGGTGGGCAGCCCCGCCCTTCTCCCCATCCTTGTTGGCATATCCACCATTAGATACCCCTTTAGCCTCTGCTGTAAACTTTCCCAGACCATCACAAAGCACTGCCTTGCCAGCCTTCAGCATCACTGGAACACATAGGCAAGGGGCAAGAGTCCTGACTTCATCCTGATATCACCTTTACCACCTGTGTGACTTCAGGTGGGTTTCTTAGCCTCTCCCAAGCTCCATTTCATTGACTGAAGTTAAGGAGAACTTATTCACTTCCATGCCAGGAGGAGTTATAATCTAGCCATATAATGTGTATAGCGGTTGTTCACGTTCTCAAAAGCACTGGAGACCCTTTGGGGGAAGCTTGACAGCTTGTGTCCCCCACCTTGGGAAGTCAATCCTTGAGTATGCCTTTTGCATGGAAAATCAGGAACACTGTGATATATCCCTCACCCTTGGGAGTGGGCCAGACTTCGTGGACTAAGGGGTTCATTTTATCTGCTGGGGCTATTACAGTGAGAAGACTGATGGCTTAAACCACCTCAAAACTGGAGGCAGGAAGTCCAACATGCAGGTGTGGGCAGGGCCAGTGGCTAGGTGGACTTTCTTTCTGGGTTGAAGAAGGCCACCTTCTTGTGTCCTCACATGGCCTTTTCTCTGTGAGTTTATGCTCCAGGTGCCTTTTTTTTCTTACAAAGACAGAAGCCTGTGGAATTAGGCCCTGCACTTCATTGAACCTTAGGTACATCCTCAAAGTTCCTGTTTCCAAATATAGTCACAATGGGAATCACAGCTTTGTCATATGAGTCCGGGGGGGACACAAGTCAGTCTACAAAAGGGATCCTGTGACTAGCCCCAAAGAATGAGTAGTATATTCAGAAGAGAAAGCTGAGGTAGGGGTGAGCCTGCAAGCTCAGGGCATGGACCTGTGTTGGAGAGGAAGATGTGGAGACTGGGGTGGCCCTGCAATAGGAGTGGGCCAGACTCAAGGCTAAAAGCTTGTGTCAGTTAGATGGCTCAAGGAACCTGACCCCAAACCTTCATTTCCATGTGGATATTTCTCCACTCTCCTGCTCCTGGGTCTCCTCCTCCCAGAGAGGCTGGGGTCACTGATAGGACATACAGAAAGGCCAACGACTGTGCCATTGTCAGGGCTGCACCAGCCTCTCCTGGCCGAATCCTGGTCAGCAACACAGAGATAACAATCCCTACCACTGACAACTGAGAACTTACATAATCTCTAAGACTGTTGGAACTATGTGCAAGAGGGCACTCTGGCCAGAGCTGGGTCCAGGCCAGAAGCTTGCTGGAGTAGAAGAACACTGCAGGTCTGAGGGAAGGTGAGAAAGGAAGGCTTTGGGCAGCCTGGGAGAAGGCCAGACGTTGAATTCTAAAAAGCAAATCAGGAATGGCCTGGAGCCCTTTCCCACATCCAGGTGCTTAGCTGGCCTTGTGAGCCCTCCCCTCCAGCCCTGGAAAGGTGGTGTTTGTGAGGAACCCAGAAATATCATTACGTCCCTTCCTCCTCTTATGGTCAAGTATGCTGAGATGATTTCTCCTGCTGTCAGAACTCTTGTGCAAAGCACCTTTTGTTGTTCTTAATTCCATCAGGGGTATCAGGTGAGGACCTGGAGTGACACCCTGACCCCTCTCAGTGGACTGGCACTGGCGGCCGGCCCCCAGCCCTGGTGCCCTCTGCCTCCTTCCCCGTCTGCTCTGTGTCCTGCCTCCTGCCTCTGTCCTTCCTCCTGAGCCTCTGTCCTTCTTCTGGCCTCAGCTTCACCTTGCTGAGTCACGGGCATCCTTACTTCCCCCCTAGTCGTCTGGATCCAGCCAAAACTCATTCCCAATCCTAGACTGGAAGGCAGGAGGCTTGTGACTGGCTGGCCCAGCCCCTAAACAGGACAAAATTGGCAACAAAATCTCAAAGCACCCGACTGCGGCTTCTGGCCTCGTCCTAACACAGGGTGGGCCAGGAGGGGAGAGCTCACGACCTCTATGCCTTGACTTCACCGTCTGTAAAGTAGGAGTACATGTGTCACCATGCCTGCTTCTCAGGGACCTGTTTATGAGACAAATGCAAATATAATAAGACATCCTGGAGGGAAATGGCAGCCGGTACCGGCAAAGACATAAGGCAGGATGCAACATCGTTATTTCTATCATTTTTATTGTCTGAAATACGGTGGGAACTCAAAGCTGGAAAGTCCACCCTGGTGCCTGCATGCACGAGTTGAAAACGGGTGCGGAGCCGGGATGCCTGGAGTTCAGAGACCCCTAGTGGCTGGAACGGCGCATTGACATGGATCCCGAGAGAGGCTGGGGCCCACAAGCTTAGGGGCTTGTTGGTCCGGCAGTGCCTTGGGGACTCGTGACACACGGACACCACGGAAGACAGTGACCAGGCCCAGTCCACCCAAACTCTGAAGGGACAGTGCTGGCTGCTACAGGGAACCCAGCCCTGACTTATGCTCCAGCGGAGGAGCTGGAAGCTGCGCAAATTTAGCTACTGCCATCCGGCATGCTTGGGGGGTGGGGCGGGGGGGGGAGCTCAAAGCCCGGGCGGGGCAGGGCGGGGTCTCTCTGTACGCAGACTGGCTTGTTGTGGCAACACCGACTGTCTTGAGGCACCCAGGGCTGGGCCACAGCTGAGCCCTGGATAGATACAGGAGCCCCTAGTGGACTCAGGGCAGGAGAGGAAGGAACATTCTGTCAACCTTGCTAGCTCTGCCCTGACAGGCTAGCAAGAGCTGCTCTGAGTGTAAGGGGGAGCCCCACGGTGTCTCCAATCCTGAGCAACCCTTCGAAATAAGGGCACCGCAAGGGCTTGAGGGAGTGCCTTGCAATGGCAAGGTGGGAGGGTGCTGGGTGCGGTCTGTAGGCAGAAATGGGCATCCGTGAGCACAGGTGTCTGCCCGTGTCTCCCGGCCTCCCGTAACACCGTCCCCTGTGCTTTGTTACAGATGAACCGGCCAATCCAGGTGAAGCCCGCGGACAGCGAGAGCCGAGGAGGTAGTAGCTGCCTGCGCCAGCCCCCTTCACGTGAGGGCCCACTCGTCTCTGCCCCCCTCCTCTCTTCCCTGCCCACCTGGTCCCCGCAGCGACTCCCTGGCTCCTCCTCCTGGGGGGAGACCTCGGGCTGGAGGTTAGTGTCAGGGCTTTGCAGCTCCAGGTGACTGGTGTGAAAGACAGTGAGGAACTGGGAGAGCCCGGCCTTCTGGCAGCAGAGTCCTGCCACTGCTCGAGGGAAAGTTATAGTCCTGGGGTTTCTCCTCGGAGACACCCAAAAAGGTGTGCCTGCCCTGGTCTCAAAGAGGAAGACCCCTTTGTGATGGGGTCTGAAGGAAGGTGGGCCTGGCCGTGAGGTTGGCAATGGCCGCAGCTCTGCCCTAAGAGGGTTCAGACTGGAGGGAGCATTTGTGAGGGGCTGTGTTGAGGTGTGGGACATGCAGGCTGCTGAGGAGGTAAGGATGGAGCATGAAGACACCGGTACAGGCGGGGGCCAGATATTGTGAAGGGGGCAGAGGAAGAGGACATGGCCTCACCCACTACTGCTTGCCCTAGAATGTGGACTGGCCCTGCCCAGCCTCAGAGTCTGCGTGAGGCGGCTGTGCCCCTGCGTGGAGAGCAGGTTAAGGAACTGCTTCACACTGAAGCCCAGCCTGGAAAGGCGGGGCAAGCGACAGCTCCAGACAGCTCTGTACCCAGCAACAGCCTCTCAGGAGCTGCACCTCAGCTCCAGAGGTAACCCGGCCCCATTCCAGACACAGCCCTGCCCACAGGATCCCCTAGGCAGGATCTGAACATGCTGCAACTTTAAATGAAAAGGAAGGGAGTGGAGAAAGCACAGGAAGACCTTGGTTCACCAACACTTCTGTTTGCAAATAATTCAGTTCACAAGTGAAAGAATTGGGCAAAATTGTGGTTCTGTTCACAAACTCAGCATCAGGCAACAAATACAGCCATGGCTGTCTTCCCCACACAAACACAAATGCAGCCATCTTCCCCCAAATTGTAAAACAGATTAAGTTTGTGAACTGATGGGTCGCTACCTTCAGCACCATGGTCAGGCTTCTGCCCCCCCCCCCCCAGCACTGGTTCCTCCCACAAGAAACTGTCCCCCTGACCCTGAGCCCATCCTGACTGGTCTGAGGGACAGAAAGAGACACCTCAGCCCCAAAGGGAGCCACACTTTTCAGGCCCCTGTGAGGTTTCCCTTCCTGGCCCACTTCCTTGGGATGAAGGATATCTTCCTGCTACCCACCTCCTGACCACCACCCCCTCTCCATCTCTCAGTGAGCTTTACACTACTGGCCCTGCCCAGCTTCAGGCCTGATTTTTGAATTCAGAGACTTCTCTAGGCAAGTGGCCAAACAGTCTCAGCCAGCCCAGAGACTTCCATGGGAATGCTGTGCCCTGCCCACCTCGGAGGACCCCTAACCTAAGGACACGCAGAGGTTTAACCACTTGGGGAGCTGAGCAGTGGTTATATCAGTAGGACACCCCAGGAGGGATGGGGAGAGGACCTACTGCCTCCAGTCTCCTACCGGAAAGGGCCTTCTCCAGAATAGGGACCACCTAGGAAGGGCTAGAACAATCCAGAACATTCCATCAGAGAACTGAAAAAAGTGCATGAAATTGAGGCCTTTCCTATACTGAGAAGGTGACTTCAGGTATAGCCATCAAGATGTTTCCCAGGAGCTTCTGGTGTTTTCTACCAAGCCCTCCCTCCAGCTTGGCTCTGACCAAGTGACGATGTCTACTACCCTCCCCATGCCCAGGGTCCTCCACAACTCGGCTCTACCTGTCCAGTGGTTTAGCCAATCACTAAGGAATTTCTCTTTTTTAACTCTGCACCCCCCCCCACTGAAGTTACCAGAAAATTAAGGGAAAAAAGGTGAAACTGACTAAAGCTATTTACAAATTTGGAGAGCCAGTTATCCTGGGAGATCATGTGACAAGAGGTGGGCTGCTCGTGCCTGGTACCTATCATCTGTCCCAGAGCACTCCCTCACCCCTCCAGCTCAGACCACCATGCTTGGGGCTCCCAGTAGTATCTGGTTTGGCACAAAGCCTCTATGATCCACCCCTTCCGAGCCTGAGCTTCTCAGCACATGCTCCAGCCTTGGGCTGCAATCTTGGTGCTGCCTGCAGGAGCAGGCAGCCCCATGCCGAGGAGCACATCTAGCCCTGAGGGCCCTGGCAGTCAAGGTCTGGTTAGGTGAGGGGTGAAGATGGCTCCATTGTGAGGTAACTGAGTGAACATACCCCACTGGGCCTAAGCCACCTGTTCCTGCCCTTTTCTCAGCAGAGTCCTTGCCTAGCCTCATCCAGAGGGCTCCAGAGACCCAGGGGTCTTTCCTGGAGACCATCTCCAGAAAGCAGGCCCAGCTGGTCCACGGTCACCCAGGCCTGCAGTGACTCACCTGCGGCAGCACTCCATTAGGTAGCACAGCTAGGAGGCCAGAAGGCAGCCACCAAGGGAAAAAGCCCCAGTGGAGGCAGGAGTGTTGGACAGCAGATGCCACCAGAAGTCCCAGAATGAAGTCATAGAGGGCGGGGCAGCCAGGAGCCTCAGAGAAGGCGATGCTTGAGGAGAAGGCACCTCTGGTCTTGAGGGAGGGTGGGGGGGTGTCACACGTGGAGAAGAAGCGATGGTGCCATGAAGCAGGCCCACAGTTCTGGAGGACGGAGGGAGAGACACTTGGGGAGGGGGCAGGCAGGTCCCAGGCCAAGGTCTCAGAACCTGTGGCAGTGCAGGAGTCCCCGAGGCTCGCAGAGCTCTGCCTCTGTCCCTCTCCCCCTCACTTGCCTGGGAGGCAATCGCTCTCTGACTCCAAGTTGCTAACCTCATCTCCTTTCTCTCATATATCTCCTGCCACTGACACTTGCCCCAAGCCAGATTAATCAGCTCTTTTATTCTTCCTGTGGTAGAAAAGGGGGAAAGAGAGCCAAACCTAAACATCTATCTATTAATTGCATATTCAATATTAAACAGTGAGATGGGCCTGAGTCAGCACTATCACCAAGCTTTTTTTTTTTTTTTAAGAAAGTTGGTTTAAAATAATTTAATATCTATTAAATCTTCTGGGGGAAGGGGGGAAAAAGAGAGGAATGAGGAACAAGAGGAGGGTGTGGACAGGAGAGATGGAATGAGAAGGAATATGAGAGGGCTGGAGAGGAAGAGAAGAAAGAAGGGAGAGGAACAGAGAGGCAAGGAAAGGAACCAGCAGAGGGGAAGAGAGGCTTTGCAGACAGCAGGCAAGAGGAGTCTGGAGGGCTGGAAATTAAAAAGCCAGAGGGAGCGTGGAGGGTCCCAGGCCTCGTGCAGCAGTCTGTTCTGTCCTTACATGAGCTCCTAGAACTTTATTCTCCGGCTCTCCATTTCTCAGGACAGGTGCCCCTAGAACTGTGGTGGTGAACTTTCAGCACTTGTGCACAGCAGGCTATTTGTCACCTTTGCAAGCCCTGAATAGTCGCCATCACTGCCCTAGAACCTCCACCCACTACCTGCCTCTGCTTGGGAAACCTGGAGGGACTGTGGGCCCTGGTCAGCAGAAGGGCACTGCCCTGCGGTCTCACAGAGGAGGCCGCTGCACGGCGCGTCCTAGGCTCAGCCTTCCATTCTACTTCTGGTGCTTCCAGGGGAATCCTCTGGTCTCATCAGCCCACACACATGAAGAGGGAGCGTCGTGGGCATGGGTGTGGACAGAACGTCTGCCAGAGACCTGCGGGTACCAGGACAGCTTGAGTTCCCAGGCCTCGGATCTCTGATGCAGGTGGATTACGAGCTGAGGTTGACAGGCCGCTGTCTTGCAGGGATGATCAGAGGCTTAATTCTTCTTTCTCCGGGGTAAGAAGCAACATGAGAGGATAAGTCCAGCTGAGGCTCAGGGAAGGAGGCTCAATGCTTGGGCAGCTCAAGGTCCCCCCGCTGAGCTGGACAAAGGCAGGACTGGCATCAGGGAGCGCCTCCTGAGGGAACCCAGGGGAGACAGAAGGCCATCTGCCAAGGTGTGCCACCACACTGCCCCCTCCTGCAGGCATGGGATGGAAACCTCACATGCACATAGGCATACTCTGGGGTCTCCACTATGGCAGAATCAGTCCTGCTTTCTTTTTCTTTCTTTCTTTTTTTTTTTTTTTTATTTATTTGGTACAGGGTCTCACTACGCAGCTCAGATTCAGAGTGATTCTCCTGTTTTCAGCCTTCCCAGTGCTGGGATGACAGGCATGAGCCACTACACCCGGTCTCAGGCCTACTTTTCTAGGGACACTTGCCAAATGAAGTCAGTGTCCAACATAAGCCTTTAACTGAGACAGGGGAGACCCATGCTGGAAGAATAGACCACTGAGTTTTCCTGATGAGGCCTCAGGACCAGGGAAAGGAGGGAGAGACCTGAACCTAAAGGAACCTAGAAAGAGGCTTGATAAGTCCATGGCAAGAGGAAAGGGGACAGAAGGCAGGACACTGATCTCGCCACAATGTGAAGGGTTCAGACAGGGCAGCTCTGAGCTCCAGCTATGAAGGAAGCCCTGGAGAAGTGGTCTTAGTAAGCTACAACTGGCAGACCCTGAAGCTTCTAGAAGACAAAGAAGCTGCTTTTATGCTCAGCTACCCTGCCCCAGTCCTGGAGGATTCCCTGGGCCTGAACAACACTGCAGGTTCCATTTGTGCCCAGGACTTACGCTCTCCTCTCTGCCTGTGCCTTTCTCTCTCCCTCCTATCACCATGTCCCTGTCTCTCCCTTTTTCTGATGGGATTTGAGGAAGAAGTGGAGGTTGGGGCAGGTGCGACAGCCTGTGAGTTATTGTGTTTCCACTTGGACCCTCCAGGCAGGTGCTGGCCAGGCCATTTAGCTGAGTTCTTGCAGCCTTTTGCTGCCCCTCATACATTTAACAGCATCTTCAGGGCGTCCTTCCCTTCACCAAGGCGGCACTGGTGTGGCAACGGAGTCCCGCTGGGCCGGCTAATGAGGTTGGACACAATGCATGTGATGCTACTCCCAGGTCCTCCCTGAGGCCACATTCCCCTCCATAAACCTAGCCCCAGTTCCCTCCTCCCAGGCCCTCCACCATCTGTAGCCCCATCGGGTCCTGTGGCTTTTTAAATCCTATTAAGTTCTTCGTTTTTCCTCTGAGCATCATTTTATTTCTAAACAGACAGACCACGTGCTGTCCGTGAGGGCTTGGAGGGGCTATTGGAGACCAGCTGCGTGGTGTGGGCCCAGGTGGGGCAGCTGCACGCTCCCGTGGTGGTCCTGGCCTGCAGGCTTGGCTGGGGCAGACCAGCGGCTACAATGCTCACCTCCCAGTGCTGGGTTTCTCATTTCCAGCCTCATCTAACAATTCAGTCCCGAGCACCAGGAAGGCAGATTTAGTGTTTGGATGAAATAGATGCACAGACTGGTCCCACTTTATAAAAACACAGGATACAAAAGTGTGTTTTCCAGTCCTCAGAGGCAGCAAGTGACTCACTGGACAGAAGCTTCTGGTAGAACAGAAACCCCACAGGGTTCTACCAAGGAAGCCCTCAGGCCAGGCAGGATACAGAGAAATAAATCTGCAAGTACACAGTGTCAGGAAGAAAGAGTCCAGTCCTGGCCCAGCGCATCACAACCTCTCACTTGGTTGTCCACAAGACCCCATGAGTGGAGCCTGTGCCAGTCCTGCCCAGAGGGTGCAGTCTCAGTGAGACAGAATCTGGTGATTAAGACTTCCAAGAAGCCAGCTAACCAAGAAGGAACCTGCACCTTAGAGGAGAGAGCACCCCACCCTCTGCTGCCTCAGTGCCTTCTGAGTGCCCATCAGAGGTCCTAGCGGCTGGACCATGAGTGTCTTCCATGTGTGGGTGCCCCACTCACTGTGTACACACACGTGTGAATATGTGTGTTGGGGCAAGCATTTCTCTTCCCTCCGACAGGCCCTCTTCCAGTCCCAGGCCTCTGCAGTTCATGAGGACCAGGACAGCACCAGCCTTCCTTTCCAGAGCCGGGGCTCCGGAGGAGGCATCCGGGCAAACCAGGGCCCCTTGGGTGGGGAAAGCTGACTGTCTTACTGGCCCAGAGAGGTCCTGGGTGCCAGCTTACCCACGCCCACAAGTCTACGTCTCATCTAGCCTCTCTCTCTTTTTAGCAAGAAGCAAAACAACTCACAGTGCCTCACCATCTCCTTTTCCATGGTATGGACCCCCCTTTTGTCCTCCTGTCTTATCACATCTCTGCTGTAATTTCTCAGGTGGCACCATAGATTCTCATGTCCTAAGCCTCTATCCCATTTGATCATCTATTTATTTGAACCCCAGCTTTATTTTTGGGCTGATTTAAGAAAATCATTCCTAAATCAAAAAATCATTCTGAGGCAAGAAGATCACAAGTTCAAAACCAACCCAGGCAGCTTACCTAATGAGATCTTGCCTCAAAATTATTTTTTGAAATGTTTTTAAGTCTTTAAGTAGCTTTAAGAAAGTTTTTAAGTAGCTCAGTGAGAAGTCCTTGGGTTCAAATCTCAGTGTCCACAGCCACATAGACATTACAGTGTTCAGTTTGAGAAGTTCATATTAGAGAACACAGCCCAGGCCAGATATCCAGGCTGGTCAGGGAGTGGGAAGAGTAGACACCGCCGAGTCAGGCCAGGCCACAGCTCTCGGCCTGGCTTTCTTTATGGTCAGAAAGTTTGATCACAACCTTCCCCATGTCCTATGTAAGTATTGATGGCTATTGGTTGTTCTAGAGCAAGAGGCAGAATTCACCTCCCTGTGGTTCGTCCTCAATTATCCATGTTCCTTGTAACTTAAAGGAACCTTGGTTTCCTTTCTTTCTCAAGTCCTCCCCCACTTTAAAAGAAAGCTACCTCCAGTTTCCAGAACTAGACCCGAAGAGCAGCTTCTTCGTGAAAAGAGGTTTTTGTGGCTGGGAAGGAGTGGCTGGTGGGGAACCATCCCAAGGGAGGGCTTGAGGAGGCTGCAGCGGGGCAGACACACATTATAAATACATCTGTAACTCTTGCCATAGGTGTGAAAATATAATTAACTGCAAACCTGCTGAATTTAAATGGACTTTAGGTTTTCAGCTGGAGGAGGGGGTGTTGATTGATCTGCATTTTGTTTTTGAAGTTTTTTTTTAATGCATTGGGAAAGTTAAGTTGAGACTCGCAGCAACTCGACAAATTCCCTCTGGCCCCGGCTAATTTAGCAGAGGATTGTTTCAGGGGAAATGGGATATTAATCATAGTAAATGGCCTTCTGGATGATATTTAAAAGCTGCCTCCTGCCTGTGTGCCCAGGAATAGGAATGACAGCAAAAGAGTTCAGCCCCCGCCCCCCTTCGGTGTCCCACCCCATCGCCACTTCCATGGCCTCCCACCCTTAGTAATGTGATTTGGTGTAAGGCGATACCACATCCTTGGGAGATGGGTGAGATGAGAGAGGAAGCCCTCAGTCAGCCTTCTTGCGCGGGACAGTCCTCTGCACCGAAGGAGCCCTGGCTCCTGCCACGCTCCCTGAGAGCAACATGGGCGTCGGGAATGGGTCCTGGTCTGGGAATTAGGAAGAGGGAAGAGACAGCAGGGACTAGAGCTGAGAGCAGGTCCCACCTGCTGGACCACAGAGGGGGGGAACACGCAAAGAGCAGAGCTTCCCAAAGTGGGAAATGACCTGGACCAAAGCGGCTATGGGACACCCCCTAGAGGCAAAATGGAGGAACTGCTTCAGCAAAAGGACAAGATGTGGGAACCCAGATTCCCCAAAGCTGCTTTGAATTCAACTATTTAGGGGAAGGGAAGACATCTCAAGCTTTTTAAGCAGGGGGTGACCTGACAGAAGTGCTGTTTTGGAGATGGAAGTCTGGGGACGCTCAGCCACATGGAGGGAGGAGCCAGAGCGGGGAGTGGGCAGGACCAGGGCTGGCCTTCGCAGCCCGGGCCCCTGATCCCAAAGTCCCTGCGCCGCCCTCCTTAGAATCTGTGCCCTCCTATTGCACCGCCCTGAGCTGCTGTAGATGGCACACAGCTGGTGAACTGTGGAAGCCCCCGATGGCCTCGGTTAGAGGTGTCATTTTATTTTTAGAGTTCACTCCGCAAGCGGGGGAGGAGGTGACACAGTGAGGACCTCTGACAACGGTTGATGGACCAAGTGCAAATAAAAAGCATACTGCCCAAGGCCAGAGCTATACTGAGCATGTGAACTAGAAAAAGGAGAAGAGAGAAGGGAGACTTCCTAGAGGTGGTGGTCATAGGGATGACAGACTGCGTCTGGGCCAAATGTCACAGGCAAAGCTATGAGAACAGGCAACAAAGCAGACATGGGGCATCCTCCACACTTTTAAACTGCACAGGAGGATTGGTCTGGCTGAAGAAGACGGTCCCCTTTCTGGAGTAGGAAGCCGTGCATTTAGCGCATTACAGTCTCATTGCTCTTGCGTTGTGGGGTTTTGCATTTCTAGGCTTTTACCCAGGCAGAGTCTAAATGGCGGGGAGGGGGTCCTGCCACTCCCTGTGCTTTGGGCCAGGTGTAGACACATCCGGGAGCCTGTTTCTCCACTTCATGCTTCTGCCCAGTTCTCCAGATCAGACAAGCCTGGCTGCTATGGTGGGGGCTGCTTTTACCCGTCTCAGCGCAGAGAGCACACGAGCACCCAGACCATGTCTGCAGCAGCTGCTGGGCTCAGGGAAGAGACAATGCTAGGCTCAGCAAGGTCCCAGTCCCACCACCAAGTCACCGAAGGCTCCAGTAAGAATGCCTTGAGACCCTTAGCAGCCAGGAATGCTGGCTGAGCAGCACCCTCATTTGTGGATGGGGAAATAAGGACTAGGAGAGGTGAGGTGACTGCCCCAGAACCTTGCAGTGAATAGTCAGCCTCCGTACTTGAGCCTTCACGCAGCTTCTCACAGAGCTGAGCTGGAGCGCTCACCCCTATCGAGAGTTCACCCCGCACACATGCTGACCACCGCCTTTGGGATGGGCTCCCTAGCACCTCACAGTCCTCGCCTGTGGCCTTTGGGAATAGGAATAGGGGACCTCAGAGAGGCCTGACACTGGACCTGCACAGGTATGGGCCTAGCCAGCAGCAGGAGGAAGCAGTCTGTGGCCATCAAAGTGTGAGGAGCTCCACAGCTAGGAGGAGCAGGTCAAGCAAGACTTGCTATTCATGAGCTGAGGAGAATCGACCTGAACAGTTAGAGCCTTGTCTGTCTGGGGCTCACCAATGAGAAAGGCTTTATAGAGGCCTTTCTAGGGATGAAGAATGACCTTGATATCCTGGACACCACACGGCGATGCTGTGGAGCTGCCCCAGGACCTCAGAAGCCTGAGCCCTGCACATAAATGTCCAATTAAAAGTGAGTTTGGACTTTGTCGAGCTAGCCCCTACTCCTGGAGAGCTAGGGCCACAAAAGCCAGCTGCAAAAAAAGGGCTGGGAAGACATCTCTGATCCCCTGCCAAGCGCCAGAGCGGTTCACAGTCCAGGGCGGAGGATCTACTGACAGCATCAGGAACACATGCCACTGACAGCAAGGGGGAGCACAGGCAAGCTGGGCAGTCAGGGGATCTCTGTGGGAGGCTCCCTGTTGGAAGGGATTGCAGGCTGAGAAGCCTCCGAGACAGCAAACACAGGCCCCGTGGCCTAGTGCCTATTCAGGGAAACTTGAGGAAGCCCAAGGAGAAGGCTCTAAGGAATGGAAGCCGAAGAGTCGGGATCTCCTGGGGATAATGAGGAACCCTGGTGGCTGTAGAAGAGGTTGGCCTTGATAAAAGCTGGACGCAGAAAGATAACTACCTCTAGGAGGGTTGCACAGAGAATCAGAATACCACAAGAGACTCCTGCAGCCTCTGGCTGGGAGGGGCGGGGAGGGGACAGAGGAGTCAAGCTGTGAGTCCAAGAGCCCTTGGTCACTATGAAGCGGAAACCCAGAAGTCATGCCTATCCTGCACAGCACCTACCACCTCTGGAGCACCAGGCACACACCCACCTGTGAAGGTGCCCCTGACCCTCACCACCTGCCCAGCTTCCCTCCATCAATGTCAGCCCTTGTCGGCCCACTCTACTCTCTTCAGCTGTCCCCCACTGGCAGCCCCAGCTGGGACCCCCTTTCCTGTCCTCTGTGCCTGCTGTAAAGTCAGGCATGGGTGTTAGTTTCTCATCTTTCTGTGGAGACTTTGTCCTCCTTGAGGGTAGGCACATGTCTGTCCCTAGCTGGGTAGCCCTGGCTGGGTACCAGGCCCCACAGACCTTGTTCTGTACTTGGCCCATGGTGCCAGCCTCCTGCCCATGTGGAGCAAGAACCTGCTCCACCCCAGGCTCTCTGCCTGGCCTAGAGGCAAGGGCGGGGCGGCAGGGCTGGTGCCGCTGACATTGGCATTCTCCTTGCAGCACATCTTAATAATTTAATGGCTATTAGCAGGGCCGCCGTGGTGCTGGGGGAGGGGAGCACGGGGAAGATCTATAGAGAGAATTCACTCCAGGTTGGGCTTTTGTCTTCCTCTGTTTTCCTGGCATTTATCATGCATGTTTTAATTTGGATCGGAGAGTTGCTACCATCTGGCCATTATCGCAAAGAAATATTCATTTTCACTGAGTGACACAGGCTCCATTCATCACAGAGTGTGCTGATTACCCTGCGAGTGTGGAGCCGCACTTTCTCCTTCATTGGCAATGAACCTTGAGCTGCGAGCAGATCTAGTTTACCCTGAGAAGAGGCACAGGGCAGGTGGCCCACGCTGATCTTCCCAGCTAGGTGGACAGGGAGCACCTTGGAGGACAGACATCACACCCTGAAGTCTCCTTCACTCCTCCTGGGGCAGCTCTCGGTGGCCCTGCAGTCTCAGGTCCTGCTAACCAGTCCCCCTGTGGCCCTCACGTCCAGGGTGCCCTGAGGCCTGAGATGACTCCCCCCCTGGGCCCCCAGCTTCTCACAAATAGACTAATGCCATCCCATAAAGTGTAGAAGTTGCATTATACAATCCTTCCCTCAGAGAATACCATGCCAGTGGTGTCATTTCAGGTCAGGGCCATGTGGGGGACAGCAGTCTGCTTTCATTGCGTCATGATGGTGCCATCAAGCCTAGACCTGTGGGAAGAGACGTGTCTGCCTGCAGCTAGGACGTTTCCTTTTATCCACCTGCCTCTAGCCATGGCATGCCAGCAGGGTTCACTGATGTCCTCTTTTCAGCCATGGACACAGGACCCAAGCATAAGACTGGGATCCCCAAGGGGGCAGCACAGACCAGCACCTGACTGGGCTAAGCCCAACTTCAAGCCCACACTGGAGGAAGTCACTGAGCTCTGCAAAGCAGAGACAGGAGGAAAGCAACCTCTCAGTGCGGCATGCCTGCATGTGAGGCAGCATACTGAAAACTGGTTGGGTCCCCTCAGGGCTCCCTGCCTCAGTCTGGGGGAAGGAATAAGAAGTAAAAATTGACTTTAAGTCACTCCTAAAGCCCCACACAGATTGAGACTCACGATATAAAGACAGAAGTGTTGTCTCCACCCCCACCCCAACCCAACCCACTCCCACCCGGACAGTGTTAGACACTCTGAGAAGGGAAGTAAATTGGGGACAGAAACAATGCCATGAAATTTGTTTTGCCTGCAAGGCAGAATTAGGCAGAATAGCTTTCTTCTATAAAAGTTCCACTCCCCTAGGTCCTAGGAAGTGCCCAGGAGCTGAGAGACTTTCCTTGTTCCTGTCCTGGAATCTGTGGCCAGACCCCAAAGCCAAGGTCCCAACCCCTCAACAGGACCCAGGTTGAACCAAGACCCAAGGAGCCAACTTGAACCCATGGGCAGGTCCGTTTAAATGAAATTTGGCTGGGCTGAGAGATAGCTCAGTGGCATAAGTGCCTGCCTGGCAAGTGCAAGGTCGTCTGTTCAATCCCCAGGACCAAAAAAAAAAGTGACTAAATGAAATTTGGTGCCTCTTTCCCAGCAGGCAAGAAAGCCACAGGTCACCTGCCCATCCACTCCCAACACAACTTCTCTGTTCTATAAGCAGCAATACTTGCTGCAAAAGTCCACTTAAGGGGTTCTAGTACCAACAGAGGCAAATGCCAGTAAAGTTATATTTTTTCTTCCAGTCCTGGGGCTCAAACCAAGGTCCTCATGCATTCTAAGCAAGTATTCTACCACTGGCCACATCCTCAGCCAACAGTGAAATTCTTGGCCATGTTTCATTTGTAGTAAAACCAAAGAAACACGTAGCAGACAGAAAATGATTTAGAAGCACTGAATGAGCCATAGGAGAACTGTAAGGGGCTGGTGGAAACCAGGCACCCTCCACAGGCCCCTGCCAAGGACCAGGGCCTTCCCCTGAGCCACCGCAGTTCTTCTCTCCCCCACTCCATGACTTAGGTATTAATTAGGTGAGGCACACAGGCTGGGGTGGAGATCACTTGCTGGGTCACCTGCTAGCAGGTGAGCACACAAGGAGGAATGCACAACCTCAGACTCCCAGGCTGTCTAGCTCCCAGCACCACCTGCTGGAGGTCTGGAATAACCAGGGACAATTGTGTGCAGGTGCTGGTGCTCCTATTTCAAATGGCTAGAATAGCAGTGACCGTGCACTAGGATGGGAGCAACAGCACTCCTCTCAGGGAACCTTTGTGCCATTTCCCCTTCCTACTCTGGCACTTCTTGAGCTAACTTATCTGGTCCCTGCTGGATCCTCCTCCTCTCTTCCTGCAGCCTGGGTGAGATCTGCATGTGGTGGAATTTGGGGCCATTCCTAAGAGGACAAGGGGGCAGGCTTGAGCCTCCAGCACTGGGACATGGCACTGTCCCCTCCTCCTCTGGAACTCATTCAGTGACACCAGCAGCTCTGAAACATCTGCTCCTCCACCCGGGACCCACAATTTGAATAAATTACCCCAATGTGGCAGCAGCCTGTTATTAATGGCTCGAGTTTTATAAGATGCTGTAGTTTAATAACACAATAGCCCAGCAATGCACCTCTCCCCAGATATTTTTATATTCACCCCTTCCCCTACTGTTGCCCTCCTGCCTGCAGCCTGTGGCCACCTCCTGGGCTCCAGCTCAGTCGCGCTCCCTGCAGCCCCATCATTCTAACCTCAGCACTGTGATATGACTCCTACAGGCAATAGGCCCCCGTCTGCACTCAAGGCCTCGGTTGGTGGTGATGCGCAAGTTCATCTCCCACTACCCAAGTCTGTCACAGTGGTCTGCTCTCTGCAATGCCACATTGGTGCCCTCTGTGTCACTGTCCCCAAGGGAAGCCCACAGCAAGATGGAGGGAGGAGAGGGGCAACACACAGAGAACACTGTCCCTACACCCCTTCTGCGCTCCTCACCCGCCACAGGCAGTGCCAACTGCTCCTTCCCAGATGACCTGGCAGGGCCCAGCTTAAGAGCCCAGGGCCACTGGCTACTGTGCTTACTTGCTGCTTTGGGTTCTTCCCTCTTTTGTTTGTCTTTGTACTCGGTCCCCTGATGCCTCCTGCAGGAAGCCCTTCCAGATTATCAGACTTCATGCCTGTGGAGGACCCCTAGGAGTGCTTCATACAGTCCCAGCTCTATGGCTTCTGCACCGCCCTCTGCAGTCTCTTCTCCACAGCCACAGACAGCGGCCTGTGCCATCATGGGACCCCTGGGGACTGGCCAACCCCAACCCTTGTAGAATCCCCAAGTCTAAGCCAGAGTAGCTGATCCCCTGTGTGCTTTCAGGGTGAGTCTCCCACAAAGTGAACGTTAGGGTCTGTGTTGGCAAGGCCTCCTGCCAAGAGCGCAGTACTCACCTAGGGAGAGAAAAATGGGTCAAAAGCTGGAGGGTTGTTACGTGCAGATACAGCATAAGAAACATTGAGGTTTAACATATTCACATGCTCAACCTACGTGCACTTGCCAAAGAAATAAAAATGTACAGCACAATCACCAACCAAAAAGCACAGAGAGACCTGGGGGCCTGGAAGCCTGGGCTTAACTCAGGGGACTGTGGGCAGAAGCCAGGAATGTGATGAGCACCATCCAGAGAGTTGGCCCCAGCAGGGCTGGAGGATGCTGGTCTGTCCCACACGGCTGGAGCCCAGAGCCCTATAAGCCCCTGCCAGGTCCAGCATGGCAGCCCCAGGAAGGGCATAGAGGATCCCTTTGTGCCAGGCCAAGTGTGTAGTGCCCTGTTCCTCAGGTCCCAGGGCTGAACCTGATGCTTGGGTCTGAAAGGGAAGATGTATTGTTCCCCTCTGTCTCTCCCCATACCCCCCTACCTTCACCCAACCATTCTGAGGCTACATGAGATCCAAGACCCCGGCTCTTGCTGCTTCCCATTTTGTCTAGTGTTACTATGGGACTCTGCCTTTTGCTAAGAGCCCCGCCATTATAACATAATTACTGCTGAAAATGACCTTTAAAATATATTTTAAATTCAAAATGTCTTTAAACCCTTCACTGAGCACCATTTTTCAATTTCAATGACTGTTTTCCTTTTTGGGGGGAAGTGAGAGGTGGGGCATGGAGGAAGGAGCCCACAGCATGGATTTCAAATGTTAATCTCTCCCCATGGCAGAGGCAGCCTTGCAGGGGGCCCAGGGGAGTAGGAGGAGCAGGTGGCTAAACCAGAGCAGCACTGCCCTAGCTCATGGGCTGTCAGTGTTGGGCCTGGGCCTCCTGGCAGTAAGCTGTTCCCACCCCTCCACCCACATATGCCTCTGTCCTCAGCCCTCAGAGGTCCTAAGAGCATTGGGAGCCTTAAAGCAGTTCCTTCTGCTTCTCCTCCAGTTTTGTTCTGTTTTCCTTTTTCCTCCATGCAGCGTTCAATTTCCTGCCTGCTCAGCACCCTGAAGTGCCCCCAGCTCCTTCAGGGGGCATCCCCTTGCCTCCTGCCTCAGTCTCACCTCCATTTCTTCTCTGGCCTGGCTGGGGTACCTTGTTTCTCAGGCAGCTCCTTACTGCCTCATATGGCTCTAGAGGACACTGGGTCAGGAGATGGAGCTGTTCGAGGAGGCAGTTGCACGAGCCAGTTTCCCTACCCTGCTCTGCCAGAGGATCTGAGAGGGGTCTCATTTGCCAGGCATAGCACTCACCACCCGCAACACAGCACTCATCACCTGTACTATACCATATGCTACCCATAATGCACCACTCATCAGCCGTAGCACAGCACTCATCACCTCTATTATACCACATGCCACCCATAATGCACCACTCATCAGCCATAGCACAGCACTCATCACCTCTACTATGCCACATGCTACCCATAATGCATCACTCATCACCAGTAACACACTATACACCACCAGTAATGCTTCAGGCCCACATTCTCCATGTTTTTTCAGCTCCACAGTTCCCGAGAAACTGCAGTGCCTCCCTCCTAGATGTCTCTCCCAAGCTTTCTTAATCTGTGTCTCTCCCCCACCTCCACACCAATATAGTACCTTCAAATGATAGAGGGGAAATATTGCAAGACCTGCTAGATGTCAGGTACCCTGAGTTTGTGTTCCCCAAAGTCAAAGAATGAATTATAAGGAACAATGGAGGCTAGGAGTAGGAAATATTTATTGAGAGAGATAGCTCCTGAGAGGCAGGAGGGGACCCAAGAGTGAGATGGCATAGTCTCCACTTTCCAGAAGAAGTTTTATAGAACAAAATTACAAGGTGGGCACAACGTGGGGCAAAACTGTGATCAACCAATAAGATTACAAGTGTAGTGGCTTAGATAATGTTGATCCAATGGAGAAGTAAGTCATATAGCAAGTGTACATGGAAAGAACAAGGATGTTTGTTGGAAGAGATGAGTCAGGAGAAAGGGCCACCTGCCTGGGTGACTGATGTCTATCTAGACTTTATTGGACCAGATGATACCAGTTATAGCTTATTGTTGGGAAGGCATGTAGCCTGGTTATTCCACCTTTATCTTGAGACCCTGCCCTCAACAGATGCACCTCCAAGCACAGCTGTACTGTGCTCATCTCCACTTAATCCCCCGAGGACTTATCCTGTCTAGTTGCCTATAAGATTTCTTGTTAAATTTATTTTTTATTTTTATGTATTTAGTACAGGGTCTCACTACACAGATCAGACTCATAGTGATTCTCCTGTCTTCAGCCTCCCTGGCACTGGGATTACAGGCATGTGCCACCACGCTGGGTCTCACTGGCCAGTTCAGCATGCCCAGTCCCTGCACTTGCTTAAGCAGGCATTTAGTCCACTAAGCTATCTCACTGGCCTGCCAATAATATTTCTATCTAACTTAGCTATCTACAATAACACCTCCTGAAACCTGTTACCCAGCATCACCTCTGTGACTCAGGTGTGACCCCTCATTTGTACCCTCCCTGCCTGGTCTCTCTTTGAGCAGCTTGTGCTCCCCTCAGAAGGGGCTTGTCAGTGACTGGTGATGTGGGGGTAACACAGTGGTAAGAGGTAGCAGCAATAGGCCTCTTCTCCCCCTGCCACACACACACACTTTTTATCATCCTGGGAGTTGAAACCAAAGCCTTTGCATTGAGCTATATCTACAGCAAGATTGTTTTGGTTTGCTTGTTTGTTGTTTATTTGTTTTTAAGATAGAGTCTTGCTAAGTTAACCAAGCCAGGATCAAACTTGCAATCCACCTGCCTCAGCCTCCCAGGCCTTCTGGTCATTTAGAGGAGGAATTTAGAAGGCTCTAGTCCTGCCATAGTGACAGAGTCTCTTTTCTCTCCTCCTTGGGGACTTAGCCAATTTGAGCAGTGTGAGAGAAGAAAATAAAGGGTTAGAGAGACTCTGATAACTCCATCTCTCCTACCAGGAAGAAAGGGGTAGCCAGTGTACACCAGTGGCCACTGGAAAGACTCCTCCAGTGTATTCTTAAGACTTGTTCGTAAGATAGTGAAAGTTCCCATCAATACCAAGCTTATTCTGTGTGCAAGGAACAGGCACGAGAAAAAGCAAGGGTAGTCGCTGGGGCTACTGGGGACCCCTATAGTCGCCTTTGCCTCTAGCTGGGCTCCCAGAACTCCCTGGCATTGCTGGAGTCCTCTCTGCCCATCACTCTCACAGCCCTCCTGGTGCCTCCTCTGCCTCTCAGGTGACTGCCTTCTTCCAGCTGTCCCCACACTTCATTCTCTATATAGCATCCCATGGAGCTGTCATTCCACCTGCAGGGAAGTCAAAGGCCTGTACCTCCCTTGCTCCTGTTGCCTCAGTGACACTTGCTGTTGCCTCCTAGCCTCAGGGCTGTCCTCCAACATCCCTGCTCCAGTCCTCACAAAATCAGCCCCAACCAGAGGCACTACCTGTCACCTCTACCTTGTTTCTGCTTTATCCGTGGCACATACCACCATCCTGATCTTTTATTTTCTTTTCTTTTTTTAATTTTTGTTTTTGTTTTTGTATTGATTTTTTTTTGTTCTTTTGTTTGTTTGTTTTTTAGGGAAGGGTCTACAAGGTGCTCAGGGTCTCACTACTAGATCCGACTCATAGTGATCCACCTGTTTACAGCCTCCCAAGAGCTGGGATTACAGGCACATGACACCACGCCCAGTCTCAACTGTCCTCTCAGTGAGCCCAGGGGGCGGGCTGGCATGGCAGCCCTGGGTATTGAATTCCAGCCCCTGTGCCTGTTTGCAGGTGCTTTAATCCACTGAGCTATTTGGTCGGCCCTCTAATCTTTTCTTAATCATCATCCACCTCTCTGCCCTTGAAGATGAGCCCCTGCCTGCACGGATTCTCTGTTCCCCTCTGTATCTCGGCACCTGGCCCACAGCAGAGGTTCAGGAAAGAATGGCTGAGTGCAAGGAAAGGGCATACGGGCAGTGCTACAAGAAAGTGCAGGGGTGTGGGATCCAATGCCAGACAGTCAGGGACATCTTCAGCAGTGTGGGTTGTACCCCAGGCCAAGGGCCAGGTGACAACAGTCAGCAGAGAGGAGAAGACCCCACCTTCCAAGAACTCGCAGAGCTTTGTGGCAGAGGAGCTGGGGAAGATGGCCTGGTGGGGTCTTGTGGGGGAGCAGCAGATGGGAGGAGCCGGGCAGAGAAGTGCGTGGAGTCCGGGCTCCAGGTTCCGGCACCATCCACCAACCCCAGGAGCTGGAGAGGACAGGCTGCGCGTGATGTATATGTCAGGCCACCGTCGCCTGTGGAACGGGTGGGGAGAAGGCGCAGGCACACAGGGCTGGGAATGTGACTCACTCGGCCTGGCCAGCTGCCAGAAAACTCTGTGCAATCAAGTAGAGAAACACATTTGAGAAAACAGAATTGTGAGAGTAACTTTGAGGCCTCGGTTGCCATGGAAACATATCTGTAAATACTTAACTGCAAACATTAAGTGACACACAGGGAGGAGTGAGGCAGTGGCGCGGGCTTGCACCAAGGGAGACAGTTGCCCGCCTGCCTTCACAGCCAAGGCTTTCTGGGCCTCTGAGCATCCTTCCCTCCCCTACATCTCCTGCCAGCCCCCTGCCTTTATGTTAAGCCTCAGGCTCCCGCCTCCTGGGCCCCGTGAGCCCCCGATATCTGCATGGGAGAGCTCTAGGGGCCATGCTCCCTTTCTGTCCCAGTTATCTGCCTGGATCCTCTGAGATGTTTTCCCATGAACACCCCAGCCCCAGGTGACTGGGGCCCCGGCCACTCCCATCCCCACCCATCACCTCCAAGGCATGGGCCTCCTAAACAATGTAGACATCGAGGAAATCTTCTCAACAAGAGGCTTTGAGAGATGCAAATGTTTTGCCTTTGAGGGCAGAAGGCCCAGTTCACTATATAGGCCCCACCCAGCACACCCCCTGTAGTCTGCTATGCTCAGGACCATGGTCCCAGTCTCTTTGTCCTGAGTTTCCAGCCACCCACCCCCAATCCAAGGTGAGAGCATGAGGCCCAGGAGAGGCACCGCAGAGCTCTCCTGACCAGGCACCAGCCTGCCTGCTCTGTTCTTAGCCTTTCTGGGTCACAGAGCCCTTTGGGAAACCAAGCAAACTTTTCTTTCATCCATTTGTTCCAGAAAGGCTAGTGAGTATAGCCATCTGCCGGGCCTTGCGCCAAGTACTGGGGACCCCTGCTCTCCTGGGACTTATGGTTGAGGGGGCAGGCAGTAAGCAAGAGCCCACCAGAGAGCAGTGAAGACAGCCTGCCAACCAATGTTGAGATCAGGAGAGGTAGCGAGATGGCGGGGCTCTGTGCAGGAGATGGTGCAGATCGTGCAGAGCCTCCTGGGCCATTTTAAAGACTGGATCCCATTCAGAGTAAGGCAGAGAGCCACAGGAAGGCTTGAGCAGCACAATGGCCACACTGTCCAGCTTGGTCTACTATGCAGGCACAGACTGCAGAGGGGCACTTAGCAGGTCACTGAGGTGACACAGGAGAGATGGCTATAGCTAGGACTGGGTGGTAGTGATGAAGTGAGAAAAAACACAGCTCTCTTCCCTGAAAAACCACGTGTTTGTGGACACTTGAGCCACACTACACACTCTCTGGATGTTCCTGGACCCCCAGGCCCGGCCAAGGCTCCTCTGGACCCCATGGCTGTGGGTGCAGACCCCATCCTCCTGGGCTTCCCTCCGTAGCTCTAGCAGACATCTCTAGCCCATGTGTGCAGCTAAGACCTGGCACAGGTCCCAGAGGGAACAGCCAACAGCAGAGCCATGTTCCGTTACAGTAGAGCAGTACCTCTGGCCATAAGGGCTTCTGCTACCCAGACAACCGGCAGGCTCCACTCAGTGCCATCCAGGCAGGAGGCAGGAGGCCCAGGGGCTGACATCTGGTCCCTTGGATGATCCAGGAAATATGGCCGAGTCTTCCAGGTGCCATGCCAAGTGAAAGGAGTCAGTCACAGACCAGCAGATTAATAAAGGAAATGTTAGAACAGGCAAAACGAAACAGCGGTGATGAGAAAAGTACAGAAACTGGGTGTCATGGAGGAGGTTGGGATCCTGCCTGGAAAGGGTCACTGGGGACCTTTCTGGGAAAAAAGAAACATTCTGTATCTTCCTAGGGGTGTGCCTGTCCACATTTGTCAAAACTTATTAAATTATGCACTCAAGATTCGTGCATGTCACTGTCGTAAATTTTTATCTTTATAAAGAGAGACTAAAGAAGGATGGCATGTTCGAGGCAGAAGCAGGAGTCAGCTGCCTAAGAGGACCCCACACACACACCTCCATGGTGAGACCCATCCCTCTCCTTGTCAGGTGCTCGGGCAGCTGCCAGCAGGAGGAAGTGCTGTGGTACGGAATGCAGGTGGAAGTGAAGAGGTTGATTCTGGGACAAAGTGATTTTGCATTGTAAAAGAGAATGTGGGAAACAGCAGTGCTTACCGCAAAGAGATGAAGTTCTGATGGTGGCCTTCAAGCCCTGACAGCTGGAGGGTAGGGGTTTCCCAGTCCCAGCCAGGTGCTACACCTCGCAGATGAACATGATGGGCGAACTCAGGACATGGGGGAAAGAGCTCCTATAATTACCCTGTTCTTCCAGCTGCCTCTCTCTGCCCTGGCCTCCCACCCCTACTTGCCTGCCTGGCCTTTGATTTTCCCTGCTCCCCTTTTACAGCACACTCCCCACAGACATGTCTTCCTAATTGCCTTCTGGTTGCAGGTCTGAGCTCCTTCAGAATCTGGTGTCAGTCTGGTCTGTTTCTTACTACCCAGACTGGAGCCTGGGTAGGAGGAGCCCCAAGGGGACATGTTATCCATGATCTAGTCCTCTCCTGCTCACTACTGACTTGGCCAGCCCCACATCCCCCACCCTGCCCCTTCAGATAGTCCAACAGCCTCTCTTAGGAAGCAGGAAAATATATGATGACTGCTACGTCCTGGGTGGGGTGTCCACATAGGCAGCAGGATAGGCCTTCAGACAGGCTTTCTAGTGGGAAGAGGGTGACTGTCAGCGAGACGAGGGTGCCAGTACTAAACTAGGATGCCCGGAAGTCCCATTGTGCCATGAAAGGTCTGAGTTGACCTTTGTCCTGGACTAATTGCTAATAATGTTCTCTTTCAATCCAACAAATGTTACAACTTAGACAATCCATTATGTGGTCATTCGACACATTAAAGACAAATAAAACAGATAACTGACTGCAAAGCCAAGATTCAGATGTGTCTGTGGGTGCCCCAAGTGGCTAACTGAGGGGCCCTCTGAGGGAGGAGGAGACGGAAAGGCCATGGGGAGGGAGAGGGCTGATGGTGCCTCAGAGCTCCTGCAAGGCCCTGCCCCGGGAGAACAAAACACAGCAATCTCACACTCCTCATTTGCAACAATGTCAAAGTCCCAAGGAAGTGACATCACTGGGCAGTATAGCTTACAGCTCTTTGGTGATGAATCAGGACAGAAGCCAGGCTCAGACCTCAAGCCCAGGCTCCTCCTCCACAGTCCAATGCTAGCAGGGGACAACCTTGGGAAAGGGGTGACAACCGTATGTCCTAGTCTGGTGCTATGCGTGGAGGACTTCCAGGGCCCAGCCTAGGATTTCCAATGGAGGTGTAAGTAGGTCATATTCCCCACTACTAACTGGGACTGTGGGTGAGTTTCTCATGGGTATCAGTTTCCTCTTTTATGAAATAATAGTTGTAGTATCATTTCTGCCTATTGATATACTGAACATTGGAATATTCTAAAAATCTAGACAGAGATCTGGGATGGACTAAGAGACCATCCAGGAGAGACCACAATACCAGTGCTTCCTGGAAGAGGGTGGGTGCATCATAGGCAAATGCTTCCTCCCTGCTTTTAAATCAGAGTCACAGAGGCAGAAAGAGAGCTGTTCTTTACCTCATGTCCTAGAAAGATGTCACCGACAGGCCTGAGGACTGCCCTTGGAGTGTGTATTGAATATCTTCCTGCCTGAGACCCATCAATTATATCTGCTGGGAAAGCAAACTTGCAAGTGATATCCAGGTGAAAGCAGAAGCATTTTACTTGTGCAGTTATTTTCATCTTCGTCAACATTGGTCTTAAGAATGGGAAATGTAGATAAAATTGCAAAAAGCGAATTACCATCCAAACAAGGTAAGAAGATCACTTGTAGTCCCATAAATTAACAAGCTCTGAGTCACAGCGTCTGGAGGATGAATAAAACAAGCTGATGATCCTCAAAATGCTAGGGGTCACATTGTGGTATCATAGAGCCCAGAAATGGACAAAGTTAACAAATTTTAAAAGGTGAAGGGGCTGAAGTCCAGTGTTTGGCAGCCTCAAAATCTTGAAGACAACCTTTGTCAAGTTCCAGAATAAATTAGTCATGCAAGTGGCTTGAGAGCAGTTGAGGGGAACATGAGCCACTATGATTCACCCGGCATGAGCTGGATCAGGAGCAGTGGGTGTCTGTTTTGATAAGTGGGTGTTCATGTGTATGCAGAGGTTAGGGTCTAACCTGACATCATAGCCCGTGGCAGGGACAGATAACAGAGTTGTCCAGTGACTCAGGGCGGAATGTACAGGGATGGAGGTCCCCAGTGACATCTATGATCCTGGCTTTAGTGCTTGGTGCCCTCTTGTTGAATATTTTTGTCAAAGACTTTATGGAATGGAGAACAGAAGCTAATATTAAATTTTCTGAAGACTCAGAGCTGGTATGGAGGATGACATGCTGGATAGCAGAATCAAAATCTAAAGATCTCCTCAACAAAGTTCTCATTTGAGATGCAAAACCAGGGGGATGCCTGGCCTGGCCTGCCCTTCACTCCCGCTGCAGGGCAGAAGTGCAGATTCAACAGCTTCCCTTCTAGCACCTCAGCACCTATATTCCTGCTGGGATGGAGGGTGTTAAAAGATTGCTGGAAAAGTTATAAAATTTTAAAAAAAATTATAAAATTGTGTGTTTAGGAGGTCCCTGTCAGGCAGTCTATGTGAATCCTCCTTCCTGGACTCCCATGTGCTTCACACAGAAACCAAATAATCACACTTGGGGGTTCCAGACCTTTATGAAAATCTGTTGGAAGCTATGAACTCTTCCTGCAGGGGAATGCTCAGATATACAAAGGGTTCCAAACCTTGCCAAGGTCCGCAAGCCTCTCTAGTCTATCAGATCCCTCTTGGGAAACCATGTATTTCAAAAGCCAGCCCCTGCCATACAGCCCATCTGGCAGTCATGTGACTTCATCTGTCCCTTCCTTTTGGAGGAGTAAAAGTCGTGATTGTGCAGCTCTTAGTACCTCTGGTAGGTTGAGTGGTGTATTCCAAATTTCATGATCTTGTTTGAAAATAGGGTCTTGAAAGATGGAACCAAGTTCACATGAGGTCATATAGGATTAGGATGGGCCCTAAATCTAATATGACTGTTGTCTTTAGAAGAGGAAGGATAGTTGGATGCAGATATGAATGTATAGGGAAAGTACTCCATCACAATGGAAGCAGATTGACACAATACCAGCACAAGCTAACAAAAGCCAAGAACTGCAGACAAACACCAGAAGTGAGGGAGAGGCCAGGAGAGATCCTCTGTTAGAGGCTGAGAGAAAACACAGCCCTCAGACTCCTGGATTTTGGACTTCCACCCTTCAGAACCATAAGAGAATAATAGCTTTCTGTTACTCTGAGCCACCTGGGTGAGAGAACTGTTACATATGGCAACCCTCAGAGACTGCCGGTGCCTAAAGGAACCTGAGGTAGAGCACACTGGAGCTACAGGGTTCATGAGCCCAGAAAACTTGTGGCTGGATGTCCAGCCTGTCCCTCTCCCCAACCACACTTTGTGTGGCTATAATGGTCCTGTTTGTCCACTGCAACTACACAGCTCTTGAACTTTGCCAGTAAGCAAGTTACATGCCACTTGAAGAGAAGTTAGAAATCCCAGCACATCCATCTTAATAAGTTTTATTACAGCCTGCCAGTTTAGACTAATGACTAATTTACTATATAAAAT
Source organism: Octodon degus (assembly GCF_000260255.1). Classification (NCBI taxonomy): domain Eukaryota; kingdom Metazoa; phylum Chordata; class Mammalia; order Rodentia; family Octodontidae; genus Octodon; species Octodon degus. The sequence goes on along the minus strand of NW_004524579.1, from coordinate 13,291,771 downwards.
ACCAGCATCATTTTTTTATTTTCTTAATTAATTATCTCAAACAAAGGTGAAATTTATAAAAGTGTCCAGAAACGGTGTGCATTGTAAAACTGCCTTGCAGTAGGAGATGAAATTATTGCTAATGCAAGATCAAGTTATTACTGTATTGACTTAGTTACCTTATGACTTTGTAATGGATTTCTTCATTATTTTCTTGGGATTGTGGCATTCGTGATTGCATTAAAGTCTGTTAATCTATGCAAATATCATTAGGCACTACTAATAACCTCAGCAACTTTTCTCCATTCCAGGAGCTATGCTAAATACTTGGCCTGTGTAGGTCACTTCCGGAGGCAGGGAGGAAAGCTAGGCAGGTAGATGTTTTCTTTGGAAGCCAGAGCTCTCTTCACACAGCCCAGCCCAAGGCAGAATGGGGTGGGCCCTTCCTAGAGGTGGTCTGAGATTCTCAGGAAGTATTCCTTCAGATCATTTCACATCTTTCCCTCCATCAGCACCATACCCTGAACTCATACATCCCTGTAAACCTCCATCCCTTTCAAGGAGAGCTTTGTAAACCTTTGTTAAAATGCCCCCATCCTGGAAGGAAAGCCTCATTGACTTAGAATCTGTCATGGAACCAACAAAGCTCTGCAAAAGTGTTTCACTCTCTTTCAAACACAGTAACAAAATACCATAAACTGCACAGTTTACAAACAATAGAATTTAATCTCTCACAATGGAGCCTCAGCAGCCTAAGATTAATGTGACAATAGATTTGGTGTCTGAGAGCCTCATTGGATAGAAAAAGGCAGGACAAGCTCCCTCAGGCCTCTTTTATAAGGGTACTAGTTCTATTCAAAGGGCTCTGCTCAGAGGACCTAAGGGCCTGCCCAAGGTCCCTAGTGACATCATTTGGGGGTAGAACTTCAGTGTATGAATTTGGGGAGGACACAAGCATTCAGATCACAACACAGAACTGTGAAGACTTGCTATGCTAGGACAAGGGGTTGGTCTATTTTAGGCGAGGCTAAGAAAAATGCTGGATTTGACTGTGGGTGTTTAGAAGACACTTGTGGCCCCTGCAAACTGGGAAGGCTGTCTGCAGTGTGGAAGGATGGGGGAGCTTTGCGAGGACAGGTAACCAGTCTGTGAGCCACTTCCAGTCAAAGGGATCCAGGTCATCAGGCCAGTGTATGGCTGCAGCTGAAATGACTCCATTCAAGGCAGGCAGTGAGATCAGTCTGAGCCCCTTGCCCCAGTCTCAGAGCTCATCCTAGTCAAGGGGAAATCAAATCCAAGTGTCTAACTGCTAAACCCAAACTGAAGATGGGTCCTGATCACACCAGGGTATGGGGCACAGAGTGCTACAGGTGTGGGTCCTGGCTCCCTTTCCAACCTAGAGCTTGCTGAGACTACTCTACTCTCCAGTCTGTGCACTGCTGTGGCTCTTCATTCCAACAGTGCTTACAGGGCTTGCACTCTGTGACAGGCACAGATCCAGGTCCTCTTCATCGTCAAAAGACACGAAGCTCCCATCCCCATGCCAGCTGAGATGCTGACTCACAGCTGCTAACAGTTGTGGGTTGCAGTCCTTCTTGCTGTCTGAGTTATTGTTTTGGCCACATCAAAGGCTTGAGTTCAGAGAAGGGCAGAAGCGGTCCAGGTCACACTGAGTGAAAACCAGGGCTAGGGGCCTGTTATTAGCTGAGTATCCGGTTGGCCTCTGCCCCCCACTGCCCTACCCTGGGTAACACAGCCCTGGGTAATGCTGTGCTTTCGTGGTGAGCTGGGCCAGCCTGGGATTCGCTGGGCCAGCCTGGGATTCACTGGGCCATAGCGCTTCTCCTCCCCAGCTCTCACTGCCCTCCTTAGATCAGCATTCCCAGACTTCTCAAGGTTAAGGAGCCATATTTAACATCAAAAATGCATCAGTACCCCCCTTGACAGATGTTATAGTTTGAGTATCCATTGTTTGAGAGAGTGCAAAATGACAAAAAGCTACCTTGAATTCGGTAGTGCTTTCAAATGAATTTGTACTTTTTAAATCACTTCAGCATCTCTATGCATTTGAAAAATAGTCACATATGCCTGCTTATGGAGCATTTCTGATGCAGTCAGCTGACAAAGCTGGAGGTGCCTGAGACCAATTTCAGGTTGACACCACTGCCCTAGACCACGGAGCTGTCTGCCGTGGGTGGAGAGGAGGAGGCACACAGGCGAGGACCCTGGCTGGCCCAAGGGCGCACCCAGGCTCTTTTCCTCCAGTTCCTTTTTCCATTAGCCTCTTCATCCTCCCCTTCCTCACTCCATCCCCATACTGGGATTGGGTAGCCCCTTGCCTGCTGCCCACATGTATAGCCCTGCTCACTCTCTGTGCCCTATGCTTACCACAGGCCCTCCCCTCCAGCCAGCCTGCCCTCTTTGCCCCCTCTCCCCAGGCTGTGCACTATCTCCCAGGCAACTGACTCCTCCCCCTTAGCTCCTGGCCTCCATTGGCCCCTAATCCTTTCCTGCCCTGCCCCTTCAGTTTGCCCCTCTCTGCTTCTTCTTGTTCAGGCATGATAGGACTGAGAGCTTCCTGATCCTTTTGATCAAATAGGTCATTTTCTGACAAAATCAGACCATTTAAGGGAATCCGAGCCATGATATTTTAAAGGTTCACCTGCAGAGGGCAATGCTGAGGGCAGAAGTGTGGGGTCCCAAAGGGGGTTGCAGGCGTGTGTGAGCAAAAAATGCTTCACAGCTTGGGAAAGAGACTCTGGTGCAGCTGGTAGAAATTCCTAGCTCCAGTCCCACCTGCTGTATTTACAAGTCTGAGCTTCTACCTGTTCCTTACCCTCTCTGAGCCTCAGTCAGCCAATCTGTCAAGTGGGGATGCGATCATGCTCTAGTGAGGCATAGTAGTAAGAAGTGGGTGGGATGTTAAGGACTCTCAGCTGCCCACAGCCTGACTGCCAAGATAAGCAAAGGGACAGCCCGCCATTCCTGGTGGAAAAACCTGGCTACAACAGAGCAGGAGGGCCAGCTGGGGGAGGGGAAGGAGGGGCTCTACTCTCTTCATTCCCCTCCAGATCATTTGCTTCCTGCAGAGTCTCCCCAGAGTGCTTGTCACCCCAAGTTACCTCCCTCAAAACCCAGCCCAGCAGGTCCTTGCCAACAGCTTGAGCTGCATGTATGGATGGGAGGCAGGCCACCTGCGCTCAGGGCCAGGCCTCAGCTAGCGAGAGGCTGCATCCAAGCAAATGGTGCGCAGCAGTGGGCGTGCCGCCCCCCACTCGGCTCTGTCCTCTCACCCCAGCATCCCCATCAGGCGCTGCCCATCATGGCTGGGTCATTTGGCCTGACTTTCCAAGCACTTATCCACAGTGGGTAGGTGCAGCACCCACCATCAAGGCACATAGCTTGCCAACCAATTGTATGACTGGCTGGTGCATGTTGGGGGATCCAGGGCAGCCCACAGCTGCCATGCAGGTTCCTAGATGTGGAAGATCTCATTCTATCACTCTGTAAACTGAACTTCATGCTAACCAAAAGGCTTCAGGAGACCCCTGAAATGACAAGAGCATGGTCTTCTGTCATTAGCAAAGCCAGCCTGACAGTGGCAGAGAGGGTGAGGCCATACTTCAGAGCGGTTTGCATCCCAGAGGAAGCTGACTATCACGAGTCATTAGATATAATGTAAATCACGCTGTCCCTGGAGCTACCTGCTCTCCTGAGCTCAGCAAACACTCATGGCCTCCTAGTGCAGTGAACCAGGGAGGCTGCCATCTACCTGGTGGGTGAGAACTCAGGTGCCAGACCACTGGAGTTAAAATCCTGGCTTTGCTGTTGATCGGCTGGAGACTCCTAGTAAGTTGCCAATCTCCATATGACTCAGTTTCTCATCTCTGAAATGGGGGTGACAGTGGTACTCACTTACAAAGTGTTTTGAGTAGTACTTGGTCTGTGGTGAGAGCTCAAGACAAATTATCTCTCCGTGTCCTCTCTGAGGACATGGTCCTTGACTGAGCAAATGAATGGATGGATCTCTGAGTACACCATATGGGCTGACACCTGCCGTCCAACTGCAGGGGCTGAGTCAGGCAGCCACACTCCAAGAGCTGCCCGCTCTGTGGGGCTGGAGGCCGCGGCCTTGGCTTTTGAGGATCAAGTGTGTAGGCTGAAGCTGTCCTCCCCACAGCCAGGAAGGTCTGCCTTGGGGACAGTGGGGGTTGGGGAGGTGGTCCTGGCCTGACCGTAGGCTCAGAAGAATCAAGAGAACCTTCAGCTGTCCACAGTTAGCCAGCCTTGCTGCAACCTGCAGTAAGGACAAACTCAACAGAAAACGGGACAGTTGAGAGCCAGAGCTAAAAGAAAAGTTGGTTTGCAGTAGGTGTTGAGCAGATGAAGTCTCCTTCTGAGAGGCAGCGTTCCAGCAAGTATACCTGGCTGTGACTAGTTTTCTGACCTTTTGCAGTTAGACCCCATTATCTGAAGTCCTCAGGAACATCTTGGCCAGTCATCCATCCACATTTACCTATCACTATTTATGTGCCATCCATCATAAATCTATCTGCTTTCTGCAATCATTTTTCTTTCATCTGCGTATCTATCATCTAACATTTAATCTAGGTTTCTAGCCTTTATTAATCATGTCTACCGTCCATCCATCTCTGTGTCTATCTGCAGTCCATTATCAGTCATGAGTTGAACCACTGTGTACTTAAGCACGGGGCTGAGCTCCACAGTGGGGGGAGTGACTTCCAGGGAGATAGGGTCTCTGATCAAAGTAGGGGAGGAAGAAAAACAGGGCTGGTGAGAGAGGAGCTCAAGACTTTCTTCTCACATCAGTTGGCCTGTGGGTGGAGGGGAAAGGAGCACAAAAAAGAATAAAGAATTGCAAGACACTGGGGAGATGCTAACCTAGAACTCATCCCTCTCCCTCCCCAAATTAGTACAAAGTCTTTCAGGGTGACTCTGGTGAGTAATGGAAGGAATGCCCAGGTGCAGGCATCAGGGCCTGGACAGTGGGTGCTGCTGACCCCTTACATCAGAAGAACTCAGAATCCTGCATACTGCAGGGATGGCCACTTGTTGGCAAGTGGAGGCCCAGAGATGCGGTGCCCAAGGAGGGATGCAGCCTGGAGAAGACCGATCACAGCCTTCCTCCAGCCCCAGCTGCCTTTGGCATCATCTGAATAGTTCTCACCCAAAACCAAAAATCCCAATGCCTGGACTCCTGACAAACCGATCACACCCACATCTCAGAGGCCAGCCCTGGGGAGCCCTGGGCATCTGCATTTTGAAGGTCCCGGCTGACCTGCAGAGCAGCCAGTGCTGAGAACTTCATCCTACAAGACTGTAGACATCTTCCACTGATCTCTTCCCAATTGTCCTGATGGGGAAGGAGCGGCACTCAGCCCCTGAGCAGACCTAGAGAGGCACCTAAGACATGCTTCCTCTGAACTGCATCCTTGGCCTTGCCTGAAGGCTAGTGAGGCTCTGACAGTGTTCAGGAAGCCCCTCCCCATATACAGTGGATCATATGGAGGAAGAGCCAGGAGGCCTCTGAAGACGACCCCCAGGAACCCCAAAGGTTCTCAGCACAGTATCCAGAGCAGTAGGGTGGGCTTCAGAGCCACAGTTTCCAGGCCATTGTTTCATGTGACTCCCCCCAGGTTAGGCCAGGACCATAAACACTGGGATATGTGTGCCTTTCCAGAAAGTCAGACAACTGGCTGTTTGTACCTCCATCGCTCACAGGATACAGGGTCTTGCCCTCCATATTAAAAATGGACAAAAGGTCAGAGGTGCAGGTGGTTTGTCCTCTTCCCTGGGCACTGTGCTGCATCCCTGTAGGGACACCAGAGATCACGCATGCCCAACCTCTCTGGGAGACCATGGGGAGCTGGCCACAGCTGGGAGGACTGGAGACACACTGAGGGTCAGCCTGCAGCCAGAGTAGAGGCCGGCCTATGGCCACATGAACTGCAGGCAGCAACAACTGCCTTAAGCCCTGTCACCACACCACTGGGCACCAGTGAAACAGCTCCTGCTCCGCAGTAGTAGAGACAAACTGCTCCAACTGGATCTTTTATTTCTTCTCCAGCATTCAGGGACACCTGGAGTCTTTGCTCTGTCAGTAAGAGGTTTGAGGCCCTAACCCTTGGCCTCTCCTCCTCTCGCTCTCTTCCAGGTGGACCACCCTGCCCCTCCCCAGCCCTCTGTGCAACTCCGCCCCTAGCTGGAACGAAGCCCTGCTTTGTCTGTCTCCTTGAGAGCTGAGGACAAACTGGCCATAATTTATGCTCCCACATGATATTAAAGAAAAAAAAAGGGCCCCATTATGCTATAAATTATCCTGTGATGGGTGAAATGCTAGAGACTGTGCCAGACACCAGCGGAAACCCCATTAGACAATGGGGTTCGGCTGCCGAGAAGTCCCCACAGAACTCTGGGCCGTCTGTCATGTGCGTGCGCCTGGTAAGGACAATGCAGGAGATCAAACGTATAATCAGCTACCTGGGGAGATGGCTGCGCACCACCGCCCCAGCAAAAGGTGACTTCTACATAAAGCCACCGAGGCATCCCAGGCTTCCATAGGAAGGCTTGACACAGGCCAGAGCTCGGGGGTCTGAGGGACAAAGAGAGAGGAAGCAGGGGCAGGCATGGCTTCGAGGCCCCTCACTTGCAGCAAAGCCCAGGGCTCAGCTCCTGGTCAACTAAGGGTCTCGTGCCAAAGCATCCCCTCTCAGAATGTGAATGTGAAGGTAAAGGAACAGTCTGTCCTCACCCCTCAGGTGTAGTAAACAAATCTCAAGTTCCAGTTCTGTCTTCCCCAGAATGCTGAGGGCAGGTGGCCACACCTCTGCCCCATAAAAGAAGGAAAATAACTGAACTCTGGCAGGGCTGGGAGCACAAGGGACTGAGAAGGCTTGGACCCAGGACCCAGGAAAACCTTGGGGTGTAGCAGGAGGACTAAATGTTGGGGCATTGTGCCCACTGGCTAGACTTCTAGCCCAGACAGAGGAAGAGAAGATCTCTGGAGTCCAGAGAAAAGAGTTGTACCTCTTGGACACCCACAGCACATCAAGACACCCACAGCACATCAAGACAACCAGCTTTGTGCAGAGGGGTAGGCAAGGTGTGGACAGACTGTAAGGCCAATAGCGGTCATCTGACAATCATGACTGGTCATGGGTCCACTTCCTTGGGGCTGAGCCGCAGGCTATGGGTGCCCCACTTACCCCGTCCCAGGTTCTGAGCCAAAGCCTGGGCCCTCGAGAAGCAGTGTGGTTATTGGTCCTTATGCCAGTTTTCTGTGCAGAAATGGAAGAGCAGAGAGGACAGAAAGTGAGAATTCTGAGTGGTACCACTTTTCCTCAGGAAAAAGCAGGACCCAGGCACTCAGCTTCATTCAGACTGTCTGGGTATATGCTTTGGCTTTGCCAGGGAAGGAGTGTGGATTCTTGGGAAGGATCCTTAACTTCTCTATGTCTTGGTTTCTTCACATGTAGGAAAGAAAGCATAAAATACCCACTATTTTATTAGACGGTTTGCCTTGATGTCGGGATTCCAGTAACGGCTAGATAAATGCTAACCATTCTCATTCTTGCTATTGCTGCTGTTGTAAATACCTCCTGGAGTGAGAGGGTCAGAGCAGCAGCCTCAGCGGGGTACTGTGATGCCCTCCGAGAGGGATGAGTACCAGTGAGTCTGAGCAGGGGTGGGCTGGGGCAGTGGAGGCTCTGTTATGTTGCAGGTGGATCCTGCGGGTTGTTTTCATGAAAGAACTGGGTGACATTGAGAGGGGGCAAAGGCAGAGTCCTGTGAGTCACAGAAGACTCAGGAGTGCAGTGGATTAGGGAGCTAGACTGGGCCCACAGAGCATGTGGTGGGCAGGGAGGATGGTACAGGGGAGAATGGACCCGAGGCCTGAGGCCCAGGCCAGGCTTCCAATGGCCAGAAGTGAGGGTCCAGGTCTTCAGCCTTGAGGAAGGTGCTTAGGTCCCATTGGGTGCTAGAACAGAGACAGAAGGGTGTGTGTGTGTGTGTGTGTGTGTGTGTGTGTGTGTGTGTGTCTTTGTCACTCTCTCACTCCACACATCCTTTCACACCTTCTGCTCTTGCACTCTGGCCACGATGCTTGCCTGCTTCTGCTACCTAGTAAACCCTGTGTGTTCCTCAGGACCCAGCTCAAGCCTCCTCAGCCCCTTGTGCTCCCAGCCCCACCAGAGTTTGCAGTGCCCGTTGTTCCCAATCGCCTCCAGGCCACAGCGTGTCTTTTTTCTTAGGGCTCCCAGAGGTGCGAACCTGCTCGCCAGTACATTTATTCACATCAGTAAATATTTACTGAGCATCTACTATGTACCAGGCCCTGTACACCCTGGGGATTTGGCAACAGATGGAATGGATGTGGACATTGTGAAGGCTGAGGGGCAGTGGGTGTGAATGCCCACACAGCCCAACACAGGCCATGTGCCGACTCGGGCTGGTTCTTGGGGCAGACGGAGCCACTGTGGGTTTTAGCAGGAGAGAGACAGACCATCTCAGAGTCTGACTGACCCCCTTGACTGCTGTGGGGACAGCAAATAGCAGGGGTCAAGTGACATCTGTATAGGAGACTGAAGAAGTGACTGTCACACTGGTGGCTCCTCCCAAGGGGGAGGGGAAGAGGGATGCAGATCCTAAGCATTGGGAGGGCAGAGCTGGCAAAAGGAGTGAGAAGGAGGGGGACTGCCTGCATGGGGATTTTCCAGCTCCTGCCTCCCCCACCCCAACATCAAACAGCACCAGTCCCAGAGGGAACAGCTCAGATCAAGGCCTGGCACTGCCTCACCCAGGGGGCCGGGGCGGAGAGGGTCTTCATTTGCATTCCACTGCACCCCACCCCAAGTCCCCATCCCAGCAGCCTTTGATCTGGTTTGATGTCTCTTTCAGCCCTTCCCAGGCAGGAAGGCTTTCATCCTCTGGAGGCAGCTCCATCCCAGCTGCTGGCTTGGGCTCAGACTCACACAGCACTGGCAGTCGAGAGTCGGAGGGCTCCCTCCACGCAGAGAGCCCTGCAGAGGCCTGGGCGGTGCCCCCAGGTCTCTGGTGCAGGCACTGGCTGTTAGTAGGGCAGCCAACCTGGTTACACAGCTGCAGGGTGGGCCAAACCAAGGCCTGTGACCCTAGAGTGGACACAGTCCTGGAAACTGGCAGCATCATCCTATCAGCGGGATGGCCCTGCTCGCTCTCTGGAGGTGTAGAGAGGACCTATGACAGCACAGAACTCAGCAATCCCTGAGGGACTCTCAGGCTTCTGGGCAGGAAGTGTGGACCCCTGCCCTGCCCACTGCCTCCTTCCACAAAGGCAAGGCTGAGGCTGCCTGCTGCCCATCTGAGGCAGTGAGGTGGCTCTAATGGGGCTGGCGAGGAGGGTGCCTCTGGCTTTTGGGGTGTGGTGATCAGGGCAACCTTGAAAACTGCACAGATATGGGTTCAAATGGGTCAGTTCAGCCTCTGCTTTGGAACATGAGTGCCTGGCTGATGTGGATGAGGAGAAGAGAATCACAGAGTGCTTCCAGGGAAGTTCTGGGGGTACTACTGGGAGTGGGTGGGGGTCTCTTGTTCTGGCTCAGTCCGGGTTAGCCTCCTGAAGGAGGCTGGGAAGCATCTCAGTCGTCTCTGGAATGCTGCCAGATGGGCAGGGTGGTTGCAAAGGGAAGCTGGCTTCTCAGGCACGCTTGGGCCCGCATGCCTTGCTCGGCTGTGCGTTCCATCGGTCCTCTCTCTGCCTCTGGAACAATCGTAGGGCTGTACCATTGGCTGCCTCCCCTAAGGATGAGAAACCGTAATGGCCATCACAGTGACAATAGCAGGCAATTACTGAGCACATACCTGTGCAGTCACTGTTCTAAAAGCCTCTGCAGTTTATCTCGCTTCCTCTCACGATTCTGCCCTGGGAGGGGATATACCTTGTCGAAGGTGGCACAGCCAAGCAGTGGCATAAGCAGGATTTGCCAAATATCTTGTTTGCTGTCTGGATTCAAATAGCTTCTCCTGTCCAATCTACCCCACCGTCTTCCCAGGAAAGGGCCTCTCTGATGCACAGGTGAAATGAAAGAAAAGGCATATATCCCTCACCTCTGGCATCAGGTCTGCGGCCCTAAGACACCTGCCCATCAGCTGGTCCTAGGATCCATAAGACACACTGCAGGCAGCACACAGCCTAGGAAACCCCCAAGGGCCCTGCCTAGTCTGCAGGGGTCCCGCCTCTGCTCAGCAGCTGAGGACAGGGTCTTGGGGTGGGCACATTTCTGAGCACTTGCTTGTCCTACCTACTCCAGAACCAAAGCTTCTAGGGCAAGAGAAAAGCCCCAGGAACACTGACAAAATAATCAGGAATGTTGTCAGCTTCTCCCCATTCCTGAACTGCTGCCTGAGTCTCCACACCTCCCAGGAGCCCTCACCAGCCACAGACCTCAAAGCCATCTATTCCCAGGGTCCCTGGCCCCAGGGTCTTCCCAGCTAAGTGCCCACCCCCACCCCTCCCTCAGCAGCTGGAGGGAAGAGAATAGTAAAAGTCTATTGCAGTAATAAAGGCATTAGCCATCTGAACACTCGTCCACAGTGCCCTAGCAGCCGTCTATCCTTAAGCAGAAAATATTGTTTAGTGCCGACGGTAATGAGCGAAGCAAATTTTGAAAATTAAACTGGAATTTGAGCATCAGCACCAGAATGCTGGCATTTGGCAAGTCAAGTGGCACTGCTGTCACCCTCCTCTCCCCTCAGGGTCCACTGGCTCTGCATGGCTAGCAAGCAAGATGCTCCCTTAGGCTGAGGTGGGATAAGAGGGGAGTGGCCCTGGTGGGGGTGGGGGGGTCCTAATCCTGACATTCCACGGCTGGTACAAGATGCCTGTTTTCTGAGCTCTCCTTTTAAAATGCAAATCCCTCCAGCCATCCCCATTTTGCCCTGACATCCTGAGACCAATGAGAGCAGGAATCTTTATCTCACTCTAGCTCTCAGAGAGGCAGAGATTCTGGCACCCAGCTGTCTTTTCATAAGACCTGTGGCTTCCCAGGAGGTGTCACCTAGTACATTCTATAGGTCAGGAAACCAAAGCTCAGGGTCACATTGAGGCTCTGGGAGAATAAAAAGGATCTCTGAGGCTAGGGAAATGGGAGATCTATGTGTTGGTGGGAGGGAAAGCAATCACATTTCTCCAGGGACCCTTGTTACCTGTCCAGCCGCTGAGAGGGCCTTGGGAGCAGGGAACAAATGCAGCCAAAGAAGAGCCTCGCCTCTTAGCCTCTGCTCAAATTCCCTTGTAGCCTAGTATCTGACCTTTGTGCATAATGCCTCCTCCAGGGCACCTTCAGAGTAGAGCACGTGCCCCTGCCCAATTGGTTCCTTCTGGCTGTTGGCCCAGAATCACTAGACATGATAACCAAATAGCCCTATCTGTTCTCTTGCAACCTGAGCTTCATGGCAGAGCTAAGCCCCATGATCCAAAGATTTTGGACTCTGCAGGGATCTCAGGATCATGTACAACCTTCCAACCCATTGAAAGAAAAGCCCCAGAGTCCTCTAAGTCTCATCTCTAATCTTCCATTTGGCCATGTCCTCCCAGACACAGAGTATGTGCTCAATAAGTGGGCACAAGCTTAGACAAGTGTAGGGACTGGGGTTCAATCCTCCATACCACTTGCTGCACACCCCGCCCCCTGCATGCTGAGCTGGCCATGGAGTCCAGGCTTAGTGGTGCACGGCTGTAATCCCAGTGCCAGGGGAGGCTGATAATAACTGCTCCCTGGAGGAACAACCAGAAAGGGAGAGCCAAGGGGTGCCTGGCGCTTTGGCTCAGCTCCTCTCTGAAGTGGCTGTCAACACCTTTACCTTAGACAGAACTGGGTGCTTCTGCCCACACCCTCATGGGGCAGGATGTGTGGGTGGGCGCAGAGCCGAGCTCTAGGTGCAGGCAGGGCTGGGACTGGCACCCACCTTCTCTTGCCCCATCCTTCGGGGGAGCCACACTCCTGCTTCCAGAGCCCCTGCCACCATCAGCACAGGCACTCTGTCTTTCACAGCCCAGAGGACAGCAGCAAGGGGCATGGGACCTAGAAATCCAAGTGGTCAGGGCAGCTGAGCAAAAAAGTTGTGGGACCCTTGATGCTACCGAAGGCCCTGCCAGCCTTGCCACCTGTGGTCCTGCTGTTCCTCAGAGAGCATGCCAGTTCTTGGGTCACTCTGATACAACACCCTTTGTTTTGCTTAGAGACCTGTTTATTATGGAAGGCCCATCTCTTTATCTGGATATTGGCTCCTGTTTACTGTTATCAAAGCAATGCTCAGAGCAGAGTCTGACACAAGAAAGTCCTCAGAGAACACCTGTTGGGTAACTATGGCAATGCTCCCTTTGTTCTGTCCCTTGCCAGAGGGTCCATGTAAGGACAGCAGGAATGAGTGGTACAGGGATGTTGGGACCTGAACTGGACTGTGTGGAGAGGAGACTGCCGGGCACCCAGTATCAGCCTTTGGATGCTCAGCATATCTGGATCCCCTGTGATCTCGGTGATTCAGCCATTTCCGAACTGGCCCAGAAGCCTCTCTTCTCCTTACTTCTCTTGGCCAGTCCCAGCAGCAGCTGCCTGGACTCCTCTTCAGGAAAGTAGCAGCCCCCCTACACCCTGGCCATGGATGGTAATGGAGGGTAATGCCTGAGGGCTTCCTGAAGAGGGTGAGGTCACCAGAGCCTCCCCATTTTCCGGGAGACTCAGCTTAGACAGCTGGGCAGTGGCCAGGAGCTGCTCGGCCTATCTCAGAAGTGAAGGTCCAGGGTAGGCACTCATAGGGGAGACTGGGTCATCCTCTAGGGCTCTTGCTAGGTTGTTATCGGATCTGAGATACCAGCTAAATGGCCCCATTGATCACCTAACAGAGCTTGGGGCAGTGCCTAGGAAAAGTGGCAGGAATGGAGGTAGCAGAAGGCATGGGCGACATTTTATCTACGTTGGGTGGTCAGCCAGAGCCTGAGTCTGAGCCAGCTTATCATTTCAGTTGCCTTCTCCACCTTGAGAAGTGGATCCTGTGGCACCTCTCTGTTCTGCGACTGTTGTCCCCTCACAGCAGGGCTGGGCTTCCTAGGCAGTCAGAGCAGGACAAACAGAGGGAGCACAGCACCCCATTTCCTCTTCCTCCTGCATAGAGTAGCCAAGTTGTCCTGTTATTACTGCTTGCCAGGCATTGTCAAACTTGTAGTATCTTCTGGAACCTAGCAACCACAAGGTGAGAAGGCCTAACCGTCCCCCTTTTACAGACCTAGAAAGCTGAGGTGTGGAGCAGTTAGAAAGCTGGTGCCCCGGAGGTCTCCCTAGTGCTCAGAATCCTTTGAGCTGTAGTCTGACAGACAAGCCTTAGGACCACTCCCAACAAACCCAAAGGGAAACAAGGATGTAAACGAAGCATACCTGAGGATCCTGGGAACAAACACTGGAGTAGAACAGAGTGAATGAACACTACCTAAGAAAGTGGGTGTGGCGTTAGCTTTCTTGCAGCCTGCCAGAAAGGCAGACCAGCCACGGTTCCCCGGGGAAATTGAAATGCACAGGAAAGGGGGAGGCAGGCCCCCTACTCATTTAGAAAGATCTTAAAACCTGCAACTGGGGACTGCACAGCAAAGAGGGACTTTGGGGGAGGGAAGAAAGAATTAGCAAAAAGAAAAAAAAAAAGCCCACTGGCAAAGCGAGGGGGCTGGATAGAAAGGCACGTGTGGATGAATTTTAATGCAATCAGAAAGCTGCCATAATGATAATAAAGGAATACATTCAGACGTCAGGAGAGGGGAGGCAAAGAGCTGTGTCCTGGCATTTAAATCAGGCTCTGTGGAGGAGCTGCCTGCTTTTCCCTGCCTTTTTCTTTCTTTTTTTTTTTTTTAATTAATTTATTTATTTATTGTGTGTGGCCAGCTCAGCCCACCAGGGGGCGGGGCTGGCTGGCATGTGGTGCTGGGGGATTGAACTGCAGTCCCTGTGCTTTTGTTTAACTTAGCTTGTTCTAAGTAGGTGCCTTAGACCACTGAGCCATCTCACCAGCCCTCCCTGCCTTTTTCTTTCCAAGGGACAAAACAGAATTTTCAAGGATGAGGTCCAGGGAATAGCAAGGGAAAAGCCCTCGCCTTATAGTTTTTGTGGCAATCCCTTTTAATCTGAGCCTTTAAAAGGCACCAGGGTTGGGGGGCACTGGTCGTTGCCTAGGAAAACTTTCAATCCTTCCCTGAAGAAATGAGAGACCTCTTTTCATTTCAAGTGAAATGATGCTGCTACACCAGAAGGCAAGCCCAAGAGTGCCCTACCTTTTTTTCTGTCTCTTTCTGCTCATCTCTTCCTTCCTCTTTATCTCTAATTCCTTTTCCTCTGCCTCTTGCCTCCTGCCTTCCCCATTCCATTCCTAACTTCACCTCCTCCCATCCCACTTCCCTTCACCCCTTTCCATCACTCTCTTCCTTCCTCTTGATTTCCTTGTCCCCACTGCTCCTACCCCACTGCTCCAACCCTGGATTTGGTGAGCCGGGGCCCAGAGTCCTAGAGATGGGGTGGATACTCCTCAAAGTCCTACTGTGACCTGGAGCCAGGAGAGCAGACTTGGCTGGGAGAGGGAGAGCCTTGGTGAAAGCCCACCTATGGGCGAGGCCATGCTCATGCTCCCTGACCCGGGACTGGTAACAAGAAAAGTTGTGCTCTGTGGGTTATCAGAGGAGAAGGCAGCCAGCACTAGCTCATCACTGGGCATGTTTCCTGTGCTCAGTGCATCTGGGGTTGAGGGTCTCTGGAGGGCAGTGGTCAGGGGTCTCTGCATAGGAGGACATGGGGTAACTATTCTGGTTTGCTCCAGACCACAGAAAAGCCCTCAGTTCTAGCGAACTCTCTCGGCAATGAGGGCCCTCTGAGGGAGAAGGAACTGACCACCTTGAGTATAGAGGGACATCAGGGTCCTTGAGTGACTCTGTGTTCAGAGGAAATCACAAATACATAGCCAACTGCAGTTTGGCGAGGACCCATCTACACACACAGTCTCTTCTGTGTGTAAGTCTTGTACCAGTCCACAGATGTTTAGTGAGTCCCTGCTCACCAACGGGATTCCACTCCAGTTACTATGCCACATAGCAGTTTCGCCCAAAACCAAGCTGCATGAAACAGCAGTTTATTATGCTTACGGGTTCTGAGGGTCAGGAATTCACAGTGCTCAGCATGGAAGGCTTGTCTCTGCTCCAGGATGTCTGGGCCTCAGGTGGAAGATTAGTGGGATGGGAATGAAAGTTACCTGGGAAGTTGTTTGCTCACAGATTGGTGGCTAATGTTGGCCATCAGCTGGGCACACTGGTGGACACTGTGGGATCATTGTGGGTCTTCACAGCACAGTGGCTGGCTTCTCAGTGCAAATGAGCCCAAAGAGAAAGGTGGCTGGGAGCTGCTCCTTTTACACCCTTGCCTCACAAGTCCCTGGGACCACTCCTGCCAGTCTTCACTTGCCAGAGCAATCCCAACAGAGTGAGAGATGACCGGGGGAAGAGCACACGGGATGGAGATCTGTCCACAGTCATGTACAAGCTGCACAGACCCACACAGCCCAGTGGGAACCACATCTCCTGAGCATACAGCTGAGTGGGGTCCACAAGCCGGGTGACAGTTGTCATATGTGTAGGGAGTGTGCAAAGGCACCTCCAGGAATAGGTTATCCTAAAGTACTCAGGGCTGAGTTTTACAGTGTGAACACATTGGAGAGCTCTATCAAGGGCTGCATGTCCACGTAGAGGAGGAAATGACAGAGAAAGCTGTGGCCCTAGGAATGGCCTGGGCATGTCCCAATCAGGTCTATGTGCTAGGCAGTACTGCTGCAGCAGAGCTCTGCTGTCCTTCCCCAGTGAGCAGACCTGGGGAGTGGGTGGGAGTAGAGGCAGATCAACCACTCAGGCAAAGTGACTGCCCTTTGAAGCCAGGGATATAGGAATGGAGCACCTAGGCAGGGAAGAAGGGAGAAGCAGGAGGCTTTGGTGAGAAGGCCATATTTAAACAGACCTAGAAGAGATTTTAGCTTTGTAATGGGAGTGCTTTCTGGGCAGAGGGAACAACATAAGCAAAGACATTGCAAGTAATTGTGGCCCCTGAGGAAGATAGCTGTGCAGAAGGGAAAAGAGGAAAGACCTGGACAGCAAAAAGACCCTCGAGGGCTCCAGGAGACGGGCCGGATTAGAACCTGTGCTCCTCCGGAGCTACCTGCCGCCTAGGCAGTAGGAGGCCAGGTCGCTGCCCCGTGGTTCCCACCGCCTACTGCCTCCTTTATCAGCTCCTCTGCCTGCGCCTCCCTCTCCTACTCTGCCATGCTACGGACCCTTCACCCCCCCAGCTTCTCTGACCCTGCTCCCTCACTCCTCTGGATCAAAAACCCTCCAAACTGTACCCCAAGATTTCCCTGCTGATCCTCCCACTCTGGCTGTGAATTTCGCCCCTGCCTGCTCCCCAGTGGTGAGCCCTGCCCCTCTCGCATAGCTCCTCCCACGCCACCACATAGCTCCTCCCCATCCTGCGTCCCACCCTAGCTGTGAGCCCCGCCCCTCTTGCCTAGCTCCTCCCCTTCCCCGCTGCCCCGCCCCCAGCTATGAGCCCCGCCCCTCTCCCTTGCTGCTCCCCTTCCTGCTGCTCGGCTCGGCTCGGCTTGGCCCACCCTCTTCCCTCGGGACCTGTTCCTGCGCTGTCCCCTGGACCCTGGACCGGGTAAGCATCTCCTAATTTTGTTCTAGAAGATAGAAAACTCTTCGTGGGTATGCTCAATAAGCAACAGTCCGAGGACGACGTGCGCCGCCTCTTCGAGGCCTTCGGGAACATCGAGGAGTGCACCATCCTGCGTGGGCCTGACGGCAACAGCAAGGGTGCGTGGGCAAGGGGGCGGGACCCTCCGCAGAGACCAGCAAGTCCGGACTGCTGGGGAGGCTTAGGTGCTTTCAGTGCTGCAGGGTCTCAGAGCCTTTCTGCTGTGTCGCTGTGTGGCTCGCTCTCTGTCCCGCTTGCTCTCTGTCGCACCTCTGCTGTCACCCCTGAGACCTGCACTGCACCCCCCCCCACCCCCTGCGACCTCTCGGCCCCAGCCCCCTCTGCACCCTCGGGGCGTGGCTCAGCCTGTCTTGTCCCTGCAGGATGCGCCTTCGTGAAGTACTCCTCGCACGCGGAGGCACAAGCCGCGATCAACGCCCTGCACGGCAGCCAGACCATGCCGGTGAGTGCAGCCCTGCGGGGGAGGTGGTCGGTGGTGGTGAGGAGACACCCTCTCCAGGGCCGGGCTAGGGCAGAGCTGTTGTCCTACCCTGCAAATGAGGCAGGAAAGGATTCTGTTTCTCAGACATGGACAGTGAGGCCAGAGATAAGTTAAGGAATTGCTGGAGGTCACCCAGATAGAAAATACCCACTGTGGGTTGCGGCCCCTACTCCTGAGCCGTCCTGGATACCTATCCCTGAGGGTAGCACTCCACAGAGTGTGCAGGTAGCCTAGACCAGTGGCACGGAGAGCTGGGGGGTGGAGGTGGAGCCCTCGGCCTAGTGGGTCTCATGTGCCACCCCGGCTGCAGGGAGCCTCATCCAGTCTGGTGGTCAAGTTCGCCGACACTGACAAGGAGCGCACGATGCGGCGAATGCAGCAGATGGCTGGCCAGATGGGCATGTTCAACCCCATGGCCATCCCCTTCGGGGCTTACGGCGCCTATGCTCAGGCAGTAAGTGGGGGCAGGGTTGGGCGGTGGCTCTGGAGCTCACTCCTTGGAGGCTGTCAAAGAACAGGGACATGTAACCATAATCGAAAATACCACTCTGCCCTCTGGAGTGGAGAGGACCAAACATAAGTCCAGCGAGTGTATCCTCAGAAGAGGTGTGGGAAAGACTGGTCCAGTTTGTGGGGGGTGGGTTGCTGTAGGCAGGAGGTGGGCTGCTTGCCTAGCTCTTATGGTATGAGCTGGACAGAAGGCCCCTGGCGGGGCACCAAGGTGGGCTGCCCTGAGCACTCTTCGCCCTTTGGCACCTGAGTGCTGAGCCCTGGAAGCACTGATAGGACATGGCAGGTTCAGATGTTTGGTCCTCATCACCCACCCACTGCCCGACTCATGGAAGTGTGTCAGAGGCCTTCAAGTCACTGGGACCACCAGGATCTTGTTCGATAGCCCAAAGTTCTCCACACACATACTTTCCCTGAAGCCCCCTCACATCCTGCCTCTGGCTCACCTTTCTCCCACAGTGGAGTCACTGCCACATTGTCTCCCTGGGTTTCCTGCAGATTGGTAATTCCAGCCACCATGTGACAGCACTGAGGTGCACTGTGGTCCTGGCTCTCAACATGCAAGCTCATGTCATCTGAGCAATGTCTAACTTCCGTAGCTTCCAACAGCCTCCCCTGTCCACACACCTTGGTAAAGAACTATGCCTAGAAGCTACTGAGGATTCTCCTGTCTCTTCTACCCAATAGAGTCCACCACCATTTGGGGCAGAAGCCCAGGCTGTTAGCACCACATAGGCTAGTCAACATCTCCACAACACTTTGGGTATCGTACCCACACATGACAGGACTTCCCCATGGAGCAAGTCTTCTCTCATCCCCACAACATTAGAGCCCCAAAGACCCTACTAATACTCTTGGATGTGAACATCTCCCAGAAAGGGGGCCCCTAATGACCAAAGAGGACTGAGCATGGCATAAGGACTCAAGGTGGTGGCCCAGGGGCTACTCAGGCTCCCTGGGGCTCAGGGCCTGGGAAGTGGTCTCCAGGACCTGAGTCCCCTGGTGGGGAGGGATACCCCCTGGAAGCATGTGATATTTTTTCCACTCCTTCTGCCCCAGCTGATGCAGCAGCAAGCGGCCCTCATGGCATCAGTTGCACAGGGCGGCTACCTGAACCCCATGGCTGCCTTTGCTGCCGCCCAGATGCAGCAGATGGCAGCTCTCAACATGAACGGCCTGGCGGCTGCACCTATGACCCCAACCTCAGGTGAGACAGCAGATACCACTGAGGGCCAGGCCTGGGGTGGGGCTTGATTTCAGCTACCAGTGGATCATCTTAAGGTGAGAGCACATGGTTTTTGGACCAAGAGGCCCTGTCTTGCTTAGAGGTTTGTCTCAAAATGTTTTCATTTTGTATGACCCCAGGAAAGAAAAGATGTGATATCATTCTGCCCATAATAAGACTCAGGGTGGTGAAATTTCTCTCAAGTTGTTTATCCATGAATTGTTAGGAAACAATTCACCTTTTTTTTTTTTTTTTTTAATGGATTTGGTTGTTACAGGGTCTCACTACAGAAATCGGACTCATAGTGATCCTCCTGCTTTCAGCCTCCTCAGGGCTGGGATTACAGGGCCATCATGCCCCAACTCTGGCAGGCTCAGCCTGTCCTGAGGACAGGGCTAGTGGGGCATGTGATGACAGGGATTGAACCTTGGACCCCAGGCTTGTCTAAGTTTGCCTAAGCAGATGCTTTAGTCGGCTGAGTGATCTTGCCGGCCCCAAAACAATCCATCTTGATCTGTTAATGATCAATTTTGGGAAGGAAATGAACATGAAAACCTCTTCCTTCAAAGTCTGAGAGAGAAGAGCACTGGCTATTTAGTGGCCTTGTTCAGTCCCAGGTCCGAGCCCTGTAGGGAGGCCTGTTTCATTTCTCTTTAAGCTAACCTAGATTCTCTGGCCTTTTCCAAGACATTTGCATAGCTAGCTAGAGAAACACCACAAGAGTTACCTCAGTAGGCAGGAGTTACCAGTCACAAGGTAATCTTTTGAGTGGCTCTCGGATATTGTCTAGTAGTCTCAAGCAGTGCATTTTGTTCCACACTCCTAGGACATCTGGTATTGTCCAGAGTTTTTTTTTTTTTTTTTTTTTTTTTTTTGTCACAGCTGGGAGGGGGAAATGCTATTAAAATCCAGTGGTAAATACATTGCTATACATCCTACAGTGCATGTGACAGTTCCTCAAAACAAGGAAATATCTGGCTCCAAATGATGTAGCGTTAAAGCTGAGGAAACCTACTTTAGTCCCAGGGGCTGATCCAACACACAAAACTCTCATTCATCAAGCTTTCGTGGTTCTCTGTGTCCAGGCTGTAGCATCAACCTTCTTGACATCCAGAAACTGTTCCTTTCTTGGCTAAAAGCCAGGAAGCAGCGTGCTACCTCTGGGCCCAGCGAGAGTACTGTCACATCCTTGATTCTGGTCTCCAGTCTCAGAGCTACTTGTGAGCCTGGCCAGTGGGCCAGCATTGAGGGCTTGTCCTCCGGGAGCCCTGGCTTTATACATGAAGAGCAAGGTGCTTCCTAGCCTCTGGGGCCTCAGTACCTTCAGTCACCCTGCCATCCACAGCTTGTGTTCTATTATTGGAATAGGGAAAATACAGTTGTCCTCTGGCCCCAACTTTGCTCTCACCACAATGACTGCCCCTCTTGCTTAATTGCAACAGGATAAGGTGTCTACCTTGTGAGTGCCACAGGAGTGACACTGAGCTACACAATGGCCTCTTCCCTTTAGTGCAAGGGAACCTTCTACATCTGAGCAGCAAAACATTCTTAAGGAAGCGGGTCAGGCCCCCATGGACCAAAGAAGGACCAGCCAGTACTGAATCAGCTGGAGTGGGCAAGAGCCACTGAACATGAATGAAGGAGGGCTAGGTGGAGACAAAATCCAGGCAGTTGAGAACAGTCTGTGTGCCGTAGGTTCAAGGACAAGTCACCAGTGGTCAGAGAAGTCTTTATGGAGTATGTGGGCTCTGAGCTCTACCCTTGAAAGATGGATTCAGTTGAGATGGGAAAAGCCAGTCCATATGAAAGATAAGCCAAGGCATGTTCACAGCTAAGATTGGGATGGTGGGTGAGGTCTTAGTCCATACCCAGACCCTTGGAGATAGGAAGCTGAAGCTCAATGGTTTGGCTATCTCACCTTTGTTCTGCTTGCCTTCCTTCTTCTCCAACCCCTCTCTGTCCTTCAAACCAGGTGGCAGCACTCCTCCAGGCATCACCGCACCAGCCGTGCCTAGCATCCCATCCCCCATTGGGGTGAACGGCTTCACTGGCCTCCCCCCACAGGCCAATGGGCAACCCGCTGCAGAAGCTGTATTTGCCAATGGCATCCACCCCTACCCAGGTAAGCACATCTGGTAGGCCTTCTGTCCTCACACAGCACACGCTTCTCTATTCCATCCCTGAACTTGCTGTTATAAAAGGATTGTGTGGCTACTACCCCCATCTGCTCTTTGGTGAAACCTTACATGGGTCAAGGAGGGCTTGTTGCCTGCCTTGCTTCAGGAAACCTGTGGTAGGAGAGAAGAGACCAAAATCCTACCCTTAAGGAGAGTTCATAAGAGTTCCCTTTGGGTAGAAAAGACACTAAGTCACTTGCACAGGCAGACAAAGGGGCTAGTAACCATAAATTAATTGAGTATAAATTTGAGCTATAAGAATTAAGGTGAGGGAGGGCTGGGGATATAGCTCAGCAGCACAGTGCCTGCTTGGCAAGTGCAAGGTCCTGAATTTGATTCCCAGAACCAAAATAAAAATAAGGAATTAATGTGATAGAAACTAAAAGAATAAGACTTAGTGTTAAATAGGAAAAGACTCATTGAAAAAGAAAGTGGTAGTGTAATGATTGGCAGTCTAGCTAGTACATATGGGCCCAGTCCCCTACCAAATCCCTGATCCACACCTTGGACAGCATCCTGGTACCTCAGACAGTCCCTGGCACCTCAATTATGAAGTGTGCTGTGCTGGAAGATCCAGGGGACTTGATTCAGTAAACTTTGCTGCTCTCACTCAGCAGCTCTCGTAGAGTAAGAGTGTGTTACTGAGCTGAAACAGCTCCACTCTTAGCTAGAGGATGGCCGGATACAGCCCCTGCCCAGCCAGAGGCAGTGTAATGCATGTATGAGGAATGCTCTGCCCCAGCATGGAGGGCACAGATGTGTTAGTTGAAAGAAGAGCCCTAGAAAGACAGCAGAACATGAAGTCAGATTCCAGTCAGAAACATATCAAGCTACAGACTATAAGACAATAAGGCAAAATGAAGTTTGGCCAGGAGTGAATGTTCTTGGCCAGACGTGGGTGGTGCATGTAACCCAAGCACCCTGGGAGTCTGAGGAAGGATGATCAAAAGTTCAGGCTTAGCCTTGGCAGTGTAGTGAGATCTTGTCTCAAATTTAAAAAAAAAAAAAAAAAAAAAATTAAAAATGGGCTGGGATTGTAGTTCAGTGTGAAGGCCCTGGGTTTATTCCCCAGTATGACAAATAAAAAGAGTGTTTTTCAGACTTAAGATGACAAAGATTTCAAATGAGGGGAGAGCTCTGCTCCTCGAAGCTTCCAGGAGCTCCCCTGAAGAGGAGGCTTGGATCAGACTTTAACAGATGGGCAGGAGATGGAGAGAGGAGGAGAAATAAGAGCACAACCCTAGGTGGGGGCTGTCCTGCAGCCCCAGAGGCAGGAAGGGGCCCACCCAGTAGGGGCAGGAGGAGTAGGAGGCTGACCCAGTAAGGACGAGAGGCCAGCGCGAGGAGACCTACAGGGCGGGTGGTCATGCGTCCCACCCTGCGTGCCCTTGGAGTCCACTCTGGAGCTTTACCACAGAGGCCCGGAGATTATGATTCTATGTCAGATGCAGCCCAGACATCAGTAGTATATAAAAGTTTCTCCAGCAGCACAGAGAGAGGATCCTGTGCTAGAGAGAAACAAAGGAAGGGTCTAAACATGAACTTGTTCCTGCCCCCAATCTCGTGCTTGCCTCAGAGCAGCTCTCAGTCCACACAGAAGCAGCCAGAGGGTGCAAGTGTGATGTGGTAGGCTCAGAGGGGCTGGAGTGTTGGTGAGGGTTGAAGACCCCGAGCTGGTGGAGGCAGCAGGTGAGGGGCTTAGCCGTCTCGGCCCACGCTCGGTGAGGCCACGCCGGCACACCTGGCTGGCTTCATTCCCCTCTTCCCTGCCTGCATGCCCATCTGGATCTCTGGATTCTGACAAACCTGCGCCTTCCCTGCCCCCACCAGCATCTGTGAGCTATTTCCCTCGTGGAATTTGGAAATGTTTCTTTCCCCTATTTGTAACAATCTGCCACATCCCATAAACAATTCCCTGCCAGAGCAAGAGGGAGGGATGGAGGGAAGGAAAGGAGAAAAGTAGTACATTAAAAAAATTAATTTACCATCTTTAAATGCAGAGTTTGGAGCTGCTATAATGAGCGAGATCTTTCAAAATGTTCACTCTTTGGCAGTTACTAATGAGGTCATTAAGCAAAGAAGTAGAAAGGGTCTTGTGAATGCTTTTCTCCACTTCCTACTCCCAGGTAGCTTCTCTGTTCCCCCCTCTTGCTCATTGAGAGCCTGTTGGAAGCACATGGTGTGGCCTTTATTATCACATTACCCCCTTGACGCTGTGTCTCTCACACACATGGGAGACCATTCACTCATTTCTTCAGGGCTCTATTTGCCAGCACTTACTCTGTGCTGGAGCTGCCGTGTACGTTGTGCAGGTTACAATTTGCAGAAAAGCAACAGACTGTGTGCTCTGAGCAAGGGGCACCTTCTCTAATTTTCATTAAGGCCTTGCATGGGTGAGGGAGCGGATCAACCGGATGTGGGCATCCCTCCAGAAAGCTCAGAGACTGGCAGAATAGACCAGCAGAGGGAGCAGAAGGCATAAGATCACTGCCAGGCACATCACAGTGGGAAGCTCTAGGACCAGACTAGGGAATGTAAGAGTGAGGTAGTGGCCCAGCACAGCCCCAGGCAGGAGAGAGCCTACTGTGTGCCCCACCTTCATTTCCTCCCTCCTATGCACTGTCCCTGGGGCCAGCTCCCTTTCTGCATCCTGGCTCCCAGGTGGTATCAAACCTGCCACCCACTATCTCTAGGGACTTTGCCCCCACTCCCTGGACTCCCTGGAGATAGTCTAAGGACTATTTCCCAGTGGAACTTCATCAAAGAGTCCTCAGAAAGGGAAGTTGGGGGTTCTCCTTGGCTTCAAGGCCTCAAAGCTTAGCATAGCCTTAGGGGTTGACGTCCTGCTACCCTGTGTTACCCAGTTTGCTCAGACATACTGGGGCTGGATCCTCATAGGTGAGGCTCTGTCACCACCTGCCTCTCTGAGCTTCCAAGGCCAGCCTAGCCCTGTGCCCGTCGTTACTGACCTTAGCTACTACACCCTGTGTCTGTTGCTGGTCCGACTCAGGCTTTTTTGTCTATAGCTACTCAGAACACAAAAACTACCGGGCTGAACCAAGCCTTTGCCCCATGCAACTTCCTTGAGTTTCTTGCCACACTTTGAGCTCAAGGGGACCTTTCCCCATGCTGGGTGGTCAATACCCCAGAGCCATAGGTCAGAGGGAGGGAAGGGCCTCGGCCTCCTGGTGCCTCTGTTTCCGTGAACAATATACTTCTCCCTGCCTGTCTGTCAGGCCAGTTCTTGCTGGGAGGTTGCCAGCAAGGCCGTGCCTTACACACATTCCCAAGGAGGAGAGATGAGTCCTCAGGACGGGAGTGGGTGGCCAGGGGACAGAGGGGCAGCCTGTCTTCCACCTAGATGGGATCTGCCAGGCCTTTGCTCGTTCCCTGCTCCTCACCCCTGGTGCATTTCAGTGAGCCTCCCTCCTGACAGTCTGCAGCCTAGGGCTGGGTCCCTCATGCGTGTCCCCACCCAGGCCCTTGCAGTGGAGCCTTGCTCTAGCGTCTCCTGCTCCTTCTTCAGTCTTCTGCATGTGCCCCATCTCCCTTACCCAGGCTAGCTAAGGTGGGCAACCCAGTACCTTACAAGGGCCCTGGGCACAGCAGGGTGAGCTCCTGCAAGACCCAGCACTCAGGGTCCCTGTATCAGATGCCCTGCCTGCAGGGGCTGGAAAGAGGACTGTAACCATGGTATTGCTGCGTGGTGGGCGGTGGTACATTGGGTGGGCATCACTGACCTCTGCTCCTTGGCTCCCCTACAGCACAGAGCCCCACCGCCGCGGACCCCCTGCAGCAGGCCTACGCCGGAGTGCAGCAGTATGCAGGTCGTTAGTATCCACGCGTCCCCTCGGCTCTTTCCCTGGCTCGTCTTTCCATACTTTGACACCAGTGCCCCCTTTTCTCACCAGAACTGGGCCCAGCACTGCATGGGGTGGGAGGAGGGAGTGGCAGCAGCCTCAGCAGAAGGAGAGGGGCTGTGTTGGTACAGACACCCCAGCACTCCACACACCATCCCTGTCTGGACCGTGTCCCTCTTTTGGATCCCTTAGCGTTTAGGGCAGAGTTTTCCCAACATGACAGGGGTCCCCCGCATGGCAGGGAGGTGGTGGTTGGGCAGAACTAGTGAGCCAGGCTGAAGCTTTGTCCTTGCTGTATAGTGACTTGTTGTGGGGCCCCATTCCCTTTTCCTCCAGTGGTACCTCTAGGGCTAGTCTACCTAGGAGACCTGACCACACAGCAGTACTGGGGGCTTGGCTGGCCCTGGGATCTGGCCCAGGAAGCACAGATGCCTGTGCTGAGAAGTGGGTGTTCTGGAAGGGCAGCAGCTTCCACCAGCTTATCCAGCCAAGGAAGCATGATGGGAGCCAGAGGGAGAAGCAGCCCATGGTAGTAAAGACAGAGATGAGAAAAGACAGCCTGGGGCCAGCACATGGCCATGGTCACCGGGCCAGGCCATGAGGCAGGCTGTCCCCTTCCTACTGTGCCGGGCTGGGCAATACACCACATTCATCCCCACCCAGTTTGTGTCCTGTTGCCTTACTGGTCAGGATTCCTCTTTACTGTCTTCAGAGAGTCATCCCTGTCTCTCCTGTGGGGGACCAGGCTGCCTGGCAAGGTAGGACTCCGAGGAAGCTGGCTTTGTGCCTCCAGAGCCGCTGGGAAGTTCTTTCTCAGAGAGAGAGCCTGCTGCTTGGGAGCCAGGCCAGCCACAGCAGGGAGCTGGCTGCTCCTGTCTGAGCGCTGACCAGTCCCCACCAAGTACAAAGAACACCAGGTGTCCTGCTCAGTCCCCTGCCCCTGGGTCTTCCCCCTGGAGGGCCCCCAAAGCCCAGTCCATACCTCAGTGGATCCCCACCTCCCACTGCTGCTTGAGTAGCATGAGGGAGGTGAACCAGGGCTGTCTGCTGTCTCAGATTAAGTCTGCCCACCCCCCACACATACACACACTTACACTCACACGGACCAACACCTCCAAATGTGCATGCATCCACCCAGGTATGCATGCACAAACACACACTGTCACCCACACATGCAAGTTCTCTGATCTTCACGCTGTCCCTTCCCTTTCACTAGCACTGTAAGGTGAAAATTGCTTTCTCCAAAGTGGCCATGGTGACATGCACCTCGGGATTGGCCTATCTTCCCTGCCCATCGCTGAACTCTCTCTCTCTTCCTGCCTCTCACCATGTCTGTCTGTCTCTGCGTCCCATGCTGCCTTGCCTCTCCTCTCTGCGGCCCTCCAGCAGCTGCCTACCCTGCGGCCTATGGTCAGATAAGCCAGGCCTTTCCTCAGCCACCGCCAATGATTCCCCAGCAACAGAGAGAAGGTGAGTCTCAGCCCCATCCCGCCCCCTGGCCCTAAGAGGTTGTCACCTGGGCCTCTGGCTTCTCCTGGGTCTCCGGCTTGGGCTTTGGTTGGAAAGGCGGCCACATCTACGTGTGTGTATGTCTGGTGGTGGGTGGGGGAATACAGCAGGATTGTGAAATGCGGCACTGTCCTGATCTCCTACCCACAAATGGAGATATGCAACTTGTGGGCAGCTCCTCAGACCGGAGTAGCATCCTGGCCCAGAGGTAGGAGAATGGGCACATTGCCCTGAAGGCACCGGCAGGTCGTACACCTTTCCCCCTCCCCTCCATCATTTGCCACTGCTGTGACACCGCTCACAAACTGGTATCTTAGTCTTTAAAAAGTCCTTGAGAACGGTTGGGGTTATGTTCCTTCCCCAGCAAGTCCTTGAATTAGCCTTGAGAGAGAATCTCACTGAGTTAGGTATGTGTCTTTCAGCAGAGACCTTGCCCTTGCCCCAAGGAATTGCCAGCCTTATGTAGGAGACAGAGGTCATCCTTTCTGAGGCCCCACCCCTGTGCTCCCAAGGAGGCAAGCTGTAGCTGCGTGGGAGCGTGGCTTTTGCAGCACCACTGGCTGTTACAGCTGTGGGCTTTGAGAAGGGATAGGGTGAGTAGCCCGTGGTGGACAGGAAAGTAAAGCCCTGCAGGAGCTGGCAGGATGGGCCAGAGGAGGGGAGCGGGAGAGGTAGGTGCTCATGGCTAGGGAGGCAGGGAGAGGTGTTAGTTCCGGATGGGAGCTGTTGAGCCCTCTGGGTGACCAGCAGACACACTGAAGCGCCCAGTAGGACTCCAGTGGCAGGACTAGATGTCAGAGTGGGCGTGGCCCAGTGCAGGTCCAATGAAGTGCCAGCAGGGAGAGGCTGGCCTGGAAAGACACATCCAGAGGTCCTGATGTGCACTGCACAGAGCAGGCAAGACCAATGCCTTAGGGGGCAGGGAATTCAGCGGTCTTCAGATGGGAGCAGACTGACCACAGCCCTGGACCGTGGGTGACTCAGGAAGGACCGGGAGCATCTTCTGGTCCCCACCACTTTGACGCCATAGGCCCCTGAGAGGCTGAACAGCTGAGAGCCTCGGCTTTGAAGCAGCCTTCTGGGTCTGACTTCCAGCTCTGTCACCTCCACCCCACATGGTCTCGGACAGCACCTATCTCACTGCCTCAGCCCTAGTGTCCTCACCAGCAAACTGAGAGCAGTGAAGACCATTTTCTGGAGCGGCGTGAGGGTCAGACCTGCTCAGGTGCCATCTGTTCTGCACTCAGCCTGCTTGGGCCAGACTGTTATCTCCAAAGCTGTTCACGAGGCATGCCCCTCCAGCGTATGTTCATTAGGAAGCTCCTGAGATCTGTGTCAGCAGCTCGCCTGGTGCCCAGAGGGCACGTGGAGAGGCCCTGCACACATTTTGTCCTGCAGCAGCAGAGTAGCACCTGGTTCCCCCATCAAGGTGTGAAGTGGATGGGAGGTGGTCATCAGCTCTCTCTGTTCCCAAGGGTCCCTTCCCTTTGTGGGAGCCTGGGGCTAGGAATTCTCCCAGTGCAAAGTTTCGTTGGTCAGATCAGAGGCACAGGTGCTGGCCTAAGGGTCCCAGTCAAGGTCTACAGCAGAGAACCAACAACGGTGCCCACAGGCCCTCGTGCTGCCAGTGTCATGCCGTTGGCTTCTAGTCCATGTCTCTGTACCTGTGGGCTCATGAGTCTCTATAACCTGAGAGAGAGAGAGAGAGAGAGAGAGAGAGAGAGAGAGAGAGAGAGAGAGAGAGAGACCCTGCATCCTGGACCAGCCCTCTGGTTGTCCCTTCACTCCTTGGCCATCATGCACATGCTGAGCTCCCTGAGCAGCAGCAGCTAGGGAGAAGCAGGGCTTTACACCAACATTGCATGGTTCGTCCACACATGGGTCACAGTGCAGAGTGGGTTTCCAGGGAAGGAGGAGCTGGCCCAAAAGGAGGAGGTCTCCATCACAGAGAGGGGAATGTAAGTGGTCCAGGCAGGGGACAGCAGGTACAAAGAATGCTACTGAGCATGAGTGAATCTAGGGCAGGGGAGCCAGGAACAGAGGAGGGTTGGAGTCAGACCAAAGCTGTACTCCACTGTTGTATGGAGACTAGATGAAAAAGAGCTGTATTCCCATGGCCCTGCCAGTAGTCAGCAATTTCCCTGTGGAATGCCACCAAACCAGAAGATAGGGTCAATGGGAAGAGCCCTCTAGCTAGCACCTTGTCCTTGAGCTGAGCCTAAAAACTACCAGGTTCCTGAATGTCTTTGAGGTCTTCTGCTTCACAGGGGGAAGGCAATGTCACCCTTAAGAATGGTTCTGGCTCAGGCTGCCAGAGGCGGCAGTACGCCAGGAGTAGCCACTACTTGTGTCTGAAGCTCTGTGTTTCTGCTTCTCTGAGTTGGACCAGATTGCTCTAACCTCCAGACAGTCCTCTGGCTGTTCTGTAATCTGAGAATGAAGGACTGCAGGAAGGAGCTGGGCTGCAGGCTCAGTGCTGAGGGTTGGGGGCTAGAACTGATGGCCTCACTTCCCAGCCGGGCTAGAGGGTTGTCCTTGGTAGCACATCCTTACACCATGCAGTTAGGACTGAATGATAGCCCCCGTCTCGAAAGGCTCTTTGTCTCTTGAAGGAGAACAGATAGAACATCAGGAAGCAGTTTGCAAAAGCCTTGAGTTCAAGGCAGGTGTCACATGGGGTGAAGCCATTGTTGGGAACCCAGAGACGGGGGAGTGTGGGCAGGTGAGAAGACATGTACTTGACCACAGGTGGAGGGGATAGGAGGACAGGAGGAGGTAGCGCAGGCGGCACAGGCAGCATGGGTGTCCAGTCTGGTCAGAGGAAACCTCCAGATATGGAGAAAGAGCCCCAATCTAGAGAGGGGAGAAGCCAGTTTTGGGGTGCTAGAGGGGGAGGCAAGAGGTACTGTCCAAGAGAGATGGTGGCTGGTCCTGGAGAGCTGCAACTTAAATGGGGGCTCCAAGCAAGTTCCTGCCTCAGAGAGCCTCCTATCTAGCTGAGAACTTCAAGGTACATTCACCCAGCACGTACCAGGGGAACACAGCACAGTCGCAGCTTATAGGGCAGGGGAGGCATTCCCCCAAGCTTGGGGCTGTGAGGGGGCACCCTTCCGCTTGGTTCTGGAGGCGCCGTCCACAGCAGAGTGCCTTCGCGGAGGCTGGGCTGGGGGCTGATCCAGGGTCCGGGGAACTCAGTGGCTCAGGTGGCTGGCTCTGGTGATCAAGGGAGTCTTCAATCTAGGCTGTGACCCTCAAGGAGGTGGAGATAGATGGTGGAAGGAAGGAGGAGGTGGGAAGGAACAGGAGATTATGAAGAGAAGAGACACTGAGACTATGGAGGAGGTTCTCTGCCCCAGAAGTGGGTAACTTATCAGCCTCACTGTCCCAGCAAACCAGGACGGCTATCTGGTTGTGAAAGCTGCGTAGTGGACCATGTTGGCACCTTGCAGCCTGTGCTGCTAAGCCCAGGTTTAGGTCCCCCTTAACCTCTGATCAGAAGTCCATTTCTTATACAAATCCAAGGGCAGCCGTTTGCTTCCCACCCCACCATAGATTGGTTGCCATCACTGAAATGGTGACAAATCACTCCAAGTGGTACATGGCAGATGTTCTTTAAGGTGGTGGAGATAGGCCACACATCTTGGAAGGATTTCCATTTCAGAGAGTTAAATTGAGCATTTTCACCATTTAAAAAGGATTATGTAAATCTTTTTCTGGAAATTTCTGTAGAACTCCACGGTACTCAGACTGGGAGTGGAGTGAGAGTTATAAGAAGAGAAAGGAGTGCATATTATGGATGTCACAGCCTAATTTCTTGTCCAGATTCCATCCCCCCACCATCACCAGCTTTATGTCTTTCAGCTAGTGACTAACTTTTCTGGGCCTCAGTTTCCTCTTGGGACGGAGGGGCTCAGAACGGCCCAGCCCAGACGCACACTATAGAAGTGGCAGGGCTACTCCTGACACAGGAAATGAAGACCCTGAGTGGAGTGAGTCTCCAGGGTGCCCTAGCTAGTCACACAGCCTGCTGGAGGAAATAGGCTACATCTTGCTTGCTGCCTTTGCTAGCAAGTGAAGGCGACTTGCAGGACAGGGCTGTTGGGTGGGGATCAGGAACCTGTCTGAGCTGGGCTTTTGGAGGCGTTAGGAAGGGACGTCTCATCCCAGCATAGGACAAAGCTGTCCCAGGGCCATTCCGTGTCTACCTTCCCCAGGATAGAGGTTGGGCAGGAGCGGGCCCTCCAACCTTCCTGCTCCTCCCTCTCCTCAGGACCCATTTCCAGGGACACAGCTGGCCGGGCTTTGGTATGCTCACCTCATTCTCTCATCGACTTCACCCCTGGAGCCCCAAAGTTGCCAGGCTCCTGTTACTGATTCGTTTTGTAGAAATGGCAAGCGAGGCAGAGAGGTCAGAGATGTGCCAAAGGGCAAAGCAGAGATGACAGCTTAGACTTGGGGCTCAACAACCCCCACTCTACTGGGGGCCCTTGGATCTTAATAACCCCCCCCTCCTAACCTCACCCCATCCCTCCCCGCTGCGCTGCCTAACTCGCTCACCTCTCCTCTGTCTCTCTCTTTCCCCGCCCCGCCATCCCTCCTCCCTGCCCACCCCCTCCCCTCACCGCAGGGCCCGAGGGCTGTAACCTGTTCATCTACCATCTGCCCCAGGAGTTTGGGGACGCTGAGCTGATGCAGATGTTCCTCCCTTTCGGTAATGTCATCTCCTCGAAAGTGTTTGTGGATCGGGCGACTAACCAAAGTAAATGCTTTGGTGGGTAAAGATAACAAACCAATTAGCTTCGCCTAGGATAGGGGCCACACACCAATTTACCAGTGTCCAACTGCTTCCACCTGCTCCTCCCATGGCCCCTAGGTGCTCCCCTGGCCCAGCATCCATCTCTCAGCCCTCCTCTTTCTTCTGCTATTCTTTTTGCTTTTCAGCTTCCCCTGCCCCCTCTCCCCAACCTGGCTCACACCTCGCATATACCAGCTCAAGAGATGGGTGTCCTTTTCCTGCCAAGAGGCCCAGCTCCACCCAACTGGGAAAGGGCAGGGCCGCTTGGGCCTGGGGTGGGAGGGCAGTGTGGAGCCAGAGCATCTTCTCCCAGCAGCCTGGCCTCCCATGGTCCTAGTGCCAGCCCAAGTCTGGAGGAAAGCCCAGCATGACCTTGGGGAAGCCAACCCCAGGCCTTACCCCACTGCTTCTCGCTGCTCTCTCCACCTCTGTCCTGCCACCCTCTCTGTCTGCCCTGCTCCCTGCTCCCCTCCTGCCATGCAGTGACTCCCCTCCCGCCCACCCCCAGGCCCCCAGAGCTGGGCATTGTTGAGGAGCCAGGAGGAGACTGACTGGTCCCTGCCCTCAGGAAGCCTAAGCTCTGAGCCCAGATGGAAATCACAGCTACTGAACTGCAGTGAGCTCTGCGAGGCACCAAGCAATGAAGCCATCAGGAAGGCAGAGGAAAGACAGACTGGGCAGAGGTGCGGGGCTGGGATGGGGAGAGGCAAAGGACAGGGAGCGAGGTGGCAGGCGGCTGCGGGGATGGAGGAGGGCTGGTGCAGCAGAGAGGGAGGGTCTGCGTTGGGGCGGGCTCCCGGCCGGCGGCTGTGCTGATGTAGAGCCATGCCAGGCTGTGGCATGCCGGGCTGCGAAAGGACGATGGTGGGAGGATGAGTGCAGCTTCTCCAGATTCACCTGGTGGCAGGGTGTCAAGTGGAAGAGGGCAGACTTGGGCAGATCCGGGAGCCCGGTTGTCAGGTAAAATACCATGCCTGGGTAAATCCGAATTTCACACAAATGATGAATCTTTTCTTAGTATACGTCCCACACATTGCTTACTGTGTGTCTCATGTAATATTGGGATATTCTTATATTAAAAAAGCCTTAATTGCTCACCCAAAATTTACATTATATTAGGCATGTTGTTTTCTTAAATTGAGTCTGGCAGCTCTTTCTAGGAAACTCCAGATCTCCTGCTGGGTTGTCCCTCATCTCCACACTTGTCCCCTCCACTGCTTCCTGGTCCCTTCTCCCTTCACTTTTTCCTTTTCCTCCTCCTCCTCCTCCAGTCCATCTTCTGGGCTAGATCCCCTCATCAGCATGTGAGAACTTCGAGTGCAGTCCCCAGAGAGCCACGCATGGAACCAGAACACAGTCTGCTGCAGTTCCCAGGCTGGCCCCAGTTGTGGGGCAGTGCAGAGAAGGAGGGGCCTGCGTTGGCCAGGGAACCCAGGTCTCAGCTTGGGAGTGGTGCGTGGAGACCAGGCAGCGTGGAGGACGGGCAGCAGGAAGCACATGTTAGCACATTTCCAAGTTAAGGACAGGCTTTTGAAGATCATGAAGGGCTTGAGGACTCGGGGTGGATTCGCAGAGTAGTTAAGATTTTGTATTGCTGTCCCCTGCACCCTGGCAGCTGCCATAGGAAAGCTATGATGCTTTAACAGCATAGAGTTGTCCCAGCAGCTCATATCTGGGGATTGAACTCAGGACCCCGCACTTGCCAGGCAAGCGCTTATTCTACTGAGTCATCTCCCTGGCTGGTATTTCCCCTTATGGATTACAGAGATGTATGCAAAAATAAGGATCAGTAGCATTTGCTCTTCAACTCCTAAATGTCAGTGAGAAGACAACGTCCCGGAATCCAGGAAGCTTGGGGGGTGGCATCTAGGCTCAGTCAGGCTAAGGTCATCTGGTACATGGGTGCTGTCCCTGCAGGTGCAACCTGGGTTTCACAGGCATTTCCTCCGAGTCGGCCCCAAGTCCTAACCACTTCAGCAGCTAGCCCACATTAGTTCCCCCAGAGCAAGATTGCTTTCCTGCTTTTTATTGAAAACACCCTCCATATACCTCTGTACTGCCTTTTCTTTTCTGTCCTCAAACTCTTAATGGTAAATATCTGTCCTTGAAAAGCCCCCACCGGTGTAGCCAGAGGCTCTTCATGGGCCCCTAGAGTTCCCTGGCTCATTCCTGCAGCAGTCTCCTGCTCCTCTCCCAGAGTCCTACCCTGTGAGGCGTAGCTCCACTATGAACCCTGTAGCCCCCGTGACCTCATTTGTGAAATGGAGGTGTTAGCAGCCACTCCATGAGGTGACCCACAGTAGGGCCTTGGTCTGCACAGATTCTTCCAAAGTACTAGGGTTCCTTTTGCCATAAGCGCAGTCCTTTATTCAAGTGGGTCCCGACTTCAGGCTGCACTCACTCTTAATAAGCATTAATGTAACTGTTAGGAAATCAGCCTTCCAGAGGCCTTTGGAGGGTGTGTGCAGCACAGATGGCTCCCACTGGGGAGCAGTGTTGTAAGTGGGAGGACACACACCAGGAGGGCATCCCATCTGGGAGGCTTCCCATGGTCTTTGAGGCAGGAGCTCCTGGAAAGTGTAGGAGGGAAAAGGCTGGAGAAAGAAGGGAAGTCCTGGGGGCCTTGACATGGGAGACAGTGCCCAGGGACCTGTCCAAAGGGGTCTGGAGTCTGTGTACAGACACTTCCTGCCTGACTGCTAGGAAACAGTTCCCTAGGTCTAGAAACTTCTGGGAAGCTGAGCTTCTTCCCTCCTCCAAAACTTCCCAAGGCCTGCCACACCTAGTGGCTCCTCTTTTTCCTGTCTCCCCTCAGATAGCCCCACCAGGCCCTTTCCTCTTCCTCCTACTCTCCGATTTGCTTGTTTTCTTTTCTGCAATACAGCCAGGCAGCTGAGGTGGAAGGTAGAGTCTGTGCTTGTGGTTCCAGTGTGCAAGCGGAGAGATAAAGAGTGCCGCTCTGTCTGAGCAGACAGAGGTTTTTGTCCCACCACCCCTGGTAGTCTGGGGAGAGCAGTA
Organism: Octodon degus; assembly: GCF_000260255.1. Lineage (NCBI taxonomy): Eukaryota > Metazoa > Chordata > Mammalia > Rodentia > Octodontidae > Octodon > Octodon degus. The sequence goes on along the minus strand of NW_004524579.1, from coordinate 13,257,424 downwards.
GAGGACTTCTGAAACCTGCTGTAAGCTGCTTCCCACAATGTCTGCGAGGCAGGAGCATTTTGAGTGACTTGACTTTAACCATCAGATGCAGAGAAGGATGGCAGGAGGGGATGAGAGGAGTTGGTAGAAGGATGAAGGGCGGCTAGTTGCCAGTTGTGCACAATCTTCAATCTTTCCTATGTAATTTGGTCTGTAAATTTATACAGATGTTGGCTTTGTTGCTCTGAACCTGGCTCTGACCAATTTGGCCAGCACTTTGTGTGTGCGTGTGTGTGTGTGTGTGTGTGTGTGTGTGTGTGTGTGTCTGTGCTTGGGTCTACACACTTGCAGGAGTGAGCTTTGCGTACACAACTCTGCCCCATTTTTGGTGGTACATGGCTGCATAAACAAACTGAGCAAAGAAGGAATAAGACAGGAGACTGACGGATAGTAGCAGTGTCTATGGGTGAGGAGAAAAAATGGAGAAAGAGCCACCAGGTGGGGAGAGAGAGGAGTATCTCTTGAAGTGATGTCATAATCATTCCAAGGTACCAGACAATTACTCAGGAAAGCAGCTCCTCTTCCATTTGGGATCTGGGCTTAGGTACATCTGTCTAGTGGCCAGTTGGGGCCAAGCAACCCAGCCCACAGAGGAACATCCCAGGGACAGCGGAGCATCTCACCAAGATGAGTTTCTTGTATGTTGTAGATAAGGCTGTTTTACAGGGTAAAGCCCTCTGAAGTTGAATGAATTTAAGTAACTGTTAGATGAAACAAAGTTATAACGATTTATTTACTAGAGAACTTGCAGAGGGGATTTTGTTAATGTCCCTTGAACTTGCCCTGAAGGGGCCTGGCTCCAAGCCTACAAGCTCCTTTCTCAAAAGTTAGGTAGGGACAATTTGGAAAATGCTGGTGTAAAGTATGATCTCTATGAGGAGATGCATTAGAAATTACCAAAACTTCACTTTTGAACTGACTTTGGGGATATTGCCAGTTCCCGTCTGGGGGATTTCTTGTTGACCGGGAGCCACCACACCTTTTCTCGGAGGATCCGGAGTAGTGAGGTCCGGAAAGCAGTTCCCCAGGCCCTGAGTACATAAAAGGCCCTCAGCCATTATTTTTAACAGAGCCAGTTTACTAACTGCGTTAATGTCTACCGTCAGAGTTACTACAGGCGCACTGCAGGGCTGCGGGGCTCCTCTGGTGCTGCACGCTTAGGCCAGGCATCTGCCTCCAGGGCGTGCAATTTTCCCCGCGGAGGGACTGCCGGCAGCGCCAGGGGCCGAGGTGGTGGGTGAAGGCGAGTGGGTCCGATTTACCCGCTTGGCCGCGCAGGCTCGTGCAGGGCCGGGAGAGGGGCGACCCCTCCGCCCTGGGCAGGGCGCGCTGGCGCGGGGCGGCCGACAAGGCGGCGGAGAGCTTTCTCCGAGGCGCCTCCCCTCCGCCCCCTCGCACTCCTCTCTCTCCCCAGGCCGGCACCCCGTGCCCTCCCGCTGCCAGGCCCCCTCCTGTCAGGGAGGACAGTGTCCAATAAACTCCTCCACCCGCAGGTGTGTCCGCCCTCCCCCCCGAAAAGAGAGGGCCGAGGTGGCGGGGCCGGCCGGGGTGGGGGCGGGCGCCTCTACGAGCCCTGCCGGGCCGCGGGCGCCCCCTGGGGGAGCGAGTGGCGTCGCCCCGAGCAGAGGTGCGCCCAGCGGCTGGGGGAGGGGCCCCGAGCGCGGGGCGGGGGCGCGGAGCTGGGCGGGGCGGGCCCGGGGGAGGAGCCTCGAGCTCCGCCCCGCCCCCTCGGCCTTCCCCCTCCGGGAGCGCCCGGGGCGGCCCCGTGGAAACCCAGGCCTTCCTCCCTCGTGTCTCGCCAGGCTTCGTGAGCTTCGACAACCCGGCCAGCGCGCAGACCGCCATCCAGGCCATGAACGGCTTCCAGATCGGCATGAAGAGGCTCAAGGTGCAGCTGAAGCGGCCCAAAGACGCCAATCGCCCGTACTGAGCGCCGGCGGGAGCGTCCCCCGGGGGAGACCAGGACTCGCACAGGTAATGGGGCAGCTGGGGCGTGGGGACGGGAGGGCATGGGGACTCCAGACAGACCCGCCGCTTCCTTGGGCCACAGTGGGCCCTACCCTCACTCGTGCCTTGGACCCGATGCGCCCAGCCCAGCCTGCTCCTTACCCAGTACCTTCAGGGCAGGAGCAGAGCTGCAGTCATCTCTGCAGAAATGGGCACGATTATCCCCTTCCCCAGGGCCGAAGGAGCGGAGTGAGGGAACTGAGAAGGTGAGGTGAGCTCGGGCCTGGGCCTTGGTCTTCAAGGGCAGTCCTGTTGGCCCTCGGGTGGCAAGCTCAGACCCTGCAGAGCACTCTAGTCCTGGGTTGTGGTCTTCTAGACTGGCCCTTTGCTTCCTGGTTCTTCTAGCAGGGCTAGCGGCATTCTACACCCCTCACCCTGCAGTTGCCCACAGCTGAGTCAGGACCAAGGGGTAGACTGTACTAGGGGAACCTGAGCAGTAGACAACAGGATGGGACAAAAGTTAGGAGGTGATGGTGTTGCACAGAAGTCCCTTTCTTTGCCTGTTATATGGGTAATGAGTGGGGTGATTGTCATCTGTCTGCTGAGGCCCAGACCTGCCTAGCAGCTGGAGACAGCTGATCCTCTTTCTGGCCAAGTATTTTTGTGGGCAAAACAGCTTCTGAGAAAGTGATGGGGGTGACGTGGGGTTCCTTTTATTTAGCAGTGCTGTGCTTTGGGTACTGTTAGGTACTCAGAAAGTTGCTGTGAGAATGACAGTAGGTTACTTAGTGTGTTAATATTGTTGGTTACAGTGAAGTCATGGGGTCAGGAGCTATAGCCTGCCTCATATGAACGTTTCAGCAAAGACCAGAACACAGTGAGAGAGGGAGTGCTGTGGCAGGGCATCCTTCCTGTGAGGACATGGCCAGTGTGCAGAGGCCCCAAGGTGAGGGCAGGGGAACAGCAAGCAGGAGGCTGGAGGAGAGACTGAGAGCCAGGAAGCTTGGCATCTGCAGGTCAGGGTGGTGACTCTGATCTCCTCTGAAATTGGGGGCAGGTCTTGGAGAGTTCTGGTAGGAGAGTGATGCTGTTTACTTGCATTTGGTGGGATCACTGTGAACACTGTTGATACTGGGTTGTAGGGGCTGATGCACTGCTATGACCTTTTAGTCCAGGGCAACAGCAGCAGTCAGTGTTGAATGAAGGAGCTGATGTCTAGGTACTCTGTGAGAGCCAAGTCAAGGATGAATTAGGAGTGTGAACAAAAGGGGCTCTGAGGGTAACTCCCAAGACTTTGACCTGAGTGACTAGAAAAGCAAAGGGTTTGGGAGGTAGATCAGGGATGTGAGAGGCCTTCAAGTGAAAGTCCACAGTTTAGAAACTAGGAGGGAGTCTTTAGTATCCCTAGAGACTGGATGGAGTCTTCAGTATCCCATCTCCAATCCCACTTATCCTTGCCACATGAGCTACAGACATCAGCAGAATGCCCTCCTTCCAACCCACTGGAAAGGGGGTCTTCTCTCTTTGGGCTGTTGGGGGCACACTCTGCAAGCCTAGAAGAGCCAAAACTGGCCTCCGGCCTCCTAATTTCCTGGCTGTGGCTTGAATACAGGTGCAGACACACAGGTTGGTTCAGAGTCTGGGCAACTTCTGTCAGGCACGGGCACTGCACTGGGGATACAAAGATGCAAGGTCACATCTTGGAGCTCCCCTCTCTGTGCTCCCACAGACACAAAGACGCAGCCAGAAAATGGGTGCTCCTTTGTAGGAGCAGCAGAATGCGTCTGGGCACTGAGCTTTCCTGGATGTAGAACACTGTTCCTTAAGTGACTATAGCTCTGCCGGTTAGACATGATCCGAGCCAGGCTTTTCCCACTCTGGGCTTCCATTTCCCCATTATTGAAACCAAGGTGTTGAAGTCAGTCTGAAGACTGAGGGTCCGGAAACACACCACGGTCATCCCTTGAGAATCTGAGGAGCCACTATCGGTGCTTTTGATAGTGGCTCTTCTGTTCTAGCCACCTTAGTAGAACTTCCAAGTCAGAAACATTCCTGGGTAAGGAGTAGAGGAAGCCAGGCTTGCTGTTCAGGACATAAGGTAAGAATGGCCCACCAGGTAGATTCAGCTGGCACTCAGACTGGGTAGTAAAGGAGTGGTTTAAGAATCAGGGTGGGTTCTTCCATCATGGAATGCAAAGGCCAGAAAGATGAGACCCACAGACCTTCACATGGTACTTTCTGGGTACCTGACACTTGTCTGACAGGTAATAGTTATAAGCTAACTATAAACAGCTGTGTTTACCTATCAACTATAGCTATCAGATGGGTAGTGGCAGCATTTCCACTGTACCAATGGAGTACAAGAAATTTAAGTAACTTGTTCATGAACCAGTGAGTGGTGGAACTGAGGTTTGAAGCCAGGGAGCCTAGCTCCCTTCAAATGAGGGGCGTGAGAAGCTCCTACCTTCATTCCAACCCTGCCACCCATAGCATCCTGAATTTCAGAGGGGACACATCATGCCATCTCACTTCTCTGGGTAAGCCAAATGGCTACCTTCTTTTTACTACGCAGGCTTTAAATTAAACTATGTTATGGCATAACCCCTATAATAAAATTGGCTTCTAAACTTAACATTTAGCAGTGGTACCTAGAGCAAGACTTTGGAAACTAACAGAAAAAGGGTGCTGAGTAGTGGGAGCTTCTCAAGGCAGACTGCAGATAGTAAATGGGATATTCACTCCTTGGGCTGCCAGCTAGAGAGGGAAAAAAGCAGCTAAAAGATTGCAGAGTATCTAAGGCTAATATAGGGTGTTTATAAAGGACAGATGCACCACTACCCATCTACATAGGGAAACTTGAGCAGGAGCTAAGGGTACCAACCATAATGGAGAACAAAGAGGCAGTAAGGAAGGGCATCCCAGGCCTAGGATGGCTTCCTTGAACTGGTAAAAGTGGAAACACAGTAGTTTAGTGGTAATAGGTAAAGTCAGGCTCAGAGTGGGGCAGATGTGGGGGAGGGGTGCAAAGTAGCCACAGGGAATACAGTTGGGTTCAGTCTTTTAAAGTGAGGCCCTGGCTGGGGACACATCAGGGCTGGGGAAAATATGGTTCTTCCACATTGGTTTCTAGTCTTGTCCCTGTGACTGCTACTCCAGCTACTTGTCATGTTAAGATGAGTTTCTACAGGAAACTAGGGTGAAAAGTAGGCAAAAATATGGAAGTGGCAAGGCTCACACCCAGCAGGCAGAGTGCTCCCAACCTGGACCTGTCCAAGTCGGAGGTTGGTTTCCAAGGCCCCTGTTGTGCCTCCATGGTGACTAGTACACCCTGGGCTCCAAACCCAGCATTGGTTCCCAGACTCTGAACTCTAAGATTCTGTGGTTAGAGAAAGCACTAAGCAGGTGTCAAGTGGGAGTCATAGCTCTGTAACTGTTAGCTTTGGCTGTGAGTTTGCTTTTGCTCCATGTCTGGTATGAGCTTTGTAGGCCCAGGTACTCCTTGTGATCTATGTGGGGTAAGCTTGTAGCTTTGGTTGTTGGACCTGTCTGGTTAGAACCTAGTTGTTTTCGGATCTTGTTTTTGAATTGGTTCAGGTTGGCTGTAATTTCCACTCCCAGGTCAGTAAGGTGGAGCTTCTCACAACTGATCTAAGCTTCCCTGTGCTGGTCACAGATCCCATTGCCACTTCCAGAGCTCTGCTCTGTGAGGTGCCCCGGAGACTGGCACACAGAGATGTAGCTGGACCTTCAGGAAGCGAGTAGCCAGATGTGCATATGGAGGAGTTTGGGAGAGGTTCCCTGGGGGACTAACGGATATGAGGCTGCATTGTTTGTCTGGGGCCAAGTGTAGAAGAGGTAAGGGGATAAGAAAGTCTTCTACATTGAGCTTTGAGAAAAGAGACTATGTGTTCAGTGTTGAGTCCAAGTACCCAGGGCAGTACCTGGCACTGAGGGGTGGTTGGACTAAAGCTGGGGGAAGGAAAGGGAGCAAGCAGAGTAGGATGAATGCCCATGCCATGCCCAGAGCTGGTGTGGAGGGGAAGGAGGAGAATCTCCAGGGTGTCTTTTAGTTGCTGCTGCCATAACTTGTAGTGATGACAGAACTCTTCTCAGGTCCTTTAGGCCTCTTCTCACACCAAAGGGACCTGCCAAGTGGGCAGCCCGAGTGGATCTGGAATACAGATTAGAGTGACATCTCAAGACTTTCTAGGCATGTGATGGGCCCTACTCTGAGTGAGGGAGAGCTGGTGTCAGAAGAAAGCAGACTCCAGTTTGGGGCAAATGTAGGGCAGAGGTCTATGAAGAAGGGAGCAAGGGGATGGTCCTTTGGAGGCTGAGCTGAAGACTGGCTGTGGGCTCAAAATAGATCCACTGCTCAGCTGTGGCCCAGCTCATCTACTGTGGAGTTGTAAGGCCTCAGGTTTCCCTCCATTCTCCTTGAGGGAATACAAAACTGAGAACGGAAGTCTACCACCTGGAGAGCCTGGGAGACAGACTGGAAACCCTGCGAATGAGTCTAGGGCACAGAGGCTTTGGCTCAGGCTTTAGGGCCACAGAGGAACAGGGCAGATGGAGAGCAAGCTCAAGGATAACCATGGCATGGCAGAATGATTCTTGGGTAGGAGCAGAGGACCATGAAATGCTACCGGAGGGAGAAGGAAGCTGAGCAATTTGATGACTCCTAATAGAAGGGAGCTCATTCTTAGCCATGAGGACTCCACCTGCAGAGAGAGGGCAGGGCCTAACAATGGGGAGATAGTCTCAAAAGCTGAGGGTGGAAGGGTACAGCATAGAGGGCAGAGAAGTGAGGAGGAGGAGCCCTGTGTGGTTGGACCCACCCTGTAGGGCACTCTGTAGCCCTCCAAGTGGTTCTTTTGTGTGTCAGAGCTTTCCAAGGGCTTCTTGGGTCCAGTTTGGCCAACTTGGGAACAAATCAAAGTGTGAGCCAATACTCACACCAAGAGTGAGCAGTAGTGCCCAGCTTTGTTTACAGAATTCCAAGAACATCAATGTCATTGACCCTAAATCCGAAGATGAAACATGATCATTTTTGGAAGGTTCTGAGGAAAGAGGTGTGAGAAGAGTGGAAGGGGAATAAGCCTAGTGTGGGTGCTCATGCTGCCTGAAGATACCCTTCCCTAGGATGGGGTTCAAGTGGGATCCATAGGTGGGAGGGCTGAGCCGCTGCCCCTGTGGACCCTATAGCAGAGTGTCTCAGGGACACAACTCACTTTACCCATTGTCTGACCTGCTCAGCCAATCAGGCCCACCCTGACGGGCTCCCCTGGCTGGTCCTCAGACTTAAGTCACAAAAGGCAAAGCTGGGGTGGTCCAGAGAGCTCTGCATCTGGGGGAAAAAGAATCCAGGGTGTTAACAGAGCTTGCTCCCTGAGATCTGCTTGCCGGCCATGGTGGTTTGAGGGGCTGTTTTATTTTTGTCCCGGCCCCCTTGCTAAACCGCCCGTGCCCGCCTCCTCTTCCCAACGCATGATGAATGCCCTTAGTGGCCCTGTGTGAGGTTCTGCTGCTGTTCACAGTGTATCATGTGTCTGCATCAACAGCTGTGTGCGTATTCGTGTGTGTTGATGTGCCCATGTTGTCTGTCGCTGGCTTCCTCCATCCTTTGAGTTCTTTTCAGTTCCCTTATGATTTGACTGCGTTCTCTCATTAGAGCTTCTAGATTATGCTGTGGTCTGGTGCTGTATAAATATTTTTCCTTTTAATTTTGTTTTAACTTCTTCCTTGCCCTTCTTCACCCTGAACCCACTTTTCCTTCCCCCAGCCATGCTCCTGACCCCACCCAACCGACCCCTGCCTCTTCCCTCCCCCTTCCCAAACTCTCTTGTCCTCTTTCTCTCTCTCTACATATATAAATATATATATAAATCTTTTCTTCTTTTGTCATTCAATCAAATTCCAACAACCCAACCAGGGCCAGTCAAATCCACCACAGTCTCGCGCTGAGCTAGGAATAAAGTTCACGTAATCACATGAGAGTGGAGAAAAGTCCCCCATCCGTAAGTTCAAATCAACTCAAAGTTCACAGTGTGACATGATGGCGTCATGTAACAAGGCTAAGAATCGGTTGCATGACAATTGCCGTCGAGTTTCGTGGAGGTGCTGTGATTGGAGCGTTTTTCTTGGATGTCGTCTCCGTTGATGATTGGCCAGTCATGATCACACGTGCATTCTCTTGACTCTTGTGCTGCCACGATCTTTTTTGCTGTGCTCATTTTCGTTTTGTTCTTGGTGCTTGCAGTGGTTTTACTTTCTGTTGTTTGGTTTTTCTTGTTCAGCGTTTTTTTTTTTTTTTTTTTTTTATGCTTCTCTAGATGTCACTTAGAGAAAAAAAAAAAAACAAAAACTAAAGAACAAAAAATGAGTAAAAAATAAAGATGAATTCCTGAATTAAAAACATGGGATCATTTAACTATGCAAACCATTATTTTTTTCTTAAAAATAAGGAAAACATCTTAAACTTATCTATGCGTGGTTGATTTACTTGCACTTGAAAATATTGTGATTTTATTTTTTTCTAGAAATTTGGGGGCCTTTTTCAATTGACACTTTCCTAGGTCTGGTCTTTTTCCAGTTAGGCTATTTTAAATCTCACCTCAAAAGGAAAAACCAAAACCAAAACCAAAATATCTACAGTAAGAAAATGATATGAAAAAAATTCTAAAAAAAAAAAAACCAAAAACAAAAACTAGAGTAAAAGCCAGAGGCCTCTGTCAGAGAGCCTGGTAACAATTGTAAGGTTTGTATTATAGCCACTTCTCCTAAATTCAGCATGGGGAGGGGAGGAGGCAGGGGTCTGGGGGCTTGGGAGGGCTTTTTTTTGTTGGTTTGGAAGAAACAGTACTGACAAAAGCAAAATGCACCTTTTTGTTTACAACTGAAAAAGGGTCCTTGACAAGTGTTTTTTAATTTTATTATTATTTTATTTGGTGTTGTAATTGTTTAGACTGCTGTGTACGGTTTGCTGTTTGTTGAATCAACAGTGTGAAAAACCTGCCAGCATGGATTGATATACGCATGACGTTGTCCCCTCAACTGGGGGCTTTGCAGTTCTAACTTCCTTGATGTAACCAGTCACCCCATGTATAAGTGGAAGCTGCTTGCTAGAATGGAGATGAGTCTCATTTGTTAATTCACAATGATTAAGCATTTGCCTTCTGATTCTAGTCAGATCATGATTTTTTTCTTAAAAGCAAAACAAAATACCAAAATGCCACCATTCCAAACAAAATCAAGAACTGAGTTAATTTACTTAAGATTGATAATGAAATCTGTTCAGACCTTTTTTAGGTTATCCTGTCCACTCCCTCAAAGTTCTGAATTTCCTCTAAATTCCCTGGCATGTATGAGAAAAGTCTTATGTATGTGTGTATGTGTATATATATACATATACACATATCCATGTATATCCACATATGTGCAGGTGAATATATTCTACACATATATCCAGATATGCATATATATACACAGCCTCGCAAATCATTACTGACTTTGGGAAAGAAGTGGTTGGCTGGAAACTGGGCAAGGACTCTGCAAAATTCAAGTCATGGGTCTATCTTCCTGGTTTTCCTCAAACTGGGGAAGAATGGGTGAGGCAGCTAGATTTTTGCTCTCTTGTTTGCTAGGCTTCTGTATACATATTCTATCTGGGCTTGAGCCCTCAGGGATAAATTAACTATGAATTCATATCCCACAGTCCCAAATTCTTCCCTTAGATTTAGTCATCCCTCAATCCAGAACTCTAAAGGAACCCAATCAAGAACCCTTCCAACAACTAAACCTCAGCTGCACCCATCACCACAGATCCCCAGTGGCTTCTCACTCTGAATAGAAGAGCAAATTTCTTTTGGCTGTATCATGATCATGACTAATTCTCATACTGGTCTCTCTTCCTTCCCTCCTGCCATTCCCAGAGTTCCCATCCTACTCCCCCAAGGCAGGTTCCTATTGGTGTTTGGATGCAGTTGTGTTTTCTCTCGTGGCTTAATCAGCCCTGATTTTCTTCATTTTAGGGCAGGATGCTGAACGGGCTACATTAAAAAACAAACCTCTCTCTCTCTCTATTTATAAATGAGAACTGTTGGATGACACCTTTGACATATCAGCCAATATCAATCAAGCTGAAGACTCCAGACACTCTGTGTGACTGTAACATTTCTTCAAGGAAAGTATAGCGTCTATGGAGTTCAGAGGGCACGTGTTTGGGGAAAAATACACACAAAGAAGACGACGAAGAAAAATGAGAAAAAAAAAAAAAACCCACAAAAAAGGCAACTTTAAAACAAAGTAACGTGAGACCAGACAGGGAGGCTGAAGGGCTGGGCGCTGGGAGGAGACGCTGCTGCTCACCGATCCCTTGGCTTTTCCAGCCTGTGGGCGCCTGAGGCAGGCGGGGCAAGCGTGCTGTGGGGCCTGGTCCCCGGGAGCGGCTGGGAGGCCGCCACTGAGCACCTCTATCTGTCATTCCTTTAGCTATTTAGGGACCAAAGGACCAAACTTTTTATTGCAGATGTGTAGCTCTATGTCAAATAGAGGGGGAATGGAGAACTACCTCCTTCCTGCCTCCTGGCTGTTCTTGAAACAGCTTAGAGCGATTCTATGAAAAATGTAATAAAAAAAAAAAAAAAAAAAAAAACTAAAAAAAAAATTGGGAAAAAAAAAAAAAAAAAAAAAAAAAAAAAAAAAAACTAAAAAAACACACAAAAAACAAAAAAGGAAAAAAAAAAGAAAAAAATAATAATGCTTCAATGCTTTTGAAACAGCAAGATACTAGTTCTTTGATACTTTGAGAGGCGCTTTGATTACCCTCATTGAAGTCTATGACACTTTCCTATGGTTTTCTGTATTATATGTCTGGATGGAGCTGTTAAGATGAACAGATTGGTGGATCTTTGGGGAAAGCGACAAAAGTGTTACAACTCATTAACTGTGAAGTGTAAGAACACGAGGGGAACAAAGGGACTTCCAAGGCAAGGTCATTGTGAAAAGTCTGTAAATGCTTCTAACTCTTCCCCCTCTTAAAATCATAATAGTTGTACAGAATTTTAAAAAGGAAAAGTTTAAAATACCTATATAATAGAAGAAAAATTAGAGGAAAGCAAAAAATAAAAAAAAATAAAAATAAAAAAGGAAAAAAAACCTATAGAAGTTAGCGTTACTGCTAAAATCCCAGATGTTGTAGGACTGTACTTTTGTAGAGTTTAGACTGAGCATCAATCCCTTCTCCTCGCGAGTGCTGTCGGACGGACGCCGCCGTTGTCCCCGAGGGCCGGGCCAGACTCTCCCAGACCTGCGGACTCCCGGCTGCGCGCCACGGGCCGGGCAGGGCCCCTCGCGCCCAACGCTGCCGCCGCCGCCGCCGCCGCCTCTCGCTTCGCCGCCCGCCCGGGAGCCGCGCTCTCTCGCTCTCCGACAGCCCTGGACACCTCCCGCTTCACTCGCCGCCTTCCATGCTTGTTCGAGAGACTTTCCGGGCAAGGGAGAACTGGGAATTTTCATCTTTAAACAACTAGACAACACACACACACACACACACACACACACACACGCACACAAAAACCTTAAAAAATAAAAAAGAGAGAGAAAAACAAACAATCTTTGAAGAATTTCTGAAACTGTTTACAAGGAATTTTGAAAAACAGGGATGTTTAAATGATGCCGGCTCTGTTTTTCTGTAAATAAATTTGCATATTTTGTAGGACTTTTAATTGTAATGATAGAGAAAAAACAAGGAAAACTATTTAATGAAAGCACGATATTTATCTTTGGTAAATGACTTTAGAGCAGTTAAAGACATTGCTTAAAAACTCAGAATCAGAAAAAAACACTGAATTATTTAAGAACACATATATTTTAAAGTATATCATATTTATTATAATTTATTTGCACCCTTGGGAAGACTTGCTTTGGCATTCTGCCTCAAAAACTTCTCATTGATGTCCAGGTCATCTGGAGGCCAGAGGGACGTGCAGACCTACCATTTTTTTTTTTTTTTTTTTTTAGAAGAACAAATTTTCCAGCTTCTCTCAGGTCTCCTATCTTTCTTTTTGTGTCTATTTTATTATTGTTGTTGTTTTAATTTTCTTTTTCTTGACTCCTCCTTTTAGGATGTCCAGATGTAAAAAACAAAACAGCTGCAGTTCAGTACAACTGCTCTTTTCACACTCAACTCCCTAAAACTCCTTGTAACCTTCTGTAACTATTGGATGACGCTTTCTCCAGCTTAGCCCTAAATAAAGCACAGTTTAAAAAAAAAAAAAAAAAAAAGGACTCTTCTTCCTGGTTCTCTGCTTCTTGGATTCTAATCAGCTCTACCTCACACCCCAAGGTTCACCCATAGGCAGTAGCTGTGGTCTTCCTTCTCCCAAATTCTTCTAGGAGAGTCCTGAGTGTGAGCCTCAGCCCTGGGGCTCCTTCTGGGTGGTGAAGGAAACAATAAAAGGAAGTCTCATTCCACCCTAAGACAAGTCTCTTTCAACTACCACATATCTCTGAAAGTCCCTGTGACATTTGTCTGTGTGGAAGGGCTATTGAACATTACAGGAGTTGCCTTTCCTCTCTGATAGGAGGAAAGCAAGGCCACCTGCCCTGAAGGCAGACCAAGAGTTGGGGTGGGGATGTAGGAGGGAGAAGAAAGTGTGATGAAGGGGATGCAGGCACAATTCCAGATGGGCCTCTGAGCCTTTTGTCCTTGGTCCTGCAGGTTGCACTGTTTGGATATTTTGCCTTTTTGAGATAAGGTCTTGCTGTGCAGTTCAGGCTGGCCTTGAACTCACTTTGTAGCCCAGGCTGGTCTTGAACTCCCAATGATCTTTCTGCCTCAGCCTCCCTAGAGCTAGGATCACAGGGGTGCATCACCATGCCCAGCACTGGATACTTCGTGTTGCTGGAGAAAGGTGCAAAATCTGTAGACCCCTCCACTCCCCACACAATCCCAGCTAATGGGAGAGGATGGTACCCTCTGAGTCAGTGTTCTGGCTGTGGGAACTGGAACTGGGGCCCTGCTCTGGGGAACTTCCGAGTGTTGGTCCACACACACACATAGACAACAGAGAGGAATGTCCAAAGCCTTATGCCCAGAGTGGAGAGAAGAATATGATGCAGGGCTTGGTAGACCGGAAAGGCTGTGTTCTGAGGTAGGAGCCAGGACAGATGTGTTCCATCCATATGCCTTCCTCAGGCCTGTCCAGAGAGAGACCTTCTCAATTCTTCTTCTTTTTTAATTGGCGGAAGTGGGGATTGAACTCAGGCCCTTGTGCTTGCCAGGTAAGAGCTTATTCTACTGAGCCATCTCCCTGGCCCTCATTTCTACTTTTGCCCCTGCAGCTGTTCTAGGGATGAGGACATACTCCCTCCCAGGAGCTCTGTCACTTTACATGGTGAAGGGTGGGGAAGCTGTGAGGTTTTAGCTCTCTGGGGGAGAGATTTATCCTGGGCAGTCGGGGCTTCTATCTGGGTCCTTCTTCTGTAGGGGGGTGGTGTTGAGTAGATCTCAGAGCCAGCTTCCAAGCAATACCTGGACACCCTGTTCCACCCTTTCCTCTCAGAGTCAGGGGGCCAACCCTGTGAAATGTCTGCCTGAAGAGAAAAGACTTTCCATCTCAGCAAATGTGGACAGGCCTTCAAGCCTTGACTTCAGTGTGGAGATGGTTCTGGGAGAGGCAGTCTCTAAAAGTAATTCCCCCTTTCCTGCCCATGAGGCTGTGAACTCAGAGATTCCCTGCTCTGCACCCCCTGGGGAGCTGGACTTCTGGGAAGTTAGCTTCTAGGAGCAGACTGGGTGTTATGTGAAGAATGAAAAGGTATTGAAGGAATTCCTTGAGAGTGAGAAGGGGATCTATAGGTTTTGAAGTTGGCTCCGAAACTGATTTCTGTTGAATTTTTACAGCTGAAAGTCATTGAATCTGCCAGAGGGTGACCACCTTACTAACCCATACCTCTCAGGCCAGCCCCAGAGAGCCTCTATGTACCTATTTATTTGTACCCAGCCTACCCCCATACCCCGTGTCTGGGACACAGCCTCCTCTACTGCTATTGAAGGTGCTTCAGTTCAGTGGCGCAAGGGACACCAGAAGCTGCCAGTGAAGAGGAGCTGAGAAACGTGTTGGCGAATTTTACCTTTTCCAGGCCTGCTTGACTAGGAAGACGGAATCTTCAGAGCCAGATGTAAATATGCCAGTACTATAAAATAAACCTAAAAAAAAAACCCACACACTAAATGACTATGCATGGCACTTTGAGAGGAAATGTATCTATTAATGTTTGAAGGGACAGTTATGAATTCCTTGAAAACTTGTTGCAAACTCTCAGACCCCTTTGCATACAATTATAGGGAGCAGGAGAATCCCTGCAGCTTTTCCATCTCTCCCTGGTGAAAAGCACTTGATCAGCAGAGTCCAGAAAATCCAAGGTGTCCTCCTCTGTGTCTGCTTAAACTCTGGCTTTCATGCCACACACAGTATGCGGCTCTTTTGCAGCTCTCCCAATTGGAGCAGACCTTTGGTTTGTTATTATAAACTTTATTTCAAGCATAATAACGCCTACTGGAGACACTTGTGTAATGCACCACCACATGCCCACCCTCTAGCTTTGAATCAATCTGACACAACCCCAGGTACCAGTCATGTTATTGGTAGGTGCCTCAGCGTTTTCTGTGCTGCATGGCTGGGAGAAGGGTATTTGGTCAATTTGGGTCTCCACAACCTCTTTCCAGGTCTCTAGCACCTTCCCAGTTTTTTTTGACCTGTCTGACTTACAAAGTCCTTTTGGTTCTTTCTCTGCCCCCCCCCTTTTTTTTTGCTGTATTTTGTTGTATTTTTGAGACAGGGTCTTGCTGTGCAGTTCAGGCTGGCCTTGAGCTCACTTTGTAGCCCAGGCTGGTCTCAAACTCACAATGATCCTTCTGCCTCAGACTCCCAACCTCTGTCCCTTTATAATAATAGATTTTTCCTTCACCTTTGTCTTCTCTCCTTTTTACCCTCCCATCTTTATAGTGTTAATATGAAAACTTGCTTCACCCCCCCCCCCCCGTATTTAGGACAGGGCTTACAGGGTCTCACTACATAGATCAGACTCATAGTGATTCTCCTGTTTTCAGCCTCCCAAGTGCTGGGATTATAGGCATGTGTGCTACCATGCCCAGTCTCAATCGTTGTTTCAGTGTGCCCCTTGGGCAGGGCTGGCGCAGCAAGCCGGGATTGAATCTCTGCTGCTGTGCTCTGCCTAAGCAGGTGCTTTAGTCCACTCAGCTATCAGGCCGGCCCTATGAAAAGTTTCGATTGACATCTTTCACTTAATAGCTCCCATTCCCTTCTGTTTTTCTACAGCCCTGGCTTTTATTCCATTCTGAGCAAGACCACACCCCTTCCCTCCTGCACTGTCAGTGCTGTGAGGATCCAGGCCTGCCACAGCTTCCTCACCTCCTAGTGCTGCCCCCGTTGTATAGGGCAGTTGGCGCCAGTCTGACCAGATCCACAGTTCCTCATGGCATGGCGGGCACTCAGACACACCAGGGTAAGCCCAGATGAACACACCCCACTTCGGTGCCCACCTGGTAAGGTGCTTGGAGGAGCACGTGAGCAGAACAGTGAGCTTAGCAGCCCAGCTCAGCCCTGGGCAACAGCACGGAACCTGGTTATGAATGCCCCTTGGCCACTTCCTAAAATGGAATTCACCCCAAACAAAGTATTAGCGGCCATCCAATGATGGACCTCCAGCAGACTATTAACTTCTGGCAGTCAGATTGTTAATCAATTGTTGACTCACTGCCTTCATAGACAAATTACAGGTGACTGAAGGCTTGTTCCTTGAAGCAGGTGTTCTGGAAACATTTCTTAAGTAGTGCTACAGGCACATGTGGAGTAAGTGCACAGCCAATCCTCCTTGCTACCCGTAGAGTCTGCGAGTATAAGCTCATTGCTTTAATTTCATAGCTTCCTCCACTGATTTCTCCTTGAATTTCCGAAACTGTCCCCCCTTTTCCTTTCAGATCCTCCATTTGGTTACCTGCATCCCCAGCTCCCCAGCCCCGCTAAATCCCAGCTCCTTTCTCCTGTGGTCCCAATTACTCATCTCTTCTGAGAACTCTGACCACCTCCACCTCTGCTTCCACCCTTCTTGAGACCTACATAGGATTTGCCTGGGCTGGGAAGGTGGTGGGTAGGCTAGCATCCCAGTGTGAAAAGGCATGTGCCTTGACTCCAGACCAGAATTTGGATCCTAGTTCTGTTTAGGACCTTTTCTGTTGCTAGGGAAATGTTATGATTTCTGAGCCTCAGGTTCCTTATCTCTAAAATTGGGGTAATATTACCCCAGCAGTTTTGCGAGGTAAATGAGCTGTCACTGCACAGAACTCTACCCCACCCTGAGGAACCTCTGAGTGGGAGATTCTTTTATACTGCAGGTACTGACAACGGTATTTCCTCCTTCCCTTCCTTAATTCCACTTTATTGACAATTCACATCCCAACCTAAGCAAGCTTCAAGTTGACAAAGGCCAGTTAGGTCATCTTCTGGGACTTCCAGTAAGCCAGTGTCTCTCCCAGGGAAGTCCTGTCCTGTTAAAGTGCACACACCTCTGGCTCTCACTGCTCTCTTCCAGGAACCCTAATTAGCTGCCCATCTTAAGCCACTTCCCCTCTCTGCCCTCTCATTTTCCCAGCAGCATTCCCAAGGCCACCCTGGCTGCTGCCCACACCAGCAGCTGTCCTTCTCCTGGTTCACATGGCCTCAGGCTACATACTAATTTGGTCTGTGCATTTAAACACTTCTTAATCTATTTTCTGAACAGATAATGTATTCATACATTTCAAAAAGCAGGAAAAAGGACACAATGAATCCAGTCATCATCCTGTCTTCTTGCCTCTAGAGGCAGCCAGCAGCCTGTTGTTCCTGTATCCTGATGATTAAGGGTGTGGATGTGGGGTGCATTGGTGACAGGCACAGTATCAAGCCATTTTCAGTGGGGGGACAGAGCCAGGCAGTCATCAGGCCAGGCTGGGGGATGCTTGGTGACTCTGAGCAGAGGAAACTGGGCCCTCCAGGCACACTCCTACCCTGGGAGACTTGGCTGTGAAGTAGGGATGCATCTATTATTAATGGTGGGTTTGTTCTGTGGTGGACACGGTGAAGAGCAGCTTATTTATAATCTCATTGAATCCTCATGGTAATTCTACGATGCAGGTGTCATTCTCCCTGAGGAAACTGGCTCACAGAGTTTAAGGCCCTTGAGAACACCTGGCTCTGTGTGCTGGGCTGGGCTGCTAGTCTCTACCTCAGGCCTCCCTTAGACTGGAAATCTCTCTGTTGCACATTCTCCACACAAGCACTTGCTTCATGTCTCCTGTCTCCCATCTTGCTATACTTCTTCCCTTTTTACTCTTAAGTGGCAGCATCTATATCAACTTGGGTGTCAGTCTGTTTCTTCTTTTCTCTCCTTGATGATCTGAACTGGAACTGAAGTTCTTGAGGGAGTCAGTGACAAGCTACGAAACATGCAGCTAGTGGTTGCATCGTGCTGGAAGTAGGCACACAGGGGACAGCACAGAGGAGAGAGAAAACCCCAAAGCTCCACATATCTTTTCTTATTAACATGGAGAGGAAATCAAAAGAAATAAGTGCCATACTTACTAATGTTTTCCGCAGCTACTCAAAATTTGGAAATCTTTTGACTATGACAGCTGTTCACCAGAGCATTGAACTTTGGTGGAAAAAGAAAATTAAGATTGGTGCAAACTGGTTCTCCATGTCTCAGAATAAAGAACACATATTAACTATCCTCTCATATCTCAGAATAAAGAGGGCATACTAAGCATCTCTGAATGCCCTGTGTTCCTGATTATGGCAGGAAGATATCTGTTGTCTTCAGGATCTCCAACATATTTCATCTTTGCTATTGCTCCTTTTTCCTGCCTTCTTCTTGAGGCCTTACTCTGGACCAACCTGCTCTCTCTTCCACTTCCTGCATTCCTCTTGGGACCAGAGAAGCCTCAAAAACAAGGACCACACAGGAGGCTCAGGAAGGATGTTCAAGGCTTCAGGTCCCATCCTTGGGCAGGTTTTTTTTTTGTTTGTTTGTTTGGGGGAGGGGGTCAGATGGGTTACTTTGATTCTGTTTCTGAAGGGGAAGAGATAGGGAAGTGCTCAACCAATGGTTGTAGTATCCATATCAAGTGCCAGCACTTGCTAACGGGCAGGGTTGAAGAGGTGAAACAGCACACAAGCAGCCACCTTCTGAGCACAGTGTGAGCTATGGTACTCTCTAATCCTGGACATTATTCTTGAAGGTGCTTCTTTCTTACTTTACAGATGAACATCAAAGGCTTGGAGAGGATAGGTAATTTATCACAAGTCACACTGCAAGAAAGTAATGGAGTCAGAATTAAAAAGCATTGACACTCATTCCCTCATGTGAGGCTCCCTGACAAGCAAAAGACAACTGCTGGGCAATGTTGCGGAACTTTGTGAGGACCCAGGTAGTTTAGGGGAGGGGGAGCAGGTGGCTCAGACTGGGGAGGAGGAGACACCTCAGCCATATGTTGGATGGTGAGCAGGTATTCAATAGATCTCCTGGTGGGGGGCATGGAGAAATAAGGGATCCCAGAGTTTCTGAAGAACGCCAAGATATCTTAGGCAAGTGGGGAAGAGAAAGGGCCTTGTTTAAAACCAATCCACCTACAGATCATCTATCACTGATACCACCCCAGTTGTCTTTAGATGACCCTATGCCGTTTGGTACAATGAGTGGAAATGGAGAGCAGAGATCCCTTGTTGAGCTGCAGAGCTGAGGACTGAACCCTAGTCTTTTTTGGCAGAAGATTCTATGCTTGGAATCTCCATATTGCATCAGAAGAGGCTCCCTATCCAAGGCTCATAGATGACTGAATTGTGGCTTGGAGGCTTCTTTGCTGTATTTCCAACCCTTAAGCAAAGACACAACAGCCTTCACAACAGGGTGGAAAAATGGAGTCAGACCTGTCCTTTCGGGCTTTTTGGGCTTCAGTTTTTTTCCTCTGAAAAGTGAGCAGGTGTCTTAGGCCTCAAGGATTTGGCCCAATTGCAGCATGCCCAGAACTCTGTCCGGGGCAGTAGAGAAGAGTGAAGGCAGAGCAGGTACCCGATATGAGTACCCACAGCCCAGCACTGCAGCCCTGACTCTGAGCAGAAGACACTTGCTGCCCTGCTGTGTTTTCTGGGTGACTTTAGGAAACCTCTGGGTTTAAAGCACCCCTTTAGTAAAAAAGAAAAACTGCTTGAGAACCTACATCTTTGGCATTGACCTCAATGCCTGGCACAGAGCAGGTGTTTTAATGAATGCTAGAAAAGGTGGGTGAGGGGGTGTAATGCTTTATATAAGACCCTTCTGAAACATACTGTGCCTGGCACACTTTCAGTAAGGCCTTCGTGGATGACAGACATTTGGGGAAAGGTCCCACTGGGGCCCTGAAATTTGGTTTATGTATACAGATTCTCATACTATATAGACTGCTGACTGTTCAAATTCTTGCTGTCCCTTTAAGCCAGTCTAGGTACCATGTGCTCCAGGGGACTCTACCTCAAACTGAACACCTATTTTCTGACCCCCTATTGCCCTCCAAGTGGGGACCCCCTTCCTTGGGCCCTTGTTTATTTCCTATTCTGTGTTGTTCACCCCAGTTTTACCTCTGTAAGTATGTTCGTTTACCCCAGCTGAAGGCCCTGAGGACACAAGTGAATTGACTCCTTTGCCAGTCTCTCTCCTAGAAAAAAACCAGGCAAGGACATAGTAGGAGGAAAAGGATCTAAATGCCATGTGCCAAACCATTGGTAGATGATGGACCCAGCAGTGAAGAGCAGTATTTCCATAGTCTCAGCATACCCTTCATGAGATAAGTCACCAAAGGAAAGTTAGCTATTTTACAACGGAGAAACCTAGTCAGAACCACTTAACTTCAATCACCCCAGTGATGGCTGTGTGAGCCACAGCTGAGGGCCCAGGGCTGGGACAGCTCTCAGCTCTACTTGCAGCAGACACTCTTTCAGGCTGAAGCTCGAGGTGTCCTGAGAAGCCAAGGCCCTGAATGGAGAATTGAGGTTCCAGCTGGAGGGAGATACAGAGGTAAAATGGCACTCTGAAACTGGGACAAGGTGGCAGTGGGCTGTTCAGCTGGAAACAAAGAAGGGGGCTTGAAGCACTGCCCAAGGAGTTGGCATTTAATGGGGTGCAGCAATGGTTGGAAGCTGGCAGGCCCAGCTCCTCTTGGT
The DNA here is from genome assembly GCF_000260255.1 of Octodon degus. Lineage (NCBI taxonomy): Eukaryota > Metazoa > Chordata > Mammalia > Rodentia > Octodontidae > Octodon > Octodon degus. Next base: position 13,237,181 of record NW_004524579.1, on the reverse strand, counting down.
GTTATAAATTCCACAGGTCTCCATGCTTCAGAGGGGCCAAATGTCCCTTGCCAACTTTCAGATAAATTGTGAGCACATCTGATGTGTATAAAGCCCTGCACAGTTGTTGGCTGCGTGGAAGACCTTTCATAATATCCCCACATAGACTCTGAGCCAAACAAAGGCAAAGGCAGGAACGCATATCTATAATCTACTTCCTACAGACAGGGCACTAAGTTTAGAGTGGCGAAGGAACTTAGAATACATACATCACACAGCTATAGTAGCAGAGCAACAGCTTGAACCTAGGCCTGTGATGGAGCACTAGGAAACTGTTGACTCTGGCTGAGGACTGGTATCTCCATAGGCCTTTTCCCACTGGCCTCTGCTGCTCTTCAAGGCTTAAACACCAGGCTGTTCATGATCTCACTCTCCTTGGCATGCTTTCTCTCTGTGCCTTTAAACACACTGCTCGGTAAAGGGCTACTGTTAAGACCTCTGCCGCAAAAAAAAAAAAAAAAAAGAAAAGAAAAGACCTCTGGCCACACTGACCTCAGGGAAATCTAATTGCAGTTCAATTTGACCCACCTTACTACAATGAACACTGATGAAGTTAGGAACTGTGTCCCTCTTCTTGGCCTAGGACATAGTGTAGAGGCAGAAAATGCGTTTTTTTTTTTTTTTTTTTTTTTTTTTTTTTTTTGTGGCCTGCTCGGCCCACCTTGGAGGTGGGGCTAGCTCAGTAGGTGGCGTGGGGGATCAAACTGAGGTCCTTGAATGCTTGCCTAAGCAGGCGCTTTAGACCACTGAGCTATCTTCCTTGCCGGGAAATGCTTTTTTGGATTACAGATTTCTTGACAATCTGATGAAAGCCATGAATCTTCTGGTCCAGGTAAGCTCCTAAAGAAGGAGTGAAGAAAACAGAATCTATGAGGATTCTTCTCTATTCAGACTGATGGTTTTGGTACAGATTTGTCACAGAGAGAGAGAGAGAGAGAGAGAGAGAGAGAGAGAGAGAGAGAGAGAGAGAGAGAGAGAGAGAGAGAGACAGAGAGAGACAGAGACAGAGACAGAGACAGAGACAGAGACAGACAGGGAAAGAGAGACAAGGAGTGTTCTCCTTTCTACTAGCACCCCACTCTGATACCTGCCTGCCTCTAGACAGGATATGACAAAAGGCAATTGGAGTCTCTGACCCCATTTCTCTGCTCAAAGCTCCTTTCTGAGCTCTGGAGGGAGGTTAAAGAGTTTCAGTGCCAGCTAGATTCTCCCCTGGTGTGGCTGGCTGCTCCTTCAATTCAGGACAGAAGCATAGAGTTCTGCCTGATACCACTGTTTCCAAGAACCTTCTAGTACTCATCACTGCCTCACATTTTCCCCCTCTAACACAGTAAATCTCCTATTATTCTCCAACTTGATGTAGTAAGATGTGTCATTTTGAGAAGAAATGCATAATGGTATATTAGGGGAATCATGGATCTCCTCATTCATGCTTCGAAAAAATTTATTACAATGTAAGAAAGTCTGAATAGCATGAATTTATTATAATGATTTAACACTTCTAACACTTGAGTTAAAAACGTCCTTCCATAAATAACTGTCCCTGGAAAACATAGCAAATTTACACAGTTTACCATTTCCCAATGTTATATAAATCCAACAAGTTTAAATCACTTGCAGCTGGGAGAGTGCAGAAGCTGGGCCCCTGAAGTTTATCCCATCTCACTTGGCAGGACCAAGAAAGCTAATCTTCCCTACCCTGGTTCCCTTATTTCAGCCCTAGACTGGCTCTCTTGGGACTTAAAGTAGACTGAGGTCAGGGAAGAGGACAAGGATGGCACTTGGAAGAATGAATAAGGGGAACCAGTGGACTAACTGTGGAAGAGGTGAAGGGCCCGTGATGTAATAGCAGTGGCCAGGCATCGGCTCGGTCTGATGGGGCCAGTGTGGTGTCAGCCAAAACAGTCAGGCCTGGACTGTAGGAAAGGGGAGGTGAGAGGATAGCCCTGATCCATGGCCAGCTTCCAAACAGGGCCTAGTCTGGCTAACTAGCGACCTCTTCTGCTTTCTCACAAACACCTCATCAGTGCCTCTAGCTCCTCTATAGCAGCCCATGCCAGCTCCACTCTAATGAACACTTTGTCCTTGTCTGGGCCAGTTTCCAGCGATAGGTGCTGGTGTGTTTCTCTGACATGTGTTCCTTGCCCTGTAAGGACTGGGAATCCAGGCACCTTCATTTTTTATGAATGACTTTATATCTGAGGCTTAGAGGGCTTAAGCAACTTGCCTAAATTTACATAGATCACAAGTAGTAAGGCTGGGGTTTCAGTCATTTTTTTTTTTTTTTTTGGTCTCTGAGACATAATACCTGATAATCAAAAATTAGAGGAGCAAATGTTTACTTTGCAAAGCTCAGTTTTTAGAGGATTGAGTTCATAGTCAGCTGACTCCAAGGCAGGAAGGACCTGGTGGAAGGGTCTAACAGAAGAAAGCTGCTTGTGTCATGGCAGCCAGGAAGTGAAGGGAGGAGCCAGGGAGAGATTCTTCCAGGTCACAGTGGCCGTGACCCATGTCTCCTGAGAAGGCTCCACCTCCTAACAGCATATTCACCTATGAAGTCATTAATGGATGAATTTACTGTTGAGTATAGTGCTCCCATAATCCAGTCACCTTTCAAAAGCCCCAACGCTGAGCACATGAGCATTTTGAGAGGACAGTCTAGGTCTAGACCATAACAGCTGGATTCTCCAAAGTAGATATATGTTTGTTTGGACACCTGAAATCTTAATACAAAACAATACGGCTCTAAGCAAGGTGGGTCATAATGGAGACTCTGTAGAGTATTACTGGAAGCAGTAGTATATAGTGCCTGTGAGATTAGGAAAACTTCATGGAAGTGGTGACACTTGATGCTGGAAAGATTTACAGGAAGAGATGGATTGGAAAAAGCCACACAGAAAGAAAAGAGCAGCTACTGGGAAATAGCCAATGCCAATGAACTACAAAAGGGAGCAGAAAAGGGAGGGAGGTGAGGTTGGAAGAATGGGGCTCCGATGCTCAGAGTATTGGTGTGTTTTTCTAGGGCATGTGGTCTTTGCCCTATAAAGATTAGGGAGTCCTGTGGAGTTTTAAGCAGGAAAGTTAAAAATATTAAAATTTTAAGAAAGAAAATGCTAGTCGTTGAGGAGATGACACTAGGGAAGGAACAACGGAGGCATCTCTGAGCCCCACCTTCCCCTAATCTGCTCAATACATTTCTCATTCTCTTCTTTGTTGAGAGAGCTGCAAAGGGTACTTGGCTTTGGAGCCATGAATGTTTCATTTACTTTCTCCCATGTAGCTACACACTTATCTAGCTACTGTATCTGATAATGACTGAGAGCTTACAGTGTGAAAGGAATCATGCTGGGTTCTGAGGAGTTAGGGATGAGTAAGACTGACATCTCATCCTGGCCATCTTTGGGCTTAAGAGTCCAAAGGAGAAAAGAGGCAAGTCAACAGGCTCTTCCAGCACAGCAGGTGGTGATAAAAGATGTATAGAAGGCTGAGGAAGCTCATGAGGAAGACAGGGTAAAAGTATCACAGTGCCTTCAGAAACTAGTGGAAGTTCAAAGGGGCTGGAGCACAGAGTGTAGGGGAAGAGTATGAATAGAAGGGGATGGAGATTTGAAGACTGCAGTGGGCCCAATCATGAAAAGCCATGAGCACTATGTTCAGAAGCCTAGACTCTCAAGGGTAATGAGAAAGGAAAATCAGGGTGTGACATGATGACCTTGATAGCTTCTTGGAGAATAACACTGGAAGAGCTGACCACATCTAATGCTTGTTAGTCTATGCTGAATGCTCTACAAGCATTAGCTCACTTAATCTTCACCCCATGAGGTAGGTTCTAATTTTTTTTTTCTCTGTAGTCCTAGGGATTGAACCCAGAGCCTCTGCAGTGAGCAACATGAACTGCCTATTTTTGTATTTTTAATTTTGAGACAGGATCTCATTAAGCGGATAAATTGCCCAGGTTGGGTTTGATCTTGCAGTCTTCCCGTTTCAGCCTCCTAGAGTGCTGGAATTATGAGTGCACCACTATATCTGACTGTGATCCACACTTAGAAGAGAGGTAGTGAGAGACAATCACATGTTCTAGTATGAAACCAGGCCCCCTACCTTGAAGAACAATAAAGTGACCGATGAGAAGTGAGTAGATTTGAAAACTAGAGCTTGATATTTTTGGAGATTGGCTGGAAATAGGAAAGGCAAAATAGTGAATTATGACCTTCTCATCCTAGTTTGAATTTGAATTGTACTCCCTACTAGCTGGTTGCCTTTTCATTTTTTGGTGCAAATAATCACCCTCACTGTACAGTGGCTTCATTTCATAAGGGGCTTGAGGTGGCTTACAAGAAAAACTCTGAATAATGATAAAAGAACAAAAACTATAGAAGAGGCCCGAGGCCTCACCTGCTGTGGTCTGTGTATAGTGTTTCATGAGTTTTCGAGTCTTTATTGGTATGCTCTGGCCTCCATTCCACATGCCCAGGTTTTTGTATTCCTTTCTCACACAGAGTCTTGGTTTCCATATTCTGTCCTCATTCTTGTACTCCAAGTCATCATCCCATAATGCCATAATTTTGCCCCACCTCAAATTCTTCCCATCCAACAAAAGTACACTTTTAGTTATATAGGTGTTGCTTTATTTTTTTTTTATTTTTTTTTTATAGGTGTTGCTTTAACTTGATCTTAACTATCCAGCAGAAAAGTATAACCATGAGGTATAAAAAGTAAATCCATATTAATATGCTGAGCTGTAAAAGGCTTAAGTCAACAACTTCAGACAATTGCCAGTTCTGCTGATAACCCACTACTATTATGGACTATTGGACTATATTGGGTTATTTTGCTGAATTCAAACACCTACATTTGAATGGCAACAGAGCACCCATCTCTGACAAAACAAAATAAAAAAGGGGGATATAAATGAAGGGCCATTTTGTAGTGAAAAAAGGTATCTGTATATACAAAATAGTTAGGATAGATATATAGCTACTTTCTCTTAGTTCAATGAGAAGAAAGATTTGTGCTAATAGTGTTTAGACAAGATACCATGTCTGCATCTTGTACTCTGAATAACTACTATGAAGATAATATGCAATGTATTATTATAACTGACCTACTAACCTGTTTTGAAACATTGCTATTTGTTTCTCATTAAAATTACTAAAAAATAAATGAATTTTAAAAAAATTTCTTCCAATCCCTGGCTTTTTCTCTCGTTTGTTGTAATTCTCAATTTTGCCTCTCCAAAGAACCTTTGTTGATTATTTTCATGCATTCCAAGTTGGAAGATGATTTACCAAAGCACATATGTATACTTATCTGTCCTTATTAAGAACATATTTATGTGTTTTGAGTATAGATATGTCAGGCAATTGGAGATGATCCCTGAACAATAACTAACTTGAATCAGTCCTTATACAGTAAAGTTCCAGGTCAAAGTGAAGAAGCAATATCACAGGTGTCCTAGGAAGCTTTCATCTATAATGAGGTAGGGTTTCCCTTAGGCTTTCTGAAATAATAAAAATTGTTCATGGATTTCTAGTAATACCTTTTGGGCCTCTTAAGAGATTAAGAGATTCTCAGGGCTTTGGTTATAAACTAAGGGATTTCAATTAAGTGCAGTTTTTCCCCACCCCCAAACTTTCCTATAGACAGCTCAGACTCATCCACATTTTAGGTCAAATCTTCCTTTTCTGCTTCTTTCTCTTCCTCCTCCTCCCATTAAAGTCTAACTAAATTCAGCTCAGAAATCGCTATCTGAAAGCTATAACATTTGTAGCCTCCTACCAGCCCTTGGAATATTTACTGATGGCTCTTGCTTTATTGCTGTGAAAATTTTTAGTTTGAAGCAGTAAGCATACTGAATTCTATTCGGTATGTAAGTTCACTGAGTGATAATAAAAATAATCATAATGACAGTTACTATTAGTGGAACTCCTACTTGTATCTCTCAGATACTACACCTAGGCCCTGTGCATATATTATCTCATTGTATTTTTCCCTACAAACATCCTATGAGAGGTATGCATAATCATTTTCATTTTATATATGAAGAAATTTACATTTACTGTAATTAATACTTTACCTGAAATCATTCAGATAGGAAGCAATGCAACTGAGATTTGTATTAAGGTTCTGCTTGGTTGTAGAGTTCATGTTACTTATTTTTTCAGTATGGTCAACATGATCTAACAGAATGGTGGGCTGGCAGTGGGGGGATATTCCACTGATCCACAGCAGAGGAGACTTGGGGACCAGCCTTGGGATTTGGTGGGATGTGGACAAAGTAGTTTGCTGTCACACTGGCAACATATGCTGTAGAGATTGTTCTATTGGATTCCAAGTACCAAATGACTGATGTATTTTTACTGTACTAGAATAGCAACGACTTCCTCCCCTAAGTTGAAAGGAGGCCTCATCCTCACTTGGATTGTTTTTCTTTCTTCAGAAGAGTTCTTCACTAGGGCTATAAAAGCTTCTATTACTTGGAGAAGACAATCACATTGGAGGTGTACTTCTTTATTCTAGGGATTACTTTAGCCTGCCTTTACTTGGCCTCTGCTTCTGCTAATAGAGAGAAGGTCTAGTGATGACATTCAATCCTCCACCACACCACCTATCTCCTCCACATCAACCCTCACCCTTCCACCATATAATCTATACAACCTGTACACAACCTGTAAAGCCTCTGAGGAGCCAACATGGTGCATTTTTGCTCAGCTTTACTCAAGGGGTCTGTGAAGGCTCACTCCTAAGCAATGGTGGTAGAGTTAAGGTTTTTAAAAATGCTGCTCCTAAAGTAAACACCAGATCAAGTCAGGTCATGTGTGCCACTGGGGGATACAAGGCTAGCAGCCAGACTTATGACTGACAGGCTATGGGAGCCCAGATAATCACTTTTCTCTGAATTCTTTTCACCTGTAAAAGAAAGTGATGAATTATATGGGTACTTAAGTGCAGTCCAGGTATGGACTCTCGAATACGATAGATTCAGAATTGGGCAGGTAAAAAACATTGGCATATAATCTAGGTTTATATGTTCCCCTCCAAAATTCAGGCATGACTGAATGAAGTGGGGCTTAAAGGCGTGATTAAATACTTTCCAAACACAGAAAAAGTTCCTTGTCCCTTAATGGTTAGGGCCTTTATAAAAGTCTTCACAAAGCATTTGGTCACCTTGCTAGCTTGCTTTTAAGACATGCAAGGACTCAATGTTCTGCCTCTTAGAAGGATGCAGTCTCACCAGACCACACAAGCTACTACTTCCTTGATTCTAGACTTCCCAGTTTCCAGAACTATACAAAACAAGGGTTTGTGCTCTTCATAATTTACCAGGACCAGGTATTTTATTGGAGTAGCTCAAATGGATTAAGATAAGGTGCTTACCCAATTCTAAGTGTGTGTATGTAGCAGAGGTGACAGGGAGAGAAAAAATAGTTAGGATACCAAAGCCTGAGAGATTACAAGGACCACTCCAAACAGAACAATGGAATCCCACAGGCTGAGAAACTGTTGCTTAAAAAGAAACGCAAGAGACAATGTAAGTGGTCACCAATCTATCAAGCTGGTTCTATACCTGCTACCTCATTTATCCTTGTAGGATGAGGACAAACCCATTCATCTCTACCTTTGTCTGTAGACTAGTGGTAACATTATGACAGTTGGGGCAAACTTTGCCTATTTTATTATAGCTTGACAGCAGGATGAGTAATGATTCTGCATTTGCTACCTCTGCCTCTGAAATAAAGTCTCCTTATTAGGACAGAGGTACCACCATGGTGTGACCTCAGAACTACCCTTTTTAGGCACTCAAGTCCACATCTGTATTTTTTTTTTAGCATCTAAAGCCAAGTAGGCAGGACTGTGCCTCCTGTCTGTAGTGCTGTGCTGAGCAGCTATGAGGGTAAGTATACAGAAAGAATTCAGAGGTGTCATAGACTTAATCTTTTATTCTGGCAGCTACAGAACCTAGAAGCTACAGGAGGCTTGGTGTCTATTTGATGTGAAAAAGCTACAGCCATCCCAGGAAAACCAACTAGGATGTGGCACACTATTTTGTTTCTCCTTGTTGACCACAATTTCTTGCTTTAACAAGTACTGAGGAAAGTAGTATTTTGATAACCCAGACCTCTTGCTTTTAAGCTATGCCCCACTGATCAGTAAGGAATATTCAAGGGACAATTCAATTTCTTTTCTTTTTTTAATGTATTTAGTACAGGGTCTACAGGGTCTCACTACACAAATCAGGCTCATTGTGATCCTCCTATTTTCAACCTCTCAAGCGCTGGGATTACAGGCATGTGTCATCATACCCCATCTCAATTGATGTATCAGTGTGCCCTGGAAGCAGGGCTGGCATGGCATACTGGGCATCGAACCCCGGTCCCAGGTTTACTCTGCTGAGCTGTCTGGCAAGGGGATAATTCAATTTCAAAACTACATGGGGAAAATAACCATAGAGATAATTTATTAATTTAAAATTTCATACATGTATAAATATTTACCCACATTAAAAATCAGACTAAATCAGAGCCTCTACCTCCCTCAGCAGATTGTATTAGCTTTGCTCTTGAGGAGTCTCTACTTCCCATGGTCTGTGGTCAGCACATCTTCAGGATGCTTCTTGATGTTGGAAGGAGGGACAAGTGAAAAGAATGGCTCTGCAGGAGGAAAAAGTCCCTCTGTCCTTATGACGTTGGGATGCTCTGGATAAACCCCACTCTGAGTTCAGGACTGGATAAACACAAGTGTGTATCCAGCAAGAGTGATGTCATCACAAAGTTTTCTTTGATCAACTTTGATTTTTAAAGTCATATGCCTTGGGCTTTACTTAGGAGAGTTTCTTTCTTTTTTTTTTAAGGTACCAGGGATCTAACTTGGGACCTTGCACATGCCAGTCAGCCGCTTATGCCACTGAGCTGTCGCCTAGGCCCTACTTAGGGAGTTTCAATGGACAGACTCTGTTGCATTTCACAAGCATTTCACAAGTACTGATTTGTTTTTTTCCTACAGGGTGAATAACGCTGCAGCATTACCTGTGGCACCCTCAACAGATGTCCAGTCTTGCTCTGGATAAGCCATCAAGGGGCCAAGTAAGCAAATCCCAACCAGATGCTGTTGGAAGCACTTAACTCCTTTCTTTGTAACCACATTCAGCTTCCAGGCTCTGAAACAATATATATACTTCAAAGTAAATTTCATACAGATTAAATGTTAATATTATTCAACTAATAGTGAAGATACTAGATTATGTACAAATTCACCTCCAATTGCCCTCACACCAACATGATCATAGTGTCTACAGGACAGAGAAGGCAACCAGTGGGGCAGTATGGCACACGAGAACTGTGGTGACTGACACTCTGTTGACTGAAATTCTTCTTTTCTCCTCTAAACTGCCCATTCCAGGAGATCAAGAAGTAAACTCTATTTGCTGGCATGTAAAGGCTCCCAGAGCCTTTAGTTTTTGGCTTCTGTTTATGATTCTTATAAAGGCAGATAGGCTCTTAAAGAAATGATAATCTTTGTCTTGATTCTTCTGGATCCTTTCCCTCCAGAGAGCAGGAAGGATACTGGTGTCCAGAATGAGTGTCTACAGTTATGGCTGGTCTATGGTAGAAAGGCACACTTGAGCTGGTGGTGACACATGGGCAACTCTGGAAATCTACTTTTGAGAAACTGGCTGAGGGTTCTCAGTCTGCAGACATTTCTGCCACACCAATGAAAACACAGGAGTCCAAAGGCAAAATGAGATGAAACAGATCTGGTTACTTTCACAGGGTACAAACTTTAAAAGGAAACTATAACCTGTGATGATTTTCAAGTTTTCAAGGGGTGATTACAACTAATTAGTCTTGGCTTTGTATTTACTCAGATTAAGAATATGATATTAAAAACTATTTTTCTCTCTTCCAAAATATAAAGACTCAAACAAAGGAAGCCTGGGTAGAGCAACAGGTCCAGGTTCCATCTGAAAAGATGAGATTTAGATCTTGGACAAGAAAAAAAGGGCGCTCAGTATGGCTTTCCTCCATAGAGTGTATGCCAGGGCCTAGCCAGCACAGTGCCTCTCACCTTCATAGAGAGGACAGAGGAATGGACTGAGTCCCTCCTGTGACATCTCCCCAGATACAGCCATGGAACTTCAAGAGTACATGTGCTCAAAGGTGAACAGATACTACCTACAGCTTGCTTTTATTCATTCTTAGAAAATGGAGATATGATCACCTAAAAATTGGCAGGGAAAATGTCTTGGGCTTACCTCTCCAGTGATCATTCCCATAGGATTTAATGGTGCTTGTTCCCCAGGATTTGTCTGGTCCTTCCCTCTAGCCTACAGAGCCTTCTGCTTATGGGATAGGGAGCCACCCAGCTGATTACTACTACAAGACTCACTCACATCTGGTCCCCAGTGCTACTTGGCACCAACTCTAACCTCAGAATTAAAGGATAACTCAGATCAAAGTGGGGGTGATAGAACAACAGAAAAGGGCACTTTTATATTCAAGGGATCTACCAGTGGGTAGGTTTTGCTTGTGCACAAAAGAAAGCCAACTTTTCCAGCAGAACTCCGAGAAGAAAACAAATGAGGTGGTGCTGGGTATGCAATGGCGTCTACTCTGTACAAAGTAAGCACAGTTCTAAGCTGATTGGTGTTAAAAAGATAGCATCTCCCATCCTGTCTCCCATTAGTGTGTTATTTACTGATTAGGCTGATCAGAAACATCTTAGGTTAAAAAAAATCTTAGGCTGTTGGAATGATTTCTATATTCAAACATAACAAGATGCCAGTGATATAGGTCCCTGAAAAAGGAGAGACACAATTACTTTGCAGTTAAATAATTTAACATCCTAGCTCAGTGTGTGAAGAAATCTGTAAATTTCCTATGAAAATTTTGTAGCCTGTGTTTCAAAGTCAAATGAAAAATATATCTTCCAGAATTTGCTTCTCCTCCAGGTCTTCAGGGGTCCTGCAGGCCCCCATCTTCTTCCAGGTTGATTTCTGAGGACTAAGTCGGAAAGTGCTGTGATTCCATGTCCCAGCTTCTCTGGAGGGATGAGGGTGAGGTTTGGAGGCAGAGTGTGGGCTTAGAGAATGAACCAAATCCAACAGAGATGTCTCGTACCTGTGAGACACAAAACCCAGACATAAACAGATCAGGCTATCAGAACATTAGAAACCAAGAAGCCAGTTATGGGCTGCCCAGCCAGGGTGAGAGTGAGGTCACAGATCACATCATGTGCTATAAGAAGCCTCCTTGGGGTGACTTTCTGGAAGGAACACACAGAACAACTTCAAAAACAAGGTCCCAAACTGTCAGCTCCTCTCTTCTGTTGATCTCTAACACTCCTTCCTAACTTATGAAGAGAGCAGGAAAGACAAGCATGATACAGTAATAGCAGTATCTATTACTGCTTAGTAGGTCCAGGGGGATAGTGGCTCCATCACCTGATATATATGGATTCTTTATCATTCTGACTGGGCAGAGAAGGAATGAAGGACAATACACAGATTTTTCCATAGCCTCAAAGTAATATGATACTTCTCATCATATCTGGTTGCCCAGGATCAGTTGTTCTCTCCCATAACAGAAAGGCAGTGGGTAATGGCAAACATCAGTAATGCCTACAAACTGAGCAATGCCTCTTCAAAAGTAATTTAGAATATTTTTTTTAATAGATGAAGAAACTGAGGCCCAGAAATGTATACATAAACTGGAGTCACTAAGCAAAGTCTTAGTTGAGGTTTACTTTTTGTTTTGGGGGCTGAGGGCTGAAGCCAAAGCTTTCAGCTTGCTAGGTAAGCATTATACCACTAAGCTAAATCCCCAGCCCTGACAGAGCAAAGTCTTCAATCTTTCCACCTAGACAAAGAAGAGGTATAGCTAAATGAGAAGTAAAAGAAAGAATGGCTGTAGTTTCCAACTATGCTTTATTTAAAAAGTATACTATGATTACTGCTTAGTAGGTCCAGGGGGATACAACTAAATATAGTCTTGTAACCAGACTATTTTTCCAAAATATTAATTTACTTCAAAAAATGTGTTTCTCTTTATAGTCCTGCTGTTATTACAAAAATTCTTTTTTTCTAGGAGTAACATTCAGTTATAGATGATACTATGGGAGGAGATAAGATCTGTGCTAGGCAGTGCTCAGAATTCAGATGCACCTCATAGCTTACTTTGTTCAACAAGTGTATGGAAAGTACTTTTGGCATCAGAAAAAAAAAATAACTTGGAGGTAACAAATACCTAAGATTATTTTTAAAAGCAGAGCTTGAAAAAAAAATCACCCTATCTATTATAAGAATGATAAATGCCATAAAGTAAAATACAAATGAATTCTTGTGGGACTTTGCACCAATCACCAGAATTAAACAGTGTTATTGTTAGATTGCATTCTGTGAGCAGTATGTTTTAGTTTGGTGAGGTGACATCTGACAGGAAACTGTAAGGTTAATCAACTTGGTCTGACCCTTTTGAAGCTCTCTGGTATTTGAATAATTTAAAGTGACACTTTACTTATCAAAATACCGTAAGATACCATCTTGTAAAATACCTGCTGTGTTTTACCCATAGGCATTAAATATGTTGCCTCTACTTTATAGAATTGTTACTCAAAAGAGTTTCCTAGGCACAGAGACTGACTTCAATAGCTTCATTAAGGACAAATGATAAGTAAAAGGCTTATTTGGTCTACTCTGCTGGGCCCATCCTGCACTGGGCTGAAGTATTATTAATTCTGTCTTCTTAGAGCTCTCTTTCCAGTTTTGTTCACCTCTGAGCTAGCAAGATACTGAGAGAAAACACAAAAGAAGATGGAACCTCTGCTCATTTGATTTGGCTCCATGTTCCAGTTCAAAGAAGGGCCAGTCTTACCTGACTAAATGTATAGGTACATTATAAATCTTGCTGAGTTTCAGTCACATCCAACTGCTGCCTATACTCAGATGTGTACCAGATGTTCCATCATATTTTGCTTATTTTCTCTATCCATTAATATTTTTGTTTAAATGTCATCTCCTCAAACAATGCTTTCTTTAGCCACTGTATACAAGTTAAGCATCACTCCACAGACACTTCACTCGTATTTCAGTTTCCTCATGTCACTCAATAGTACTTAAAATATGATATATATCTTCCTCAGTAGTCTGGTAGGGTCACTATGTTTACTGTTATTATTTCTAGTGGCAAAGAATAGTATCTGGTACAAGGCAGGTGCTAGATATTTCTTAAAGAAATGAATGGTCTCAAGGCTTAAGTTTTGGCACCTTGTTCCAGAGGCAACTTTAAAATCTTTGAAACATGAAAAATATTACTCATCCACAGAATCTTCTTTCACAAAAAGGATACTATATATAGTTTATGTAAATTATATTTTAATACATTGGGAGCAATTTTCCATAATAATATTCTATATTACTTTAATGACTTCAGATTTCTTCATTTGCTGGATATACTTAAAGATATTTAATCAACTGTGCATTGAAAACCACTTAGCTTAGGCACAAAAGTCTTTGAGACTAAATCTACTAATCTTATTCCGTCAGCCAAAGCCCAACAGGCTCTTTCCATCTCTGTCATAGGTTAACAACACTGTCACCTTCATTATGTTCTTTATTTATTTACTTTTATTTTCAACCCCTCCTCTCACCTTCAATGCTTCTGGATCTTTTGTTTCATTGAAGGTGGATCTTCTCTCACCTTCAATGCTTCTGGATCCCTACTATATTTTATATTCTTCATAGAGTAATTCTCTCTCCTAGTTTTAGAGAAATTGGACTCTTCCTGAGGTTAGTGGTTCTCTTACATCTTTTCTGAGTGGAAAATATTTATAGTTAACATACCCCATGCATTTCTGGGTCAAGAGTTAGTATTGGAATCCTCCTTGGCTTTTCAACACTATTTCCTGGGCTTCTTATAACTCTTATTCTCCTGGGGACACTGTTGTTTGCTCTACTACCCTCAACTTCTCTTCCTCTGTTTATAGACTCTCTTTCTTTTATTTTCTTTTCTTTCTTTCTTTTCTTTTTTCTTTTTTTTTTTTTTTTTTTCTTTTCTTTTCTTTTATTTTCTTTTCTTTCTTTCTTTTCTTTTTTCTTTTTTTTTTTTTTTTGCAGAACCGGGGATTGAACTCAGATCCTTGCGTTTGCCGGTCAACCGCGTATCCTACTGAGCCATCTCCCCAGCCCCTATAGACTCACTTTCAACTACTTCTACTCAGCAACTTTTACCATCATCTTCAACCAATACTCTGACTTTTTAGTTCTTCAACCTACTCTTAATTCTAAAAAGTTTCTCAGAAAAAAAAGTTTCTTAGGAAGACTTTTTCATAATCATATTCTAGAACTCATCATCAATGAACATAGTATCTATTCTGAATTCAGTAATTCAAAATCTAACAATTTCTTAATGCTCATATTTACCTTTCAGCCTTGGTTTTTCAACCACTCCCACTATCCTGTCCATTGACTCATCCCACCATTAATTCAGTTATTGTTTTAAAAACTGGGAGTGTAGTAGTGGTAAACTTTTCCTCCTGGGACATAATGCCTTCTCTTTATCCCTTATCCAACTACTTTTTTTTTTTTTTTTTTTCTGGAACCAGGGATTGAACTCAGGCCCTTGAGCTTGCCAGGCAAGTGCTTATTCTACTGAGCCATCTCCCTGGCCCCATATCCAACTACTTTTGTCTAGTGGACATTGGGCTGTTTCTTTTTTGGTTATCTATATAGAGCTATTATGGACATTATGACATTCATATACAAGTTTTAATATGAAGACGTGTTTTAAATTCTGTTGGAATCTGGGACGATACCTAAGGATAGGATTCTGGGCCACATTATAACTGTTTAAACTTATAAGGAATTGCTAGACTGTTTTCTAAATGTCCATGCCATTTTACAGCATAATCAGCACTGTGAAAAGGACAGTAATGTAGAGGCCTTTTTCTTTTTTCTTTTTCCATAATTTTATTGAGAAATAAATAGCAATGAGACAGTTTCAAATCAAATTGGTAGGACAGTTTGTAGAGGTCTTTTTCTAAGATCATTACACTTCTTTGGAGCAGATTCTTTAAATATCCTGGATGGCAGGGAGACATGGTATAACTCTTGAACAGGGAAAGAAAGGAACTGTTTTCCACTTGCAGATTAAGAATTAATCATTTTCAGTGTTTTCTGTCTCATTTTACTTTTCAAATGAATGACATCCTGAGTCCTTCCTTTTTGGTTGAATCTCTCCTGGGAATTAAAAGTTCCTCATGAGACTAGCATAGGCAAGAGTACTGTGCTTTGAACACCCACTTCATTCCATTTTCAGTTCCAACCTCCATCTTCACTTTCCAATATTCATATTGCCCCTAAGTCCTAATTAGTAATATACCTGATATTTAAATTTCTACAATACACTCTTCATTTATAGAGCATTATTCTCTATATATACTAATAGGTTTTTTATGATTTCATCATATAGTTAGAAAATCTATATAATATTCTTTTTTTTTTAAATTTATTTATTTATTTATTTATTTTTGTGTGTGTCCAGCTCAGCCCACCAGGGGGCGGTGCTGGCTGGCATGTGGTGCTGGAGGATTGAACCATGGTCCAGGTGTTTTGCTAAGCTTGTTCTAAGTAGGTGCTTTAGACCACTGAGCCATCTCACCAGCCCCTATATAATATTCTTAACTAGTCCTCATAGTTTTTTCAATATCCTTAAAATATTATTTTTAGCTAAGAAGAATAGATTTATAAAGAAGGTAGAAGGATAAGTAATTATTAAATGGCCAGGAGTCCTAAAAATCTTCTTTTTTTTTTGGTATTGGGGATCAAATCTAAGACTGCACTTTCCAGGCAGCCTAAAATCAGTTTTAAAAAGTTCTTTATTTGCTAAAGCAAAAATAGCCTGGCATTCAGGTTTCTACAGCATTTATAGAATACCCAACACATTCCATAGGCTGTTCACACTGATTTGCCAAACCTAAGCAGAAGAGGTTAGTAAGCATAAAAGATGGGTTTGAATGTGCCTGTGGGAGCGCAACCTCATGAGAGAACTACTCAAAAACCACGTATGTGCAAACACACAGGACTGATAGTATGATTCAGCACCTTATCTTCTGAATGTTCTCCACTCAACATAGATACTGTTACAAGAGGGCTCTAACCAATTCAACATTGCTTTTTGATACACCAGAGAGTAGATACAATGCAAAGCCAGTATATCTTGGATGAAGGCTAAAGAACTAACAAGGATTTCAATGATTATCACAGGAGACCCTTCAGTCACGAACAGTTTTAAAGTACCATATTAAAAGGCATAAATAACAGAGTAATAAAGCTTATTAATGTCATTATAATCTATATATTTTTTATAATTTTTACCTTTTCAGCGGTTTCTTGTATGTGAAAGAAAAGGAACTAGAAATACCAGTTCAATGTTGAAGATGAAAACCAATATTAGGAGGCTCACAGAACATGATTTTAAGAAGACTGAATATAAAGCTACATTAATGAAGACAATGTCATAGAAGTGAGGAATACAGAATGCAGTGAAGAAGAAATACATAGCTCAAAAGAACAAAAAGTTCAAAATTTATCAATGCAAATTGACCAATTAAATTTTATACAGATAAAGAAAGGTAATTCAATATAAAAAGGACAAATTTTTCAACAACTGCTGCTGCAAAACTGGATGGACATCCATCTGTACCCCCCTGTAAAAAGCATAAACCTCACAAGTTCCACAAATGTTAACCCTAAATGGAACATAGATCTAAATGGGAAACAAATAGGGGAGGAATATCTGTAACTTAAGAGTTAGGCAAAGAGTTCTTAGACATAAGAGCACCATACACCAATGATGCTGGTGATGGATTCTCTTAGTTTTTCTTCATCTGAGATTGTCATTAATTCATGTTTTTTTTCGTTACAGATATTTCCACTGGATATAGAATTCTGAATTGATGATTCTTTTATCCCAGTACTTTAACAATCTACTCTGTTCTATTCTTTTTGGTTTTCTGATGAGAAAAGCTTATAAGCCAGTTGGGCATGGTAGTTCATGCCTGTAATCTCAGTATCCAGTAGACTGAGACAGGATGGTTGCTCTGAGTTTGAGGCCAGCCTGGGCTACACAGTGAGCCTTTGTCTCAAAAACCAAAACCAAAACTAAAAACATATAATCATTCAAATCATTGTGATTTTACAATGTAACAGATGTCAACTGTGGGCACTTCCAGTGTTTTTTCTAGTTTCTAATATACTTAGATGCTAACCTATCATGTGTTTTGGAGGGGGTTTCTTTGAGTATGCTGAACCTCTTGTGTCCTAAACCAAATGTGAAATTTTTTCTTTTACTATCTTTTCTACTTATTGCTCTTTCTCCTGTTTCTGATATTCTTTCATAGATTCCTAAGGCTGTGTTTATTTAATTTCAGTTTTTCTAATTTTTCCTTTTGTGTTGTTCTGAATGGATTATCTCTACTAACTTATTTACACATTCACTGACTCTGCCATCCGTATTCTACTAAGTCCACCCAGTAGAGTTTTTTTAATTTTTTTTCATACTTTATATTTTTAGTTTTAAAAGAAGAATTTGGTTCTTCTATTTTCTGCATTTTGAGGCTATAGGGCTTGTTTAGATGCTGAGAAGAATGTTGACTTCTTTAATTTTGTTTTAGCAGAAATTCAGCTAGGATTGCTTCAGGATATAGTTCTAACTTTTAAGGCATTATTACAATGTCAGCTTGGGTTTCAAAGCACTTGCATAGCTATTTGATTAAAAAATCAGTAAATGTTTATGATACATGGTAATAACATTTGTCTTGGAGGATTAGTATACAATCATACCACATGTTGATCAATTTTACTCTCCTCTACCCCAGCCCTCATCTGTCCTACCATCCCCTGGTCTTCTTTCCATCTCCAGAGTCTACCTCTTTGTTGCTCATTATTGTTTATTTTGCCTTTAAATTATCTATATTTGGGTTTCTAGTATAAGTCAAACTATATGAAATTAATCTTCTGTTTCTGATTTGTTTCACTAAGTATTATAGTTTCAAAATGCAATCATTTTCCTATAAATATCTCAAATTCATTCAGCTTTAGGGTTGAGTAGTATTCCACATATATGCACCACATTTTCTTATCCATTCATTTGCTGATGGGCATATAGACTATTTCCACAATTCAGCTATTGTGAGTTATGGTGCTATAAACAGGGGCATGCAAGTGTTACTACAGTATGATGACTTTATTGAATTGTTTTTTAGGGGAAGTTTATTTTTTGTTTTTGGTGCTGAGGAAACCCAGGGCTTCCAGCTTGCTAGGCAGACATTCTACCACTGAGTCAAATCCACAGCCCCCAACAATATGATGACTTCAGCTCTTTTGGGAAGATACTTAGCAAAGGTATAGATAAATTTAATTGAATTTATATTTTTAGTTCTTTGAGGAACCTCCATACTGATTTCCATAGTCGTTTTACTAGTATACATTCCCATGGACAATGTGAAATTGTTCCTTTTTTTCCACACAACTTCACTGGCATTTGTTGTTTTTGGAATCACGATGACAGTCATTCCTACTAGCATAAGGCGAAATCTGTTGTTTTGATTTGCATTTCTTTAATCACCAAGAAGCCAGCTGTACCTGTTCTGATCGTTTCACTTGTCCAGTTTTCTTTCCTGTTAGATGTTTTTATTTTGCAAGGGGGCATTTGGATTAACATTGCATGGGCCCTACCTAGTGAATAAGGTAAACCCTGGACAGTGGTCAATCCTCTATTTCAGTTCTCAAAGTCTGTGAGAAATAAGACTAGGAATCAGAAAATATTTTCCATAGAGGAGATACAGTATTTTTTTCTTTTCAATCCAAGTGGTAAAATCTATGAGAGGGTGTATCTAATAAGGGAAAAGATATTTTATAACATGTAAAAAGAATAATAGTTTGAGTACACTTTAAAAAATCCAGGCCTTATAATGAGAAGAATGGAATTCTGCTTTTATGGAAGGAGAGAACATTTCACTTATTTAGGGTTCAAAGCTAATGTTCCATGTCATCCAAATTGAAAATGTTCACCTGTTAGTGCTGAGTTACCATGAGATATTTATGTATTTCATCTTTAAAAATGTTTTCATATAGGTAGGTATTGTCAAATATGATACCAATCTGTAAGCATATGATTTCAGGTAAACATTAATAGAATTCCATTGCCTTTGAGCATGACATTACGCTGATAGGTAGAATCTTCTCAACTGAACAATTAAATAGAGTTTTCAATGGAGACTTCCTTTGTGCTTCTATCCAGATCTAAAAGTTTTCTGAAACTGTCAATTGAGCTCAGAAAATATATCAACTAAAAGTCTGTGATAACAAAGGTTTCATTTATTAAATACTTAATAATATGGAAAGTATATAAAAGAGCTTGATACTACTTATACTTCAGACATTAGTTGCCATTGAGAATGACATCATAAGCTTACACCTGAGCATGTTTTGCTTTGTAATTTTAGGTTGTTCATAAAAAAAAAACATTATGCGGTCTACAGAAAAAACTAATTTTCAAGTCTATTCAATGTTTAATAGTAATTTGTTATGGTTCAGATTTAAATGTCCCCCAAAATCTCACGTGTTTAGCAGTGGAGCTTTTGGAGGATGACTGGACCACAAGGACCTAAACTTGTTCAGTGAATCAATTCACTGATAAGATCATAATTTTAAGGCATTCTTGGGAAGACATAGGAAGTTAAGAGTTTGGGCCTAGTTGAAGAAATGGGATCACGGGGTATGACCTTGGGGACTGAACTCACTACTTTCCTCTGTGACTCTTCCTGCTTGCCCTGAGGCTAGCAGCTCTACACAGCCTTCCACCAGGATGTCCCTGCCTTACCACAGGTCTGGAAGCAACAGAGCCAAGTGAGTATGGACTGAAACTTCTAGAGCCAAAACAAATTTCCCCTCTGTGAATAGTTCTTCTTAGGCATATCATCACATTGGCAAAGATCTGACAAAGTCGAAGGTGATTTTGCTCAAATAGAAAAATTTTAACTTCAGTCTTGAATTTTAAAAGAGCAGATAACTTTACCATTGTTAACCTACCAAACCATTATGTCACAAACAGTATATTTATCCTCTATTTCTAAGAAAAATTCATGTAACTGGTGTGGTTAAGTCCTTGAAAGCAAATAAATTTTACCAATGATACTACTGATTCATAACACAAGAGAAATTTCATTGCTTTTCTTCAAAGTAGCTGCTGTGACTGACAATACACAATCATAAACTTGAAATTTCTTTCATTTTCACAAGCTTTGCAAATTTGTCCAACAACATTTCTTTCTTCTTCAGATATAATTTTAATGTCATTAGTTATAATTCATTTTACAGACACTATTTTAGTTTGTACTTAAAAGTGTTTCTCAACTTCTTTGAAAAATATTTTTATTACCTATATAAACAACTTTTAGAAGGCAATTCTTCAGTCATGGTTAATCTCTTGGTACAGATTTCAACCCAATAGTGTCTATAATGGTCAACTTACCAACAGTGAAGGTCAAGTGCCCAATCTAATTTGTCTAGTTTACATTGCTGATGTTCCTTTCAGTGTTAGCTCTTTAGGCAGTATTAGCTAGTCTACCTGTATCAACGGCATTCTCTTTTTGTAGTTCTCTCCTGTTCAGTATCCTGTCCTGTAAACACTAGTCACTTTGGCCTCCTTGTACTTCCAACTCTGCTTCTTTAAGGTAGTGAATTTCTTTAGTTCCACTTAAAGTCCAAGAACATAATTGTTTTTCCTTTTCCATTGTTTTTCCTCTTTTGGGACAACTGTACTGTGTGTTGGATGATTGAAAACTCTTCACAGATTTTGTACTTTTTAAAAATAATTTTACTGAGAAACAAATAGCAATGAGGTGTTTCAAAATCGATTAGTAGGACAGTTTCAATCATCAACACATTGCATATATTGTTGTCTTCTTAGTGGGTATTCATACTACAAGATGCAGACATGATATCCTGTCCACAAATACTATTAGAACAAATCTTTCTACTCATTGAATTAAGAGAAAGTAGCTGTATATCTATCCTATTTTGAATATACAGATACAAAACAGTCCTTCATTTGAATTTATTTTTATTTTTATTTATTTGAGAGAGAGAGAGAGAGAGAGAGAGAGAGAGAGAGAGAGAGTGTGGTGTGTGTGTGTGGCCAGCTCAGCCCACCAGGGGGTGGGGCTGGCTGGCATGTGGTGCTGGGGGATTGAACCGCGGTCCCTGATGCTTTGCCAAGCTTGTTCTAAGTAGGTGCCTTAGACCACTGAGCCATCTCTCCAGCCCCCAGTCCTTCATTTGTATCCCTTTTTTTTGTTTAGCTTTGTCAGAGAAAGATATTCCATTGTCATTTAAATATTGTAGGTACATGAATTCAGCAAAATATTCCAATATAGTCCAGTAGTCCATAATAGTAGTGGGTTATCCGTAGGACTGGCAATGTCAGAAGTTGTTGACTTGAGCCTTTTACAGCTCAGTATATTAATATGGCTTTACTTCATGGGATCAAGAGCCAAAGTTATCTTGAGTTCTTTAGAAAAAATAGCTATTTTTACTTGTAACGTTGTAACTGACCTAACATTGTCCTATGAGGTAAATTTCTCAGCATATTGTTAAGCATAACCTATCTAGCCTCCACCGTAACACTGGAGCCAAGAGAGAGACAATATCTAAATCTCAGAGAGGAGATTTTCCCCACAGTGCTGGAGTCTGCTTACCTGGTCACCCCAATTACGTCTTTATACACACTGATTCATGATTTCTGACTAAAAACGTCCATGGACCTTCTTCCAAGACACAAGGACCCTCTTTCAGGCTAATTTAGACCCATGTTCCTAGGCCATGGGCACAAGTTTGGCTCAGAATATATTCTTATTTCCTTTGAAGCAGAGTTGTATGCCAATAACAAGAATTTTCAGGGTTATACTTTTAAAGTTCTCATTAAATATAAGAGCAGAATTAACTTATGCTCCCTAATTCTTCCAGCTCCTACTCAATAACTGTGCTGCAGGGTATTATATTACTCTTCCAACTACCAAATCTACAGCTTGCTTGCATCTTTTTTTTTTTTTTTTTTCTGCTGTTACTATCTCCTAACAAAAGCTGATCCTTTTTTGTCTGCTCTGAATCCTGTCTCCTGACACCTTGGGCTTCTTCATCATTTGATCATCTGTCCTCTCTTCTTCAACATTACTGTTTTTCTCTCAACTGAATTAACAGCATTCAGACATGCTCTACTATCTTCCAAATATTAAACAAAACTTTCCTTAAAGTTTTTAAAGAGCAGTAATAGCTAATACACACAAAGGGAACAGTAACAGAAAAAAAAGTCATTGTTTTGCAACCCTAACCTAGTCAACAGTCAGTGACTGCAAAAGCCACTAAGTGAAAGGTTGAAGGTTGATAGGGACCTTTAATAGATGGATCAAGGATGACATCATCTAAGCCCACTGATTCATCTTAAAGTCACAAAGAATAAGACAACTAATAATTATTTTTTTCCGGATATGTTATAAAAGAAAGTATACAGCATTACTTATGGAGGATTCTTATCAAAAACCGATGAAATTTTAATTAAGTATCTACATTTAATTGTCAGTTTTTGTAAAACACAAAGTATACAAGAATAGACTGACAGCTCAAGGATATAATCAGCTAAGAACTACAATGTGTATTATCTTGTGACAAATGACTCAGCTACTTCAATAAATGGCTTTGCTAACTGTGTTAAGATTAAGTTCACGTGCACACATACTTCTAATAGATGACCATTCTTTTTACATATTTTAAAAGGTAGCATGATTTACATATTGTCTCTCTCTCCACCCCCAATGATTCATGTATTGGAGGCATGGAACTTAGTGTGGTGGAGGGAGGTGACAGACCCTTAAAGGAGAGGCCTATTTGGAGGTCTTTGGGTCATTTGGGATATGCCTTTAGAAGGGATGGAGGTGCTTCTGGTGGGAGTCTGGTTAGCACTAGTTAGTGAGATGGTTGTTACAGGAGCCAGACCCTGCTCCTACCCAGTTTCTCTCATGGTCATCAGCCATGAGGTGGTGCTACAAAGAAAGAGCCTTGCCTGAGTGTAGCATGTTGCTTAGATGTTCAGTATCCAAAACTGTGAGATAAATAAAACTATTATTTTTCACTTTTTTTTCCCAAAGTGGATGATAGATATTGAGATGTAGGAAGAAAATGTTCAGGTGGGAAGGAATGGGGTGGGGGGAAGGAAGAAGGGAAGGGAGGGAATAGAAATTGAAAAATAAAAAATTGAAGGAAATTAATAGAAACCAAGTTTTCTAAAGGGAGAGAAAAAGAAAGGTTGAAGGGAATAGAAAAAAATTAAGACGTATTATGTACAGGTACAGATTCCCTATGACGAGTGTAATCATTATGTATGTCAAAAGTATACCAATAAAATTAATTTTCCAAATAAACCCTTTCTTTATAAAGTTAGCATGTCTCAAGGTATTTCATCATAATTACAAAATTGTATGTCTTCTGATTTGAGTGAGACACAAGTAGTAACAAAAAGACCAAGGAAAAATTTCAGAATCTATATCCCCAAGATTTTGTAACTTAAGAAGACTAATATCATAGTCATCCTAATAGAGCTAATCATAATTTGGCCATGCCATTTCTAGTAATAACATCAGATTAACATCATTCACAAAAACATTACATTCAAGGTAGTAGTAAGAGGCCAGCCTCTGAAGTCAGAAGCTGGATTTGAATCTGGGGCAGGGCTGGTGTAGCATGTGGTGCCAAGGATCGAACCACAGTCCCCTGAGTCTGCCTAAGCTTGCCTAAGCAGGTGCTTCAGACTGCTGAGCTATCTCACTGGCCCTGGTTTCTTTCAGTTTCTAATTAAATTATCTTGGACAGTTTGCTTAATTTTCTAAACTTCAATTGTTTTATATATAAAATTGGAGTAAAAACAATGCTTGCTTTTCTGCAGATTAGTAGTATATATAAAGTGCTTAGTAGTAAAGGGCAAATAATAACTTCTCAATATTATTTGTAACATTATTGTTAGGGAGCAGTAAAGTCAGGAAAAAGGAAATTAGATGGAAGGATCAGAAAAAACTCTAAATGTGCCCTTAAAGCTATCACAACAAAATATAGGAAAAGCTGCAGAGGGACACGATTAGTGACAAATCAGAGGGAGAACAAAAGATGTGAAGGTCATTTGTATGGGATACTTTTCTGCATGGGGAAAAGAGACATAGTGTGAAGTCAAAAGATAAAATGCAGGCCGGTCATATAACTCAGCAGACTAAACTGCCTGCTTTAGGCAGAGCTCAACAACTAGGGTTTGACCTGGGGTATGTCATATGGGCCCTGCCCCTGGGGCATGCTGAGATAGTGATTGAGACTGGGTGTGGTAGCGTGTGCCTGAAATCCCAGCACTTGGGAGGCTCAAAACAAGAGGATCACTACCAGTCCAATCTATGTAGTGAAACCCTGTAGACCCTGTACTAAATACATTAAAAAAAAAGTAAATGAAAAAGAAAAAAATGATAAAGTCAAAAGATAAAATGCAATCTGGGAAAAATATATGTGTCATACTAAAAGAAGGACTACTTTTATTCATAGGAGAAGGAGCACTCATAGGAAAAAAGTACAAATACCAACAACTTAATGGAAAAATACAAATAATAGTTTTTAGAAAATTAAGCCTCCTTAGGGTCAGCCAAATAGCTCAGTGGATTAAAGCACTTGCAAGCAGGTGCAGGGGATAGGGGTTACAACCCAGGGCCTGCCTTGCCGGCCCCGTCCCTGGGGCACGCTGAGACAGCAATTGAGACTGGGTGTGGTGGCACACACCTGTAATCCCAGCTCTTGGGAGGCTATAAACAGGCAGATCACTACGAGACTGATCTAGTAGTGAGACCCTGAACGCCCTGTAAACTCTTCTCTAAAATAAAAAAAAAAAAAGAAAAAAAAAAAGAAAATTAAACCTTAATCATAAGAGAAATACTAACTTTTCTTATAAGATACTATTTTCACTTCTCAGCCTGGCAAAATATCAAACTTTTTGATGAGATTTTTGAATGCATGATAAAATAGGTATTTTTTTCAAATATTGCAAGTGGGATATAAATTATATACTCTCTACTAATATACAATGTGGATGTATTTATGAAAATTCTAAATGAATTCATTGGCCAGGAGTGGTGGTACATAGCTGTAATTCCAGTACTCTGGGTGGCTGAGGCATGAAGACTAGAAGTCTGAGCTCACTAAGCAACTTAGTGAGACCCTGCCTCAATATTAAAATACATACATACATACACATAAATAAATATTAAAAAGGGATGGTAACGTAGATCAGCATGAAGGCTCTGAGTTCCATCCCCTGTATTGCAAAAACAGCAACAACCACAAAACACAAAAATACTTGTGACCCTCAATTTCTGGGAATTTATTCTGTAGATTTTGTCACATCTGAATAAATGGCCTGTGTTAAAATGCTGTCATTGTAGCATTGTAGCAATCATGAAAGAATGGAAATAACCTAAATATCTGTTAACTAGTGGAGTTAGTGGAGTAGTTAACTGTATTATGATTGCTATCTTGGAATATTATGGAGTGATATGACAGAATAATGCAGATTTTTACTATATACATTCATATATGTTATGATCAGGCATGGTGGCACACATATGTAGTCCTAGTACTCGAGAGGCTGAGACAGGAGGACTGCTGTGAGCCAGAGGTCAGCCTGGGCTACATAGTGAGTTCAAGGGCAGCTAGAACTCCATTGTGAGTCTCTCTCTCTCTCTCTCTCTCTCTCTCTCTCTCTCTCTCTCTCAAAAAGTCTCAAAAGACTCATGTATTCAGAGGAAGGACTTTTGGAAGGTGACTGAATCATGAGAGCTTTAGGTAGGGTTGAGGAAGCAGGTCACTGAGGGTTCAGTCTGGAAGTATGCATCTTTCTCTCCCTCTCCCCCCAATTCCTGGCTCCACGAGGTTAGCAGCTTTCCCCTAGCACACCCTTCCACTATCTTGTTTCGGCCTTGCAAGGGCCTAAAGCAATGAAGGCAGCTGACCACTGAACTAAGAGCTAAACTAATCTATGACTAAGAACTATGAGCCACACTAAACCTTTCTTCATCTAAGTTGTTTTTCTTACATATTTTATCACAGCAAGAAAATCTGACTAACATAGTATTCATAGCCTTGATCAGTGATGGTGAATCTTTTAGAGCTTTCAGTGATACAGACAGCCCATGATGGCATGTGTGCCATACGTTCACCACCACTGGTCTAGATCAAATGTATGTGGACACTGGAAACTGTGCTACTTAAAAATCCAAGGTGAATACTTAGTTGACCAGAAGACTGAGTGGGAGAAAGCCTGATTTTTCATTAAGTGTCCTTATGAACTCAGTTATCCTACATAAAACAATCATTCTAAAACACTTAAGTTTTCTCCTGGGCCAAGTGTATAGGTAATGCAACTGGACACAAAATACTTTAATGTGTTCCATCTATAACCTACAGCATTTTTAATAGAACAATATGAAGAAATGATTTGGAAGAAAGCAGAGACATGGCTTTTTATGGAGATTCTTGGGCTAGGAAAAAACAAAATAAAATGCTTACGAGTGATCCAAGAATTAATTTGGGTCTTATCTGTTTTCTTTTTCCTTTTTTTTTTTTTTTAATAAGGAATCAAACTCAAGACCTTGTGCTTGCCAGGCAGGCACTGTGCTGTTGAGCTATATCCCCAGCCCCGTTCCTTAATCTTTATCTGCAATTGTGAAATCAATTTCTCTCTCTCTCTCTCTCTCTCTCTCTCTCTCTCTCTCTCTCTCTCTCTCTCTCGTCATTGTTTCTTTCTTTTCTCCTCTCCTCTCCCTCTCCTTCTCCCCCTCCCTCCCTCCCTCCCTCCTCCTCCTCTTCCTCCTCCTTCCTCTCTCTTTCTCTCTCTCTTTCTCAACAGGGCCTCGCTAAGTTCAGGCTGGCCTTGAACTTCCTATGCAGCCCAGGCTGGCTTTGAACTCACAACAATCCTCCTGCCTGAGCTTCCCGAGTGCTGAGATCACAGGTGTGTACCACCATTCATAGTCATGAAATCTTAAAAAAAAAGTACTGAATATTAAAAGATTTTTTCATAAACTTTTTTTTTTTCCAGAACTGGGGATTGAATTCAGACCCTTGCGCTTGCCAGGGAAACCCTTATTCCACTGAGCCATCTCCCCAGCCCCCTCATAAACTTTTTGATAGCAACATCAGACTTAATCTAAATGGATATGGTCAAAAAATGTTTCCTGAGCCAGCATGAGACTCTATTCACAGTTTATTCCAAATACTATGAATAATGCATTATGCTGATCCTCATATGGTATATGTACCACGCTATATTTTTTAAAAAGTGTATTTTGAAATATATTTGGCTTTAAGAGTTTTAGATGAGGGATTACAGACCTGTATTACTGTTTCTCTTGGTTATCAGTTCAAGTTGTCTTTATATTACTGTCACTAACAGAAAGAACATTCTGAAAGCTGTATTATCCTCTTCAACAATTCCCAGCAAAGTTGATTAGTTGCCAGCTCTTGGCTTTTTGTTGTTTTATGGGGGGTTTTGGTAAAAGACCAGTACTATGCAAACAATGTGCTTGATCTCAGGATTTAGAATTTTGACATAGAAAGCAAATTTGGGCAAACTTGATAATTTGTGCAATGAGAAAAACTGAACTCATAAGAAAGTTCTTTTGTTCTTGGCATTATAGCAGGAGCTATACACATATTAAGAAACATCATCTCTGTTCCCTTTGGCTATACTTTCAGATACTGGAAAACTTAAAATATTTTATTTTCTAGCATCTTAGCTACTTTGTAAAATTATGATGTTAGATAATGACAATTTAGTATAAAATGTTTTCTACAGAACAGTAACTTTCTACTAATCATGAATGAAAGCCTACTGTAATATTGCTGGGAGGTGCATGACACATGAAATGAAATGTATATATCTAACCTGCATTGCTATGTAGGTTGTGGTCAAAGAATGTAACCTGCTAGGCTCCAGAAAGAAAAGCAGTAAGCAAAAAGGTAATATGGATAAATGTAATTTATAACCTTTATATGAAATTAACAGAAAGAACCTTCTGAAAGGTTTTTTCTTTCTCTCCTTCCCCACACATATATACCATTCGTCTTTGTGGTGTCACAGGCTACTACTTTTTGTTGTAAATAGAACCAGCTGTTCAAGGCTACTGTAGTGAAGACAGGTTGGGCTGAAGACTAACATGTTCTGCCTGCCCTCAGTACAACAATTGAAACTGGGAGATTAAAATTGGTTGGGAACAGGATGAAACAAGAGTTCTTGGGAAGAGAACTGAGATTCTAAAGCAGATTACACCCCACTTCATTCTGGTCACAGAGGATTGGAGAGAAAATCATGAAAGAAGAAACTATCTAAAGAGTTAATCTACTTTCTTTTTTAAATATAGGTAGTTCCAGAAGAACCATTTTTTAAATGGTTTGTTGGTCAGGATTATCAACTGAGAGACTGTGTTCCTAATTCTGTATATGGCTGCATGTCTGGGTGAATGAATACATGATCTCCAATTTGGTACGTGAAGTAAAAATTAGACATAGGGGTCTGGGAGATGGTTCAGTGGAATAAGCGCTTCCCTGGCAAGCGCAAGCGCCTGAGTTCAATCCCCAGTTCCACAAACAAAACAAAACAAAACAAAACAAAACAAAACAAAACAAAACAAACAAACAAAAACCCCCTAAAAATTAGACATAAAGGAATCTTCAAACTTTTGGGAAAAACCATGTCAATAATACACAGTGTGTATCCTGGAAGAGGCACTAGGTCAACTCCCCTATTAAATGTAAACTGGAACACTGCAGGTGAAACTGCTCATGTGTGTGCTGGGAATGAATGTAAAGCATGTTGGGCTGGCTCTCTGGTGTCCAGAACACTCTCCCAACAAGACTAGGATTGTACTAGGATTGAGCTCAGGACCTTTTCCCTGAGCTACACTATATACCAGCCCTTTCTTCTTTGAGACAGGGTCTTACTAAATTGCCAGGCTGGGCTCAAACTTGCAATCTTTTTGCCATAGTCTCCCAGAGTACTGGGATTACAGACATGTGCTACCACATGTGACAAGCAAGTTTCTTAAGAAAGAAAAAGGAGGGGGAGGAAAGAGGGAAGGAAAGAAGGGATGGAGAGAGGGAGAAAGGAAACTAAAACAAAACAAAAAGTAGGAGCACAGGAAACTGTATCTGACTTGCAGGCCTAACATCTGTTAATATGCTCACTGATGCTAGGAAAATTAGAACAATTCAGCAGAAAAAGAAGAAAGGAAAGTGAATAAACAAAAGCAAGATAGCCAAGTATGTGGAAATACTTTGATTATTGTTAAACAAGGGAAGGATAAAGCAGATAACAATAGGGAAGAAAACAGTTTTTTTCATTTTATGTATTCGTTCAGGGTCTCATTACGCAGCTCGGGCTAACAGATCCTCCTGTTTTCAACCTCCCCAGTGCTGGGATTACAGGTGTGAACCACCATGACTGGACTTGGTCACTGGCTCACTATGCCCCAGGTGTGGGGCTGGAACACAGGCCTGGGGATCAAACCCTGGTCCCTGTGCTTGCCAAAGAAGGTGCTTAGTCCACTGAGTTATCTACTGAGTTATCTCCCTGGCATTATCAAGACAGAAAGACCAACTGGGTATTTTCCAGTGCTCTGGCTGTAAAAGCACAACAGAACAGAACAGATCAGATCCCAAGTTCAGAAACATCCACCACCTATTCCAGTTTGGAGCAATTCAGAAAACTGAATGATAAGGAAGAAGCCAGTGAATCTGCTACTCAAACACAAGAGGCATCAATAAGAAAGACTGAGTGTGATGAAGACTCATGCAGCAGTCAGGGTCTCCTGGCTCCTTACAGTGCTCTAGGCTGGCAAAGTGATTGAAGCTAATACTTATTTGGGTAAAAATCAATGATAAGTGGAATGAAAAGGGTAAAAGGAGTGAATAAGTGGGTGTGTTGACATGAAAACCCAACACTATTTTGGTATGTCACAAGAGGCTCAGAATAAGAGAATAATATTCTTTCTCAGCTCAAATGCTGATGCCTACAAGGGTGAGGTAGTGTGATTTGCCAATGCCACTTCTACTCTGGAAACTGCCAAAGTAGAATGGCAACCTATAAATTGAATACCACTCTCCAAGAAATGCCTTTTATTATTATTGTTTTTGTTATTATTATTCCTGACCAGGAAGATTTCATTTAATCATTTCTTCCTCTGTAAAATTCATTCTAATTGCTTGAATATTTTTAAAATATATTTTATACACTTTCATACATATTTAATACACATTTCTCATCTCAAAATAGGAGTTATTTTTGCAACAGACATTTTATATCAGTGATTAAATTTCTGTACAGATCTAAGTGGAAACTATCATACTATAGCATTCCTAAGACAAATTATGAGAGAAACATGTATATTCTCATGCCAAAAATCAATCCTGCTAATGGGACAGTCTAGTTAATTTTATTTAGCATATCTAATTCCTATCTACTTATTTATTGATGGAATGGCAACATCAGGAGTTTTTATTTTATAATTTAAAAATAATCACCTAGGGTCAGGGGTATAGTTCAGTGGCAGAGTACATGCTTAGCATGTATGCAGCCCTGGGTTCAATCCTCAGCAGCAAACAAAGCAAAACCAAAACAACAGCACTGACAACATGAATTACAAAAACCTCAGCAAAACAAACAAACAAAAGGAGAAAGAAAAAGCCTTAAAGAAATAAAGTGCATAAAGCAAATCAAGGACTGGAAGGAAATATCCTGAATACCAAAATATTGACAGTGACATATACCATGTATATAAAGTAGGAAGGATTATAGGTAATTTAAACAGTGCTTTACAAAATCTTAAGTACCACTGCATTAGTCCTAAACAAACATAAGCACAAAGAGATTGCTGCCAAATCACTGCTGCTAGTTTCTTTAAACAACTCATTCATTTCAGTTGGGTGTGGTGGCCCATGCCTGTAATTTCAGCTACTGGGGAAGGTGAGACAGGAACATCCCAAGTTCTAGGCCACCCTAGGCAACACAGCAAGATCTCTTGAAATAAAAAAGAACTAGGGATACAGCTCATTGCTGGAGGGGTTGTCTTGTATGGGTTTAATTCCTAGTACTACAAAATTAAACTAAACCAAACCACAACACAAAAACAAACAAGCAAAAACAAAACAAAACAAACAAACAAAAAAAAACAACAACAAAAAACAAAAAGCCACAAAACAACAAAGCAATACTTCTTAGTTTAATTCTTGAACCAATCCTCTGTAACCACTGTACACAGTTCTCTAAACAGGGGTCACAGCTCATATGGAGAGGTGAATGCTGGTTTCCCATGTCAAAGCTATTTATTTACATTCAGCAGTTTGAATGTGTCTTTGGAACCATGGGCTGAAGATAGTGGCAAGAAAGTAAACTTGAAATAGTTTACTGTAGACCATAATGTAGTCTACAATAAAGTAGTCCATAATTTCTGTAAAGGCTACATTAATGAATTAGAATTTTAGGTTATGGTACTAAGCGCTAATTCTGTGGTATCTTTGAATTCAGTTAGTTTTCTGATATGAAAAACTTCTGTGCATGGGATTTTTATTTCATTAAAAATTTCATTTTAACCAAATATCTAATTCAAATAATAAGATACCTTTTTTTTTTTTTTTCTGGAACCAGGGATTGAACTCAGATCCTTGCACTTGCCAGGGAAGCACTTATTCTACTGAGCTATCTCCCGGCTCCAAGATACCTATTTTGTTTCTGCAGCATCTGCTATTAATCTATTTTAGATTTATATTGGCAGCTTTCTCTACATTTCCCTCTTCCTTCCAAATGCTATGTGGAGAATATATATATTATAACAAGCACTGGTTAGCTTAAAAATATTTTGGCCCTAAGTCTGATGGCCTTTATATACTCAAAACATTTTTATATATACAAACATATCCTGTGTTTCAATCAACAAACTCTTGATAATCTCTGCTAATAAAACACTAACAAATGTTAGTAGAGTTTATTTTATCCTCTTTTGAGCCTTGGTCTTTACTTACTCCTACAGAAAACTATAGTAGCTGAAAGCAATCCTTTTAAAAACTTTCTCCTCAAACAACAGCTTTTTTTGTGACAAGATTTTTACTTGTCTATACAGATCTCACATGGATCAACTAAACTTTTTTTCCATCTAGAGTAGGATATAGGGATTTACCTTTTATTCAACAACATGAACAGAGGAAACACAAGATTGTGGTCTGCAGGGCGTAAAATTAAAATGTTCACATTGATATAAAAGATAAGATGCAAATAATGATACAATGTTGTAATTCTTCCATGAAATCCTTTGAATAAAAGCCAGTGCCATGTGAACTGCAGTTTGTTCATGAATAGAAAACATTTTGCTATTCACAAACATACTTGTAACCAAACGGATGAAATAAATACTGAAGTTGGGAAAAGTTTCCTTTCAATATCTAATATTACAACCGAGCAGGTTTGGAAAGGGGGTAGTAAGTTGCACCTGGATCCTACTGTATTTTCTTTCTGTTCCCATCATACAAGTTGGTGTTGAGCCCTGTCTTGTTTTTTGCCTAGGTTTGGCCTGTTAATGGTTTGCTAGAAGTCTTGGGGTTGTGTTCATGTTAGAAGCCTTTTGTGGTTGTAATTTCTTTCTACATTCTTGGATTCACTGCTGATCTCAACTAGCTTTGTGACATGTGGGTCAATTAGGTGACCCACTTGCTCCAGAAGCCCCCTGTCCATGCAATGGAGGGCATAGAAAACATCAAAGCAGAGAGGTGTCCCTGAATACTGGACCACTGAACCCTGGGATGAGGGAAAACAAAAAATATTCTTATTATGGGAATTCTGGAAGATAAAGGTGTTAAAAACCTGTCACACACACACACACACACACACACACACACACACACACACACACAGCCAAAATGAGAATCTCAAAGAACCCCAATTAGGTTTAACTCCAACAGGCCTTATTCTTGTGCTTTCAGACCCAGCCCCTCTGAAAACCACACAGAATGGGTCTCGCTCCTCACTACAGGGAGAGGTGCCAATGAGCATCACATCCCCTATAGCCTGAGCTTCCCTGCTGCTTAAACTTCTCAAATGGTTTACAATTTAACCTTCTTTTTCTGCAGGACTGTCCCAACTACTTCCTGTGGCATGTCCACAGGGACCCTGACTGACGGTTATTCTAAGAATTTTTATTCTAAGAGTACCTTAACCCAAAACAATAATCCCCCTTTCAAGATGGCTCCTGGGCATGTCACTCTAAAATATGGTGAGTTCTACAATGATTTTCTCCAAAAAATAATCTGTCATACATGAGTTAGCTTGAGATCAAATCCTCACGCTGGATTTATGGCTTGCAATCACCACAGATTTCCCCTCTTGCCAGGACTGCCAGTTCACTGCACCCCTACCTTTTGAAGTCAGGGTCTCCTCATTTGAAGGGCCCGAGTTATGACTGTAGACTACTCTACATTCCTGAGTTGCCTTTCTGTTTCTCTGTGATTTTTAGCTTTCCCGATTCCTGGAGTTCTTCCTCTCTTCCCCCCACCCCCACCGTGGAATACAGTATCTCCTTTCTGACTCTAAATCTGACTTGTAGGGCCATGGAGATGGCTCAATAGAATAAGCACTTCCTTGGCAAGTGTAAGGGCCTGGGTTCAATCCCCGGTTACACACACACACACACACACACACACACACACATACACACACACACACAAATCTGACTTGTAGAGGCATCTAGATACTTCTGTTTTGACATTTTCACTTGGAACTTTACATTTGTAGAACTGTCTCTTTGTCTTGCACTTTTGATGTTCTGTGATACACCTTGGTGAAGATCTGTTTTAGTTAAACCTAATTGGGGCTCTTTTTTAACTGACCTCGCTTTGGCTTTTTTTTTTTCCCCCCTCGAACAGGTTTTTAATGCCTTCATCTTCTAGAATTCTCATAAGAATGCTTGTTTGCTTAATGGTCTTCTGTCAGTCTCAGTTTCTCCTCCTGTTCCTCCTTCTCCCTTCTTGCATTTATCCTCCTTATTTTCCTTCTTTTTGTTTGAATGAGTTACTTTGGGTGCCAATCTGAGTCTAGCCTGAGTTATTCCAAAATTTTATGAGACTATATTTTAAAATAAAAATAAAAAAGCAGGGGATGTAGATCATGGTAAGGGGTCTGGTTTCACATAAAATACTGCCAAAACAAAAGACAAAACAAAATGAAACAAACAAAATAAAACACCTATTCTCAAATTTAGAAATCTTTTTGTTTGTTCTTTATCTGTAGTAGGATCTAATTTATAATTTCTTTGAAATTTTCAGTTCTGAGACTTCTGATCTTTTTATCTCATTGATGGATTGATTATTCATGTCTGTATGTTTTTCTCTTTTTTGTGTCTTTTAATCTGTATTGTCTTGAATCTCACTGAATTTCTTTAGAAAAATTGTTTTGAATTCTTTTTCAGGTATCTCATACATTTCCTTCAAATAAAGTTCTATGTTTTTGGAGAGTTATTTTCTTTTGGATGTGTCATGTTTCTTGTGCCTTTACATTGATATCTCCGCATCTTGTATAATATGTATTTCTTCTACTTTTATGAAGTAGGTTTGGTAGGAAAGGATTTTTTTTTTCATATACAGAGGAAATAGGATCCCAGTTAGATAAGTGCTTTGGTTTTGGTTAAAGGCTCAAAAGGGTAGTCTTTGCATGATTTATTTGATGTTAGCAGTCTATAAATGTCTCAAGACTCTATAAACTGTAGCAGTTCATGAAAGTGGCTGTATGACTTTGCAGTGGATGTATGCTTCTAAAATTGTGTTCCTGCAGGCTGCACAGAGTACAGACTTGCTGGCATTGGACCATATGGTAGCAGCTGCAACAGTCTCAGTAGTACAGGATATGAAGAAGTCTGCCTGGCCCCTTCAGGAAGGCACAGGTGGTGACAAGGCTTCTGATGCTCACAGCCACAGTTCTTGAGTCATAGGTCAGGATGGGAACCTTTCCAAGTCACTGGCAGAAAATCACAGGTAGTATTGGGGACAGTGGAACTGATAACTGTTGATTCAAGGTTCTGGTACATAAAGAAGAAAAGTACAGTTGGTACTGGGGCTTTCATGGAACTTTGGGATCATGAAGATACTTTCCACAGATTCCAAGTGGCACCAAGACTTTTGGCTTTAGCAACTGTAATATGAAGTCTGTAAGCTACACAAGACTATTCATTAGGTCATTAAGAGCATGTGCAGTAGTGTCTGGGCTTGGTGTAGGACACGGGGGCAAAAATGGTGCTGAGGGTAGTGCCTCTGGTATGTGAGGCCCTACAGCTGCACAGCATGGGTGGTAATGTCCCCAAGGTCATGTGGGGAAAACTCCAGCAAGGACGAGGCTTATAGTATTGCAGTTATTGTTCTGGAGTTTAAGAACATGAAGAGGCCCTTTTCTTAAGAACATGAAGAAGATTAAGTCTGAGTGATACTGGGGTTTTCTTCATCAATAGCTGCAGCCCTGAAGTGACAGCTGAGAGGGAGATTGTCCTTAAACCTGCCTGGAGAAGACAGGTGTTGGTGACCACTGGGGCCACTAGCACTCACATTCCTAAAGTTAAGGGGCTTTGTTGGGGGCTTTTCTGGCTCCTGATAAATAAAGTTGGTGAATCCAATTTTTACAATAGTGGCTTCAGTCTTGAAGTTGTGGGCTGGGGAGATGACCTTCCCTAATTCCTGTGGGGTGAGCAAGGGTGGTACTTGGTAAAAGTTGAAAGATTTATATCATCTGTACAGAAACCAGAGCATACAGGAGTAGTATTTGAGCTTGTAGCTATGGTAGCTGGCACTCAAGTTTCAGGATGAGGGCAGCTGGTCTTTACTCGGTGAAGTATAAACCAGTCCAAAGGCTCTGACAGGTTCAAGGGTTTGGCTGCTGGTCTTAAAGTCAAGGTGGAATCTTGCCAAGGCTGCTGGTAGTTTAGGTTTTGGAGGTTAGGGAAGGTCCAAAGTAAGTAACTTCTCTGGAGCAATAGAGTCACTTTTATATTTATTTATTTATTTAATCATGGCAAAACTGGGGATTGAACCCAGGACCTTTGTGCTTGCCAGGCAAGCACTAATTCTACTGAGCTATCTCCCTGGCCCCTAGAGTCACTTTTTAAAACAATCAGTTCCCTGAACTAAATTTAAAGTTTGTAAGCACTAAGTGAATTTCTCCTGCAGTCTGAGTGCTGCTGGTACGCTGTTATGAACACTTTTCCACTTATGTTTTACCAGCAGTTTTGAGATTCCTGCTCATATGGGGAGCCAGTACTAAAGTTCTGAACCACTTTGTTCTTTTCTATAGGTTGCCTTTTTGTCTGTGCTGACTAGGGTTCCCATCACTTCTTTGCTAATTTTTAGAGTTCTCTGTCATTCTTTGAAAATTCTCTTTTGCTGCTCTGACTTCTCTGTGGCTCCATACTGCCATATTCAACATAAGCTTTTCATATAAAAGACCGTTATTATTAATAAGTCTTAGCAATTAACCTACAAGTATAACAATTTAGAACCATGAGTGGGGTTGTTCAGGTTTTTTCACTGCAGGCTTTTCAATACAGTCTGATGATCCCTTGGGGATAGGATGGATGACAATGCCTAAAAGAACTTGCCAATGGCAAGGTAGAAATAACAAAGGGAAAATGTTGGCCTGCTGGAGTCAGTGAGAAGATGTGAAGCTCCAAAGCAGAAGCTTCCAAATGTGTGTCTCTGGACCAAGTACTTCAGAGTTAATTTGGAAACACAAAAATACACATCATTCCTGAGATCCTGATTCAGTTAATCAAAGGCCAGGGCTAGAAACAGGTACAAAAGGGAAATTAGATGGAAATTGGAGGGAATTAAACACTTTTAGAATTTTAAAAAAGAACTAATTAGAAGGATAAAATCCATCATTAATAATTTTCAGTGAACCACAAGTGAATCTAAAAATAGATGTCTTAAGAACACAACCTGAAATCTTAACTATCAACTAGCTAAGAATTTTACTCCCCATCCTACTCTACTTAGAAGAGAAATAACACAGGGTACATCTCAAGACATCAGAAATACTTGTTAACAGTTTCTCACCACTGTGTGAACTTGTGAGGTTCTATAATTATGGTCACTATTTATGGACCACTTAGCCATATTCCAAGATAGTACTAAGTAATTTACACACACTATATTGCTTAATCATTATGACATGCCTATGAGAGAGAGGTTATTATTTCCATTTTATAAAGTAAATGAAATAGTTTGTTCAAAGTCACATAGATAGCATTCAAACCTAAGTCTATAAACCTACGTGCTATAATTATTATACCTGGGCGTTTAACTGTTATAACTGTTTCTCAGAGCTCTTCTTTCTCGTAGTGAGGATTAGGCAAAAATGCAAAAAGTAATTTTTATAAAAGCATTATAATGCCTAGAAAAGTGCGAGCACCTTAAAGTTTCTTAAAATTGAAGTACAAGCAATTTGATGAACTTGGAGGCTAAAATCTATGAAATGATTATAGAGATTGGCAACTCTGAATAGATACTACAAATCATAAAGTTTTCTAAATTCAGTAGACAAATCTAGGAAAGATAATCCTCACCCATTACTGGACTGACAAAGAATAGTATATTATGTCATATAGGGCAAGGATGATGTTAGGCTTTTGCATCTACTTAGAACAACTGAGCATAAAATTCTGAAATGTGTTTGTCCCCTACAAATGTATTCTTGTTTGTACAAATTATGTTAGTGGTATACCACTGCTGTCAAACATTTGGAAAATACGTAAAGATATGACAAATAGCCAAATTACAATATCAGCACAATACCATGACGTAGATAAAAGCAATTATTTTTTCATCAAACATGTAAGAATTTGTTGTCATTCAGGTGGTCTTGGTGGTAATGTAGCTGATGGCAGGGAATTCAAAGTTATCAACTTGGCTAGATGACAACTCTTCAAAGGTGCACTTTTCACCCATCTAGTTAAATGTGAAAGACAGGCATATATATAACTTCATATTTTATTTTACATATTGAATGAATTCTGTGTTAAGTTACTTTTCTTGTTGCTGAAACAAAATACCTGACATCCAAAGTGAAAGGTGGAAAGGTTTATTGTGATAGTTCTTGGCCTGGTAGCTTGCATTTTAAAGAAAATCATGAAAGATCTGAGAAGAAATTGTGTACTATTTTGAGACTAAATTAATAGTTGTGAAATTTTATGTCACTTATATGTACATATCAATACATTCTATACACACCTAACACAACAGTTGGTATATAACAGATGTTCTGTGAATAACAGCCGATATAATTATAAATGGTAATGATTCATGTACTGTATTACATAGGGGAAGTGGGGCCTGATTTATGTTTGTCACAGACCCCTACTAGAGGTTTGAAATTTTTATTCCTCTCCACAATTTCCTCAGCTGGACATGTGAGAGAATCTCATTAAGCATTTAATAACATTTATACAAATGTATAGGGGAAAAGTTTAACTTAAAGATTTTATTATAGTTAGGATTCTGGGCACAAATTCAAGAAAGCATTGTAATTTTGCTGTTACATGAATCCTAACACCTTCTCTGTGTAACTCAGTTTCTTCCTTTACAGTTAAAAAATCAAATGCTTATGCTTAAATGTAAGGTGGTCTGATTTTTCTTTTTTTACCCTGAACTAGAATATTGTAGTTCACTGCCTATCCTTTAAAACCAAATCCCAATGTTAGTGATACAGAAGAATAAAAAAACCAAGAAACCTAAACAGTGAACTTTGGGATTACAAAAGCTGGATTCAAGTGTTTTTGCTTTCATATTATGTGACTTTGGTTAGTCTTTCTCAGTCTTTCCTTATTTCCTCATTGTTAAGTGGGATATTCTTACTACTTATCCCATACGTTCTGGTGTAATTTAAATCAAGGAATAAATGTTAAAAGCATTTATTCGAATGTACAATACTAAGAAGAATAATTAAAATTTTTAGATTTTGTGAGTAGTATTATCAAAAACATGTTCTTGTGTAGGTAGGCTTTGGACCTTGACCCCAAAAAGCCCAACCAACCAACTAACCAACAAACAATTACACTAGTTAGGCACGATCTGGAGATATATGCTTTCTCTCGTCACATCTTACAATGTAACAGCTAAACCTCAGTTCACAGGTATCAGCATATATAGTTACATAGGTATTGTTTTATCTAGATCTTAACCATCTAGCAGAAAAGTATAAAAATGAGGTATAAAAAATAAAGCCATATTAATATACTGAGCTGTAAAAGGCTCAAGTCAACAACTTTTGTCATTGCCAATCCTATGTATAATCCACTACTATTATGGACTACTGGACAATATTGGATTATTTTGCTGAATTCATGCACCTACAATATTTCAATGGCAATGGAATACCCATCTTTAACAAAACTAACAAAAAAAAAGGGGATACAGAGGAAGGACCATTTTGTATTTGTATATACAAAATAGGACAGATATACAGCTACTTTCTCTTAATTCAATGAGTAGAAAGATTTGCATTAATAGTACTTGGACAGGATATCATCTCTGCATCTTGTACTATGAATAACCACTAAGAAGATAACAATATGCAATGTATTGATTATTGAAACTGTCCTATTAATCGGTTTTGAAACTGTCTCATTGCTGTTTCTCAATAAAATTAATTAAAAAATCCCAGCTAAACCTCTTCCTATGAGTCCAGAAGAAGAAAGAAAAGAGTTTTTAGGAGTCTTTCCTTTGAGGGACTGAGAATTTAATCCTGTTGGCTTGGGCCTGGTCTTTGCTTCTGCTTATCAGTTTGGAAAAATCACTGAGTTGTCATAAGTCTGAGAAATAGAAACTGGATTAGTATTTGAAAAAGTGGCAAGATTTCGATTGCACTAAACAATCTCAAAAGATACTACCTTCATTTTAATATTAAAATGTATCCATTAAAATTTTGATATTGTGCTTTTAAATACATTGTTCCAAAATTCAGTGTACACTTCCAAGGGATATAAATCTAAAATCATGTCATATGATGAAAAATGTACACTTAAACCATACTTGATGAATAAATATCAAATGTAATATTTAGGAAAAAAATGTATCAGATCTACATATGTGAATATAAAAAGATACCAGCAGAGAAAGGATATACAGCTATAATAGACCTTATTTCCCAGAATAATTTGGAATAAAAGACTTGAAGATCCAAAACTAAATCAATGCAAATATCTGTCTGTTGTAAGTATACTCTTTGACTAAATTGGCATGCCTCAAGTACAATTAGAAAGGTTATTTATAACGAAAAAATACATAATTCTGCATCTTAATGTCAATGACAATTACAACTGATGGCTGCTAATTAACATTACTTCTTTTGCTTTGGGTGTTAAGACATTTCTATATTTTTTATAGTTCACAATGGACACACCTAGCTGTGGAAGACACGAAAGGGTTAATAATCAGCAACATTTGCGCCCTTATACGTTCACTTGAGAAGTACATGGTAACCTGTCCATCTCTGGCATCACACCGGAGACCAAAGGACCAAGTCTAACTGATACTCTGAGTCTCACAGCAGCAAAGGTATATATTCAGCTTTCTTTCAGAGCTACCAGATGTTCAGAATGACAAGGGGAACAGTGCCTTCATGCCTCTGGAGAGAGGTAGAGTGGTCTGTGCTCACAGCTCAGGGGTGTGCGGTTAGTGCTGGAAGCTGGAAATGAACTCAAGAGGAAGAAGTGCTGCCCACAGTAGCCTGAAGCACAGAAGAATGCAACACCCTCTTTGCTTATGCTGTAAATTACATATTTATTTTGGTAGCCTGAGATAGATGAATATTTCTACATACCAAGGTGCCTAGCTAAAACCAGGATAAGTGATATTAATGTCCTATGGTCAGGACTATTGAACCTTGAAGGCAATAAACTTTATGAGTTGATAAATATTACATTTGCAATGTAGTTAACATTCCTTTACTGTCTCTAGCACTTATAACACATTGTAACTGGAAGTCTACAATACATTATTCATATTTGGGGTGTCACCAAATGATGGATTGCTGTAGGAAATGCTGTCTTTTAAATAAATCAACAAATAAAAATGCAAATGTTAACATTTTCAGCCATAACTTTTTCCATCTTGACTGGGGAATGAAAATTTTACATTATATTGACAGCCAGCAGAAGGAACAATTAACAGCCTACATTGTGAATGAGCAAGATGACTCTGCCATGCCAATTTTTTCCACCTGTACACAGAAAGATATGGGATGCTTCTATGTGTTTCACAGAACAAAGGAAAACCTGTATCTCACCAGCATCTGAACCATCCCTATTTTCCTTTACAAGTCTTATATATTCTTAAAATTTATGGTAGAATGGGGAAATAAATGTTTTCCTTTACATTCTCTTCAGTGCCTTCAATGATTTGTTAATAGAAAGAACATAGGGTTTTCTCTTATATTAAAGAGTGGGGATACACCTAAAAAATAGTCTATAAAAAGTGCAGACTTTCTATCCTTTGAAATAAGAACAATTCAAATAATCTCGATTCTGAGGTCTGGAAAGTGACCACTGACAATTGGTTTTCTTTTCTTTCTTTTTTTTGACAACTGGTTTTCATAGTAGTGTATCTTTTTTCAAATCTGAACATTGTGTAACAGATCAATAATATGCCATTGTACTCTTCTAAGGATAAAATCTGGTGTATACACATTGTTTCATTTAGCCAAATAATTATTTACAAACCTACAAGTCCACATTTAGTGGATCCAAAGCATTATAGATTAACAAAACATTTTTTAAATCCAAAAATATATCTTCACAACAATGTTTTTTAAAACATTGTTTTCCATGATATTCCTGCTTGTCAAATAAAAAAATAAAGAAATAGAATGAAAAAAAAAAAAAAAAAACCAAAACATTGTTTTGGTGGTGCTGGGGTTCAACTCTAGGTCTATGTATTCACTAAGACTTATAAACTATATAAAATTGCTATGCTCCATTCAAGATTTGTGCTGAGGATGTTTTTCAGAATCTTTATGGAGAAACATTGTATTCCCAATTTACATTCTTTTCTCTAAACCAAAATGCAGCCAGCTACCAGAAACCTATTATTACAGTGATGTTAAGGATTTCATTTTACTATTCAACAATAGGAAAATTCACTAAGATTAAAAATCCAGATCATTGCCCCCTTTTACCTAAATGTGAGCCAGATGGAAACTCTTTGAGAACAGTTTTCCGCCCTAATGTCCAGCCATCCAAAAAGGGCACCATCAATATTTCAGAATCATGTGTTAGTTTTAGTGGTACACATCTGTAATCCTAGCACTCAGGAGGCTGAAGCAGCAGGACTGTTGAGAGTTGAAGACCAGCCTGGCCTACACAGTGAGTGTAAAGCCAGCATGAGCTTCAGGGTGAGACACTGTCTCAAAAAACCAAACGAAACCAAGCAATAAATAAATAACACAACTCATTGTGGGTCTTTGGCAAATGTCAACAACTCTAACATTAGAAAATAACAATGGACAAGGTAAGTGGCAAACTGGTTAAATTTTCTTTTTTTAATTTTTTTTTTTATTTATGTGTATATGTGTGGTGTGTGTGTGTGTGTGGCCAGCTCAGCCCACCAGGGGGCAGGGCTGGCTGGCATGTGGTGCTGGGGGATTGAACTGCGGTCCCTGTGCTTTGCTAAGTTTGTTCTAAGTAGGTGCTTTAGATCACTGAGCCATCTCACCAGCCCCTAAATTTTCTTTTGATTGAGGGTGATTACTACAATAGGAAAGTAGCTGAAGATAATGGCTTTGGAGTGCACTAGGTAACCTTAGATAAGTCATTCAAATCCTTTGAAGGGATGGCCAGATAGCTCAGAGGATTAAAGCGCTGGCTTAGGCAGATACAGGGGCCAGGAGTTTGATCCCTGGCTTGCCATGCCAGACCTGTTCCCCTCTCCCCAACCCCAGGCATGCTGAATCAGCGATTGAGACTGGGTGTGGTGGTGCACACCTGTAATCCCAGCGCTTAGAAGGCTGAAAACATGGGAATCACACACTACGAGTCCAATCTGTGTATT
Organism: Octodon degus; assembly: GCF_000260255.1. Classification (NCBI taxonomy): domain Eukaryota; kingdom Metazoa; phylum Chordata; class Mammalia; order Rodentia; family Octodontidae; genus Octodon; species Octodon degus. Next base: position 13,193,938 of record NW_004524579.1, on the reverse strand, counting down.
GAGACCCTGTACTAAATAAAACACAAAAACAAATCCCTTAGAGGTTTAGTTTCTTATACTTTAAAATGGGGATGATAGTAGTCCCATCTCATTATAGTATCAAGGATAAATCAGATAATGTACAGTTTTGGCACAGTGCTGGGCACACACCATCAAGCACTTCATAGAGTGCAGTCACTTTATCCTCTGTGTCAGAGTCATTTCTCAAGTTCTTCTGATGCCTGTTCTTCTGGCTCCACAATTAAAGGTTTGACAATTAGAGACATAATTACAATGCACATTGCTTCTTAGTGATTTCTAGGATTGGCCTCCGTGAGGCAGTATTTCCATTGAACTTGGAAATTATAGTTTAGAAGAGACTTTAGAAGAGCTAATTCTTTCCTCCTTTTGAATGATTACAAACTAAAAGAATAAGTTTTATAATGTACAGTACCTTTAAAACTATCAGCCTTCAGACAAACACTGTAGGCATTTTTATTTTCTGTCTAGTGGACTGAGTCAACCTCAAATTAAGTCAAAATCTACATTCATTTGATAAGACCTTAGGAATTTTAAGTGTTTCAAACCAATAATATCCCCAAGGAAACATAAATCAAGCCCTTTTGGTATTGCTATTTATATATTAAGCCATTAATGAATAATATAGAGTTGGCTTATTAGATATAACAAAGTTTAAATTATGCATTTCTTTTCCTGACCTCAGAAATAGCTGATCAAATGATTAACCTTTCTAATATCTCTGCTATAAGTAACTGTTGACACACTTTAGTACAAAAGTCACTATAATTTTCAAAATTACTTTAGTTAAACTTACATTTCAAATGCATAACAAATCCAAGACAAATCAGGGAGTACTGCACTGGGTGTTGGACAGGCTCTCTGATGAAGGGTATTAGCTAGTATTAGCTTTGGGGTTTAATGGACATCCTAGCCAGCTGTCATACTCAATTAAGTAAGTACAATGTCAATATTTTTCCAATTCTTATATTAACAAAATATCTCAGAAAATGCTCTCATATAGAGAATAGTGAAGAATTCCTAAAGCTCACCGGGGGGTGTTGTATTGGCATGATGACGAGACCTTGGTTACAAGCTCCTTCTGCCTTCCTATTGGTATAGGTGATGTAGATGCATCTTTTCTAACTTCTGCCACTGTCCCTGTATAAACAATAAAGAACATAATTTGGGCAGTCAGTGCAAAGAAATTAAAAGTTTATTATAGATATCCCCAAATTCAAAGACAAGCTTGTTTTTACTCCTAAAATGGAGAAATAACAGATAAAAAATTGGTTTTATAAGCATCACAAAAAAAAAAAAGCATCACAGTTGGTACCGTCGTGTGTGTGTACGTGTAATTTTTTTAAAAGTACATTTGTGTAATGCTAGACTAGAGATTTTGTTTATAAACCCAATAGTCTGTCCTATTTATGATGATTTGGGTTTACTGTGAAAATGCCTAAGAAAGTAGATTGTTTTGTTTCCTTTGACTAGGATAAGCTCTCTCTTCTTGACAAAGCAGAAAATTCTAGCACTTTGTATCAGCAAATCTTCCAAATTTAAATGATCTTATTTAGAAGTTTTCACAAACATACATTTTGAAAGTTTCTTTTAAAGAACTCTACACTAAGCTATGACAGGTCTTAACTAAAAGAGAGGCTCAACTAACTACTTATTCTATAGCCCAGCAGTTTCCTAAACAATAGTCTATCTTGTATAGCATCAAGATTCCAAATCAAACATATTTTGCTGAATTCACACACCTACAATATTTAAATAACAATGGAATACCCTTCTCTGACAAAACTAAACAAAAAAGGGATACAAATGAATGACCATTTTGTATCTGTATATTCAAAATAGAACAGATACACAGCTACTTTCTCTTAATTCAATAAATAGAAAAATTCGTTCTAATAGTGTTTGTGGACAGGATATCATGTCTGCATCTTGTACAATGAGTAACCACTAAGACAACAATATGCAATGTATTAATTATTGAAACTGTCCTATTAATCGGTTTTGAAACTGTCTCATTGCTATTTGTTTCTCAATAAAATTATTTTTAAAAAAAGATTCCAAATCAGTACACTGGCTGATTTGGACCCTGTTCCTTTGTAACAAGCAAAACTTAGTTTACAATTACTTATTTCTTCCAGAATGCTATATAAAAAGATGGTATTTACACATATCTTTTTGTTTGATTTTTCTATTGCTTTTCAAATACCACAAAATATCCCTGTCTTTGTCTCAGAAGACTGTAAGAATCCCCTTCAGTTTTCTTCTGATTCCTGGAGACTGGTATCCAAGAAGTTATGTGGGATGATCCAACCTTTCTTGGAGGAATTACACCAAGACAGCTTTGGAGTGTTGGGAATATCAGACCTAAAAATGCCAAGATGGTATGTTAACTCTGAGAATGCCAAAAGTTTCAGTGTGACCAGAGAAAATAGGAGCTAGAGAAAGCTTGAGTCCTAAATCTGCAGAGCTTAATATCAAAGTAGTTACCACAAGCAGATGCACTCGCATATGCCTATAATCCCAGCTTCTAAGAGGTTGAGGCAGAAGGATCACAAATTCAAGGCCATCCTCTGCAATTTACAGACCCTATCTCTAAACAAAAAGTGGATGTACTTCAATGTAAAGGTCCTGGCTTCAACACACAACATCCCAAAAAAGGCTGGGCATAAAGCTTTGTGGGTAGAGAGCTCTTGCGTTAAATCTCCATTACAAAAACAAGAAACAAAAACCCACAATACAAGATCAAAACCTACTGCCTTTAGTATTTGTTATTCAAAAGTTATATTCCTAATATTAACTATATAAACAGTTAGTCTAATTGTATAATTCAGTCGTCTTTGTATTCACATATCTGTGACAACCTCCATCCAAGCCAGTGCATATTCATATTACATAAAACACTATGAGTCCTTAGAATGTAGTCAGTAACTATCTGAGAACTTACCGTGGGACTGATTAAACTCAGGCTTTGTTTATAGAGAAAGGGAAGACAGGTGAGAGTAAGGAAGTGAGATGCTTTTTATACTTCTATAAAGAAATACAACTTCAGGCAATATAAAGCAGTAACAACTGCTAACACATACAGTATGCTTAGGATATATCCAGGCACTATCCCAGAACTTTTCCATATTTTGGTATTCAACTGCTCTGAAATTCATTGAATTTGGTATTCCATATATCTTGACATGAAAAATTTCCCCTGTAATTGGCATTTATTTGGTATTTGATGTATAAGCTAGAACTTGTTGGCACTGATTGCCTCATGACTTGGTACTTTCTCCTGTCAAAACAGTTTATTTGGTATTTATTTTTTTAATATTCATTGTACCCCCTAGAACAAATTACCAATGAGTACCAAGGTACCACTATATCCATGTATCCATCCATCCATCCATCCATCCATCCATCCATCCATCCATCCTCCTATCCACCCACCCACCCACTCATTCACCCTCCTGTCCATCTATCTTAACAGCTTCCACAGGGTATAATTCGAATATTACAAAGTCTACCACTAAAACTGTATAATTGATAAATAGTAGTAAATTTATGTAACTATGAAAACAGAGGTATAAGCAGTTTTCAAAAAATTATTTTCATAGCATTTACTTCTTTTTATAGTTCAGTTTTAGAATATTTTTTACCCAAAAATTTCCCATTTGAACTTGACATGTGTTCCCTGTCTTGGCATCTTCTACTTTCTCTATCTCTAGTTTTACTTTTTCTAGAAATTATTTTTATCTTCATAAACCTCTTTGCTACCAATACTATTTTTATATCAAATTTACAGATAAGGAAAATAAATGATAGGGAACTTAAGTGATTTGTCCAGGGTTACGAAGTTAGTAAGTAATGGAGCCAACATCCACATTTAGGTAAACTGGAGAGTTTCACCATTACAGTATATTATAATAGTATGAAAAACTGATGCATTAAAGATATGGTAGAGATTACAGCTTCCATAGAATTAGGGAGCTTTGATGTAGGAGATAGAATTTTTATTTATTTATTTTTTATGTATTTAGTATTGGGTCTACAGGGTCTCACTACACAGATAAGACTCAGTGATCTTCCTGTTTTCAGCTTTCCCAAGCACTGGGATTATAGGTGCATGCTACCACACCCAGTCTGAGTCACTGCCTCAGTGTGCTTCCAGGGAGGGGCTAGCACGGCATGGGGATTGAACCCTGGTCCCCTAGCATTTGCCTAACCAGGCACGTTAGTCCACTGAGCTACCTGGCCAGCTCTAGCAGGTAGAATTTTGATAGAAAAAAGTAAGTGTAGAATTTGAATCAGAGACATAAGCAAAAGCACTAAATTGGAATCCTTAAAGCTAAATATTTATTAAAAAATCTTTATTGAACATCAGCATGTCCTTATATGTTGCAAATGAATTTACATTATCTCATTACTCCATATAATAGACTTTACTGTATTGTCCTCATGTTACAGATAAGGACGTGAAGCAGCATATTCAGTATAACACAGTCAAGGGTCGGCCAAATAGTTCAGTGGTTTAAAGTACCTGCAAGCAGGTGCAGGGGCCAGGGGTTTGATCCCTGGGCCTGCCATGCTGGCCCTGCCCCAGGGGCATGCTGAGATGGCAATTGAGACTGGGCGTGGTGGCACACGCCTGTAATCCCAGCTCTGGGGAGGCTGTAAACAGGTGGATCACTATGAGTCCGATTTAGTAGTGAAACCCTGAACACCCAGTAGACCCTTCCCTAAAATACAAAAAACAAAGCAAAAGAAAACAAAAAACAAAAACATAACACAGTCAGTAAAGCTGGGTTTAAAAGCTGGGTCTGTTTGACCCTGTATCCCAGATTTTTAAGAATTATGCTCTCAAAAATAAACAAAACAGAAAAAGGAGAGCCACAAGGAAAGCCAACATTTTGGCCCTAGCCTTCTGAGGTCAATTAAGACTCAGGACATACGAGAACCTGTACTGTAACTCAGTTGTGTCCCAAAATTTCTGATCAAGGAGATTATGGGGCCAAAGAGGAAAGTGATCGATGATGTAGAGTGTGCCTAAGGAGAGTCACATGGAGAGAAAACATTCTCTCAGGCTTTCACAGAAAGCAAATTGACCAAGCAATGGCCATGACTCATCCACATGGCTGACACTGACAAAGATCCACAAACTGAGGTACAGGGTCTCAGGATAAATCCTGAGGGGATTTGACTGACCTTATCAGATACAAAAGCTACAATTCTTGCTACATAGGTTTTGCTATATCTTGGCCTTAACCATCCAGCAGAAAAGTATAAAAATGAAGTATAAGAAGTAAAGCCATATTGTTATGTTGAGCTTTGGGGGACTCAGGTCAAGAGCTTCTGACATTATCAGTCATGTGGAAGACCCAAAACTATTATGGACTACTGGATTATTTTGGAATACTCTGTTGAGTTCACACACCTATAATATTTAAATGATGGAACTAAACAAAAAAAGGGGATACAGATGAATGTCCATTTTATATCTGTGTATTCAAAATGGTTAGGATAGATATATAGCTATATTGTCTTAATTCAATGAATAGAGGAATTTGTTCTAAGAGTGTTTGTAAAAAGGATATCATGTCTGCATCTTGAACAACAAATAACCACTAGGAAGGCAGTATGCAATGTGTTAATTATTGAAGCTGTCCTACCAATTTGATTTGAAACTGTCTCATTGCTATTTGTTTCTCAATAAAATTATGGAAAAAAATAAACAAAAAATAAATAAAACAGTAACAAGTGTTTAAAGGGGTTACCTGTGGCTGAACTTAGAATACAGTCCAATAGACAAAATTGAGGTAGATACAAAAGTCTACTACCACTCTCACTGTCTGGGTAGAATTCTGGGTGATTAAGGGGGAAATTAAGATTTGAGATTGAGGAGAGGAGAAGAAATGCCTGGTAGTGAAGAATGTAAGTATCTTTCCAGTGCTGGATTAGTGAATTTTTCCACTGCTGGACACGAAACCCAGTATGCACAACCTACAGGAGAAAAGGTTTAATTTAGTTCATGGTTTGGAGATGATTTAGTCCACATTCAAGTGGCTTGAAGGCCAGGGCAGAAAGGCATGGTGAACAAAGCTACTTAGTTCACAATGGGCAAGGACCACCAGAGAGGAATAGGCAAAGGAGCAATTATAGTACTCAAAGCCATACCTTCATGATCTAGGCAGGACAGTGCTCTACTAATTTGCTAGATCTTCCTTAATCCAATGAAATAAGGCCACAGTTACTATCACAGAAGACTTGAATGTTTGTTTTACTTTCTGTCAGAAGTTGGCTGAGACAACAGTATGATAGGGGTGGGCTTTTTGTCTGCCTATCTTTTTTTTTTTTTCTTTTCTTTGAGATAGGCTCTCACAGTGTAGCTCAGGCTGATCTTGAACTCATTAAATATGCTAAGCTGGTCTTAAACTCATGGCAATCCTCTTGCCTCTACCTCCCAAGTGCTCTGATTATAGGCAGGTGCCACCACTGTGCCTAGTGATGAGGGCAACCTACAAAAGGGAATTTTATTTTTTTGGGTTTTGAGACAGGGTCTTGATAGATAGTTTAGGCTGGCCACCAACTCATGGTGAACCTCCTGCCTCAGCCTCCCAAATACTGGCATTACAGGAATGTTCCACCAAACCTATTAAGGAATTTTAATAGACTCCAAGGACCTTAATAACTTATGGATATATTTCAGGTATGTGCGAATCCTCCAGTAGGTACAATAATATGAACAATAATTTTTTTTGTGTCCATTCATTTTTTGAGAAAAGAGACCATAGTTTTTATCAAAATTTGAAAGGCTATAGAACCCCAAAAGTGTTATGAATGTTTACTCTAAGGCATAGCTTAAGCTCAAGTAAAGCTATATATCAGCTTTTAATTATATCTGTTCCATCGGTAAACTTTGATTTAGAATTAAGTATACTAGAGATTATGTAGAATTATTTTCCTGGAACTATATGTTCTTGTATATGTATACACACACACAAAAGCAACATATAGTTAAAAAGTGAAGGGCTAAAAATACTATACATTAGACTGATCAACTTCATATATACATGTATATGTTTATGCATATATGAATACATATATACTTATAGAGTAAACATGCACATATATTTTTGCATACAAGGATAAATTGAAAATAATGGATCAAATCCTATTTATATGTAGCTGGGTCTGTCTATCCATCTTTTGAAATCTCAGGACAAAATACTTTTTTATTAGAACTCAATGATTTGACAGGGCTGGCCAGATAGCTCAGTGGATTAAAGCACCTGCTTGCAAGAGTGCAGCGGCCAGGGTTCAATCCCCAGTGTGCTGTGCCAGCCCCACTCCTGGGGTGCGCCGAGATGGTGACTGAGACTGGGCGTGGTGGTGTGCACCTGTAATCCCAGTGCTTGGGAGACTGAAAACAGGAGAATCACTATGAGTCTGATCTATGTAGTGAGGCCATGTAGACCTTGTACTAAATACATAAAAAATTAAAATAAAATAACAAACACAATGATTAGAAATCTGTTTCTGGGCCCTTTGTTTTATTTTGTATTTTAAAAATGAACGGGCTAGATCATATTTTCAGTTTAGCTTGAAGAATACATTATAAAGAAAACGCCATTATATCTCCCTCCTTGATCAAGAAACAAAGCCCTGGCAGCACTGCCCACCTGATGCACTGATAGTGTGCATCCCATTATAACTCCCTCCCTGATCAAGAAACAAAGCCCTGGCAGCACCGCCCATCTGACACACTGCCAGTGTGCATCCCTACTCATAGCTCACCTCTCTCTCCTTGCCCAGAGGAGCCAGGCACTATTCTGATAAGTATGTTCATCCTGATATTTATGTACATACCTACTTTTTAGCATTGGGGACTGAACCCAAAGCCTTTATATTGAGGTACATCTCCAGCTACCAGTATTTTTATTATATTCTGACACAGTCTTGCTAAGTTGCACCTCTGAATTGCCTAGCCTGGGCTCAAACTTGCCAATTTTCTGTCTTCTCTCAGAGTACTGAGATTACAGAAATGCACCACCACTCCTGGATAACATCTATTACTTTTGCTTCTTCTGAATTTCATAAATATGGAAACCACACATATCTCAATCTAAATCTCTCTCCCTCCTCTACGCCGCCCCCAGGATTGACCACAGCATATTTTTAAAAAGTTTCTTTTTAAATCTGAGACAGGGTCTTGCTAACTTGCTCAATTCTTCAATATGTTTAATGATGGGGCTGTAATTTGTATATACTGCTGCCAGGTGGCTTGAACCAGTGGTGGTACATGCATGACTGTCCCATGTATGACTGTACCACTTCCACCACCAGTGGAACACGCTACCCAATGGGACACTCATGCATGTACCACCAATGGTTCAAGTTGGCAGGAATATGTTAAACTTGCAAGGATTATAGGTATGCACAACAGCACCCAGGTAAACATGAAGTCACTTTTGAGATTTCTTTTATTCAATACTCTGTCTCAAGAGTTTACCTGTGTTGACAACTTATGTAGCTGTAGTTCGTTTACTTTGCTGTATACTACTCCACTTTGTGGACTGATTTAAAAAAATCTATTCTGCTATTGATGGCTAGTCTAGTATAATGCTGGTTTGGAACTATTATGAAGAATGTTGCTGTGACAGAAGCTGCTAATTATTCACCCAAATGCACTTTTTCTTCTGCATCTCCCTAAGTACACAGCTGTACTTGTCTGTCCTCCTAGTAATTATGAATGGTCAGGTTGAAAATCAGCGGACACTGTGTATGCTACCAAGGTCACTACATAAAGACCCTCCACATGTAATCTTTCATGCTTTTCTCCCTTCTCACTGACCTGTTATAATGACGGGGTCAATAGTTTCCTTTATAGGGTCAGAAAACAAACACATTAGGCTTTCAGGCCATATGGCTGCTGTCATACCTATTCAGTTCTGCTGTTGTAGCATGAAAGTAGGCACAGACAATATGTAAATCGAAAGGCATAGCTGTGTTCCAACAAAACTGTATTTACAATAGGCAGTAGGCCAGATTTCCTCATGATGTAAGTCTGCTGACTTCGTGTTACTGCAATGTCCAAGATGACCTTGGAAGGCACATCAAATGTCAGACCCATCATTTGTTTAAGGAGAGTTACTGTCAAGTTGAATCCTCAAATTGGACTGTTACAGAAAGAAAAATATTTCTTGTTCTTTAAGCAATGATTTTTTTCCCCTGTCCATTTGTTACCATAGTTTAGCCTACTTATCTGATTAGAGCTGTAATGAACATATCTGCAACGGAATCATTCTGTGTATGAGATTCTCTTTTAATATATAAATTTAGAATTACTGAGATGCAGGGTAGTTATACATTTTTTAAAATAAATAATGCCAAACAACTTCCCAAACTGAATGCAAGAATTTACACTCTGACCAGCAGACAGCTATCACTAATGGTCTGTTTATTTTTACTTCATTGATCTATGCAGTATAATCAAGGAATACAGTTAATGTTTAGATTAAAATTTTTTTAAATTATTAGAGAACACATTGCCATTAGTCCCTGGCAACATACTCACTGTAACTTACAACAACACACTGTCTTACTTACTTTTTCTCTCATTGCTGAGACAAAATACCCAACATCCAAGATTTAAGGAAAAAAGGTTTATTTAGCTCACAGTTTGTAGCGGCTTCAGTCTATATTCAACTAGTGTTAAGGCAGTACAGCATGTCAGAAGGGTAACCACTCATGGTGGCAGAAGATATCAAAAGCAACAAGAACAAAAAGGGTAAACAAGCCTGTTTCTGCTCCCTTCATCTTATCCAGACTGCTGGGATTAGGGTGATGCCAATCTAATCAGTTGTCTGATCTAGCAATCATCCACCTTAATTCCAACACCCTTGATCCCAGCACTGAACTATGGATCAATCACAAACTCAAGATTTAGCCACCTCTGAAAAAGCCCCATCTAAAAGTTCACGAGGCCTTGGAGAGCATCTAAACACAAACAGTGTATACTCATTCCACAATTTTCTGCAATTTTCTGAAGCAGTTCTTGAAGTTCTCTTTCATGAATGTCTATTTATGGCTGCCTTGATGCCCTGAATCCGTTCAAAACATTCCTGGTAGTTTGTATCAAATAAAAACATTATTATGTGCCCTTATCCACTAGATCTGACATTAAAACTTCTGGATCTTCCTAAAGTCAAAATGACCATGAAAGGGAAATGTTTTGAATTAGTTCAGAATATTAAGGCAACCATGCCAGTGCAATAAACTTCAGAAAGTTTCAAGAGTAATGGGATTAGTGTTTCAAGAGAAAGGAATTAATCACAGTGTGTCTTTTATTATAACTAACAATAAAAATTTTTAAACATTTATCCTATTTGCTGATCGTAACAGATATAAAATTATTCTTATGAGGGTACCCCATTATACTAATTATAGTAGGTTTATGGTAAGCTTTGAAGTCAGAAGGTATAAGTCTTCTAATTTTATATCTCTTTTTCCAAGACTGTATTGGCTAATCAGGTACTTTTACAAATTTGTATGAATTTTAAGATTAGATTTTTCATTTCTACAAAACATGGCATTGGAATTTTGATAAGGGCTAAATCTTTAAGGTTGCTTTGTGAACTATTTCTCTCTTAATAATCAGTCTTCAAACCCATGAACACAGAATGTCTTCCCATTTATTTACATATTCTTTAACTTCTTTCAGAAATCACTGTATTTTTAGTATGTGAGTTTTGCACACTTAAATTTATTTCTTGGGTTTTCTTTTGCTTTGATGTTGTTGTAAGAGAAATTATTCCCTTAATAACATTTTTATGTGGTTCAATGTTAGTTATAGAAATACAAGTGATTTGTGTTGAATTTTATCCTGTAAACTAGCTGAATTCCTTCATTACCGCTAATAAGTTTTTGCTCATTCACTAGGATTTTCTATTTATCTATGCAACTTGTCAAGAGAAATAGTTTAACTTCTTTGTTTCCAACTTGGATGTACTTGGTTTTATTTCTTCTTTTGTCCTGGCTGCTTTGGCCAGACCTTCTAGTACAGTGTTGAATAGAATTAGCAATAGTAGAAACACTTGCTCCAAACTTAAGAGAAATTGTTTAGTCTTTCACTAGTTGAATATGATGTCAGCTATAAAACATACATATATTGTCTTTATAATGTTGAGAAAAATCTCTTCTAATTACTCATTTTTTAAATCATGAAACAATGTTTGATTTTACCACATGCTTTTTTTGCATCACATTCAATGGTCATGTGCTTTTGCTTTCTTTTCTATTAGTGTGTTGAATTATACTTATTTGATTTTTGTATGTTGAACCAACTTTGCATTCCTGAGCTAAATCCCTCTTTGCCATGATATGTTAATAAGATAGTCACAGTAGTTCATACAACGTATTGTTGTCTTCCTAACAGTTATTCAGAATACAAGCTATAGCATGATTTTTTTTTTCAGAGTTTAGAGGTTTATTTTCAGTTTGTGCAAGACTAAAGCTCAAAGCAAATTTAATTTTGCTTAAGGGAACATTGTAAAGTAACAATTCTTGGTATTACATGCCTGGTATGATCCATCTCAAGCCAGAGAGAATTACATTGTTGTGTCACTGTTCCAAGACACAAAGGTGAACAGCTAAAACATCTTAAAAATGCATTAAGCTTATGCAGTCTCAAACAAAACTTGGATTTTCTGTACATACTCCTGTCAGTGAAATTAATTCCTGTACACCACTTCTCCTACAAACTGACCTTCTATTTCCTTTTATTTGACCAAGATCGTCTGAGAGACCTAGAGAAGTATCAGGATGGCTTGTGATTTCTCTCCCTAGACAGTGGTCTCTCTCTTCTCCCATCTCTAAAAAGAGACCTCCAGCTGAGAGAAACTCCTTTGTGGTGATCTGTGGCAAGGTGGAAGACTCCTATGATAATCATCTTTAGGTCGACGACCCCAAGAAGAAGGGCCACGATTTCAACTTATCTTTTCACCATTGGATAGTTCCTCTCTGACATGGAAGCCGCATAATGTTCTTCCATCTAGCTCTCGGACAGCATCCGCTCCATCTCCGGGATCCTCAAATTCAATGAAAGCAAAGCCAAGAGGGTTTCTAGCAACCCACACACTCCACAGTGGTCCATCATAGCTGAAAGCCCATCCCAGCTCAGTCTTGATGCCATTGTTGCCAAGATTCTCTACATAAACCTTACAGACCAATGGGCAGGAATCACAATGCATCTTGAGATCCAGAGTTAGAAACGCGGAAGTTTAAAACCACATCCACCCAGTGGTTCTTCCTGCTCCCTTCTAACTCAGTTCCTCTACACACACTCAATTACCCAGCATCCACAAAATGGCCTAGGCATATCTTGATCAAACAATATTAGCACAAAACTTTTTTCAATGAACTAAGAAAAGATAGTTATAACTAGTTGTATCTTAATTCACTTTGTTACTATTTTGTTGAAAATATTTTCATTCATACTTATAGGAAATATTGGCATATAGCTTTATGTTTAGTCTTTGCCTGGCATTGGTATTACAGCCTTTTAAAATGAGTTAAGATATATACTTTTTCCTCTTCTATTTTATGGAAGAGTCTGAGAAATGTTAGGTTTTTTTTAGACTTGGTAGAATTCACTAGTGAAGCTCTCTATTCTGAAGATTGAAACTCTTTGTTATAGGTCCATTTACATGTTCATTTCATCTTGGTTGCCTTTTTGTCTGTTAATGCATCTATCCTTTTTAAAATCAAATTTCAATAATTTTATTGAGAAACAAATATTAATGAGATAGTTTCACAACTGATTACTGGCACATTTTCAATAATTAATACCTTGCATATTGTTGTCTTAGTGGTTATTCATTGTACAAGATGCAGACATGATATACTGTCTCAAACACTATATAACAAACCTCTCCATCCATTGAATTAAGAGAATAGAACTGTATTCTAAATATTTTGAGTATACAGATACAAAAGGATTGTTCATTTCTATCCCACTTTTTTGGTTAGTTTTGTCAGAGAAGGGCATTGCACTGTCATTTAAGTATTGTAGGTGCTTGGATTCAGCAGAATCTCACAATATAGTCCAGTAGTCCATAATTGTAGTGAGTTTTCCATAAGACTGGCAATGTCCAAAGTTGTTGACTTGAGCTTTTTACAGCTCAGCATATCAATGTGGCCTTACTTTTTATACTTCATTTTCATACTTTTCTGCTAGATGGTTAAGACCAAGATAAAGCAAGACCTATATAACAAGAAATGTAACTTTTGTATCTGATAAGGTCAGTAAAATCCCCTCAGGATTTAACCTGAAACCCTATAATGCATCTATTCTTTGCCTTGCTGCTAGTCTTTTTACCCAAAGTGACTGTGGTATATTCTTTTGGCTCTCAGTGCTTTAAAGGAATGTCCTAAATGTAGCTGCTTCTCTGTCCTGAGGCAGGCCAGTGGAGTCAGGCAAAATAAAAACATATCCTGTGTCAGCCATTTACAGTCTCCACACAGAGGTAAAAACAGACCCTTGATTTCCTGAAAATAAGGTCAACTCTGATTCGCCTAAAGCTTGAAGTCTTTCCTGGACTTTAGGCTGCCTTCTGGCCCAGAGCAGGGGCTTATGATGAGGTCAAGTTACAACTTCACAAAGCTCTTCCACCATCTTGAACAGGCCTTTCTTTTAGCTAAACATGCACTTAACTTCAGTAAATCTTTCACTATCTTCTGGAGTTCTTTTAAGGCTGATTCTAACAGCTTATGGCAGTTTTTCAATGTTTTGGGGGTTGGAGGGGGGGAGAAATGAGCATCTGGAGTTATTTACTCCACTATTTTAACTGACAAGCTCCTGACTCATTTAAGACATGAAAATACTTCTGGTATCAAAACCTGACAAATTCATTACACAAAAATAGACATTGTACCCCAATATCTCACAATTTTTATAATCACCAAACTAGCAAAAGAGAAAATACAAGATCATCTTAGTAGATTAATAAATTAATTTTATTAATTAATAAAAGATTTGATGACTCTCAGCATGCATTTATTCAAACTCTCAGAAAACTAGGAAGGACATTTCTCAACATGGTAAAGGGTTCTTTATGAAAAAACTCCAGCTAAAAATCCTATTTGATGTATGGACAACTGTGTGACCACCCTATGAGATCAGAAACAAGGCACAGAAGCCTGTAACATTTTTTTCTACAATGTAACAGGTGATCTAATTAGATCTGAGCAATATGCATAAACATTACAAAGAAAGTTGTTGTGGACTTAATTGTACCCCTACCTCTTATTTATGTGTTAAAGCCCTAACCCCCAATATTCTTTAGGAAGTCATTGTATTTGGAGATAGGGTACTTGAAAGAAGTAATTAAGACCCTACTCAACTGCTTTTTCTTTGACACTAGCAATCAATCACCATAGGGACTTTGAAGGGATAAGCATATATTTTGCTTAAGTCACTAAATCACTGCAGGCAGTAAGGTCAAAAGGTCTAACTGATTAGGTCCTTATTTTGGGGAAATGGGACAAGGGCATACAAAGAAAAATCAATGTATGTAATGTTATGTTAATTCATTTAACGCATATATAAGGAATAACCACCATGTGTTAAGCAATGTTTTAGGAGTGCAGGATACAATAGAGATCATATTCCCCTGAAAGAAGAGATAACGTATCTAATAAGTATGTAATCATATAGTATTTTAAGATATTTCTTTCCATTGTAGAGGATGGTAAATACAGACAACTAGTTCAAGTGACAATATTCCATAGTTAGCAATGTCGACTCTTAAAGAAATTCAACTCTTACATTCAAATTCTGTTTTCTTTTTAAGTAAACTTAGCAGGACAATTCACTCTGTATGTTTTGGCTTATTCACAGCTCCCTACTATGCTTATCTTCTGTGTGTTGTTGATGAAGGCATCAAGTTTAACAAATCGCTTATTTCACACTTGATCAGAAGTGATACATTATGGTACTTTTTCTCATGATCAAATATCTATTAGTGATGATTATGATGGTACTATCAAAGGAAACACAAATGAATGGTCCTAAGAAGCAAGAGAGGCTCACTTTCAGTTCAGAGACTAGTCCTCATTTCATTCAGTCTACAATAATCCCCTTCCAGTAAAATAATAAAAGTGTTGGTGGCCCATCAGAGGTACTCAACCAGTGACAGTTGCTATATCAGATTATATAACCTAAAAAAAAAGAAAACCTCAGAGACTAAATTCAGGGAATGATCAATACAACCAATTAAATCTAAATTACTTTAGGGTCGGTCTTTCTTGAAGATTTATAGGAATTTAGAGAGCCATGAAAGAGGAGTGAACAGAAGGTAGTCCCAAAAGTAGCAGTGTACTTTGGAATGGCTTTGCAGCCTGATTTAGTAAGGAACAATGGCGAGCTCCGAGGTCTAACATTTTACTTCTGGAACATGTGTGCTCAGTGTCTGCAGCCATTGCTAGTCCATCAGCGTACAGGGAAAATGCTCTCAGCTTCCTCTTAAAATAGGACATAGGTAATTGCTTAGGAAGGGGAGGTTCTAGGCTAGCTGGGAGAGAATGTCTTGCTGCTACATAACAGGAAAAAAGGATAGAAAATGGAGTGCCTTTAAAAAGTTCTTAAGCTAAGTATAGATTTTCCCAAGTAGTATTTCTCTGTTCCATCAAGCTCAATAAAAGCAAGTGGAATGTAATATCCTCAGCACTGATACATCAAGGTATATATTTTAAGTGCAATTCTGACAATGCTGAATTGTTTTTGTGATCACAAGGTTGTTTCTTGAGTCATGAGTCTGGCCTCCTTTACCTGTTTAACATCAATAAAGTTGGCAGAATGGTTAAGGAGGATACTAGAGGTAAAGGAGTGAGAGACTGGTAATAAAGATTAATGGCCCTGCAATAAATGTCCTACGTAGTACTTAATGATTAAAGGACAAGAACAAAGGAAACAAAGGATATAAAACAGAAAAAATGTATATTAAAAAATTCAGATATACTAAAGAGGGGAAAGCAATTAAGGAGATGTCAAACCAAGCAGTGTAACATGGGCAATTAGTGCTAGGTCACTGGCCTTATGATAAACAGGGCGTCAAAATCCACTGTAGCACATTTGGAAAGTTTATGTCTCCCATTTGGTTGGATGCCACAGCAAAGGCCAACGCAGTAACTTTGCCCTGCACAGTAATCTGCATATACCATCCCTGCAATAGGCGGAATAGCTTAAGAGGGCAACCTGAAATCTTCAATGACCAGGTGGACCATAATTTTGTTAATGGCTTCATATTAGAACATTGAAAAAAATACAAGATAGTCTTTTTTATTAACAGAATAAAAGTTAATAGTTCCTGTGGATACCTAAAAATAAAAACTATTTTAAAAATATGAAAAAGCTTTCTGTATTTTTTCCAGCAAAATGCAACAACCTTTCTTCTACTGAGAGATAGAAACTACTAAAAACAAAAAGTAAAACTATGAGTGAAAATTGTTCCTAAAAACTTTGCAGAACTGCAACAGCTTCTCTTTGTTAAGTTGATTGGTACAGCAACATTATAAAATGACTATTAGGATTCATTGTGCACAACAGAAAGTGCTGAAATGTCAGCAGACTGTACAGCAAAAAGTAATGGGTTCTGAACTCCTGTTAGTCAAAAATGATTTTGTTTCAAATTAGAAATTGATTTTTTTTGGACACAAGCCCTTTGCAGGCTTCTGGCTTCTATAGCTGGGCCCTGGAAAGATTAACCTCCACCACAGCAAGGCTGCTGGATGATACCGTTCTCAAAGTGCTTTTCTACTGCTGCTTTCTAATGTTGCTGTGGTCTTAACCAATAACACAAGTTATTTGTCCTTTTGCTATTACACTATATTTTTCTCATTTTGCCATTTTATTTTAGTGCTGACACACAACATCAATTTGTTGACAAGTTAACAGAAGACTGTGTTAAGCCTTGTGGTGTAATCACCAGACCAATTCTGGCTGGTTCTCCATTCTCCAAAGTAAAATGACTAAGAACAGGAAAAGCTGAAGTAAGAGTTTCCCATCTCTGAAACAGTACTGTAAGAGAAAGTAAACAAAATTCTTTCTCATATAGTAGGTCTGTTCAATTTCAATTTTATTTTTGGTAGGAAAGTCTAAGAAGCTTCTACGCTGTTCTAAAGTAATGAAGGTCTCTAGAACATTTGCTTTAAGTAAAAAACAAAAGCAAAACCAAACCATCCTTTGCTCTTACTTGAAATTGTAAGTCACCTTTCTGAAGTCTGAGTAGATTTCATATCTCACTTAACTAGGATAGGATTAAACAAATTCTAGATTAACTGTAATTAGAACAAAACCCATAACTAAACAAGATAGCAGGAGTGGAAAGGGAAGGATAGAGTCACTTGCAAGAACATCTCATAAAGGGCAGGAGAGATATCTCAGAGACATGACAAGCACCTACCTGGCAAGTACAAGGGCCTGAGTTTGATCCCTGGCCCCACATGCCCTGCAGCCTTGACCTCGGATGTGGGTACCAACAAACCAGGCATGGTGGTTCACACCAGTAATCCCAGCACTCAGGAGGTTGAGCCAGGAGGATCTCTGCGAGTTCAAGACCAGCCTGGTGACTACAAAAGTGAGCATAGGCCAGCCTGAATTGCATAATGAGACGGTCTCAAAAAAAAAATCTCATAAGGCACTGCCTTATTCTTAATCAATAAGAGCAGCTAAAGTTAGCTCTGTGTGGAAAAATAGTAGTCTGGCACAAAGCAGAGGTAAATAAAAGACACTGGTTAAAGAGGTATGAGCAGAAAGGTTCAGAGATCTTTTTGATCCTTTGTTTCCTATACAGCTCTTCCGTACTGTGAGACTCATTCCCTTCCAAAGTCCCTCTTTTAATTCTGATAGGAAAGATTATGGTGGTCTAGGGCCACCAAATTAGTAACTAGGAAACACAAACTTCCTACACTCAACATGTCAGTTATTTATAATAGATTTCTTTTAAAAATCTATCACATAAAATAGAAAGCATTACTGGCACTCTTAAAAGACTGCTAGTCAGTAATTGCTCCATATTTATGCATTTTTTAAAAAATTATTTATTTATTACATTTATTTATTGTGTGTGGCCAGCTCAGCCCACCAGGGGGCGCAACTGGCTGGCATGTGGTGCTGGGGATCAAACCGTGGTCCCTGTGCTTTGCCAAGCTTGTTTCAAGTAGGTGCTTTAGACCACTGAGCCATCTCTCCAGCCCCTGCATTTTGTTTTAACAACGACGTAGAGTTGTCCATGATCCCTTCGCCAGGTTTCCTCTTCCCTAAGCTTCTAGTTAATTGAGGAGTAACTGTTCTTAGGGTTTACTTTCCCAGGAGAGATTTATGTTCAACTTTTTTTCATCTTTACTCAATTTGGACATTAATTTTTGTCTACAACCATACTTACTTTACTGCTTGATTCTTTTTTCTATTTAATAAGAAAATTCTCTGAGATACCCTGTCTAAAAACAGTTTTTTTTTTTTTTTTTTTTTTTTGGTGGTACCAGGGATCAAATTTAGGACCTTGCGCTTGCCAGGCAAGCACTTATTTCACTGAGCTATCTTCTTGGCACTACTGCTTGATTCTTAAGAGTCCACTGCTTGTAAAAAGAGGAAGAAACTGGATAGAGCCTTCTTATCAGCATTCTAAGAGAAATGCAGGCACATTTCACTAATCTAGTAGATGTTCTGCTTGTGGCCTTTCAGGCAAAGTCAGTCCACAACCGTACATTCTGCTCAGCATTTGAAGAAATCATCTTGCATTCACTGACTAGCAGCCACTGGCAACCGCCAGCAATCACCTTCCCCAAGCATTTTGGTGCTACAGATGTTAAACTTACCTCTTGGCGGGTCACATGCTTCCTTTTGTTGACACATCCATTTGCCATTGTCTTCTATATGTGACTCAAAAGCAACTGTCTTTTTCTCCTTCCAATTTTCTCCACTATTAGGGACATCTTGGTGCTTTTTAAAGGATGATGAGGTTCTAGGCAGCCATCTATTACATTTTGACTTTAATAAACTGAAAGAGAAAAAGTGAATTAACTGTAGAGAGAACAGTAGGGGATACAGATTATAAAAAGATATTAAAATGCAATCAATGGAAATGTAACTCATGACAGTAAGAACTTATTTTTTTTTCTTAGAACTGCTTTTATTCTTACTTCTATTTTAATTAGAGTAACTTACAAAAGGTCTATTTTGTGTCCTGCCCCAACAATTTTACAGAAGCAATGGTCTTCATCGTCAGAAGGCTTACATTAAACTACAGAGTATGACTAAGAATTTGGATATCTAGAGAAATAAAAAGTATATACTAAAGTAAGATATACATATCTGAAAAGTATTCCAAGTGCTAAAAATTAACAGCAGGCACTAAAATATTATCCATGTACCTCAAAATACATTTTTATCTCTTATTTTCAAGTGTCTCAATATTTGTTAAGTATGTAAAGAACAGTGCAATAGTGTATGTGGAAGAGTAGTCACTCTCCTTACGTAACAATTATAAAATCAAGGCAAAATTAACTAAAAGACATTTACATCCCTCCACCCTGCCCACCCAATTTCTGCTGTGCTCTGGGGACCCCCAGATCCAGTCCTAGCCCAGGTGCAGTGAGTGTGGGAGAGCTTCCTGCTACCCTGCGCCGGCTGGACCTGCTGGTTCCAGCCCAGACACAGCATGGGTAAGACAATCTTCCACCCCTTTGGAACCCTTAGCACCACTCCACAGCACACCCCTACTCCCCCACTGAGTAAGAATATCTGCAGCATTCTGGGGACCCCCAGATCCAGTCCTAGCCCAGGCCCAGTGAGTGTGTGGGAGAGCTTCTTGTTATCCTGTGTCTGCCAGACCTGCCGGTCCCAGCCCAGGCACAGCGTAGGTGAGACAATCTTCCACCCCCTTGGGGCCCCCACACCACTCTGAAGCACCCCCACCCACATGCCCAGTGAGAATTTCTGCCCCGTTCTGGGGACCCCGAGATCCAGCCCTAGTCCAGGCCCGGTGAGTGTGTGGGAGAGTTCCTCTCCCTGCTACTCCACCTTGTACCCTCCAGACTCAGCTCAGGCCTGGCATATAGTACTGGGGGGAGACCCTGCAGCTGCAATCCCTGCAGCGAGTGTAGGGGACAAAGAAACCCAGCTAGTCCAGGAGCAGAACATCTTGCCAGAGGGGAACAACAGGGTCACTCCCAAGGGTGGCAGTAGGAAGGACTGAGCACAGCAGCCAGACCCAAGCCAGGCACAGCAGGATAAATCCAAACTTTGTAGATCTCCACCTGAATTTCAGTAAGTGCTAAGGTTATAACTACAACAAAGTTCAGAAGACAGTGCTACACAAGAATGACAATGAGAAGGAGCAAAATGCAATCTCAGAAGCCAAGCTCACCCATAAAAAGTGCAGAGGACACTAGCACAGAACAAACTGGGAATCACACAGCTGAAATCAATGAATCAACAGCTTCTGAAATAAAGAAACAACTACAGAAGGGTATAAAGGAACTCAGATTGGAAATGAAAAAAGAAATCCCTGAATTAATAGCATCTGCAGTAGAGAATCAAATGTAGAAACATATGGAAGATGTTTGCCCAGTGCCTGCCCAGAAAAAATGCAGATAACACTAGCTCAGCTGAAAAGTATGAATTAATAGCGTCGATAGTAAATAAGCAACAGCAGAAAGTCAAAGAGGAACTCAGAGCTGAATTCTTTTCTACTAGCTCAGCTCAAATGTATGAATTAATAGCATCGATAGTAAATAGGCAACAGCAGAAAGTTATAGAGGAACTCAGAGCGGAATTATTTTCTGAAATAAAAAAAGAATTCTTTGAACTCATAGCATCTGAAGTAAAGAATCAACTACAGAAACATAGGGACTAAACCAAATCTGAAGAAAACACTTCTGTAAAAGAATACCTGCTTCTAAAGAAGACATTGATTAAAAAAATAGAGATTAGAAAAATGACGGATTCCTTGAATGAACAATACATGAAAGAAACAGATCACATGAAGAAGAGTCAAAGAGATATAGAGGAACTTAAAATATCAATTACAAGCTTGCAAAATCATTTGAGTGAAAGTGAAGGCAGAGTTTCAGATCTTGAAGATGCTGGTGTAGCTAGTGAAAAGGTAAGAAAGGATCTCTTAAAAACAACGAGGATTTAGGAAAAATAATACATCACTTGCAAGATGATGCAAAAATAAACAATGTGAGACTAATTAGGTATCAATGAGAAAGAAGGAGTCAATACAGAGGACATTAAAAAAATGTGGGCAGAAGGAATAGCAGAAAACTTCACAAATATGAGGAAACAATCTGACATTCAGGTAACCGAAGCATACAGAACTCCAAGTAACCTTAACCCAATTAAAAACAAACTGAGATATATAACAGTCAAGATCCCAGAAATTCAGCACAAGAATAATATACTGAAAGTAGCTAGAGAAAAGAAGCAGATCATATTCAAAGGAAAACCCATCAGAATTACGGCCTACTTCTCTTCACAAATCATGAAGGAAAGAAGAGCATGGAGCAAAGTACTTCAAGTCCTCTATGAAAACAAATTTCAGCCTAGACTACTATATCCTGCAAAACTCTCTTTCAAGTTTGATGGAGAAGTGAAATACTTCCATGACAAAGAGCAACTAAAGAATTCCATGATGACAAAGCCAACCCTACACAAACTACTGAAAGATGTTCTAGAGAGGGACCAAAATGACCAGAACTCCGCGAATGAGACCAGATGCAACCAACTAAATAGGGCAAACAAACACAGGAGAAAAAGGAGTAAAGGACAACAGGTAAATAACATGTCAATTGCAAGTCAATACATCTCAATTATAACCATCAATGTAAATACACCCAATTCATCAATTAAGAGAAACAGACTGGCACAGTGGATTAGGAAACAAAATCCAACAATATGCTGTATACAAAAATACATTTAACTCATAAAGATATTCATAGGCTGAAAGTCAAAGGATGGAAAACAATACTACACGCCCCAGCACCTCAGAAAAAAGCAGGGGGAGCAATCTTATTCTCAGACAGTCTCACCTTCAAACCAAGAATGATCAAGCGAAATAAAGAAGGCCACTATATACTGGTTAGGGGAAAAATTCAAGAGGAAGAGATAATACTCATAAATATGTATGCACCAAACATGGGAGCACCCATCTATATAAAGCAAGTCTTAATGGACATGAAAAATCTAATATACAATACCACAACCTTAACAGGAGACCTTAACAACCCCTTATCTCCAAAAGATAGGTCAACCAGACAAAAACTTAGCAAAGAAATAACAGAACTGATCCAGAGCTTGAAACAAATGGACTTGGTGGACATATACAGAGTGTCCCACCCAAACATGGCGAATACACATTTTTCTGGGCTGCACATGGGTGATTTTTTAAATAGACCACATACTGGTCCATAGATCATGTTTAAGTATAAGCAAGAAAACAGAAATTATCCCATGAACATTATCTGACCACAGTGCAATGAAACTGGAAATAAATGACAAAAGAAACCAGAAAAGAACCCTAAATACATGGAAATTAAATGACACCCTACTCAGTAACCAATGGGTCAAAGATGAAATTAAACAAGAAATGCAACAATATCTACAATTCAATGAAAATTCAAGCAGAGTGTACTGCAACTTATGGGATGCAATGAAAGCAGTTCTCGGAGGGAAGTACATAGCTGTGAACTCAGACATTAGGAAAAAAGAACGGGAACAAATAAACATCCTAACGCTGCACTTTCAACAACTAGAAAAGAAAGAGAAAACCAAGCCCAGAGTCCAAAGATGGGAAGAAATCATAAAGATTAGAGCAGAAATTAATGCAATTGAGATGAAGAAAACAGTTCAAAGAATTAACGAAACAAAAAGCTGGTTCTTTGAAAGATTAAATAAAATTGATAAGCCCTTAGCTAACCTCATCAAAAAGAGGAAAGAAAAATTCAAATACAAGCAATAAGGAATGAAAAGGGGGTAATCACCTCAGACCCAGTGGAAATTCAGAAGATTATCAATAGTTACTTTGAGAATCTTTACTCTCACAGAATAGAAGACACAGAAGAAATTGACAGATTCCTAGAAAGGTACAAATTACCAGAGCTGAATTGACAAGATATAACCACTCTCAATAGCCCAATAATACCCAGTGAAATACGGGATGTAATTAAAAACCTATCGACAAAGAAAAGTTCAGGCCCGGAAGGATTCACAGCTGAATTCTACAAGAAATTTATAGAAGATGTAGTCCCTATACTCCTCAAACTGTTCAATGAAATTGAAAACAAAGCAATTCTCCCAAAATCATTCCTGGAGGCAAGTATTATACTGATTCCAAAACCAGGGAAAGACGCAACTAAGAAAGAGAACAACAGGCGATCTCCCTCATGAACATAGATTCAAAAATCCTCAATAAAATCGTAGCAAATAGAATACATCAAATCATCAGGAAGATCATACAACATAACCAGGTTGGATTCATGCCAGTGATGCAAGGATGGTTCAATATGTGAAAATCTATTAATGTAATACAATATATCCATATAGCAAAAACTAAAAATCACACGATCATCTCCATTGATGCAGAAAAGGCTTCTGACAAAGTCCAACACTCATTCATGTTCAAAATCCTACAGAAAATTGGAATAGGTGGTGTCTACTTCAATCTGGTAAAAGCCATTTATGAAAACCCAATGACTAATATAATTATAAATGGGGAAAAACTGAAATCTTTTACTCTTAGATCTGGTACAAGACAAGGATGTCCTCTATCACCACTCCTATTCAATAT
>NW_004524579.1:13153571-13169529 GCF_000260255.1 Octodon degus | reverse complement strand
ATGTTGAAGCCCCTACGAACACACTCAGCCACCTTATCTTTGACAAAGGGGCCAAACATACTCACTGGAAGAAAGATAGCCTCTTTAACAAATGGTGCTAGAAAAACTGGCTCTCTACATGCCAAAAACTAAAAATTGACCCTACATGCCAAAAACTAAAAATTGACCCGTCTATCACCATGCACTAACTTAAAGTCAAATGGATTAAAGATTTATACAATAAAACAGAAATACTAAATCTCCTGGAAGAGAAAGTAGGAGGAACTCTTGAAGACATAGGGGTAGACAAAGAATTCATGAAGAAAAATCAAATTGCATGGGAAACACTTGAAAGAATTAACAACTGGGACCTGCTCCTATTGAGTAGTTTTTTCACGTCAAAAGAAGTTACCAACAAAGTGAAAAGACAACCCACAAATTTGGAAAAAATCATGACAAATAAGAACTCAGACAAAGGTCTGCTCTCTAGAATTTATAAAGAACTAAAAAACACTAGGGCCCCAAAATTAAAAGACCCAGTCCAGAAATTGACATCTGAGATGGACACACACTTCTCAGAGGATAAAAATAAAGAAGCAAATAAATATATGAAAAAATGCTGCACATCACTAGCCATCCATGAAATGCAAATTAAAACAACATTGAGATATCATCATACCCCAGAAAAAATGGCTATCATAAAGAAATCAACCAACAACAAATGTTGGAGAGGCTGTGGGGAAAAAGGAACCCTTCTGCCACTTCTGATGGGAATGTAGACTGGTGCAACCATTATGGAAATTAGCGTGGAGACTCCTTAGAAAACTTGGACTGGAAATCCCATTTAATCCAGCTATTCCTATACTGGGAATCTTCCCTGAGCAACCGAAAACATCATATCATAGTGATATATGTGTGCCTATGTTTATAGCAGCACAATTTGTGATAGCCAAATCTTGGAAACAACCAAGATGTCCATTACCTGAGGAATAGATGAAAAAGATGTGGTATTTTTATACAATGGAGTATTACTCAGCTATAAAGAATGATAAACTCGAAGGCTTTATATTGAAGTGGATGCCACTTGAAGATACATTCAAAAGTGAAATAAACTAGACACATGTGTAAATATTGTATAGTTTCCCTAGTATAAGAACTGAAAAGAAGAAATACAAATACAAAGGTACAATACAACTAAGAGGAAAGCAAGAACTTGAGGACTACACAATGAAAAGATAGCAAGGAGAAGACCTAGGAAACATCACAGTGGCAAGCCATACAATTATATGTAGAAGATGGGTAAGGCAATGATCCTGAGAATCTTCAAAAGATGTTTGAATCTAGCAGTTAATTGGAAAGATTCTCACCCTGACTAACTATATATACAGACACCAGTGAACTAAGCAACTGCACAGAAGATGGCAATTTATAATAGTAAGTTCATGCTTGGAGTGCCTGTCATTCTGGTCTTTTGAATATGGGCTGCTTGTCATGACATGCCAGTTGCTGCTGTGCTGTCTCTCAGGTAGATGACTGTTCAAAAAGAAGGGGGTGGTGAATGAAGGCAGGAGACAGGAAAAGGAACGTTGTGGGATGGTCCTGCTACAAGGTTATATATAGTTAGGTTTCTGAACTTATGTGTAAACATAAGAATTATATAATTCTTTATGCCTATTTTAAAAAAATATTCTAATTTTTAAATGTTTTTTCATCGTATTCTGTAGGGACGTAAAGTTCAATATATCAATACTTGATGAAAAATACCTGTTCCATGTTATGCCTAAGATGTTTGATATTCAGATAGATAGTAAGGTTAAGCTTAACAGCCGAGGTTGTATGATAATAACAATAAGCTTCTCTTCTGGAGGGTTAACAACCTAAGTTTGCAGACCAAAATTAGAGAAAAAGGAGGGCCACAAGGAAAGCTAACATTTTGGCTTTAGCCTTCCAAGGTCCATTAAGACTCAGGACATATGAGAACTTGTACTGTAACAACATGTAACTCGGTAGTGTCCCAAATTTTCTGATCAAGGAGATTATGGGGCCAAAGAGGAAAGTGATCGATGATGTAGAGTGTGCCTAAGGAGAGCCACATGGAGAGAAAACATTCTCTCAGTCTTTCACAGAAAGAAAATTGACCAAGCAATGACCGTGACTCATCCACATGGCTGACACTGACAAAGGATCTACAATCTGAGATACAGGATCTCAGGAAAAATCCTGAGGGGATTTCACTGATGTTATCTCATCTAAAAGCTACAACTCTTGTTGCATAGGTCTTGCTTTATCTTGGTCTTAACCATCCAGCAGAAAAGTATAAAAATGAAGTATAAGAAGTAAAGCCATGCTGTGAAGTTGAGCTATAGGGGACTCAGGTCAACAATTTCTGACACTGCCAGTCAAGAGGAAGACCCAATAGTATTATGAACTACTGGACTCTTTTAGAGTATTTTCCTGAGTTAACACACCTATAATATTCAAATGACAGAACTAAACAAAAAAAAGGGATAGAAATGAATGTCTATTTTGTATCTGTGTATTCAAAATGGTTACGATAGATATATAGTTACAATCTCTTAATGAATAGAGGGATTTGTTGTAATAGTGTTTGTACATAGGATACCATGTCTGCATCTTGTAGAGCAAATAACCATTAGGAAGAGAGTATGAAATGTGTTAATTATTGAAACTGTCCTACCAATTTGATTTGAAACTGTCTCATTGCTATTTGTCTCTCTATAAAATTATGGAAAAAAAAGGAGAGTAACTAGAAAATAAATAAATAAATAAATAAAGACTGAAGTCTGTAGGAAAAACATTTAATGAAAATGAATACCATTATTTCATATTTTTCTCATTAATAAAATAAATTTTTTCCCATTACTAGCATAATTCCACTTACAACATTTTATTATTTTAGGGAGAAATATTCTGATGTGTTTCTGTTAAGTTTCCCACAGATTCATGCCACTTTGGTTTTCTCTTCAATATGGCCACAAACAATGTGAAAATTAAAGTCATGGAAAAAAAGATTAAGAAACTGATACAGGTAGCTACTCGAAGAGTAAGGCTCTAAGAATTAATTATGTTTAAACTCTAGAAGGAGAGGCAATTTGCACCCAAGAATAAATTGAATGAAGTATTACAGTACCTATTTCTTCTCCTTGGAGGTCTATGCCTAGGATTCAAATCATATAAACTCACATATTCACTGGTTTGTGTTTAGTAATGTTTGCTCATATCATAACATATTAATAACTAAGAAATTAAATATTTTTATGCTCATAGTAACACAAAGAAATAACAGTATACATCTTTATGTAGGCATAAAATTAATATACTCCTGCCTTTTAAAAAATTTTTCAGAATACAGAACCCTTTCTTATGAAGATGGTCTCAGTTACTCTTCTCTCACTGCTGGGATAAATACCCAACACCCAAAATGAAGGAAGGAAAGGTTTATTTAGCTCATAGTCAGATGAGGTTTCAGTTCACACTCAGCTGGCTCCAAGGCACGTAGCAGAGGGCAACCTTTCATGGCAATGGTAAAGAGCAATAGAGCAAGGAAGGAGTAGTAGCAACAATGGCAAGTCTGTCTCCCTTATAGTGCACTCAGGCTATCCACTCCAGGCTGGGTGTAGCACTCAGATCCATAAACAGCATTCCTGCCCATAATTCCAGCAGCACTCACACCCATAATCCCAGTGGATCATGAGTTAATCACAGTCTAACAGTCTGCCCCATGACTGCATGAGGTTTTGGGGGGAAACCTACACACAAACATAACAAAGACCTATCACTAGATGTGTGCTTAGTTTACAAAACTTCTATTATTAGGACAGGAAATTAGAGACAGTTAAAGCCTTAGTGTGAATCTCATTTATATCTCAGATACACCCCAAACTCATCAAACCAATGACTGCATTTGTATTTGTTCACAGACAAAAATTAATGTGACCATGATCCCTGACTTCTCTAAATCCATTCATTCTCAGGTCAGCAGAAAGTATTCATTCTCAGGTCAGTACTAACCAGTGCTACTGTTCCATCACAGATTGCTGCCTGACTCTCTGCTCCATTGTGCTTCTGTATCTTTATTCAAAACCCCATCCTGGTAATCCTTCAACTCACCAGGGAACTTTGCTTCCAATTTCCTTAAAATAAAAGTGAGCATAAAAAAGTCTTTCTTTATTTGCAATTATTTTTACATTCATCCATTTACTAATTCCTTTCTTAATACGTGAGAAAATTATACCTTGATTCTCACTGCTGATCCCATCTTGACCCACGTTCTCTGTAACTATTACCCATCACTTATCTTCTTCATCTTATAATTTACACTTTCTCACCACTACCTTTTGTTCTAGGATTACAAACATGATCAGATCTTGCATTTAAAACTAAAGCCTAAATCCTCAACCCCAAAAGTCTTCTGTTAAGTGGGAATATTTATCTTATTACCAGTGAGTAAATGGGTATAGGATCACTATAACGCACTACTGAAATAACTAAAAGTTGATATTGAGAGTTTTCAAAGTGATTTTTCAATATAGAATATAAATTCACCTCTCTCAACATTTCTACTTCATAATTTTATTGTACACAATTACATGAAAACAACATGAGAATATTTATTAAAGGATGGCTACTGTAGAATTATTTATAATACTGAAAATACAATGCAATAAATAAATGATGGTACATATTTATTATGAGGACCATTATTCAACCATTAAAAGGAGTGGGCTAGTTCTTTATACTAATGTGGGAGAACATCATGATATGCTATTAAATTAAGTTTGCAATAACAAAGCATAGAATGTAATCTCAAAGTTCTGAGTGGATAAATGTCAAACTGAAGAAGAAAAGTAGAAATAGGGTGACTGGGAGAAGACTTTTATATTTTAATTTATGTAATTACAAATGTTTAAATTTCTTCTAGCAGGCAGATAATTTGTAATTAACAAAAAGCTTTCAGCTTCTCTACCTATTAGAACTAGATTCTAAACAACAAATCAAAGGCTTTTCTTTAAAATCTTGTTTTTTTTTTTTTTTTTTTTTTTTTTTTTTTTTTTTTTTTTTTTTTTTTGTGCCAGATTTATATTCCCACAGCAATTGACTCCTTTCCTAAACCTTTTTCTTCTTGCCTTAGTGATACATGATCCTTACTGCTACACAATTTCAGGTTTCCATTTACACTCGTCTACTGGGAGCTCTAACTCCTTTCCCTTTGGAGGATTCTGTACAGTCCTTGTTTGCTTCCTTAACATTTTGTTGCCACATCTCTGTGTCTTTTATTGACATTTCTGAACAGTTTCCTCTTGCTCACCTTCTTTCCAACACTGGTATCTGATCAAGCACACAGTAAACAAGCTATAAAGGGCTATCTGGTCATCCTTCTGGAACTAACTCATGCCAAAGCAAAGCATCCCCTTATCATGAAACCAGTGCCTCCATCTCTTTCTATCCTTTTTCGGCAATGCCATAGTCTCTCTGCCACTGAAGGGTGGGGTGGGAGCTTCACTTGCCTCAGTTACTATTCTCTCTCTCTCTTTTTACTATTCTCTTTATTTCTGTTCAATAAACTGCCAAATCAACACTCACTTCCATATTCATCATATATTTACTGAGGACAAATTTTATAGGCCTGGTATGTGCTACGGGTGTGGAGTGGGCAAAAAAATGAAAAGCAAATGTTTACTAAGTACTTGATATATGCTAAGGTCTGGGTATAAAAAACATGAATAAGACCCAGTTTCTGTTCTTGAAGTGATTTTAATGGTGGGAACAGAGGTGGGAACACAATTTTTAACAGAATGTGATAAATGCTATAAATTAGGACTATGCAGGATGTTATGGGAACACAAAGGCAGAGAACCTAGCTCTGTTAGCACAAAAGAGATTCCTGAAACATCCAAATTTAATCTTACAGGGTAAATGAAGCATGGAAGTGTTGTAGGTGGAAGAAAACAGCATAATATCAGCAAATACACCAAGAAGTGAAAACTTTATTACATATTTGGGGCAAGTTAAGTGGTTTGGTGCTGCTATAACATAAAATTTGATGGTAGAGGAAGAAGCACTGGAAATGAAGCTGATGAGATTGGACACGCCAGATAATGACAGGATTTGTTTTTCATATCAAGGGTCTTGAACTCTATCTTGTATGTAAGGTAGAGTCACTGAAGGGCTCTAAGGAGACAAATTACACATCCAATTTGAATTTATAAAAACATTCTCAAGTACAGTTTAGAGAACAGAGTATGAGAAACTGGATGAGCTAGAAGTCTGCTAAACCAGCTCTAAATAGAGAAACAGTAACAAGAATGAAAAGAAGCAATTTTAAAACAACTTTTAATTTAAAACTGGCAGTGTAAAAATAAAAAGCGTAATAAAAGATAGGAGACAGGAAATAGGGAGATACTATAAATTGCTCTTGAAGGAAAAGAGGATCAAGAGATAGAACAAAAGACAGGGAGGGAGGGGATAAGGAATGTAAAGGAGAAACTGGGATTGTTGTATACATGTACCAACTCTGCACAAGGATTATAAATATTACATTCTGTAAACATGTACACAAAAGAGGAAGGGGAAAAAGAGAAGGCAGGAAGGAAAGGGGTGAAAAAAGAAATCAAGATGTGTTATGTAACTATGTCAACTTCCTAATAAGAATGTAAACATTATATACTACATATGTGAATTAATAAGCTAAAATAAAAAAGAGAAAATAGAAAAACTGGCAGAAGGGCCAGCCTAATAGCTCAACAGATTAAAGCGCCTGCTTAGGCAGAGGGAGGGGCCCGGGGTTTGATCCCTGGCCTGCCTGCTAGCCCCAGCCCCGGGCCTGCTGAGATGGTCAATGAGCCTGGGTGCGGTGGTGCCTGTAATTCCAGTGCTTGGGAGGCTAAAAGCCAGGAAGGATCACTACAAGTCTGATCTGTGTAGTGAGCAACTGTACTAAATAATTAAAAAAATTAATTATAAAAGAAAAACTGGCAGAACTTGAGTTTTTAAACATGAAAAGTGAGGGAGAGAAAGGAGTCATGGGTGACTGACAAAGTTTTGGGTGGAGAAGCCACATAGAGGGGATTTAGGGAAGTAGAAGTTAAATGTAGTATGTAGTGATTATGGAGAAGATACTTCAAGAAAGCAACTTGACCAGTCACTGCAGCAATTTGCATTAGTTGACTGATTTTAGGGGTACTGAGTGGAGTGAGAATGAATTGAGGAAATAAGTGCTTTAATTCCTTAGTGCAGGAGGCAAAATCATTCTTGTGAGTGACAGAAATACGTTTTAAGAAGAGAAATGAAGGTTTGGAAGGTCTTAGAAATGACAAGAGAAAGATTGTCCTGAAATGCTGAGTGCCTGAGAGAATTAGAAAGCATAAATTTGTAGCACGGTTTAGGGATACAGTTATAAATGCAAAGCAAGCAGTCTAAGAGCTGGATCTGGGTTTAGGATTTTACTGGGATGGTGCAGCAAACTGAAGGCCAAGGCAAGGATGTACTGATAAATAGTAGTAAGGTCAACTTTATGGTCCAACACATATGGAAGAAGACAGCAAGGTTCAATATAACTCTGTATAAATGTATCACTCCAAAATATGGAAGACTATTAAACTGCAGACAATCAAAAGGAAGTAAAATGATACAGAAAACTCTCTGGTTTTCCTCTAATTGCCTAAAGCAAGACACAGCTTTATAAAGATAAACACTAGCTTGCTCTTGCCTCTCTCTACTAGGGAGAACAGGTTGACTACTAAAGACAACTTTAGACTCTTCATCTAGGGATGATACCCAGGGAATCTACATTAAAAAGCTTTATTAAGTAATCTTTATTTCTCTTTCCCCAATTTGTAGCTCATAAAGACTGAATGCTTTTTTCTGTCTTGTTGTTTTACTGTCCTTTAAGATAATATGTAAGCTAAGTAGAACTTAACTGAAAACTACTTATTCCTTGTGTGTATGAAATTTATACATATATATGAAATATGCATGTTTATAAATTTATGTTTATTTTTCTCTTGTTAACATCTTTTACGAGGGTTAACCCTTGTCACAAGGGCTAGTTCCAAATAAAAATCTATGGGAATGGAAGAAAAAATTATTATTCTTCCCCTACAAAACTCTCCCCTCCTGTCTCAGACTAGGCCACCCATACTGTCAGGAAGCCTTCATTAAATCTTTCAGCAACAAGACTTCAACGCAAAGCCAATCTCCATCTAGATACCCTCCCCACTGTTCTCAAAATCTCCAACATCTAACACAGCACATCCCTAGTACAGAAGGCCTCGAGGCTGCAAAATTTATGATACTCTATGCCAAGGCATCCTCCTGTGTGGATGCTCTTCTCATAACACTCAGACTCCACACTTCAATATCAAAATAATTTCAGGCTGTGATGTAAGATAGGGATCAGAGTTCATTTCTCTTCCATGTGCGAATCCATTACACGTGTTACTGAACTTCATGGCATCATTATCAAAAAGCAGTTGAACATATGAGTAGGTATGTCTGTTTCTGGATTTTATTATTTTTTATTGATCTATTTATTTATTTAGTGTGCTAACCTATGTTGATTATGAAACTCTAATAAACCTGATATTGTAAATAGCAAAAATTATCATTGCTATTCTGGGACCTTCACATTTCCATAAAATTTCATCACAGGTTTGCTAATTTCTATAAGACAGTATGTTGATATTTTGACTGAAACTGAACTGAGTCTAACCTTCAACTTAAAAAAACTGATATTTTTAACAAATATAAGAACATATTATTGTTTTCTGAAGTCTTCCTAAATTTGCCTAGGCAGTATTATGTAATTAATGCAGATACTTCGTATTTCTTTTGTTAATGAGTTCAATATTTTTACTTTATTTTTAGGTTTTTGTACCTTTTTTGTTAAGTTTAACATTCGGTATCTCATGGATTTGAAATTATAAGTGCTTTTTAAATTTTTATGTTAATTACTTATTATTACTTTTATGTTACTTAATAGAGAAATAAAATTTATTTTTATAAAGAACTTGCATTTTCTACTTATGTTAAAATTCACTGAATAATTCTACTAGTTATATAGGTTCCATAAGACATAGAGAATCATGTTATCTGAAAATAAAGACAATTTTATTTATTTTCAATATTTTTCATACCTGATTGTACTAGCTAGAATCTCTCATACAATTTACCTTATTCCTTACAGTTTTTGTCATTAAAGAGATACAACTTTTCATTAACCTTGATCAGGCATTCTAGCTTACACGGAGGGCATTTTCCCACCATAATGAATGAATACTAGATAAATTGCATCAAATACTTTTCCTTGAGATAAGATTTTCCTTTCTGAACATTTTTATTATGTTAAAATGGAAAATCACACTGATTGATTTTCAAATGTTGAACTGACTTAGGCTGTATTAATCTTCTTGTATTTTGGCCTTTTAATGTTTTTTTAAGATTAAAAATAAACCTATGTTCATAAGAAACAATGATTTGTCATTTTTGTTTCCTCTAATGCCTTTACCTGGTTTAGTCCCACAAAAGGAACTGGGAAAAGTTTCATATTACTACAGTTCTGGTGGTTCTCAAGTGGGGTAGGGAGGTGATTTTTTGTTTTTAAATTTTTTAATGTATTTAGTACAGGGTCTACAGAGTCTCACTACACAGATCGGACTCATAGTATTCCTCCTGTCTTTAGCTTCCCATTTGCTGGGATTACAGGTGTACACAACCACTCCCAATCTCAATCACCATATATATTTATTATATATTTTATATATATAAAATTAAATGACATATTCAATTTAATTTATAATATAAGGCTTCACATTAGATGACTGTGTCCAACTATGAGGCAGGCTAGGTTAAGTTATGATGTTTGGTAAGTTAGTCAAATGCATTTTTGAATTAAGACATTTTTAACTTTGGATGTGTTTATGATAGGATTGACCCTATCACAAGTCAAGGAGCATTTATGGCTTGATGTATATAAAGAAAACAGTCTTAACGAATGAACAGAGAGGCAGTTTCAGCAAAAAGAATGAAACTCTAAATAAAATCAGAGGAATTCTAGGACTGAAAAATATAAGTGACTAAAATAAAGATTGGAAAATAGAGATGAAGGAATAAAAGAATAAAGAGTAAGTGAATTTTATGACAGAATCAATAGAACTAATTTGAAGAATACAGAGAATCTATCTCCAATAGATTTTAATTTGAAGAACTGAGAAAAATAGAAAGAATGAAAAAAAATGATAAGAGCCTCAAGGGTCTTAGAAATAATACTGAGCTCTCTATCAAGCATATGTACAGCCTCCAAAGATGAGTGACTGCGAATGGGCCTGAAAAAACATTGGAAGAACTATACCCTTAAAATGATAGAATATTTTGCAAATTTGATTAAAATCTGTTGGACTTAATAGTTAACCTGTCTAAAATAAGAAGACAATAGAGCAGGCTCTTTAGAATGCTGAAAGAAAAATCTGTCAGCTCAGAATTCTGTGTCTCAGAGAATATCCCTCAAAAGTGAAGTAAAAATAATGTTTTTCAGATGAAAACAGGAATAATGTTATCAGCACACCTGTGTTATAAGAAAAAAAACAGGATTTTTTTCAAATTACACCAGATGGAAATCCGAATCTATATAGAGAAACAAAGAACATCAGGAATAGGACATATGTAGATAAATATAAAAGTTTGTATTTTTAAACACTTACTTTAATTTCTTTAAAAATTATACAGTGCTGGGCATGGTGGCATGTGCCCAAACTCCCACTTACTTGGGAAGCTAAGGCACAAGGATCATAAGTTTGAGGCTGTTCTAGTCAACACCATGAAATGGTAATTCAAAATTAAAAATAAAAAAGGGCAGGAAATATAGCTCATTGAGAGGTCTTGGGTGCAATTCACACACATGCACAGACACAGAATATTTAAATGTTCAAAAATGCAAAAATAATGATATTATATTAGGTGGGTTGTATGTATAACTGAAAAAAGAATCCTTTCCAAAAAAACAAAACAAACAAAAAAATCCCCACCAAAATAAACATACAAACAGCAGAAAACCCAGGTGTGGTGGCACATATCCATAATTCCATAAGTTTGTGAGGCTGAAGCTTAGAAAGGTTTACAAGTTCCAGCTCAGGATAGGCAACTTAGGGCCTCAGCGCGGGCCTGAGAAAAAAAAAAAAAAAAAAAAAAAGGGTTGGGGATATATAGTATAATGACCCTGGGTTTGATCTTCACAGGCTTAATTACTTGTGTCTCATTGCTGAGACAAAATATCTGATGCTAAAAATTAAGGAAGGAAGGTATATTTAGCTCATAGTTTGTAGTTTTTAGTTCATAATCAGTTGACTTCAAGGCAAGGTGTGTGCTAGAGGGGCAACAGTTGCAATAACATGGTGGGGAAGATATAAAAGCAACAAGAGTAAAAGGAGAAACAAACTTCTTCCCTTCCCTTATACTGTATGCAGTTTACCTGACCAGGGCTGGTGTAGCATTCTCACAGCCAGTCCCAGCACTAGATAATGAACCAATCACAAACCCTGGATTCAGCCACAACCAAAGACCAGGGCCCCATGACTGTATGATTGCACTTTGGGGAGACATCCAGATACAAAACTTAATAGCCAGTAACACACATGCACACACAAAACATTAATAGAAGAGCCAGCCAGATCGCTCAGTGGACTAAAGTGCCTGCTTAGGCAAGTGCAGGCACTGGGGTTCAATCCTTAATGTGCCATGCCAGCCCCACCCCTGGGTACACTGAGATGGTGACTGAGACTGGGCGTTGTGGCATGTGCCTGTAATCCCAGTGCTTGGGAGGGTGAAAGCAGGAGGATCATTATGAGTCTGATCTGAGTAGTGAGACCCTGTAGACCCTGTACTAAAAATAAAGATAAATGAAAAGCAAAACAGTAGACCTAAATCTAATAGTATCAACTAAGTTAAATTTAAGTGAATTATGCACTCAAATGGAATAGACTATCAAGACTAGAGATAATGCAGAATACAACCATATGCTGCTTACAAGAGTAGATAACTTATCAGAAAGATATAAAAATTAAAGATGCATATGCATTTTAAATAGTGCTTCAAAACAGGACATTACTGGGTTAGGGATATAGATCAGTGGCATGGTGCTAGCCTGGCAAACATAAGGTCTTCAGTGTGATTCTTAGTACCAAAATCAAAGCAAAACAAAATAAAACAGGATAATAATAAAGGAAAAAGAGGAGAAATTCAAATAATATCCTGAAATTTTAGCATTCCCTTGACATCAATAGGACAAAAGAGAAAACAAAACAAAACAAAAAAATCAATAGGTTAAAGAATAAAACAATAGCCTAAATTAATTTGATCTAAGTGACATGCACAAACCAAGATAGATCATATATTGAATGACAAAGAAAATTTTAATATATTTCAAAAAAAATGAAGGCTAATAGAATATGCAATATGACAAAAGAGTTACACTAATAATAAAAAAAAAACAAATTATGTAAGCTGCATGGTGGCACACAGACATAATTTCTGGGAGGATGAAGCAGTGGGACTGAAAGTACAAGGCCTGGATGGCTATATTGAAGCATCAGGTCATCCTGGACTAAGTAGCAAGACTATATCTCAAAACAACAATCAAAACAAAATTACAGATTCACCCAACCCTTTGAGTGTGTGGGAGAGCTTCTGCACTCTCCTGCACCCGTTGGACCAAGCCCAGGCCTGCAGCAGGTGTGAGACCTTTCCCTGCACTTTCCAGACCTCTCCCCCCCCTCCAGAGCCAGTCCAAGCCTGCCCTGTGAGTGAGAACTTCCACTGCGCTCTCAGACCTCTCCAGATCTACCCAACCCCAGGCCCTGTGAGTGTGAGGGAGAGCTTCTGCACTCTCCTGCGCCTGCTGGACCAAGCCCAGGTCCGCCGTGGGAGTGAGCCCTTTCCTCGCACTCTCCGGACCTCCCACACCCCTCCAGAGCCAGTCCAAGCCCACCCTATCAGAGAGAACTTCTGCAATGCTATTGGGACCCCCTCCAGACCCACCTAAGCCCAGGCCCAGTGGGTGTGTGTGAGAGCTTCTGCACTCTCCTGCTCTGCCACCAAACCCCTCCAGACCTAGCTCAGGCCTGGCATACAGGCCTGGGGTGAAACGCTGGAGTTGAAGTCCCTACAGTGAGACTAGGGTCAAAACCACACAGCTAACGCAGGAGCAGAACATCTTGCCAGAGGGGCACAACAGGTTCACCACCAGGGGAGGCAGCAGGAAGGAGCTGAGCATAGTAGCCAGACACAAGGCAAGCACAACTGGATGAACTCAAACTTGGGATATTGGCACCTTAACTTTAGTAGATGCTAAGGTTATAACTGCATCAAAGCTCTACACCAAAGGTCAGTGGACACTGCTATACAAAATGACAAAGAGAAGGAGCAAAATGCAATCTCAGGTCCTGAGCTCACCCAGAGGTAAAGAAACAACAGCAGAAAGGTATAGAGGAATTAAGATCAGAATTGATCTCTGCAATAAAAAAAGAAATCTTTGAATTACTAGC
The DNA here is from genome assembly GCF_000260255.1 of Octodon degus. Lineage (NCBI taxonomy): Eukaryota > Metazoa > Chordata > Mammalia > Rodentia > Octodontidae > Octodon > Octodon degus. The sequence goes on along the minus strand of NW_004524579.1, from coordinate 13,155,994 downwards.
ATCAGAAGAAAAGAAACAACAGCAGAAAGGTGTGGGAGGCACAATAACTCCAGGCCTCCAATCCTATTGCAAGTGGGTTTCCAGGTTCCTCTTCCCCTACCTTTGCTGAGCTAAGTTCCTAATTCTTCTTACCCTGCCTATTTCCCATAAGTCTCCTGCTATGCCCTGGAGGTGGGACTTCCTGTCATAGCCCGGTTGCCTAGTTACTCACGCCTTTTACCCGCCGACGTCATTTCCTTATGCCTTCACTAATATGTACCCAGCACCTCCCCTGAATAAATGAGACTTGATCAGAATCCTGTCTTGTCTCCATTTCTCGCATCTCCTGTCCTTTGTCCCCTCCTCAATTCCCCGCTCCTCTCCCAGGTGACCTTCGTTGACTGACCCGCTGGCTCAGGACAAGTGGCGCCCAATGTATGGGGCACTTGGTACAGAGGATTCAGTGACGGAACCGTCCAAGAGAGCTGGCGAGAAAGAAAGTAAAAGAGGCCTGTGCCGCAGTTGCCTGCTGTAACGTCTGAACCTCGGTAAGCTGACGGAACCCTTTTCCCTTTTCCTTCGGCAATGGGACAGGCATTAAGTGAACATGAGATATTTGCAGAAAGTTTGAGCAAAGCATTAAAGGTGTGAGGAGTAAAGGTTAAAATTAGGGATTTGTGTCAATATTTTGAATATATTAAACAAGTTTTGCCCATGGTTCCCTATTGAAGGAACTATTGATCAGAGGCGATAGAAAAGGGTTGGTGATTTCCTTAAGGATTATTATGAGACTTTTGGACCTGAAAAGGTCCCAGTTATGGCCTTTTCCTTACTGGAATTTAATTGATGAAATCTTATCCCAGAGACACTGTGACCTGGTTGTTGCTAATGTGATAAAAAAAAAAAAAAAAGGGTGAAAATATACTACAGGGACAAAAAGGTAAAACCCATCTTAAAGGACAAAGAACCCCCTAAGGGTGTGTGCCCTCCTGTAAGGGAACAGAATCTTGAAATCGAAACCAGGAAGCTGTTCGGTATCATGACCTAGACGGACCGCCCGAGGTTAAGTCCCCTCCGCCATATAGCACTGATTGCAGTGTGCCTCCTTTGGTGTGTTCAGCTTCTGACCCCAGAAAGGAATTAATAGGCAAAATTGAACTTCTCAAAGAACAGATAAAATTAGAGAAAGAGCACCAAGACCTCATAATCCAATTAGAAAGATTAAAATGAGGAAAACCCAAAAATAAAAACATAACCGGACCAAAGGCCCCCTGTGTTCAAAGGCCACCCGTGAGGGGTGCTTCCCCAAAAGCTTCCTCCTGTTAGACCCACCCACAGATCTAGATAAGGCAGAGGTATTTCTGGTATCAGAAACAACAGGCGCTCAAGGACAGATTTGGCACCATTACACTAGTTTCGATTTTAGAGTACTAAAGGAACTAAAAGCAGCGGTTGCCCAATACAGAGCCACGGCTCCATACACCACAGCCGTTTTAGAAACTGTGGCTGACAATTAGTTTACTCCTGAGGACTGGCAGGCATTAGAGCCACCCTCTCCGGGAGGGGGGATTATCTCCTATGGAAGTCTTCCTGCATGCAGGGAGGCATCCACAATGATAGCTTCACTGTTGATGTTGGATTTGTTACCTTCACCAGCTGCAATCAAATACTTAACTACAGTAGCCCTATTTGCCAAAAAAAGGGACATGTGTTTGTATGTGGGAGAAGTTTAGCTTTCACATATTTACCTACCAACTGGACAGGACTATGTGTCATGGCAATTGTACTGCCCGATATAGATGTCATGTCTGGTAATGATCCCCTACCCCTTCCCAGTTTAGATTATGCTATGGGCCGCACAAAGAGGGCAGTCCAGTTCATCCCTTTATTAGTGGGGCTAGGAGTCACAGCGGCCATGGGGACAGGCACAGCAGGATTGGGAGTAGCAGTACATTCTGATACCAAATTATCTAATCAGCTGATTGATGATGTTCAAACACTGTCTGGTACTATCCAAGATATCCAAGACCAGACAGATTCATTAGCAGAAGCAGTCTTGCAAAATAGGAGGGGCTTAGACCTTCTAACAGCAGAGCAGGGAGGGATCTGCTTGGCTTTACAGGAACTCTGCTGCTTCTACGCAAACAAGTCCGGTATTGTTTGACATAAAATAAAGAGACTTCAAGATCTTATTTAGAGGAGAAGAAAGCTATTTGAAAACTCTTTCTGGAGTGCATGGAATAGAGTACTACCCTACCTTCTCCCCCTGTTGGGACCCTTGATTGGACTATTAATACTTTTATCAATAGGACCCTGTCTTTTCAATAGGCTGATGACTTTTGTTAAACAACAATTGGATGCCATTAAAATGCAACCCATACAGGTCCATTATCACAGGCTGGAGATGGCTGAAAGGGAAAACTGTGCTGGAATACAACCAGCTT
>NW_004524579.1:13140280-13153471 GCF_000260255.1 Octodon degus | reverse complement strand
CTCCCACCCTTGGTGAGATGGTCAGGCTAGCCAGAGACGGGTAATGAGGGGCATACACGAGACACCACTCACCGCCTAAGACAGGAACGGGACCTTCTACCGTCCTGGTCTCCTATGACAGGTAAGGTCTGAGTCGGGTCCATGTAAAGGACGCCTCGACCTAAGACAGGCACTGCCCCCTCAAGGGAATCAGCCGTCTACAGAAGCCATACTTTACATACATATATAAAAGTAAAGGGGGACCAGTGGGAGGCTCAATAACTCCAGGCCTCCAATCCTATTACAAGTGGGTTTCCGGGTTCCTCTTCCCCTACCTCTGCTGAGCTAAGTTCCTAATTCTTCTTACCCTGCCTATTTCCCATAAGTCTCCTGCTATGCCCTGGAGATGGGACCTCCTGTCATAGCCTGGTTGCCTAGTTACTCGCGCCTTTTACCTGCCGACATCATTTCCCTATGCTTCCACTATATGTACCCAGCACCTCCCCTGAATAAATGAGACTTGATCAGAATCCTGTCTTGTCTCTATGTCTTGTGTCTCCTGTCCTTTGTTCCCTCCTCAATTCCCCGTTCCTCTCCCAGGTGACCTTCGTAAACTGACCCGCTGGCTCGGGACAGAAAGGTATAGAGGAACTCAGATAGAATTAATCTCTGAAGTAAAAATGAAATCTCTGAATTAATAGCATCTGAAGTAAAGAATCAAATGCAGAAACATAGAGGAAATCAGATCAGAAAAAATCTCTGAAGTGAAAACATTAATAACTGCTTCTCAAGAAGACACTGATAAAAAATAGAGGAGATTAGAAAAGTGACATATTACTTGAATGAGCAATACAGGAAAGAAATAGATCACATGAGGCAGAGTCAAAGAGATATAGAGGAACTTAAAATTTCAATCACATGCTTGCAAAGCCATTTGAGTGAAAGATAAGATAGAGTTTCAGATTTGAAGATGCTGTCACAAGTAGTGAAAAGGTAAGAAAAGATCTTTTTTTTTTTTTTTTCATGGAAGCAGGGATTGAACTCAGACCCTTGTGCTTGCTCGGAGAGCACTTATTCTACTGAGCTATCTCCATGGGCCCTAAGAAAAGATCTCCTAAAAATAACTAGGATGCAGGAAAAAATAATACATCACCTGCAAGATGATGCAAAGACGAACAATGTGAGACTAACAGGCATCAGTGAGAAAGAAGGAGTCCACAAAAATGATATAAAAATATGGGCAGAAGTAATAGCAGAAAAATTGTCAAATATGAGGAAGCAATCTGACATTCAGTTAAATGAAGCATACAGAACTCCAAATAACATCAACCCAATTAAAAACACATCAAGACATATAATAGTCAAGATCCCAGAAATCCAGCACAAGAACAATATACTGAAAGTTGCTAGAGAAAAGAAACTGATCCCATTTAAAGGAAAACCCATCAGAATAACGAAAGATTTCTCTTCAGAAACCATGAAGGCATGAAGAACATGGAGAAGAGTACTTCAAGTCCTCTATGAAAACAAATTCAGGCCCAGACTACTATACCTCACAAAACTCTCTTTCAAGTTAGATAAAGAAGTGAAATACTTCCATAACAAGGAACGACTAAAGAATTCCATGATGACAAAGCCAACCCTATACAGACTACTAAAAGATGTTCTAGAAAAGGACCAAAATGATCAGAACTCCACAAACAAGAACAAAAGGAACCCACTAAATAGGACAAACGCTTACATACAGGAGAAAAAGGACTAAACAACAGCAGATAAATAACATGTTGATTGTAAATTAATACATCTCAATTATAACCATCAATGTAAATGGACTCAATTAACCAATTAAAAGAAACAGACTGGCACAGTGGATAAGGAAACAAAATTGAACAATATGCTGTATACAAGAAACACACTTACCTCAAAAAAAATTCATAAGCTGAAAGTCAAAGGATGGAAAACAATACTACATGCCCCAGCACCTCAGAAAAAAGCAGGGGTAGCCATCCTGTTCTCAGACAGTCTCAACTTCAAACCAAGAATAATCAAACGAAATGAAGAAGGTCACTATATACTGGTTAGGGGAAAAATTCAAGAGGAAGAGGTAATACTCTTAAATGTATACAAACCAAACACAGGAGCAACCAAGTATATAAGAAAAATCTTAATGGACATGAAAAATGTAATATCCAATACCACAATCTAAACAGGAGACCTTAATACCCCCTTATCCCAAAAACATAGGTCAACCAGACAAAAAATTAGCAAAGAGGTAGAAGAACTGAACCAGAGCTTGGAACAAATGGACTTAATGGACATATACAGAGTGTTCCACCCAATGACAACTGAAGAATATACATTTTTTTTTCAGCTGCACATGGGTAATTTTCTAAAATAGACCACATACTGGACCATAGGTCATGCTTAAGTATAGGCAAGAAAACAGAAATTATCCCATGCATATTATCTGACCACAGTGCAATGAAACTGGAAATAAATGAGACAACAAGCCAGAAAACTGCCCTATATACATGGAAATTAAACAACACCCTACTCAGCAACCAATGGGTCACAGATGAAATTAAACAAGAAATGCAACAATATCTACAATTCAATGAAAATTCAAGCAGAGTGTATTGGAACTTATGGGATGTGATGAAAGTAGTTCTCAGAGGGAAGTTCAGATCTGTGAACTCACAAAGTAGGAAAACAGAACGGGAACAAATAAACACCGTAATGCTGCACCTCCCACACCCAGAAAAAAAAGAGCAAACCAAACCCAGAGCCCAAAGGTGGGAAGAAATCATAAAGATTAGAACAGAAATTAATTCAAATGAGAAGAAAACAGTTCAAAGAATTAAACAGTTCAAAGAATCAAAAAGCTGCTTCTTTGAAAGATTAAATAGAATTGATAAGCCCCTAGCTAACCTCATCAAAAAGAGGAAAGAAAAAATTCAAATACAAGCAATAAGGAATAAAAAGGGTGTAATCACCACAGACCCAGTGGAAATTCAGAAGATTGTCAATAGCTACTGTGAGAACCTTTACTTTCACACAATAGTAGAAACAGAAGAAATGGACAGATTACTAGAAAGGTACAAATTACTAAATCTAAATAAAAAAGATATAACAACTCTTAATAACTCAGTAGTAGCTGGGGCTGGGGAGATGGCTCAGTGGAATAAGAGCTTCCCTGGCAAGTACAGGGGCCTGAATTCAATCCCTGGTTCCACCAAAAAAAAAAAAAAAAAAAAGAAACTCAATAGCCAATGATACACAAAATGTAATAAAAAGGCTACCAACAAAGAAAAGTCCAGGTCCTGGTGGATTTACAGCTGAAATCAAGAAATTTAAAGAAGACATAATTCCAAAAGTTCTCAAATTCTTCAATGAAATTGAAAAGGAAGCAATCCTCCCAAAATTATTCCTGGAGTTAAGTATTATACTGATATCAAAACCAAGGAAAGACACAACTAAAAAAGAGAACTACAGGCCAATATACCTCATAAACATGGATGCAAAAATCCTCAATAAAATCCTAGCAAATAGAATACATCAAATCATCAAGAAGATTATACACCATGACCAGGTAGGATTCATCCCAGGGATGCAAATCTATAAATGTATTACACTATATCAATAGAACCATATCTAAAAACCACATGATCATCTCAATTGATTCAGAAAAGGCTTTTGATAAAGTCCAACACTCATTTATGTTCAAAGTCCTATAGAAAATTGGAATAGATGGGCTCTACTTCAATCTGCTAAAAGCCATCTATGACAACCCAACAGCTAACATAATTCTAAATCCTTTAAAACTGAAATCGTTTACTCTCAGATCTGGTACAAGACAAGGATGTCCTCTATCACCGCTCCCATTCAATATAGTTCTGGAATCATCAGCTACAGCCATTAGACAAGAGAGAAAGAAAAGGAATAAAAATAGGTAAAGAACCAGTTAAATTATCATTATTTCTAGGTGACATGATAGTTTACTTGGAAGATCCAATAAACTCCACCAAGAAACTACTAGAATTGATACACAAATTCAGTAGCATAGCATATACAAAGTCAATACACAAAAGTCAGTAGCATTCCTCTACACAGACAACAAACACAGTGAGAGGGAAATTATAGAAACAATATCTTTTACAATAGCACCAAGGAAAATAAAATACCTTGGAATTCATCTAACTAAAGAAGTCAAATATCTTTTCATGGAAAATTACAGTATTCTGAAAAAAGAGATCATAGAGGATTTCAGAAAATGGAAAGATATTCCATGCTCCTGGATAGGAAGAACCAATGTTGGGAAGATGTCCATACTCCCAAAATTGCTGTACAGATTTAATGCAATCCCTATCAAACTACCAACAATATATCTCACAGACCTAGAGAAATTGTTCCTAAAATTTATTTGGAACCAGAAAAGACCTAAATAACAAAGGCAATCTTGGGCAACTAAGACAAGCCAGAAGGAATCACAATTCCTGACTTGAAATTATATTACAAAACTACTGTGATAAAATCAGCAAGGTGGGGCTGGAGAGATGGCTCAGTGGTCTAAAGCACCTACTTGGAACAAGCTTGGCAAAGCATCAGGGACCGCGGTTCGATCCCCCAGCACCACATGCCAGCCAGTCCCGCCCCCTGGTGAGCTGAGCTGGCCACACACACACACCACTCTCTCTCTCTCTCTCTCTCTCTCTCTCTCTCTCTCTCTCTCTCTCTCTCTCTCTCTCTCTCAAATAAATAAAAAATAAAAAAAAAATTAAAAAAAAAATCAGCAAGGTACTGGCAACAAAATAGACCTGAGGATCAATGGAATAGATTAGAAGATGCAGAGGCCTCTACCAACACACTCAGTCACCTGATCTTAGACAAAGGGGCCAAAAATGCTTACTGGAAGAAAGATAGCCTCTTTAACAAATGGTCCTGGAAAAACTGGCTCTCTACATGCCAAAAACTAAAACTTGACTCAGGTCTACGACCATGCACTAAGCTAAAGTCAAAGTGGATTAAAGATCTAAACATTAAATCAGAAACACTAAATCTCCTGGAAGAGAAAGAAGGAGGAACTCTTGAAGACATAAGGGTAGGCAAAGAGTTCATGAACAATAATCAAATAGCACGGGTAACACTTGAAAGAATCAACAACTGGACTTATTCTTATTGAGAAGTTTTTGCATGTGAAAAGGAATTACCAACAAAGTCAAATGACAACCCACAAATTTCCAAAAAATCTTGATAAAGAAGTGCTCAGACAAAGGTCTGCTCTCCAGAATTTATAAATACCTGCAAAACATTAGGGTCCTTACATTTAAAGACCCAATCCAGAAATGAGTATCCAAGATGAACACACACTTCTTAGAGGACGAAATTAAAGAAGTGAATAAATATAGGAAAAAATGCTCCACATCACTAGCCATCCATGAAATGCAAATTAAAACAACACTGAGATAACATCTCACCCCAGAAAGAATGGCTATCATAAAGAAAGCAACCAACAATAAATGTTGGAGAGGCTGTGGGGAAAAGGGAACCCTTCTCCACTGCTGGTGGGAATGTAGACTGGTGCAACCATTATGGAAATCAGTTTGGAGACTCCTTAAAAAACTAGGACTGGAAATCCCATTCAAACCAGCTATCCCCGTACTGGGAATTTTTCTGGAGGAACTGAATACATCATATCATAGTCATATATGTGTACCTATGTTTATAGCAGCAGAATTTGTGATAGCCAAATCTTGGAAACAACCAACATGCCCGTCATCTGAAGAATGGATGAAAAAGATATGGTATTCTTATACAATGGAGTACTACTCAGCTATAAAGAATGATAAACTCGAAGCCTTTATATTGAAGTGGATGCCACTTGAAGATATACTCATGAGTGAAATAAACCAGATGCACATGTATACATACTTTATAGTCTCTCTAGTATAAGAACTCAAAAGAAGAAATACAAATAGAAAGGTATAACACAATTAAAAGGAAAGCAAGGGGCCAGGAAGATGGCTCAGTAGAATATGTGCTTCCCTGGCACTCGCCAGGTCCTGAGTTCTGTCCTTGGTTCAGCCAAAATAAATAAATAATAAATAAATAAATAAAATAAAGAAAGGAAAGTGAGAACTTGAGGACTGGACAATGAGAAGAGGGCAAGGAGAAAAGCTGGGCAAAATGACAGGGGCAAAAGCATACATTTATATGCACAAGATGGGAAAGGCAATAATCCTGAGAAACATCAGCAGGTTTTTGAAACTAGCAGTTAATTGGTAGGATTCTCACCCTGACTAACTATGTATGCTGATATCTGTGAACTAAGCAACTGCACTGAAGAAAGCAATATGTAATAGAAGGGTCACACTTGGAATACCTGTCATTCTGGTCTTCTAAATACATGTTTCTTGTTATGACATACCAAATATCGCCATACAGTCTAAGTAAATATTTGTTAAAAAAAAAGGTAATAAATGAAAAAAAGAGATAAGAAAAAAATGTCACAGGACTGTCCTGCTACAGTTCTGTATATGGTTAGATTTACAAATTTATGTAAAAATATGTAATTGCTTATTCATGTTTTTAAAATATATTTTATCTTTTAATTTTTTTTCTTCATATTCTGTAGAGACTTAAAGTTTAACATATCAATACTAGATGGAAAATACCTGTTCCATGTTATGCCTAAGATGTTTGATATTCAGACAGATAATGACGTTAAACCCAACTGTATATGTTGTAGGGTAATAATAAGCTTCTTTTCTGGAAGGTTAACAACCTAACTTTGCAGATCAAAAATTAGAGAAAAAGAAGGGTTTCAAGGACAACCAACATTTTGGCCCTAGTCTTTCAAGGTCAGCGAAGACTCACAACATAGAACATATACTGTAACATCATGTAACTCAGTTATGCCCCAAATTTTCTGATCAAGGAGATTAGGGGGCCACAGAACATTGTGATCGATGACCTAGAGTGTGCCTAAGGAGAGTCACATGGAGAGAAACCATTCTCTCAGGCTTTCACAGAGAGTAATCTCGTCAAGCAATGGCCGGGACTCATCCACATGGCTGACACTGACAAAGGATCTGTACAGGGTAACATGATAAATCCTGAGGGGACTGGACTGACCTTATCAGATACAAAAGATATAGGTCTCGCTTTATCTTGGTCTTAACCATCCAGCAGAAAAGTATAAAAACGAGGTATAAAAATAAAGCATATTAATATGCTGAGCTGTGAAAGCCTCAAGTCAACAACTTCTGACATCACCAGTCCTATGGATAACCCACTACTATTATGGACTACTGGACTATATTGGATTATATTGCTGAATTCACACACCTACAATATTTCAATGGCAATGGAATACCCATCTCTAACAAAACTAAACAAAAAAAGGTGACACAAAAGAAAGACCATTTTGTATCTGCATATACAAAATAGTTAGGATAGATATACAGCTACTTCTTTTTAATTGAATAAGAAGAAAAAGTCTTGTACTAATAGTATTTGGATAGGATATCGTGTCTGCATCTTGTAGTATGAATAACCTGTAAGAAGATAACAATATGCATGGTATTAATTATTGAAACTGTCCTATCAATCGGTTTTTAAACTGTCTCATTGCTGTTTCTCACTAAAATGAGTAATAAATTGTAAACAAAAAAACCAAAATTAAAAGAAAGTAACAAAACACAAACAAAATAAAAATATTATCAAGTATTTGGATCTTATTTAATATTCTTTTGAATAAATTATAGTAGGTTAAAACCAGGAAGTAATAGAGATTGTTAATAAAAAGAAAACATAAAATTTGAAGCAGTTCTTTGAAGGAAAATCACTCCAAAAATGGAAGAATAAACTAGATACTGTAAGGAGAGGAAATAGTAAACAGTAGAACTCTATGAAATAGACAAATAATAAAAACACAGAACAGAAAAATTGTTCCCTTGAAAAGATTAATAAAATTGATAAACCCCTATTCCAAATTACAGGTGGCATACCACTATGAAAAGGTGCTATACTTACCCAAAGTAAAAGAACAGTAAAGGTAAATTACTGTGCAAATATACTCAATAACAGATAAAATGAAATGCATACATGTCTTAAAAATATAATTGGCTAACATTAACTCGAGAAGAAACAAAATATTAATATATTTTTACATACTAAAGAATGGAGTTCACAGGAAAAGATGATCAAACAAGAGTAAAACAAAACAAACAAAAATCCATAACTGCCCATCATAGTTTCATTGGTCAAAAAAATTTGCAATACCAATTTCACAAGTCCTTTCAGAAATTTTATGCTACTGTGTGATATAAAAATTTAATTATAATGAAAGACTATTAAGAAGTAATATTTCACACAAATAAATGACACAAGAATCCTTAACAAAATATTAGGCAAAAAAAAAACCCCAGCAATATATAAATGGTACTATATGATGGCCTAGAGAGCAGTATTAAATCCAGGTAAGTGATAACATTAAAAGAATACAGTAGAAAAACCATATGAGTATATCGACAAATGTAGAAAAATATTTATAAGGAATCTTTGAAACTAGGAATAAAAGGTGACTTATTTTGATCTATTATAGTTTAGATGTGGTCATTCTCCCAAAGTTCATTTGTTAGGAACTTGTTCCCAGAGTATTGGTACGGGGAAGTGCTATGGTACCTTTAAAAGATGGGACATGGTGAGAGGACCTTCTTTCAGCTGGGAGGATGACCTTGAAGGGACTATGGTATCTCAGTCTTCTTAAGCTTCCGATTTTGCAAAGTGACCTTTCCTCCTACATGTGTTCTCATCTGCTACTGGGCCTTTGCCAAAAGCAGTACTATGCTCTTCAGAGTTTCAGGTTCCAAAACTGTTAAGTTAAATATATCTCTCATTACAGTTAGCTTGCCTCAGATACTATGTTAAAGTAATAGGAAATAGGCTAACATAGAGCACCTACCAAATATCCATTATTTGTTCTTATTAGTGAATCATTGGATGCTTTTTCCTAAAGATTGGGAACATTGTAAAGATTTCTTTAGCTACTTCTATTTTATGTTTACTAGAATCCTAAATAATGAAATAAAGGAAGGGAAAAGATGTAACATCTAGGAAGCCATAAAGTTGTTACACACAATGTGATTGAGAATTTTATTTTTTTTATATTTTATTTATTTTTTATCAACAAAAACATTTATTTTTTAATTTTTTTCCATAATTTTATTGAGAAACAAATAGCGTTGAGACAGTTTCAAGCCAAATTGGTAGGACAGTTTCAATAATTAACACATTGCATACATTCTTCCTAGTGGTTAATTGCTGTACAAGATGTGGACCTGATATCCTATTTAGAAACACCACTAGAACAAATCCTTCTATTCATTAAGAGAATGCAACTATATATCTATCATAACTACTTTGAATATACAGATACAAAATGGACATTCATCTGTATCCCCTTTTTTTGTTTAGTTCCATCATTTAAATATTATAGGTGTGTAAACTCAGCAAAATATTCTAAAAGAGTTCAGTAGTCTATAATAGTATTGGGTCTTCCACTTGACTGGCAATGTCATAAATTGTTGACCTGAGTCCCCTACAGCTCAACATAACACCATGGCTTTACTTCTTATACTTTGTTTTTATACTTTTCTGCTGGATGGTTAAGACCAAGGTAAAGCAGGACCTATGCAACAAGAGTTGTAGCTTTAATATGTTAAGAAAGTTACAAGGGGCCGGGGAGATAGCTCAGCAGAATAAGCGCTTGCCTGACAAGTTCAGGGGCCTGAGTTCAATCCCCGGTTCCCTCCCCACCCCCCCAAAAAAAAGAAAGTTACAAAATAGTAAACAAAGTAAAATGAAACAAAAGTGGGTAAAAAATGAGAAATTAGTAAACTGTAGTATAAATTAGTAGACATCTGAAAACCAATGCTCTATATAATACAATACCATTAAATTCAACGAAAAATGTGTAAAGCCAATGGAATTAACCAAATTACTTTAAGAAGAGCTAAATAAACATAGGGAGATACTGTTTTAATGCATGGGAAGTATCAATGTTTTCAGGATGTTAGTTTCCCCACAATGATCAAATCACAATTAGATTCCTTAGTAGAAATTAATACCCTGAGTTAAAATGTAAAGAACTTCAGATAGCCAAAAGTTTTTTTTTTTTCTTTTCTTTTCTTTTTTTTTTTTTTGGTGTGTTTGTTTTGGCCATACTTCAGATTGAACAAAGAGATCATGTACTAGAGCTATGCCACCAGTTCTTTTTCATTTTGGGAGAAGTTCTTGCTAGGCAAGCATGGGTAGAACTTGAATTCGCAATTCTCCCCCATCAGACGCTCAAAATGCTGGGATCCAGGCATATGCTAATAGGAACAGCCTTCTAAAATAGTTGCAACTTATTCTAGCTGATTTCATGATGTATCAAAAGTTCAAGTAACCTATATTGTTGGTTACTGGTGAAAAAATGGACATACAGATCAATGAAATAGAAATCTATACATCTATGTGGATATATACACACAGTTGACTTTTAAATTATTTCCTGAAGAAACGATTCTAGAAGAATTTGATAATTACATGAAAAAAAATTTTGAGCCCTATTTCAGTGTTCAAAAGATGATTCAAAATATATCATAGATTTAAATACCAAAGTAAAAAGCATTTAATTTTTATAGGAAGACACAATATTATATTTTTCTAGCCATCAGTAGTAAAAACTCCAGCTCTTCAAAAATACACCACTGGGGAGATAAGATGGCTGAATAGAGGAGGAGCCTCAGAGTTACTTAGAGAAATTCAACTAAAATACAAGTATTGGGAAAAACTGGGACAGACATACACTTGGAAAATAAAATCGGTCTGACATAAGAGACTAATAGATCAAATAAAAGATAGATAAAAGACTTCATAAAATGGCCTGCCAGCCCACCTGGTTGCTGGTATGTCGTTGGACGGGGATGACTGATGGGAGTGCCATACTTGGAATTTTAAAAGAAGAAGAAAAATAGAAAAAGGATATACTGATTATGTGACTAATTCAAATCATACAGGATAGACTTGCTATATATGGTCCCCTGCCTCTTTTGCCTTTCTCTAAACAGAAGATGCTACAGCCCAGCAGTAAATTCCACAGACATAAACTGCTCCCTCCCTTATGATGAATAAGTTTTCCTTTTAAGTCCTCCTCTCCTTTTTTTTTCCTTTTCTCTTTTCTTTCTCCTCCTTTTGTGCACCAGAGCGCTAAATGGAACTCCCATGAACAAGAACTACAGGAATGTGTAGTAAATGGAACAGCTCATTCCTTCCCCCATGACATGTGGTTAGAGGTGCAGGGAATTAAACAGCCTGGCACCTGGGGACTGTGCAGCCCTGTGATATCCCCACGTTGCCAGGGACAGGCGCAGAAAAGCACCCCACAGTACCTCTCCTATCTTATTACAGACGATAGTACAGAACTGTGACAGGCGGTGAAACTAGAGCAATGAATGAGGAGTTAGCACCTCATCTCAGGAAAAGAGGAAAAATTGGGACTGAGCAGCCTCATCCTACAACAGCAGGAGCAGAGGACCAGACCACATCACAGCATCCCACCCCACCTGCAATGAACGACCTGCCAGGACAGAGACTTGCACATGGAAAAGGAACACAAAAGACTGGACAAGGACCAGGAGAAGCCAAAGGTGCATGGGACTGGGAATAGCCTCGTCTGTGTGAAAACAATACAGCAACTGGGAAGGAGACACAACCAAGAGAAATGGGGAAGGAGTGGGAGACCAATAACGGATATGTAGAAAAGTATTGCTGAAGACTTTGGCCCCAGATGCCCACATCTGGAGACCAAGACCAGCCTAAAATTCAGCTAAAAATCTATTACAGGGTTGGCACTGTTATCCAGTAGTTTTGTACTCTCAGTGGACAACAGAGGACTTTTTTTTTAAGGAACATAAAACTATTGACCACTGCTCACCATTATTTACAATAAAGTAAGCAATATATGTTAGGATAACATTCTGACTACTATAAAGTTGTTTTCCTGACTTCTGCTGAAAACAGTAACCCTAATAATAAAAAGATTGAGCCTACATGCAAGGAACAAGTTGGGGTCAAGAAAAATATGCAGGTTAATAGTTTTAGGCAGGTGCAGAAAAGCACCCCACAGTACCTTCCCCATCTTATAATAGATGTTTAGAAGTTTGTCCACTCATTTATTTTAGGTCCTAAATTGTGAACACTTCCAGACACTCAGTAGGTTTCTGTGAGCCAAGTCTTAAGACACAGATGAATCCTGACTTTTGAGTGCAGATTTCAACTTTCTGTGAAGTAATGGGTTTTGAACAATTTTTAATGTTCCCTTGATAAGTCTTCCTCGGCAAATTCAAATGCTTTGATTTGCTACCTTATTCAGGTGGGGAAGTTGTTGGTAGAGATAATTTTTTTTTTCTCTTTTTGAGACAGGGTCTCGCTATACAGTTCAGGCTGGCCTTGCACTCATTTTGTACTCCACATTGGTCTTGAACTCCCAATATCCTCCTGTTTCAGCCTCCCAAGTGCTGGGATTATAGACATGTGCCACCATGCCTAGCTAGATAGGACCTTTTCTGGGGAATTTTGGAAGTAAAACTACATTTTTGTGACTAAAGACAGATATGGATTCTGATATGGCTGTTTAGAAAATATCTACTTTAAACTGTCCAATTAACCACAAAGCCATCTATTTAACAGAAAAGGTTATGGCTTAAGGAAAACTTTTTATTTAACTGGAAGTGATTTATTTTTAGGTTGCTCAGAATGATGGCATCTCAAACATGAGCTTATCATCCATAGTTTTTGTTTTGGAGAATGTTTAAAAACAAAACAAAAACCACTTACATAAGAATTTTATTTATACACACATGAACAAAAAACTCAGAATGGTCCTTAAACATATAAGCTAAAACATGAGTTCTGATTTGGACTATGGACAATTCCCCCCAACATTTAGAACAGCAGAAGAAATATATCAGGCTGCCAAATGTTCTTTTCTGATAAAGGAAGCAACTACAAAAGCTTTACTTATTTGTTCAAAGTAACCAGTGCTATAGATGCAAAACAAACAAAACACAACTCCCCCAAATACTACTTTCATAACTGACACAGTAAACTTGATTTTCATTAGAATGTTTTTTCCACACTAGTAAATAAAAAACAAGACTCAAGACCCAT
>NW_004524579.1:13133844-13140180 GCF_000260255.1 Octodon degus | reverse complement strand
GAGGACATTTCATGTTTGCTTCTCTTGTTAGCACCAAGTCAGTCTCATCTGAATCTTTCCACTTCATGAGAAACATCAATTCTCCACTACTATCTGTGGTGCCAATTATTCGTTCAGGATCAAGATGTCTAGCAAAAACTCTAGGTTTGTCAGCAGCATCTCTTTTTTTCCTTTGACTTGCTGTCATCAGATTCACTTTCAGATAAAGATTTTCTTTTTGTACTATCTTTTTCTTTACCAGCTTTTTGCAAATAAGAAATGCTTCAATTAACTCCGGATAATCTAAATTTTCTTCAGGTTCCCATGTACTGTCAGCTTCTGTAAATTCCTCAAACTTCAGACAATATTCTACCTTCCCATTCACTACATGTCAGTCCAGTACTTTTTGCATCACAAACTCTTCAGGTTCTACTTCCTCAACTTTTTTTTTTTTTTTTCCATTTTTTGCAATGTAGTTTTATTGGATGCCATCTTTTACTGCAGGCTTGAAGAGTGATTATTTACCACCTCGGATACTTGATCATGAGTTCACAGAGTCTTGGCCTGTGCTCCTGCAGCTCCACTTGCACCCAAGCACAGGGGGCCAAGGTGCAGTATGGGCTCAGAGAACTTTTTTTTTCCTCTTCCTCTTCCTCCCCCTTTTGTCTTTTACCTTTATTTTTTCTAATGTATCTATCTTCTTTTCTCCTTTCCTTAATTATCTCTCTAGACTTAATCATATTTTCATGACTGAATAGTCTCTAGTTTTTTGATCAACTTCAATAATCCCTTGCTTACTCCTTCATTCTTTCTCTTTTGCCCTCTTTGCTAGTTTCCCGAAGCTTATATGATCATCCTTTGTCTTCCAAAGGAGGGGTTGAGGACTGGGCTAATGCAGTTGCCCCACTTAAGGCCCAAGTCGGCGTGCCAGTGTTCATTGCACACACACATCCACTGAGCCTTGCATGGTAGCCACCCAAGAATTTAGAGAAGATTTAATTTCAATAGTCCTTAAACTCTTTAATGAAATTGAAAGGGAAGCAATTCTCCCAAACTCATTCCTAGAAGTACTACCCTGATACCAAAGCCAGAGAAAGAACCAACCAAAAAAAGAGAACCACATGCCAATCTTCCTAATGAACACAGGTGCAAAAATCCTCAAAAAGATACTAGCAAACGGACTGCAGCAAATCATCAAGAAGATTATACACCATGACCAAGTAAGAGTCATTCTAGGAATGCAGGGATGGTTTTGCATATGCAACTCAATAAATGTAACACACCATAACAACATTCACAGACAAAAAAAATCACATGACCATCTCAATAGATGCAGAAAAAATTTTTGATGAAGTCCAATATTAATTCATGATTAAAAACAAAACAACAACAAAAACACCTTACAGAAAATAAGAATAGATGGTCTTTACTGATGGGTTCAGGCCCAGGTGGAAACCTGCTGAGTCATCCTGGTATCTCTCTGAGATGGTAACTCGCCACAAAACAACAACTTCTTCATCTTCTTCCTCCCAGTGGGTCTGCTATCTCTTCCCATGCATGTGACAAGAGGTCTCCAATGAGCCAAACAATGTCATTGCCCTGCCTCCCAAAGTCCTTCCCTAATCCAAAAACTATAAAAGCAGCTGCCTTCCTTTGTCTAGCTCGAGGATTGTCACATCTCCTTCTCTGTGGTCTTCCCATGCCTGCAATAAAAGCCTATTTTGCCTTTTCTGTCTTTTAATTGTGTCAAAAAAACCTCTGACCTCAATCTCATAAGAGCCCTTTATGACCAAAAAAAGCCAGCACCATACTAAATGGATAAAAACTGAAACATTTCATGCTGAAATAAGGAACAAGACAAGGAAGTTCACTATCATCACTTGTATTTAATATAGCTCTGGAAACATTAGCCAGAGCAATTAGACGAGAGAGAAAAATAAAAGAAATAAGATAGGAAAGGAAGAAGTTATCATTATTCACAAATGACACGATAGTCTACATACAAGACTCCAAAAACTCCACCAAAAGAGTTTAAGTTTAGTAGATAGCTGGACACAAAGCCAACACCCAGAGGTCAATTGCATTCCTGTACACAACAAACTCACTGAGAGAGAAATTAAGGAAACCATACCCTTATAAACAGCATCCCCTAAGATGAAATACTTAGGTATCAATCTGACAGTTCTCTAAAAAAGGTGGTGACAACTGGCATCAATGTGCTGTGTATAAATAAACCTGCTGCACTGGCTGGGCATCTCTTCTCTTCTTCCAAGGGAGAGGGCTCCACCTGACTTCAGCTTTCTGCATTTTCACTTTTGGCTTCATTTCTTCATGGTCCTTCCTGTGTATTTCTCAAGAACTGTGCTGGATGTGGCAAATGAATGGCCAATAACAACACCAAAAGATGCTCATCATCAGTTTTCAGGGAAGACCATATTAAAATTACACCAAGGCCATTTTACAACCACTAAAATGGTTAAGTTAAAAGACATAAATATCAAACTTTGGCAATGACATAGAGCAACTGACACTTTCCTAGAAGAATTACTGTACAAATGTCCCCTGACTTATAAGGGTTCAATGTATGATTTTTCAACTTTACAGTGATATGAATCAATATACATTTAATATAAATCCAATTTGAATATTGATTTTTTTTTGGTACAATATTCCTATATGTTGGGCAGAGGAAGGGAGCTGTAGCCCCCAGTTAGCTGTGTGATTACAAGGGGAAACAACTGATTCTCAACAGTATATTGTGTTGCTAGGCTATAACAGTAGGTTTTATATATATTATATACAGTATTTTCAATTTATAATGGATGTACTGTGATGTTAACTTCTTGCAAATCAAGGAACATCTTTAGCTTCTTTGACACAGTTAGGCTGTTTCATTTATATCTACAAAACAAAGTTACAATGTGTTATAGTAACTCCTATCCTGGATATTTACTTAAGAGGAAAAAAATTGTGTGACTAAAGACTTATGAACAGTCTAGGCATGGTAGTGTGTACCTGTATCCCAGTGCTGGGGAGGCTGAAAAAAGGAGGATCACTAAAACTCCAAGCTGCATAGTGAGACTCTGTACCAAATACATAAAGAAAAAAAAAAAAAAAGATTTGTGCACAAATGTTTACAGCACTTCAGTTGCTCTCCTACCTGTTTAATTTCAATAGTCCTAGATCGGAAGAGCACACGTCTGAACTCCAGTCACGCCGCAACATCTCGTATGCCGTCTAAAAAAAAAAAAAAAAAAAAAAAAGTGGGAGCAATCCAAATGTCCACCAAAAGATGAACTGGTAAGTTGTGATATATTTATACAATAAATAACCTCTAAGGAATAAAAATGTAATATAGTGCTGAAACATGCAGCAAGGTAGGCATATCTCCAAAACATGGTGGGTAAGAGCTTACTCACACATGTGTAATGTAATGTATGATTATATTTATAAGAAGATTTAGCATGCAAAATAATTTGAAGAGATAGAAATTAGACTGTCGGTTGTTTATGGCAGAAATTTATAAAGGAATTTACTGAACCATCACATAAGATACTTTTCAGCATGATGGATACTTTATGTATTAATTAGGGTATTAATCATCCAGATAAATTCATTTGTTAAAATATATCAAATTTGGTATGTGCATCTTATTGAATGTAAGTTATACTTCAATAGGTGATTAAAAAACAAAATAAAAGGAAAACCTGAAAAAGTACGCTGAAAAATTGCATAGGATACTGAATGTATCACTGTGGGTTAAACCTATGAGTGAAACTGAAGAGATGTGTACCAAGTACATACTTTGTGCCCTGTACCATTAAGTCAAAATCTAAATGCCAGGTAAAAGGTGTCCTTTATCATTTAACATAGTACAGATGAAAGAAATGTGTGCAAAATCCACTGGGAAGATCACGGGTATGGATGCAACTAATGGGAATACTTTCCTGTTATTCTTACCGAGCAACAGATGGAGCTGTTAAAAATGACAACAAAATGATCTAAATCAAGATAGTAGAAGAAGCCATAACATTTAGGATTGCTACACAGTACAGGTCACCCTCAGGTCATTAAAATTTTACTGAACTATAACGTCATAGTTTAGTATTATAAACACTGTTCAAGTTCAATGAAATTCTAATAATCCAAAGTACCTTAAACATTTTTATTTTGTACAAATTTCATATCGCGATAGTATAGTTGAGTTTCAATGGCAAATTTTAAATGTCATTCAGGACCAATTGAAAACCAAATGTATCTGCATTCCTTAAAAAGTAGAAAAACATTAACCTTTTGTTTTATTGAATTAAAATGCCACAGAAATGCTGATGTAGTCTTGGGAGACAGAAATACTTTTACAACGAAGAATAGCTGTCATTTATTAACACAAAGAACAATTACTTGATAGGATGCCTTTTGACAAAAAGCAGATTGGTATTCTCATCATAGAGAAAGCATTATGAAAAAAAAAAATCTAGCCTAGACCTCTGAGACTTGAATAATTTAAAGCTGCATTTGGTGCAATTTGAATTTTTCTTTAGGGAGGCAAAGTTAAATACCTTTAATTTGTTCTAATTATTTCAAATTTGCAAGTTAATTATGGCTGATCATTAAATAACAAAAAGGACTATCGTCTCCACAGAGTTTTACCTCCTACCCTCTGCATCACTTAAGCTAGATTTTAGTATGCATGAATTAACTTTCTAAATAATCACACGGTTTGACTAAATGGCTCAGTAAAATGAGCTCTGATCCTCAGAATAATCATTAATGGACATTAGAAATGCTACTGGGACTCATGTTACTTACATTATAAGTATTTTTAATGGGGCCTTATTTACTAATCTTTATGTACTGCTCAAGTTAGAATACCATATAGATACATTATTCTGCTTTACTGGAGGAAAAGTTTAATCTCTGAGACAGTAAAAAATGTCCATTTAACACCAAGTAAATCATGGTAAAATTAATGCAGAGATGTGATGATGGGATTTAACTTGGTTTAACTGCTCATCTCAATTAATCAATCTAGCAAAAATGGTCTACTTGATCAAAAAATGAAATATTATAGATCTGCTCAAGTGCTAAGTTAGTTAAACAGAAAAAGCAAAGAGAGGTCCAAAAAACATTTAAATTCCACCTACTCCTTTCAAATAAAGAATTCATGATTTTTATGTTGTACTAGTTTCTTTTTTTTTTTTTTGTACTAGTTTCTTTTTTTTAAAAAATAATTTTATTGAGAAACAAGCAATGAGAGACAGTTTCAAAACAGGTTAGTAGGACAACTGCAATAATTAATACATTGCATATTATCTTTGCAGTAATTATTCATATTACAAGATGCAGACATAATATCTTGTCTAAACACTATTAATTATACACTCTTCTCACTGAGCTAAGAGCCCCATGCTAACTATTTTGTATATACAGATATCTATATATCTATATATCTGTATCTATATATATATATTTCTCTACAAAATGGTGAAATATTCATTTATACCCCCCCCTTTTTTTTACCTTTGTCAGAGATGTGCATTCCATTGCCATTCATACATTGCAGGTGCATGAATTCAGCAAAGTAACTCAGTGGTATCCCAAATCCTCTGCTCAAGGAGACCATGAGGCCACAGAGGAAAGTGATTTACGATGTAGAGGGCGCCCAAGGAGAGTCACCCAGAGAGAAAACACTCTCTCAGGTCTTCACAGAGAGCAAACTTGTCAAGCAATGGCTGTAACTTGTCCACATGGCCGACACCAACAAAAGACTCACAAACTGCTCTGCAGGGTTCCAGAGTAAATCTTGAGGGGACTTGACTGACCCTGTCAGACACAAAAGCTATATGTTTTGTTATACAGGTCTTGCTCCATCCCAGTCCCAACCATCCAGAAGAAAAGTACAAAAATGAGGCAAAAAAACCCAAAGCCATATCAATATGCTGAGCTGTAAAAGGCTCAAGTCAACAACCTCTGACACTGCCAGTCATGTGGACAACCCATTACCATCATAGACCACTGGACTACATTGGACTACCCCGCCGAATTCATGCACCCACAAAAAAATATAATTTCTACCCCAAGTGAATTTCATTTGAATGTTTACATGTATGATCTTGAAAATATGTGTTGGTAATGAATACACTAGCTGGAAATAATAATTAGAATATTAAACACTCATTTGCAATTGGCATTTTACAAGACTTGCGATAATAAACTAAACTAAGTGTATTCAACTGTTATGGTTTGTGTCTAGTTGTCCCCCCAAAGCCTCATGGAGTCATGGGTGAGGACTTCTAGAGTTTGTGTTAACTCATGATCCACTGGGATTATGTGTGATCCAAGGCTGGGATTATGGGT
>NW_004524579.1:13120929-13133669 GCF_000260255.1 Octodon degus | reverse complement strand
AACCTCCAGTAACTGTGAGCTAAATAAACCTTTCCTTCCTTCATTTTGAGTGTCAGGTATTTGTCCCAGCAACGAGAGAAGAGTAACTAAGACATCAACATTTCATTCAATGGAGAAAAAGAGACAAAGGACACCCTCAACTCCAACACAGTTATTATCTGTGCATCTTTGGAGTCCACATAAAAGAATTTGTTTCTCAGAAACTAATGTAGTAGAAGGGCTGGAAGGATCATGAAACATCCACTATTGAGCTTACATTACCAAAAACAATTCTTAGCCTATAATTAAGAAATGTTAGAAAAATCACAATGTAGACTAGTCCATTACACCAAAAGTATAAAGGAAAATATTACAGTCTTGGAGACTCAGTCCTATCTGATTTTTCTAAAGTAAGTAGGAGCACGCCGCGGGGGTGGAGCTTGTGGATGTCCTCGTGCCTTCTCCTAGTGGCGGGAAAAGTAGATTGAGGCAAAGCACGTGTCATTTCTGAGCTGAATGATGGCAGCACCACAGAAGAAAGAATGTGGAAAGGGACCAAAGAAAACTTTTGCCCCACCTATACAAAAATTGCATAGCATGATGCCTCATAGCCCTGATTTACCCATGGAGGCTCCAGGAGTTGGCTCCCCAGAGACTGAGACCAAGCCAAGCCAACCGAAGTCCAGGGTAGAGAAGAAGCAGAAAGTAACCATGGAGAATGGTCCAAGACTTGGCCATGAGAAGAAAAGAAAGGCTCAAGGCAGCAAGCCAGCAGAGAGGATTAAAAAGGAAAAATTAATTCTTACTGATTCAGAATTTGAGGAGATTGTCCAGACTGTGCTACGCAAGTCCCTCAAGGAGTGCTTCGAGACTTCCTGTGTAAAGCCAACAGTGTGCATCCAGTCAGGCAAAGAACCGGGAATCATTACTTCTGCTACTAATGATGATAATGCCAGTGGAGAGAAGGTGAAGGTACCTCACACACCAGAGATTTCATTGTCTCTGGAAGATGAAGTAACCCCAGAGATGAGTGCATCTGGGCCAGGCCAGGCAGTTCCTGCACCCTCTGAGAAGAAAGTTGACAGAGAGTACTTAAGCAAAAGAAAGAAGGAGGCTCAAGGTGAAAAAATGGAGACACCCAAAGATGGACATGAGCACAGACAGAGAGACCAATTAAAGGACATGTTGTGGAATCATTCTCAGACCAAGGATCAGACAAAAAAAAGAGAGATGGTTTTGGTCATTGTGTAGTCTGGGTTCAGTGTTCCTCTCCCAACTGTAGAAAATGGAGGCGGCTGTGTAGGAACATTGACCCCTCGGTTCTTCCAGATAATTGGTTCTATCACCAGAATACAGGCTTGGATTATAATTGCTGTGATATTCCTGAGGAGACCTGGACAGGGAATGAGAGTGAAGTGGTCTATGCCTCCTATATCCCAGGATGCATCATCCGGGCCAAGCAATACGGTTACCCATGGTGGCCAGGCATGGTAGAATCTGATCCTGACTTGGAGGAGTATTTTCTTTTTGCATCTCATTTTGATTCTCTTCCGTCTAAGTACCATGTGACATTTTTTGGAGAAACAGTTTCTTGTGCTTGGATTCCAGTGAACATGCTAAAGAATTTCCAAGAGCTGTCCCTGGAGCAAACAGGAGTGAAAAAGTGCAGGAACAAGGACTACATTCAGAAACTGGAAGTAGCCGTAATGATGGCTCATAAAGCAGAGCAGACCGACATTGAGGATCGGGTTAACTTATTTGGCTTCTGGAACCGATACTGTGGATCTGACAGCAATGAAGAAAAACAAGACTTAATGCTGCCTGGGGCTAACAGCCCTGAGTCCAACGTGGAGAAAGAAGACAATGAGTTAGAGGTGGAGCAGAAAGAGAAAAAAGACCCAACTTTGCCTGGTCCCAAGTCAGCCAAGATGAAGACCAAAAACCCCAAACTGAAAGGCATGTCAGATGGACAAGACAGGATCCTGAAAAAGAAGGGAACCAAGCAGTGTCTGCACAGTGAATCCACAGTGTGCACTGTACCCATGATGGAAAAGGAAGGCAGGCCCGGGAACCCAGGTCTGGACCAACCAGGACCTAAGAAAAGATTTCAAGTTCCCCAAAGCAAGACTTCAGCGATCATCCTGTCTGAGGAAAAGGAAGCTAGAATGGTGCCGAAGGGCCTTAGCCCACCAGCTCATCATAGGGCCTTTCCTTTGGAGGGAAAAGAAAGAGCTGGACCCCACGAGCCGCTGATTCAGGAGCCTGGCAGTGTCTTCCTTGAAGATGAAGCCTCCACTGAGCTGGACCTGGAGCAAATCATGGAAGATATTGGAAGAAAGCCGGAAGAAAGAGAGGCGCTGTGAGACTGCGGTGCTGCAGGGGCTTCTCGGGCCTCCTTTGATAAGTAATGGTGTTCTCCCGCCCTCCTCTTACTCTCTGAAGCAACAAAGAGAGACTTTCAGTTTACTCTGGCATGTTCCTATGTGTCTGAGTTATTAATGGCTACAAGGTTCAAGAGCTTCTCAGTTTATGTTAATAAAGTGGATTACATGTGAAAAAAAAAAATAAAGTAACTAAGTATTTAACGTCAACAGCCTGTACTTTTTTAGCAACTATCAACTTACCCTGTAACTAGAAAAACAACAATCACTCATCAATGCTTCTAACAGGCTTATAGAGCAGTGAGATGCAAAACATTAGAAAAGAAACATCCTTCTTAAAAAAAAGAGAGAAAAAGAAAAGGTAAACCATTTCACTCAGTTTCTTATGACTTGGATCTCAAGGGCCCACTACTTCCAATGACATGACCTGAGACATGTGACAAATGGTTGTGCCTCTCTGCTGTCCAGCCTTTGCTACACAGCTGAGCAAAGGCTTCAAGAGGAAGAGGGTCTCTTAAAGGCTGGGGATAGGGGGAGATAAGGAGAGTAGGAAGATGGGGTAAGGGTAAAAAGGAATAATATATATGTACCAGTACCCCATGCTAAATAAGGTTATTACACATCAAAATACACACTAATTTAAGAAGTTTTCTTAATAAAACAGTCAGTGAATCATTTCTGAAAAAATAAAGCCAAGAAGATCTTGGTCCTTCCTTCATTAGTGACATATCAGTAAGACCTATGGAAATACTGATATTTCAAGGTAAGTGCTGTAAGGTACGTTTCCTGAGGCATCTATACAGTGCAAGTCACACTAAATCAGAAGCCTGGATTAAGTACAAAGAAAAAAGAAAAAGAAAACTTGCAATCAACTCCCAGCTATATATGAAATGTCAAGCAATTTAGAGCCTTTCTGAACTTCAGCTACAAAACACACTATTACCATGTGCCTTTCTTGTCCACAAAATATTTTAGAACATCAAAGTAGCTCACATATGTAACAGTGCTTTGAAAAAAATAAGATTATATATAAAGATTAGGAACAAGAAGTTAAGTCCAATCCTCAATCCATGAAAGTCATCTTCTATCTGCCTAAACTTCCATCCACAAACTCCTAGCACAGGATAACCAGGATTACTTTCAACTGTGCTAATCTTGTTAGTGTGATCTGGAAGGAAATGCAGCCAGGAATGAATGAAGCCAATCTTGTGAGGCTCTTTCCCTGATCTGCCCACTCCACCGAGAAAGGCATTACCTGAGGAGTAGGAATGACTCCAGAGATCTTGACTAAGTGAACCACTGCTTCTTCAAAGAACACCATACCTATGCCTGTGCCATGAACACTCCCATTATACAGCTGCAGGAACATATTAAAATGTCTTTCAGATGACTTAGTCAATTGGCTCATAAATTTTGGGCATTTCATCATCAGCCTTCTCAGAATTTTCATATCTGGTTCTCTGATGACCTCTGAAGTAGTGCTCAGCATTCCCTGCAAGATCCTAGAAAGATCTTGAAGGTTAAATACATAGTGGATTTTTGCAGGTATAGGGAGAATTTTAATCTTGGTCATCTGCCATAGGTGGCATGTCAGAGGCACTAATTTCATCACCACATCTCTCCCTTCCTCTGAGAAACCCATCTGAGTATGGTAGTAGCCTACTCCAATCACACCTTTCATAGCTCTCAAAGTTTTCCTCCAAGGGTAGAAAATATCCCATCAGTCTAGTCGTTTGTGACCTCATCAAGCTGCCCAAACATCTGTGGGGTTGTGATTGCTTTGGGATTCATCCTCATTTTCTGGTGTGGTTTTCCACAATCACTTCCTCCAGCCACTGCCGCTACAGCCAGGACTCACGCCAGAGTCCTTGCCAGGCTCATCCTCTGGCTTCTGGCAGCTCAGGGTGCAGGATGCACCTGAGGAGTGTGTCACGTGCCAGCGTAGCCAGGGGTCCAAGGTCTGTTGTATTAGTTTCTAGTTATCATTTCTGTGCATATGTGGCAACCAATGAATGTGAAGCTAGATCTTAACATACTATTGCGTTTACAACTTGTTTTAAGAACAGTTTTCTTAGGGCCAGTCAAATAGCTCAGTGGATTAAACTCCCAGTCTGCAGCTGGGTCTGCAGCTGCTTAGGCAGACCCAGGGACTGGGAGTTTCATCTCCTGGCCTGCCGTACCCACCCTGCCCCTGGGGCATGTGAGACAGTGATTGAGACTTGGTGTGGTGGCACACGCCTGTAATCCCAATAGTCGGGAGGCTGTAAACAGGAGGATCACTGAGTCTGACCTACGCAGTGAGACCCTGTATAACCTGTCCTAAATACAACCCCCCCCAAAAAAAAACCAGTTTTCTTAAAAGTGTCAACTAAATCTTCATATCCTCATAGGTGAGCCTATTAATGATCAAAATATTTTGAGACCAAAGACTTCAAAGGATAAAATGTCATAGATGAAATATTCCATGTATTGTCAGATCTTTCTATTGTCCCATTCGTGAATGATCAATACAAACTTTATTTCTCTATATTCCGTAAATATTTGAGAGCCTAATATGTATCAGTTCTGTTTGCAGGCATAGAAGTTCATGAAGGAAGGCACAACTACTTTTGAATATTTATAGGTAAACACGAAGAAATAGGCAGCTAAACAATGAATATACAATGTGGTAGGTATTAGGATGGCAGTATACAAAATGTCATAGAGAGGAGATAATCATAATAGGAAGCTTGGAAAAAGACTGGAAGGGGAGTGATGATGGGGCCAGAGTAAGAAGAGTCATTTAAAAGAATGAATTTACTAGCATTTACTACGAAAAAGGTACTGGCATGGTTCCTTGCTCCAAAAGATGTGGCTGTCCTGCGGGAGAATTTATGCCAAGTCCCTTAGTCTGCTGGATAGAATAATGGTCTCTGGACAAGAATAACACTTGAGAGGCACAAAAAAGTGTAAGATGTTCACAGTACAGGAAGCAGGAGTCTGACCTTCAGAGGCAATTAGTGCAGCACAAGGTTGAATACATTACTTTGGTTTCAGACAGACGGGTACTCCGCAGCTATCAAGTTACTTAGCCTCTCTGGACCTCACTTTGTCATCTATAAAACAAAGTTAATAATACTAATACTAATAATGAGAGAGCTAAAAATGAATACATTTAAGCTATATAGAAGAATCCCCAGAACATATACATTATCTAAATGTTCATTTTTATCTATTATTACTTATATTACTATAAAGTGAGGTGAACATTTAGAAGATTTAGAGGAATATCTAGTGGGTTTTCAAAAGTTATTATAAACTGGCTGACCAGATGCACATTATAATTGCTTAGAATTATAGGGAAAAAGCAAGTTATTTTTTGGATAAAGGTAACTGGATGGCATTTGGAGACATTTACTTTGAGGAATCTGGGTGAGGTCTTTTTTTTCCCCCGCTTTGAAATGGGTTTTACTTTATTATTCCAGCTGACCTGGAATTCTTGGGCTTAATCTCTCCCAGTCTTCCTAGTGCAGGGACTAAGGTATGTGACATCATATCTGGCTGGGCGTGATAATGTTATCATGCAGTTATAAGGACAGCTTTTTAGGAGAGAAAATGCTGTACCAGATAAAAATTGTAGAAATATAACCTATAGAAATATGACATATAGTCATTGATAGTCATTCTTACATTCACAGTCCATAGTTTAGTTTCAACAAAACATGCAGTTATGAAACTCCAAAAATCTAGCACAAAATGAGAAAGACACTATGAGGACATGCTTACAGTGTACCATAAAAAGTCCTGCAAATAATTCAGTCTGTATTACCGAAAGCCAATAAACTTATTGCAGATGTCAAACATCCCTATGGAGGTCAGTTAACGACTGTGGTGGAAACTTCCCTAATTAATATATAGTCACTGAGTTACTACAGAAATAAAATAAAGACCTACCTACGCTTCTACTACATCTAAAACAGCAAGTGGCTTTTAAGTGTGGTACAAAGATATAAACAATGTTTTCATATGAATAGGATATTTGTCTTTTTCACTTTCATTCTCTCATGAGTGTACAATGAAATTCTCCAGGGGGAACATAACATGTGACACAACAGAGTGAATTTAATAACAGACTTAAGAATCCAACTTTCTTCTGTTGGTGAGACATTAAAGAGATTTGCAAAAAGTATAAAGCAGTGTCAGTCTTCTCACAAAATAGTATTTTTTTGTTTTGGAAAACATAATTTTTATAAAAATACATTATACTAACATGTAATAAGTTTATGGTTATTTAAAATGAGTTATTTTTTGTTTTCTTACTATAGTAAACTCAAGAGATATTTCATGAAATACATATGATCTATATAAAAGCTACTTGGGGTCCTCAGTAATAGTTTAGAGAATAAAGGAATGCCAAAATCAAAATGCATGAGGACTGGTACTCTATATAGCCTGATAAGTGATAGGTCTACAGAAATAATTACCAGAATATCCTTTGGAAAACTGAATGAGTATCAATATGAAAGATGCCAAATCTAAAAAATTCCCAAGCAACAGCTTTTAATTTCTCAAATTAGTATATAGTAAAATTAACATTTTAGGACATAAATTTTTATGAATTTTAATACACATATGGATTTTCTTAGACTATCCTCACAAATAAGATACAGAGTAATTCCATCAACCAAAACACTCCTGCCATTGCTATGTAGTCACACCTTGTCTCGTACTCTAAAACCTACAATCATTATGTTCTCTTCTATCATAATTTTGTCTTTCATAAAATGTCATATAAATAGAATCAAAGAGTATAAATTTTTGATACAGCCTTATTTGACTCAGCACACTGTCTTTGAGATTCACCTTGTTGCATGTATTAATACTTCCTTTTTATTCGTGTGCATATTTTCCATAGTTTTTTACATATCCATTTAATGTACATGTGTAGTTTCCTGAATTTGGGGTTATAAATAAAGGAGCCACAAACTACAGGAAATCTTAAAATTCAGTCAGAGACTAGAGAGCCTTCTAGCTCATAATCATTGACAAGTGGGTGCCTTAAGGCTTTATCAATTTAATTATCATGAATGCAGATTAACAAACCAAAAAACACATAAAATGCATAAAATAATTATACTACATCAGATACATTGGCTATGCTGGATTTCAACATTCCCAAGATTTTTGTGACAAACACTTAAAAATACAACCTAAGAGAGGATGAGGCAGGAGGATCCCTTGAGCCCTGTCTAAAAGAGAAAAAAGGCCATCTGAATTTCCCTAAATTGGAGTATGTGATTTACATTAAGGTAATTCATATTTATCATTAATTATTTACTGGAGGAAAGTCAACTTACCTTCAAATATACTTCTTGAAAATTTATGAAGAGTTCCATTTTCATTTGCCCTTTCCTTTCCAACCAAGAGATTCACATTAACCTCACCTAATCAAGATGTATCACAAAAGTAACCAATTCTTTACCATTTACAGAAACAAATGTTCTGAGGTTGACTACTGAGTAAAACTACCTAGGGGATATTATAAGATTTCCTTGTCTCCTTGGATGAAACAAAGCCAAAAGGTAAAGTGACATTTATAATCAATGAAACTTTTATAAAAATCCTAAACAAGCATGCTGCAGGTCCTTTTACGTTTTCATACACTCAAGATGATTCTACGCACACACTGTTCTCTACCACAGAGGCCTCAGAACTGGTTCATAGTCACTGAGATCAAGCAGCTTTGGGTAAACAGCAACTTAAAAATCTGTTTTTGATTGTGGGTTCTATCATAGAACCAACATCCACTGAGGTAAATGAAATGTAACAGAAAGGACAGAAAAATTTTTTAAAAAATAGCATTTTAGGGGGACTCAAGGAAAATAATTTAAAAAAATAATTAGAACAGCCAGCTTTGAGCTAT
The DNA here is from genome assembly GCF_000260255.1 of Octodon degus. Taxonomy (NCBI): domain Eukaryota; kingdom Metazoa; phylum Chordata; class Mammalia; order Rodentia; family Octodontidae; genus Octodon; species Octodon degus. The sequence continues at coordinate 13,125,407 of NW_004524579.1, read as the reverse complement.
AAAATTGTGGGTTTCTTGTTATTTGTATAGGTCATGCTCTGGCACCCAGTTGACTCAGAACTCTCCAATAAAATGAAAAGCCCTTGAGTATGAATAAGGATAAAAATGAAAAGCTTTAATTACTCTAGTGTGACTCATTTAAAGGGATAATCATGCCTGCTCAATGCTAATAGTTATATATAATTCACATAAGAGTCCTTTGTATGTTTTTCTTATAATGTTTGTTCCTACTGGCATTTACTATAGTTACCAAATGAACTACAGTTTTAAAATTCTGCAATTTAAAATAGGCCTCTGTTGAATTGTGCTCTTTTATAAAACTTGCCTATATAGCAAGTGTGATTCATTAAAATACTTACTTTTAGGTGTCACACTGGATCACTTATTGGAGAAACAAAATAGAAGCAGAGGGTTACTAAATAGGAACACATAATAACTCTCAGCCATGAAAAACAAAGTGATGATACATCTACAAGTACACTTAGAGAAGCAAACTCCTCTTACATTGATCAATGGCACTGCAAACACAGAACTGACATATCAGAAACTGTGGTTCATAGTGATGATTTCTCACAACATTGCCCAGCCATCCCTGGCACATACTTGCTTAGAAAGTGAGGGCAGTCTTGACACTACATGAAATCTCCAATAGACCAAATCATGCAAAAATCTGTGCTAAAAATAGCATTATAATAAAATGTCTATTGAACACAAGTACTCTCATAAGCAGGACATGTAAGTCTTATGAATTCACAGATAAGCAGAACCAGAGTGTAGAAAGGATTATGTGTATTCCTTCCTGAATAAGGCATTGTCAAAATCACCCAGGGTTCTTTCTAAAAGTACATGTACCTGGATACCACATGCAGAAATTAGAATTTAACATCTGGGAACTAAGTGTCCTTGGTTTTGTCCATAATTTCTCCTTTAACATGGATTTTAATTTCCATCAAAGGATTTAATAGTATCTAATATTTTAGAGATGTGCTGTGTCTGACAGGCAAAATGAGGACTTTTTGATAAACTCTTAAGCATTAAAATCTTATACAAATTTATATTATTAATTACTGCATAAAATCATCCTACATTAAAGATGAATATGAAAGCAGGTAGGATACAGCCCTGGGGCACAGGACCATCCTCAAGCTGTATCAGAACACTTTGAGAAAATCAGGGTAATTCAAGGCCAGCCTAAATCTCAGAGCAAGATCCTGTCTTAAAAAAAAAAAAAAAAAAAAAAAAGATTATATAAGCCCTCTGGATTATTAGATGTCCTGTTGGCAAATACTAGCTTAACCTACAGGTGCACTGGTGTCTTCCTGGCTGGCTTTGAACTCACTATTTAGCCCAGATTGGCCTTGAACCTCAGGGTGGTCCTCTTGCCTCACCCTCCCACATGCTGGGACGATAGGTATGCTTCACTTCACCTGGTTCCAAATGATTCTTTAAAACAGTGTATAAGAAAATCTGAATGCTTAGGGCAGATGAAGAGAGGTGACACACAAGGAGTAGTATAGCATGCTTATTAGCAAGATGTAAGGGAAATGTAATTCACTTGCAGAAATAAACAATACACATACCACCCTTCCCCACCACTCATTACATCTTCCTCTTCCTGTTCCTATATCACATCCCTTACAGAGAATCAAGGCTACAAGGGGTACCTAGCTTGCCTACCCACATCTGCCAAAATACTGCATGCCAATGTGGAAGACTAACCAAACTGCACAAACCCCAGTACATATTTACTTGGTGTACATGGCTATTTTGAAATAAAATAAATTCAATGATAAAAAAAATCATGTTAAGTTAGAAAGCCAGAAATGGAGTCTTTTAACTGCATCATGAAAAGTTACACACTTTTTAGTTTACCTATAGAGCACTATAAAAATCCTTATTCGAATGCCTTTATGAAATTGGCATGTTTTCCCACCATATTCCCCTGTTCTTCCACATTCAGACACGCTCTGTAAAAATGGACTGAGATTAGACTAAGAATTTTAGTTTTCATCATTTTAAAGTTCATAATCTATGCATATGCAGTCTTTAATATTCAATGAAGTATTAACAAAATCAAAAACTTTCCTGCCTTATGTTAGATTTTATTTCAGTTTATTTATTTGTTTCCTGGAGAGGGGGACTCACTATAGTTAAGGCTGGCCTTAAACTCAGATTCTTCTGCTTCAGCCTCTCAAGTGCAGTGATTACAGGTATGTATACTATGCATGGCCCAGCTCCAATTTTTTTTTTGTTGTTGTTGTGAGTTTTCTGATGCTTGTGCTATATATTATTTATGAATTATGTTTTATATGTAAACCCCATCTATTTTATTTATTTTTTTCTATGTTTTAGGGAAGGGTATACAGGGTGTTCACGGTCTCACTACTAGATTGGACTCAGTGATTTTCCTGTGTACAGCCTCGCAAGTGCTGGGATTATAGGCCCGCATCACCACGCCTAGTCTCAATTGCTGTCTGAGAATGCCCCGGGGGCGGGGCTGGCATGGCAGGCACATGTATTGAACCCCTGGCCCCTGCGCCTGCTTACAGGCACTTTAATCCACTGAGCTATTTGGTTGGCCCCCATTTATTTTAATTACTCAGTTTTTTCTCTTTCCAGGAGTTCTCATGAGAGTGACATCATCTTTAAACCCTCTGTGGCAATCCCTGATGCACTGCTGTGATGCCCAGGGAAGACAGGGCGACCTGGAAATCTAACTACTTCCTAAAGATCATCCAACTTGTGGATGATTATCCAAAATGCTTCATTGTGGGAGCAGACAATGTGGGCTCCAAGCAGATGCAGCAGATCTGAATGTCCCTCCGAGGGAAGGCCATGGTGCTAATGGGCAAGACTACTATGATGCACAAGGCCATCCAAGGACATCTGGAACACATCCCAGCTCTGGAGAACCTGTTGCCTCATATCCAGGGGAATGTGGGCTTTGTGTTCACCAAGGAGGACCTCACTGAGATCAGGGATACACAGGCACCAATAAAGTGCCTGCTGCTGTCCGTGCAGGTGCCATTGCACCATGTGAAGTCACCGTTCCTGCCCAGAACACTGGTCTGAGGCCTGAGAAGACCTCTTTCTTTCAGACTCTGGGAATCACCACTAAAATCTCCAGGGGCACCACTGAACTCCTCAGTGATGTACAGCTGATTAAGACTGGGGACAAAGTGGGAGCCAGCAAGGCAACCCTCCTGAATGTGTTGAACATCTTTCCATTCTCCTTTGGGCTGATCATTCAGCAAGTGTTTGACAATGGAAACATCTACAACCCAGAAGTCCTTGACATTACAGAGGAAACTCTGCATTCTCACTTTCTGGAGGGTGTCCGCAATGTTGCCCGTGTCTATCTGCAGATTGGTTACCCAACTGTTGCATCAGTGCCCCATTCTATCATCAATGGGTACAAGTGGGTCCTGGCTTTGTGGAGACAGATTACACCTTCCCACTTGCTGAAAAGGTCAAGGCCTTCTTAGCTGATCCATCTGCATTTGTGGCTGCTGCCCCTGTCACCGCAGCCACCACTGCTGCTCCTGCTGCTGCTGCTGCTGCCCCAGCTAAGGTGGAAACCAAGGAAGAGTCAGAGGAGTCAGATGAGGATATGGGATTTGGTCTCTTTGATTGATCATCAAAAAGCAAACTATTCAGTCTGCCTAATTGGCAAAACAAGGAATAAAAGCATAATTCTCTTTCAAAAAAAAATACTCAGTTTTAAAGAGTTTCTCCATTTCTCATTTTCCTTCTAGGAAAGATTTTAATTCAGACTCCCCAACCTGTCCCAAGCCTTACTTCCCACTTCTCTTACCTTGTTTTATTAATATCATTGAAAGTCCATTAGTAACCTTCAATAACATACCTTTTTATTTCATAGTTTTTCAATTTTAGAAGCTCTCTTAATTCCATACAAGGTAGGAAGAAGCAATGAGTACCTTCATGTTCCCACCAACCCCTGCTCATAGCCTTTTCCCCTGACTTTTCTGGCAGGTATACCAACGACTGCATGTTGTTCATGCTCACCATGTTTACTCTCCAATCATTCTGAAACTATCTGTGTAATTATTTTCTGTGTTTATCTATGGATTAATTCTGAAATTAAAATTCAGTATTCTTTTCCATGTTATGATTTTGTAAACACTCATTATCAAAAAGGACTTACTAATGAACTGGGAATGAAGGAAAAAGGAAGGACAGAAATGGAAAAAGGAAGGGTAGAAATAAGCCACAATGGCTTGCACAGTTCTGAACTTGAGCAAACAGACACAAATTTATTTGAAATGGTTGAGAATTAATGTTCAAGCACGGGTTTTTCAAAATATTTTACTTTGTGACCTTAATGGTATTCTGGAGGAAAAGAGTAATCATGAATTTACTATTCATTCTTAGATAATAAATAATCTTACAAAGAAGAATCATATCCACAACTAATGTTTAGTTCACTGGCATTAGTGAACTAAACATTATATATATAT
>NW_004524579.1:13107564-13120829 GCF_000260255.1 Octodon degus | reverse complement strand
AATACTTTCATAGCTTTCTTGATCCTTCCTTGTTTTGAGTCTCAGGTCAGGATATCAGGAGTCTCTTTCCTCTGTCTCTCTTAAATTTGGTTATGCATTAATTATGACACATTTTTGTATCATTTGTTTATCAAACCTGGGATAAACATGACAACTCTAATGGCTGCCCTCATCTCCCAAAATACAAAGCACAAAAAACAGACAGTCAAGAATTCTTAAAAGTGACACAAGAGAACCAATTTTCTTTTTCTTTGATTTTACTCAAATGCTTTCCAGTTTTTTGTTTTAGGCTTGGGAAACCAGAGATTAGCAAAATTAAATACTTTGCCCACCTTCACACAATTAGTAACTGATAGACTGAGATTTGATCACAAGTCTCAAGGAGTTGAGTTTTAAGCCAGCTGTGGGGTGCACACCTGTAATTTCAGCACTCTGAGACAGGAGGATTACTGTTAGTTTGAGGTCAGCCTGGTGTATATAGTGAGTTTAATATCAGCCTGAACAACAGAGTGAGACCCTGCTTCAAAAAGCAGAAATCCAACCAACTAACCAACAAAAGAATAAATTAAGCTGCAAAATTACTGTATTATCAATATTGTGGGACTGTCCTGCTTCAAGGTTGTATATGGTGAGATTTTTGGACTTATGTGTAAACATAAGAAGTATATAATTCTTTATGCCTATTTTTAAAATATATTCTAATTTTTAAATGTTTTTTATCATATTCTGTAGGGACTTAAAGTTCAACATATCAATACTTGATGAAAAATACCTGTTCCATATTATGCCTAAGATGTTTGATATGCAGACAGATAGTGAGGTTAAGCTTAACAGCCTAAGTTGTACGGTAATAACAATAAGCTTGTCTTCTGGATGGTTAACAACCTAAGTTTGCAGACCAAAATTAGAGAAAAAGGAGGGCTGCAAGGAAAGCCAACGTTTTGGCCCTAGCCTTCTAAGGTCAATTAAGACTCAGGACATATGAGAACTTGTACTGTAACGTCATGTAACTTGGTAGTGTCCCAAATTTTCTGATCAAGGTGATTATGGGGCCAAAGAGGAAAGTGATCGATGATGTAGAGTGTGCCTAAGGAGAGTCACATGGAGAGAAAACATTCTCTCAGGCTTGCAAAACCGTTTGAATGAAAGTGAAGACAGACTTTCTGACCTTGAAGAAACCAATGCAGCTAGTAAAAAGGTAAGAAAAGATCTCTTAAAAACAACTAGGATGCAGGAAAAAATAATTAAACATCTGCAAGATGATACAAAGATGAACAACATAAGACTAATAGGCATCAACGAGAATGAAGGAGTCAATACAAATGATATAAAAAGAATATGGATAGAAGCAATAGCAGAAAACTTCCCAAATACAAGGAAACAATCTGACATTCAGATAACTGAAGCATACAGAACTCCAATTAACATCAACCCAATTAAAACCACACCCAGACATATCATAATCAAGATCTGAGAAGTTCAGCACAAGAACAATATACTAAAAGCTGCTAGAGTAATTCCAGTGTTTGGGAGGCTGAGAACAGGAGGAGATCAATATGACTCTGATCTATGTAATGAAACCCTGAAGACATTGTACCAAATAAAAATATAAATAAACAAATAAAAGCTGCTACATAAAAGAAACAGATCACACTTAAAGGAAAACCCATCAGAGTAACAGCAGATTTCTCTTCAAAAACAATCTAGTAAAGAAGTGCATAGCGCAAAGTACTACAAGACTTGCAAGAAAATGAAGTCCAACTCAGACTGTTAGACCCTGCAAAACTCTTTTTCAAGTTTAATGAAGAAGTGAAATATTTCCCTGAAAAAGAACAACTAAAACATTTCATGATGCCAAAGCCAACCCTAAACAGACTATTAAAAGATATTCTAGAGAGGGATCAAAATGATCACAACTCTAAAAATGAGAAGGGAAAGAACCACCAAATTGAGCAAACAAACAGGAGAAAATAGGTAACCAACAGCAGGAAAATAACATGTGAAGACATAAGTCAATACATCTCAGTTATCACCATCAATGTAAATGGACTCAACTCACCAATTAAAAGAAACAAACTGGCAGTGGATTAGGAAGCAGAATCCAACAATATGCTATATACAAGAAACACACTTAACTCAAAGAAATTCACAGGCTGAAAGTCAAAGGATGGAAATCCATACTACATGGCCCAGGACCTCAGAAAAAAAGCAGGAGTAGCAATTCTGTTCACAGACTATCAGAACTTCAAACCAAGAATGATCAAACAAAATAAAGAAGGCAATTACATACTGGTTAGGGGAAAAATACAAGGGGAAGAGGTAACACTCATAAATATGTGCCACCAAACACAGGAGTACCCAACTATACAAGACAAATCTTAATGGACACGAAAAATTTAATATTCCACAGGAGACCGTAACACCCCTTTATCCCAAAAAGATGGGTCAAGCAGACAAAAAATTAGCAAAGAGGTAGCAGAACTGAACCAGAACTTGGAACAAATGTACTTAGTGGACATGTACAAAGTATTCCACCCAACCACATCTGAATACACATTCTTTTCAGCTGTACATGGGATGTTTTCTAAAATAAACCACATACTAGTCCACAGGTCATGCTTAAGTATATGCAAGAAAACAGAAATTATCCTATGCATATTATCTGATTACAGTGCAATGAAACTGGAAATAAATGACAAAAGAAACCAAAAAACCTCATAAACACATGGAAATTAAATAACAATCTCCTGAGCAACTAATGGGTTACAGATGAAAGTAAGCAAGAATTTAACAATATCAAAAAATAAATAGATAAATAAATATTACTTAACAAAAAAAGGGATACAGATAAATGTCCATTTTGTATCTGTGTATTCAAAATGCTTAAGATAGATATACAGTTACATTCTCTTAATGAGTAGAGTGATTTGTTCTAATGGTGTTTGTAAATAGGATATCATGTCTGCATCTTGTACAGCAATTAACCACTAGGAAGAATGTATACAATGTGTTAATTATTGAAACTGTCCTACCAATTTGGTTTGAAACTGTTTCATTGCTATTTGTTTCTCAATAAAATTACAGAAAAAATAAATAAAGAATTTAATAATATCTAAAATTCAATCAAAATTCAAACACAACTTATTGGAATTTGTGGGACAAACTGAAAGCAATTCTTAGAAGAAAATTTATAGCTGTGAATCACACATTAGGAAAACAGAACGGAACAAATAAATACCCTAATGCTGCACCGCAAGTGACTAGAAAAAGAAGAGCAAACTAAGCCCAAAGACCAAAGATGGGAGGAAATTATTAAGATTAGAGCAGAAAGTAATGCAACTGAGACAAAGAAAACAATACAAAGAATTAACGAATCAAAAAGCTGGTTCTTCAAAAGATTAAAATTGATAAGCCCCTAGCTAACCTCCTCATCAAAAAAAGGAAAGAAAACTTCAAATACAAGCAATAAGGAATGAAAATGGTGAAATTACCACAGACCCAGTGGAAATTCAGATCATGAACAGCTACTTTGAGAATATTCACTTTCACAGGACAGAAGACACAGAAAAAATGAACAGATTCCTAGAAAGGTACAAATTACCAAAAATGAATCAGGAAGATATAACAACTCTCAACAACCTAATAGCAGCCAATGAGATTCAAAATATAATAAAAAAAACTTACTGACAAAGAAAATTCCAGGTCCTGAAGGAGTCACAACTGAATTATACAAAAAGTTTACAGAAGATATAATCCCAATACTCCTTGAACTCTTCAATGAAATTGAAGTGGAAGCAATACTTCCAAAATCATTCCTGAAGGCAAGCATTACATTGATACCAAAACCAGAGATAGATCCCGCTAAAAAAGAGAACTACAGGCCAATCTCCCTCATGAACACAGATGCAAAAATCCTAGCAAATAGAATACAGCAAATCATCAAGAAGATTGTACACCATGATCAGGTAGGATTCATCCCAAGGATGCAACGATGGTTCAACATATGCAAATCTATAAATGTAATACACTAAAACTGTCTCATTGCTGTTTATCAATAAAACTTTGAAAAAAAATGTAATACACTATATTATACAGCCAAACCCAAAAACCACATGATCATCTCAACTGATGCAGAAAAGGCTTTTGACAAAGTCCAACACTCATTCATGTTCTAAGTCCTACAGAAAATTGGAATAAATGGCCTATACCTCAATCTAATAAAAGCCATTTATGACAATCCAACTGCTAACACAATTGTAAATGGGGAAAAACTGAAATCTTCTACATCAAGTACAAAACAGGGATGTCTTCTATTACCATTCCTATTCAATATAGTTCTGGAATCATTAGCTAGAGCCATGAAACAAGAGAGAGAAATAAAAGGAATAATAGATTAAAAAAACCAACAAAGTATCATTATTGGCAGATGGCATGATATTCTTCCAAGTAGAATTAATACACAATTTCAGTAGCATAGCAGGTTACAAAGTCAATACCCAAAAGTCAATAGCATTCCTCTACATAGATAACAAACACACAGAGAGATAAATTAGAGAAACAATACCCTTTACAATAGTATCACACAAAATGAAATACTTAGGAATTAATCTAACTAAAGAAGTCAAAGATACATTCAAGGAAAATTACAGTACTCTGAAAAGAGATGAAAGAGGCTTTCAGAAAAGGGAAAGATATTCCTTGCTCCTGGATAAGAAGAACCAACATTGTGAAAATGGCCATACTCCTAAAACTGTTATACAGATGTAATGCAATCCCTATCAAAATACCATCAACAAACCTCACAGATTCAGAGAAATCATTCCTAAAATTTATTAGGAACTAAAAAAGACCTAGAACAGCAAAGGCAATCCTGGACAACAAACGCAATGTGGAGCATTACAATTCCTGACTCAAAATTATACTACAAAGCTACTGTAATAAAAACAGCATGGTATGGTCAAAACTATAGACCTCTGGGTCAATGGAATAGATTACAAGATGGAGATATAACTACAAACACACTCAGACATCTTATTTTTGACCAAGGGGCCAAATATGTTCACTGGAAGAAAGATAGCCTCTTTAACAAATGGTGTTGAAAAAATTGGCTCTCTACATGCCAAAAAGTAAAACTACAACAGGGTAGTTGCATGGAGATACAGTAAACTAAGCTCAAAATGTAGTAAAGATCTGAAGATTCAAACACAAACTCTAAGTCTCCTGGAAGAGAGGGTAGGTAAAAGTCTTGAAGATATAGGGGTAGACAAATAGTTCATAAAGAAAAATCAAACTGCATGGGAAATTCTTGAAAGAATTAAGAGCTGGGACCTCCTCTTATTGACAAGTCAAAAGAAATTACCAACATGGTGAAAACACAACCCACATATTTGGAAAAAATCTTAACTAATAATCACTCAGACAAAGGTGATTATATTTATCTAGAATACATAAAGAACAAAAAACATTAGGGCAACAAAATTTAAATACCCAAACCAAAAATGGGCATATAAGATGAATACACACTTCTAAGGGGAAGAAATACAAGAGGCAAATAAATACATGAAAAAATGCTGAATATCACTGGCCATTCAAGAAACACAAATTAAGATAACACAGAGATATCATCTCACCCCAGAAAGAATGGCTATCATAAACAAATCATCGAACAACAAATGTTGCAGAGTCTGTAGGGAAAAGGAACCCTTCTCCATTGCTGGTGGGAATGTAGACTGGTTCAACCATTGTGGAAATCATGTGGACACTCCTCAAAAAGCTAGCACTGGAAATCCCATTCAATCCAGCTATCTGCCTTCTGGGAATTTTCCCAAAAGAAATGAAAGCATCATACTATAGTGATATATGTGTGCCCATATTTATAGCAGGACAATTTCTGATAGCCAAATTTTAGAAACAACCAAAATGCCTGTCACCAGAGGAATGGATGAAAAGGATGTGGTATTTTTATACAATGTAGTATTACTCAGCTATAAAGAAAAAGAAACTCAAAAGCTTCATAGGTAAGTGGATGCAACATGAGGCTATACTCATAAGTGAAATAAACCAGACCCAGATGTGTAAATATCATATTGTCTCCCTAGTGTAAGAACTCAAAAGAAGAAATAAAAATAAAAATTGAAAGGTACAGCTCAGTTAAATGGAAGTGAGAGCTTAAGGATTAAAGAACAAAGAGAGAAAGGAGAAATGTTAGGAAAAATGGTAGGGGAAAAAGTATACATTTATATAAACAAGATGGTTAAGGCAATGATCCTAAGATCTCCACCAAGAATCTCCACCAAGTTTTTGTAAACAGCAGTTAATGGGTAGAATTCTCACTCTGACTAACTCTATATGCTGATTATCTGTGAACTAAGCAACTACATTGTGGACAGCAATGTGTAATACTAAAATTATGCTTGAAATACCTGTCATTTTGGTCTTCTAAATGCATACTGCTTCCAATGTCATATCAATTATTGTTATATCTCTTTAAAGTAAATGTAAGAAAAAAGGTAATAAAAGAAACCAAGAAACAAGAAAAAAAATGTCATAGGATTGTCCTGCTACAATGTTGTATGTGGTTTGATTTCTGAATTTCTATGTAAAAATGTATAATTGCTTTTTAACATTCTACAAGGATTTAATTTTTAGAATATCCATAGTTGTTGGAAAATAGCAGTTCCATTTTATGTCTAAGGTGTTCGATATTCACACAGATGGTGATGCTAAGCTTATCTGCATCTAAAGGGTAATAATATCGTTAAACGTGTTCTGGATGTTTATCAACGAAAGTTTGCAGTTACCTTGTTTGTTTTTGGTATTTTTTTAAATTTTACTGTATTTTTTTGGTTGAATTTTTTTAGGAGAGGTTTATTTTATTTTATTTTGGTGCCAAGGACTAAACCCAGGGCTTGCAGCTGGCTAGGCAAGTATTGTACTACTGAGCCAAATGCCCTGCACCAACAACTAAAGATTGCAGACCAAAAATTAGAGATAGATGGGCTAAAAGAATAGCCAGTGTTTTGTCCCTAGGCCTTCAATGTCAGTGAGGACTCAGGACATAAGAGAACCTCTGATGTGACATCCTGTAACTAAATAGTATTCCACATTTTCTGATCAAAGAGATTATGGGGTCACAGAGGAAAGTGACTGATGATGTATAGTGTGCCTAAGGAAAGTCACCTAGAGAGAATAAATTCTCTGAGGTTTTCACAGAGAGCAAATTGGTCAAGCAATGACCATGACTCATCCAGATAGCTAACTGACAAAAGATCTACATGGTGTTGTACATGGTTTCAGAGTAAATCCTAAGAGGATTTGACTGACCCTGTCAGATAGTAAAAATTACATTTTTAGTTGGTCTTCCTTTAACTTGGTCTTAACGATTCAGCAGCAAAGTGTAACCATGAGGTATAAAAAGTAAAGCTATATTAATATACTGAGCTGTAAAAGGCTCAAGTCAACAATTTCTGACAATTGCCAGTTGTGCTGATAATTCACTACTATTATGGACTATTGGACTATATTGGGTTATTTTGCTGAATTTAAGTACCTACAATCTTTGGACTGGCATCAAGTATGAAAAGGTCCTTTAAAGACTTCTGCAAATACAGCTCCTTTAACTGCAATGGAACACCCATCTGACATAACAAGACAAAAACCGGAGATATAAATAAAGAACCGTTTTGTTGTCAAAAATATACGTATATACAAAATAGGAGAGATATATAGCTATTTTCTCTTAGATCATTGAGAAGAAATGTTTGGAATAATATTGTTTAGACAAGATGTCATGTCTGCATCTGGTCCTCATTAAAAAGAAAAAAAAGAACAAAAACTTAAGTTTTCTTGAAAGCATGTGGTAATATTCAATCTTGTCGTATCTTGCATAACTATATCTGTTAATCTGAGCAAAAAATTTGATAATAAAAGTAGATAACATATTAATCACTATTAATCAGCTATTCTTGTTTTGAAAATTTGTAACCTATGTATTGTTACATGTTACCCTATTTTTGTCTTTGCCTTTGTTTTTCTTGCTCTTGTTTTTAATCTTCAAATAAAAGAAAATTATAATAAAAAAGAAAACTATTATAAATGATAGAAAATTTCACTAAACAAAATAGGAATTCAACAACACTTGTTAAAAAAAACAATTGTTATATGGTATATTGCTGTCTTCAAATTTGTTCAGATTAGCAGATAGGAGCATGCAAAACTGCTAAAAAAGTTATAAAACTTTAAAAAGGAGAAAATAATTAAAGCATTAACTGCTCCTTTCAATAGACCAGTAGAAATCATCAGTACAATTATACAAGCTATGCCTCTATATAAATCTTTCTGTTCTTTTTTCTTTTTTTTTTTTTTCCTTTTGTCCTTTCCTTTATACCAACTGATTGTTCCCTTTGCATAGATTCTTTCTTGTTCAGAGTATCTACTGTACCTTTTGGGCTTTATTTACTCTTTCAAGTTTTTACACAAGTGAGACAATGTGATCTTTACATATCTGGAACTGATTTATTTCACTTATAAGGTAGTCTCTAGTGACACCCATTTACCTATGAGTCTCGAGATTATCTTTTTTATAGCTAAGTAATATTGCATTGTATAAAAATACCACATTTTTTAATCCAATACTCAACTGATGGGCATTTGGGTTGTTTCCAAGATGTAACTATGACAAATTGTGCTGTTATAAACGTGGGTGAACACGTATCAGTGTGGTATAATGTTTTCAGTTGTTTTGGAAAAATACTCAGGAAGGGAATAGCTACCTTGAAGGCCTTCAATCCTAGCGTTCTGAGGAAACTCCACAGATTTTCATAGTGGCTGTTGCAGTCTACATTCCCACCAATAGTGGAGGATTCCTTTATCTCCACTATCTCTCCAGAATTTGCTGTTGGTTAACTTCTTGATGATACCCATTTTTTTTCTGACATAAGATGAAATCTCAGGGTTGTTTTAATTTGAATCTCTTGAATGCCCAATGATGTTGAACATTTTTTCATGTCTTTGTGTTTTGTAGCTCTTCATTTGTGAAGTGTATATTCATCTCAGATGCCCATTTTTAGATTGGGTCCTTGAATTTTAGAGGCCTGATTTTTTTGTTAAATTTCTTTATATGTTCTCAATAGAAGTCCTTTGTTTGAGAGACAGTCAGGTATAATTTTTTCCCAATTTGTGTGTATTCTTTTTACTCTATTGGTGATTTTTAAAATTTATTTATTTATTTATTTATTTATTTATTTATTTATTTATTTATTTGGAACAGGGTCTCACTATGCATCTCAGACTCATAGTGATCCCTATCTCAGCCTTCCCAGCACTGGTATTACAGCATGTACCACTACACCCTGTTTTGGTGGCCTGCTTGGTGTGTGGCCAGCACAGCATGTGGTGCCGAGGATCAAACTCCTGTCCTTGTGCTTGCCAGGCAGGTGCTTAGACCACCGAGCTGCCTACCTGGCCTGGTGATTTCTTTTGATGTGCAGAAACTTTTCAAAAAATAAGATCCCAATTGGTGATTCCTTGAAGTATTTCTCATGCAGTTTGGTTTTTGTTTATAAACTCCCTACTTATTCCTATGTTGTTAAGATTTGTACCTATTTTCTCCTGTAGAAGATTTAGTGTTTCAGTTTTTATATTTAAATTTTTGATCAAGTTTTGACTGTAGCTTTCTGCATGTTCATAAGCATGGGTTTAACTTTAGCCTTCAGCATGTAGAATATCAGTTTTCCCAGCACCATTTATTAAAGAGGCTATCTTTCCTTCAGTAAACATGTTCGGCCCTTTGTCAAAGATAAAGCAGTTGAATATGTTTGTAGTCATGTCTGCATCTTCTAATCTGTTCCACTGATCTTCAGACTGCTTTTTTTTCCCTGCTAGTACTATGCTCTGATTTTATCACAGTAGCTTTATAGTATAATTTCAAGTCAGGGATTGTGATGCCTCCTGCCTTTCCTTTGTTGGCCAGGATTGCTTTTGCTATTCTAGGTCTCTTTTGGTTCCACATGAACTTCAGGAGTATTTTTCTCTAGATTTGTGAGCTACACTAATGGTATTTTAAATCAGAATGCATTGAATCTGTATAACAATTTTGGGAGTATGGCCACCTTCACAATGTTGGCTCATCCTATCCAATGAGCAAAGATTATCTTTCCATTTTCTAAAATTTTCTTCAATATCTTTTCCCACAGTACCTAAATTTTCACTGTATAAATTTCTTTCTAAAAGATTTATTTATTTATTTATTTATTTCATACAGGGTCTCGCTCTGCAGCTCAGACTCATAGTAAGCCTCTTGTCTCAGCCTTCCCAGAGCTGGGATTACAGGTGTGTGTCACCATGCCCAGTTTCAGTTGTCAGCATGGCGCAGCAGGGATATCTGGGTCTTTGTGGTTGCCAGGCAGGTGCTTAGGCCACCAAACTACCTTAGTGGTCACTGTATAGACCTTTTAGGTACCTCTGTTAGAGTGAATACTAAATATTTCATTTTTTGGGATGTTATTATGAAAGACTTGGTTTTCCTAATTTTTCTCTCCGTGTTAGTTGTATGTATACAGAAATGTTACCGATACTTTGTGTGTGGACTTAGAGCCTGCTGTGCTACTGAATCTGATCATTAAATCTACAAGTCTCTTGGTGAGGTTTTTGGGTTCTTCTATGTAGAGTATTATATCATCTGCAAATAATGATAATTTTACTTCTTTTCCAATCATTATTCTTTTTATTTTTCTTACATAATTGCTTTGGCTAATGTTTCCAGAATTATATTAGAGTGGTGACAGTGGACAATCTTGTCTTGTTCCTGATTTTTTTTTTTTTTAATGCATTTGGTACAGAGTCTACAGTGACTATAGGGTCTCACTACACAGATTGGACTTACAGTAATCCTCCTGTTTTCACTACACAGATTGGACTTACAGTAATCCTCCTGTTTTCAGCCTTTCAAGTGCAGGGATTACAGGTGTGCGCCCCCTCCCCCATGCCCAGTCTCAATAACTGCCTCAGTGTTCCCTGGGTGCAGGGCCAGCATGGCATGCTGGGGATAAAACCCTGGCAGTTGTGCTCCGCCTAAGCAGGCGCTTTAGTTCACTGAGCTATCTGGCTGGCTCTTTGTTCCTGATTTTAAGGTTAAGGCTTCCAGTTTTTGTCCATTCAGTATGATGTCAGCTGTTGGTTTGTCACAGATGGCTTTTATCAGATTGACAAAAAGATCATATATTCCCATTTTTTAAAATGAATGAGTGTTGGAATTTATCAAAAAGTTTTTCCTACATCTGTTGAGATGATAATGTGAGTTTTGTCTTTTGCTCTGTTTATGTGGTATACTACATTTATGGATTTGGGTATACTTAAACATTTCTGCATTCCTGGGATTAATCTCATTTGGTAATGATGTATACTCTTCTGGATAATTGCTACATTCTGTTTGCTAGTATTTTATTGAAGATGTTTGCATTTATGTTCAATAGGGAGACTGGCCTAGAGTTGTCTATTTTTGTTGGGTCTTTCTCTGGTTTTGGTGTCAGGATAATGTTTGACTCCAGGAATCAGTTTGGGAGAACTGCTTTCTTTTCAATTTTATTGAAGAGTTTGAGAATAATTGACATTACATTTTCTCTAATTTTATTGCAGAATTCAGCTGTGACTCCATTAAGACCTGGCTTTTCTTGGCAAATTTTCAATTAACATTTTGATGAGTTATTCAGATTTCTTTATATATTCCTGAGTCAGCTGTGGTAATTCATATGTATCTAGGAATCTGTCCATTTTTTTGTGTTTTCCATCCTGTATGAGTAAAGATTTTCAAAGTTGGTATTGATGACCTTTTGAATTTCTATAGGGTATGTTGTTATTTTCTCTTTTTCATTCCATATTGCAAGAATTTGAGTTTGTTCTTTCCTTTTTTGATAAGGTAGGCTAGTTTTAAAGTTTTATTTATTCTTTCACAGATTCCACTCTTAGAAAAGTTTTCTTCATCTCCAATACATCAATTTCTGCCCTGATTTTTATAATTTTTTTTACCATCTTTGGCTTGACTTGCTCTTCTTTTCCTAGGATTTTGAGGTGCACCACAAGGTTTGAGCTTATTTCTTCCCTCTTAAGACCACTTTTATTGTGTCCCACAGTTTCTACTAAGCTGTATCTGCATTTTCTTTTTTAATGTATTTAGTAAGAGTACAGTGTCTACAGGGTCTCACTACTCAGGTTGGATTCTTAGTGATCCTCTTGTTTTCAGCCTCCCAAGCACTGGGATTACAGGTGCACGCCACCACGCCCCGTCTCAATCACCAGTCTCAGCATGCTCCAGGGGTGGGGCCAGCACAGAAGGCCAAGGATCAAACTTCCAGCCCCTGCGTCTGCCTAAGCAGGCACTTTAATCCACTGAGCTATCTGGCCAGCCCTGCATTTTCATTTGATTGTGAAAATTGTTTAATTTTTTTATTAATTCCACCTGTGACCCACTGATTGTTCTGGAAAGTGTTATTTAATTTCTATGTGTTGGAAGTTTTGAGAATCCTTGTATAAAAAACTTCCAGTTTCATTGCTTGCTCTGCTTGGTGGCTCCCTTTTGTTGTTCTTCAGGTTTTGGGGTTTTTTTTGTCGCTTTCTAAAGTATCTGTCAGTACTCTTTTAGGGCTGGTTTGGTTATGAATTTCTGCAGTTGTTCATTGTCATGGAAGTTATCTTTTTTCTACATTGATTTTGAAAGACAGTTTTGTAGGGTACAACAATCTGGGTTGAAAGTTGTTTTTTTTTCAGGATCTGAAATACTTCATTCCAAGCTCTGCTTGACTTGGTTTGTGTTGAGAGATCTGTCATGATTCTGATGGGCTTTCCATTATAGATGATCTATTCCTTTTCTCTATCAGCTTTTAATATTTTGTTCTTGCTCTCAATGTGTGGGATCTTAATTATTATGTGTTTGGGTGTATATTTATGTTAACTATGGCTAAATGGAGTTCTATATGCCTAACTTAAAAGTATGCCAGATTATTTTCCCATGATTCATAAAATTCTAGGCTACTACTTCTGCATATATTTTATGCTATTTGTGTTCATTCCTGCTGTTATGTTGACACCTATCATTTTTATATTATTTTTCTTTGCACCACCTTGCAGCTACTGAATTGTTACTTCCTGATCATTTGTTATTTTTAAGAGAGCTTTCTTAAAGTTCAACATATCAATACTTGATGAAAAATACCTGTCCCATATTATGCCTAAGATGTTTGATATGCAGACAGATAGTGAGGTTAAGCTTA
>NW_004524579.1:13102464-13106579 GCF_000260255.1 Octodon degus | reverse complement strand
AAAGAGAGAGAGCTTTCATTTTGCAATCACTAGCTACAATGTTGTCTTCAAGGTCTGAAAGTGGTTTTGCCAACTTCCAACAGAATTCCTTTTCATATTTTTCACCTAGCCCCTCTTCAGATCATCACCATGCCTTTGCAGCATTATATAACTACTAGGTATGGCAACTCTGCATATTACAAAAACTAACAACATTTCCTAAATTGCCCTCTGTCTTAATAATAATGGTTAAGTTTTCATTTCCCTTTTCACTAGTAACCAGACTCATCTGCTTGTTGTTTCTTCAATTCTTTCAATAACTCTACTACCTATGGCAGGTGTGGCAATCTAGACTATCGGCTCATCTACAGATTAGTCTTGCAGGGAATTACAGGTTATTTTGGGTAGGATGCCACACTTTTGCAGCATTGCTGTCAAGGTAAAATAGTTTGAACCAGACTAAGCTAACTAAACTTGGAGAGTTTGCCTCCTAAGGTTGCAAGTTTGCCTTTTTATTTCTGATACATTGTTAAATGTAAAAATTGAGTCCTCTTATTTCAAGAGGCTGCCTAAGTGACCTTTTTAACTATTATAATGTGTTTGAAAGAAAAATCTCAGAAACAACAAACTGTTTCCTTAAAATTTTTGATCAAGTAATCCATTTTAATTGTTCTAGGTGTAAGGAACCAGAATAGCTGTAGAGTAGAGCACTATAATGGGTTGATGGACTTTCTTGTAGGCATACTAGATAATGTTTCTAAAGCAAGATATACAAAACTTTGTGAAAAGAAGTCACAAAATTTCATGGAAATCTGTAGGCTCAATTTGAACTACATGTTTGTATTACAGTCTTGGTACTATACTCGTCATTTGTATTAACAAGCATAGGTAAGAGTACAAAATCTAAAATCAAGCTTTCCATTATGATGCCACCACTGACAGATATTAAATCTTAAATACATAACTTTAATAGGCCTCACACCTGGAAAGTGGCTATCTAGCAGAACTTCTCAAGTGATCTTGTGACAATTCACTGAGAAAAATCTATGTACCTGTCTTGGTTGCTTTTCCCTCATTGCTGTGACAAAATACCTAAAATCCATAATTAATGGAGAAAAGGTTTATTTAACTCAGTTTGTGGAGCTTTCAGTCTATACTCAGCTGGTTCCAAGGCACAGTGGCACATTGCAGAGGGCAACAGTTCATGGTGGCAAACAGCAAACGCAGCAAGAGCAAACGAGGAGTGTCTCAACAGAATTTTTAATTTCTTGGATACCTGAATCTGTTTCATGAATTCTAATTCTTTCCTGTATTGTTCATTCAGTGTTTTCATCATTATTCTATTTACCTCTATTTGTTAATCTATGTCTTCTTTAACGTGCTGAGCAATTCTTTCATGATTGTTGTCATTTCTTTTTAGAACTGAGACATTATGTGTGATCTGACTTTTTGTATAGCCTGATGGAGTTGTTTACTTCAATTGCTATCAGTTCAGAAATTTCAGGTGTGTGATTTCCAAGTTCTTCTTTGTCCTTGTCTGCTGGACTTGTTCTGGGTGGGTTGGAGGTCTAAGATTGCCTTTTGCTCCTTTGTTTCGACATTTTTGAAGGTCCCAATAGTCACCCAGGCTCATCAGCAATGGCAGGGCAGCGGGGCATGGGTCAGCAAGGCTCTCATGATGGTGTGGTGGGCGTAGGCTCACCAAGGCTGTCTGTTCAGGTTCAGGTTTTTTCTTTCTAATCATTCAGGTCAAAACCTGAAGCCTGTTACTTAAACCCTTCCTTCACCTCAGCTTATTTGTTAGTTTAGTTTCCTTAGCTTTTATTCTTATGGTTAAACTGAAATATTCTATTGTCCTTTACACATACTATGTGATTTCCTTTCTTTACTCAGACAAAGTCTCTTCCACCAGAAATACACAAATGCATGCATGTACATACACACACCCATAAGCAGTGTGTATATTTCTCAGGTAGGGAGCAAAGTTTCCTAACTCTGGCCTATCAAAAACCTCAATTATATGTTAGGATTTATTTTGAATAGTACCTCTTCTAGAATATCATCTTTGTGCTTCTTTTATAGCTCTTACACTCTATATAAATGATAAATATTTTTATATTTGCCTTATAATATATTTACTAGTATAGTACTTGTAGGTAATGGCTTCCCCACATCTCTTATAGTACTTACCAAGGGTTATTTATTTTTAAATAGTAAGTGTTTAATAATATTTTGTTAACTTGCTCAGTATTACATGAAAGTACAAACTGATCAACTGTTAGAAGCATCTGAACAATTACAAAAGTCTAAATTTCTAAGGGCCCTTTTTCCATAGCCAATAAACAAACATCAAACCAAGTAACAAAAAAACAAACCAGAGGACCTATAAACAATTAGAGTTGTTTGTGAGTTTTTAAGTCATTACCATCCTTCATGTGATAATTACCTTCCAATGATTTGGCTCAGCTGTGCCTTACTATTTGCTCTGATTTGTCATTACAGCCTCCCTTATTATTTATTTTCATTCTATAGCATTTATGCAGGAAGGCAGCAGTGTAAACTCCCTTGCCTGTGATTCTTCCCACAGATAATAGAAAATAAATTGCAATTAGATTTTGGTAATTGTATATAATTAGCTCAAAATGAGCTGTTAATTATAAAAAATATGTTTCTCACTTTCTCATTATCATTTATTTTAGTTCCAAATTCTTAATGCCTCACGCGAGTAAGTTTAATATTTTAAATACATAGAGTATTTTTAATAATAGGATAATTTAAATTTCCAAATAAACAAAATTTAGCTTAAAATTAAATTTTACCTAGGGAGCTTTCCTATTAAATTCAAAAAGCTTGCAATGTAGAAAGAAGGTCATTCTCATAACATTTTTGATTATATGTTTAAATCAGCAGGCTTTCTAGTTCGAGTAATTCTACACAGACTGCCCAGGATGGCACACTGCTCTCCTCTGACCTATCTGTACTTTTTCCATGGGTAAGCAGACACAGCATCATGTCCATACCCAACTGAATCAAGGAGACTTTGAATTTATTGTCTTTTAACTCTTTAATTTCATATTAAAAAATAATTCAAGAGTTGCTGAGAATTCCTGGCTTTCCAATAACTACTGTACTTTAAAAACCTTTACTATTTTCTTTGAATTTTCATAATGTGTAATAATATCTCAAAGGGTCAATGGTTTTATTAGAGGCATTCTTGGAAAATTTCTTAGAAGCAATGTACAATTTTATCTTCCTTTTGTCAAAATTTAGGGTATTCATGCCCAGATACCCATGCATGTCCACTCTTCAACTGCAATGCTAGTTTCCAAAGCACTCACTATACCATCATTTGACAAACAGTGGTGAAAACATTCACAAATCACAAGTAGGAGTATGAACTGCTACAATCTTCTTTTTGTGTGTGGCTGGCTCAGCCCCACCCTGGGGGTGGGGCTGACATGGCATGTAGTGCCAGGGATCAAACCACAGCCCCTGCGCTTTGCCTAAGGTTGTCTAAGCAGGCATCTTAGACTACTGACCTCACTGGCCAAAACTGCTACAATCTTTTTCAAATAAAATTAGCATGGTCTGTTATAATCTGACTAATACATGATATTAATAACCTCTGACTCAGCAATTTTACTTTGCAGAAACAAACAAAAGTATCAATTACTGTTAGGATTCAAAATGGCCCTCCAAAAGGCAAAACAGGGGCATCACAATCCCTGACTTGCAATTAAACTACAAAGTTACTGTGATTAAAAAGTGTGGTACTATTAAAAAAAAAAAAAAAAAAAAAAAAAAACACCAGACCTGAATATCAAAAGAACAGATTAGAAGATGCAGAAACAACTCCAGACATACTCCAGCACCATATCTTTGACAAAGGTTTGGAACACATTCACTGGTAGAAAGATAGCCCCTTTTTAATAAAGGCTGATAGAAAACCTGGCTATGGGACGACCCAGGCCGCGGGATCCTGAACAGACCCAGAGCGCAGGCCCGGGAGTGAGTGAGACGACCAGGGCCGCGGGATCCTGAACAGACCCTGAGCGCAGGCCCGGCAAGTGAGTGAGACTTCCCGGGCCCAGGGATCCTCTTTTGACCCAGGCTGCAGGCCCAGCAGGGAACCCTTC
>NW_004524579.1:13099171-13100694 GCF_000260255.1 Octodon degus | reverse complement strand
AAAAAAAAAAAAAAAAGAAAACCTGGCTATGCACATGCTGATTAAAACTGGACCCATATCTTTCACCATTCACTAAACTAAATTCAAAATGGATCATCACAGATCTAAATATTAAATCAGAAACATTAAATATGCTGGAAAACAGAACAGACAAAACTCTGGAAGACAGTGGTGTAGGCAAAGGCTTTATGACTAAAACCCTCATCACACAAAAACTACTACAAAAAACCAATAACTTGGATCTTATCCTAAAAGCTTTTATACAGAAAAGAAACCACAAATAGAGTAAAAAGACAACCTAAAATCTGGGAAGAGATGTTTGCCAGCTGTTCCTCAAAGGATTACTAATGCAAACATGTAAAGAACTCAAAATAACAACAAAACAAAATAAAACAAAACAAAAACCAAACCTCCCACATTTAAAGACCCAAACACAAAAAAATGGGCATCTGAGAAAAATACACACTTTGTAGACAAAAAAAAAAAAAAAAAAAAAAAAAACACAAACATCACACAAATTTGAAAAAATGTTTAACACCACAGGCCATTCTAAGGATGCAAACTAAAATAACACCGAGATTCCATCTCACCCCAGAAAAAATGCCTATCATCAAGAAATCAACCAGTAACAAGTGCTGGTGGAGCTGTAGGGAGAAAAAGAACCCTTCTCCACTGCTGTGGGGAGTGTAGTCTGGTGTATACCTGTGGAAATCAGTGTGGCGATTGTTCAAAGAACTAAGATTACAGGTCCTATTCAACCCATCTATTCCCCTTCTGGGTATTTTCTCAGAAGAATTAAAAATCACACAGTAGAGATGTATGTGTACCGGTGTTTATGACAGTGTAATTTATAATAGCTACATCTTGTAAACAACCCAAATGTCCATCAACCAAGGAATGGATAAAAAAGGTGGTCTTTTCATACAATGGGGTGCTTCTCAGCTCCCATTGCTCTTCCATTTGTTCTTTGCTGTTTTCCACTGCCATGAATGACTGCCCTTTGCCATGTGCCACTCTCCCTTGCAGCCAGCCAATTATGGATTGAAATCTTTATAAACTGTGAGCTAAATAAATCTTTACTCCCTTAACTTGTGGGTGTTGCATCTGTTGTCTCAGCAACAAGAAAAGTAACTAAGAGAGCACCCGACCTTTTAGTGTATGGGCTTCTAGGAGACATTTAAGAAGCAAATAATAGCTGCTTCTAGTGTGGGGACCCCATTGGAAAAAGAGGAAAGGGACCCATCACTCATTATTATGTAGGCTCTGACTAAAGGCTCCCAGATCCAGAATTTCTCATTTTCAACCCCTCCCTCCCTAAAGGTAAACACCCAGTCTTCACTCCCGGACACAGCAGATACAGGAGGGTTTCTTGGTCTTTATTGCTACGCAAACTTTCACCCAATTGTGCTTGCCTCCTTAATGCATTTCTACCTGCCCAGAGTCCCAGAGTCTTTCAGTTCTCTGGCATGCTTCAGCTTACCTTCTCCTTCACCATAGCTAGGAAATATTTCAGTTCTTTCATA
>NW_004524579.1:13078886-13099071 GCF_000260255.1 Octodon degus | reverse complement strand
TGAGCTTCAACTTGTACATTTGCTTTCAGAATTTCTAAAATTTTATGTGTTTAGAAATGATCAGACATAAGAATATAAGTTTAAAAGGTCCAAAGTCTTGGTCTGTTTTGTGCAGTGCTATTTCCCCAAAGATGCCTGGCAAATGGTGGGAAACTTCACAAATATATGAGTAAATAAATAGGAGTATACAAAAAATTAAATTCACAAACATTGTGTTCATGATACATAGTACTATGTTTTGATATATATTATGAAATCATCAAATCAAGCTAGTTAACATATATCATCTCCTATATTTAAGGTGACATGCTCTCTTTGACCTTCTTAAAGAACATAATACATTATGATTAACTCCAGTTTCTATATTACACAGTAGATCTCCAGACCTCGTTCAGCCTGTCTAAATGAAACTACACTCTGACTAACATATCTCCATTCTTCCCACCCTCCCACTGTGTCTGACAACCACCACTCTATTTCTTCCTTTATGAGTACATCTTTTATAGATTCCACCTATGTAAGTGAAATCATGAAATATTTGTCTTTATGTGCTAAATAGTGCATATTTAAGCTACAAAGGAAATTTATTACACAAAAATAATAAAAGTACACAGTTCAGCTATATACAAATATTCACAATTTTTTATAACTTTTGATAGATTATATTGACAAAGCAGAAGGAAAGAAAGAATATGAGCAAATGTGTCTAATAAGGAGAACAGGCAGGGGAGCAAAGAAAAAAGAAAACAATCAGAAGGAGGAAAGCAAAAAGGAAGAAAAAAAGACAGCAAATAATTATCACTGAGAGCTAAATCATGTTCCACAGCAGGTCAATATACTTAATGACCATGTAAGTCAGATATTCAGAAATTTAGATGAAAAACGCTAAAAAGAACAGATAAAAGAATAACATCTAAGATAGTTAAGACCACTTGTTGGAGGACAATCATCAACAAGCTTTGTTTGCTTAATACAGACTCTAGAAACATCAATGTGAACAAGTGTCCAAATACAAAATAACTTCACAAGAGCTAGTGAAACCGAGTGAGAGAATATAGCACCTGGTTTAACAAAGAATTAAGCAAAGATGCACTGAAGAGAGTAGGTAGGATGGTTTTACATTACCAGCATCACCCCTCCTCCAAGTCAAAGCAGCACAGTGGACAGATATGCACCCTGTAAAGGAACAAGGAGGACTCAAGCATCCAACTTCAACCCACGCTTTCATAAAACCTGGTGCCAGCAAACCTTCATAGCTTCCTCTAGGGAGATACCCTCAATCTGAACTTCCAAGCTCTACCAAGTTGGGTCTTTCTGCCTCAGGTTCAGGTCTGCTTAGCAAATCTGTATTCCATCTCTATGCTTTCCTCACCACTAGTCCATCTCAGTGGTTCCAGTTTTTCTACCAGTACCAGTACCAGATGGGCCCAAGCATCTTTGGCTTTGGGGCAGTTCAAGGACCAGGCCAGTTCACACAAATACAGGCTCTAGATAATACTCCTACAACCTCTGGCGCTCAATCAATCTTAGCATCTGTTGTCATTAGGCTGGTATCTATGGATCTATTCTCTAGTCTGACCCTTTCAGAGCTAGGCCCATGCCTGCCCAGTACCAGGATAGCCTCTGAGGCCATTAGGTTGCAGGTGTACCCCAGGTTCCATGTCAGCCAGGAACCAGGTCAGTCTACATGGCCTAAAGCTTTCTGCCCATCCGAGGCACTAGGTCTGCTCAGTGCTAGCTATTCCCAAAGACGCTGTCCTACTGTCTGGAACCTGTGGCTTGGAATTTGAGTTTAATCAAATTAAGTGTCTGCTGTAATGAAAAAGTCAACACCAGGGCTGGATATAGCTCAGTGACATAAGTGCCTGCCTGGCAAGCACAAGGTTCGATCCCTATTACCACACACACACACGCACACAAAGTCAACACCATATAAGGGAATATAACTGAATTTGAATTTCAGTCATTCAAAATGACCACCATAAATCCAAAATTACTGGATGTACACATAGGAAAAAAAAGAAAACAGCATGCAAGAACAAAGTTCATTAAAGAACACAAGTCCCAACATAATCCAAGTATTAGGATAAGCAGAAAAGTACTTTAAAGAAGTTATAATCAACATACCTAAGAACATATTGGCAGGGGGCCAGGGCATGAGTTCAATCCCTGGTTCCACAAAAAAAAAAAAAAAAAAAAAAAAAAGGGCTAGGGAGTTAGCCTAGCAGCACAAGCACCTGCCTAGCAAGCACAAGGTCCTCAGTTCAATCCCTTGTTTAAAAAAAAAAACAAAAAACAAAAAACATACTGGCAGTTTCAGGGACCTACAAGATAGTTTCTACAAGTCATATATACATGTAATAGTAAAAGAGAAAGAAAAAAAGTGAAAAATAATGGCCAAACATTTCTAAAAATTCATAAAAACAGAACACGTAACCACAGTATTGAGGTATAAAATGTTTTATAGAAAACAACTAGATACTGTATAGACAATCTTAAATAGATTGATATATTCACTTTGGTTATTCCACTTATAGTAATACATGCCAACGAATTAGGTAAAGATAAAGTAAAAAAATGTATTTAGAGAAATATTCTTCAATTTATAATTTATAATGTCAAAATCTTATATTATCTGATAACAATCTAATAAAAATTGGGGCATAGTTGCCAGACAAAAAGTTTTTTTGTGTGTTTTTTGAGCCATAATCTCACTATCTAGTTCAGGATAGCCTTGAACTCACCCAGATCCTCTGGCCTTAGTCTTTGGAGTGCTGGGGTTATAGGCATGTGCCAACACAGTATTCAAAAAGTATTTGTTAAAAAAAAAAAATTTGTTGAATACAAGAATAGGTTTTTCTTAAAGAAGTATTTAATGAGATGAGAAGTTTGACAGAAGGAACAAATAAAATTCTACCTAAGCATAATTCATATAGAATTTAGACTACATACACACACACACACACACACACACACACACACACACACACCAAATCCACAAGACAGTTCCAATAATTATCTGCAAGGGGTAGGATTGTAAATGATTTTTTTCTTTAAAATTTTCAGTATTTTTCAGAATTTCCTTTTTTAGAGACAGTCTTGTTATGTAGTTCAGGCAAGACTTGAACTAACTATGTAGCCCAAACTGGCCTTGAAGTTGTGGCAATCTTCCTGCCTCAGTTTCCCAAGTACTGGGATTACAGGCATGCACCACTATGCCTGGCTCAGACTTCTGAATAACTTTCAAAATTTTAAAATGACAACTTACACATACATCAAGTAAACAGCAATAATAAATACAGCTACAACTGTATATTACATATATTCTGAATATCTCTGTGCTTAACATTCTTGTCTTCACCCAGACATTAGGTTTACTTTGATCCAGAGTTACTCCTATTTATATCCAAACTCAGCTCTCGAGGCTTAATAAATTGTTTGTCAGAAATCAGTTCCTTTGGCTTAAACACAGCTTGAGTTCTTAGCCTGTAAAAATAAATTTTGAGAATTTCTAATCCCTAGGAGACTGACAGGCTCATGTAATTCTTGGATCATGACCATTCAGATAACATAGCCAGTACTTATTTTCAGATTAAAACTCAATCTGTCAAAAATGAATGTGTAGGTTGCAGACATAGCTCAGTGGTAGAGCATGTACTCAGTGTGAATGAAGTCCTGGGCTCAATTCCCCAGAAGCACCAAGTATATAATTTTTAATGGGGTGAATACCTAAATACACACAAATATAGTACATGAATTGACTTAAAGGAAGTTAAAATTTCTTCATTTGTAGCAAAGTGGAGGAAGAATGAGTTGGTTAGAATACAATTAAAAAATTCAAAATAATTGATGTTTTAAAGCATGATTAGTCTTTTCTTTAGGAATTTAAGTCTTTCCTCCATTTACTGCTAAGCAAGCACAGTAGGAATTCTAGAAACTCATCAGAATTATTGACTCTGTCCAACATATACTACATTGGAAGTTCCCATTTCTTGTATTGTCATTTTAAAGAGGTGTGGCTAAAACTCACTGATAAACATATTTTCTCTGAGACACATAACAAAATAATGGAAAACTACTGTTTATAGCAATGTTAACTTAGACTCATACTTAGGTGTACTGAGAAGGGAAAGTGTTGAAAAAACCAGCAAAACATCTTTTGACACAAACCAGGAGTTTGTGTTAATTCTTGTTATAAGAAATGTAACACTCACCACCCATTTCCATTATTTTTTAAAAATTTCCCTGGGTATCTGCACAAGTACATTCTCTATGAAATCAAACCATGAAGAATTAAATCACTGATAAGACAGCATTGTCATTTTCATCAATGGCAAAAAGACATCCTCCTAACTGTAACTATGCACAATGATATACAGAGATGTACAAGACATGACCAAATTATGTGGTGAATATTTAAATTTTAAAAATTTACAATAAAAAGACATTGCCATTAATCCATTCAAAACATTCCTCCTTGAGCAAAATACCTTTATCCCACTAACTGTCTTATCAGGTGGCTTTTACCACTGGTGCAGAAGGGGTACAGTCATACTTAGCATAGTCATGCATGTACCCACTTGATGTTTTCAGCTGCTCAGCAGCAAGACATACGAATTACTGCCCCATCATGAATGTAATACCTCTCCTAGGACAATAACCAGAAGATGTATAGCTGGATCAAATGGAATTTCTACTTTTAGTTTTTTGCAAAATCTCCATACGGTTGTACAAGGATACATTCCGATCATCAATGTAGAACAGTTTCTTTTGCCCCATATTTTCACCAGCATTTGGTTTTGGAATCCCTGATGATAGCCAATCTTACAGTGAAATATGAGTGGTGTTTTTATTTGTATTTCCGTAATGGTCAAAGACTGAGCATCTTTTTCACGTATTTATTGACCACTTATACTTAAGTGTCTGTTCATGTCAGCTGCCCACTTTTTTTTTTCCTGGATTTTTTTTGGTTCTTTTGAGGGTCTACTATTTTGATGTCTTTATACATCCTACAAAGTAATTCTCTATCACAGGAGTAACTGGCAAAAATTATTTCCCATTCTGTAGGTTGTCTCTTTCCTTTGTTTCTTTTAAAGCACAAGAGATTTTTAATTTTTAAAAAATTCCATTTCTTGATTCTTAAAATTATTTCTTGTGCAAACGGGGGTTCTATTGAGGAAGTCCTTGCCTATACCAATGACTTCAAGTATTTGGCCTATTTTCTGGGATTTCTTTATTGTTGTTGTTTAAAGAAAAAAAAAACAATAAAAATGACACTGAATTTCAAAACAAGATGATAGGAGATTAACAATGGTTGTTATATTTCACAGTTATCTTCAAAGCAGTTGCTAATTACCAGATAAAGGCATACAAAATTGATCAAGTAAACATTAACTGTTCCTTTAAAAAAAAACTAATAGAAATTACTAACACAAATATCTTAGCTAATATATATATTTTTTTTTTTTTTCCCTTTCCTTCTTTTTTCCTTTCCCCCATCCCAGTTGTTATTTCCTTTAAAAAAAAAATAGGTCAAAATATCATGTCTGCATCTTGTCCTCTGAATAACTACTATGAAGACAACAATATGCAATGCATTAACTAATGTAAACGTCCTGCTAACCTGTTTTAAAACTATTTCATTGTTTTTTCTCATTAAAATGGATAAAAATTTTAAAAAAGATAAACATAACAATGAAATTGAGTTTCAAAACAGGTCATTAAGACAGTTTTTTTTTTTTTTTAATTTGGTACATGGTCTCAATACACAGCTCAGACTCATAGTTATCCTCCAGTTTCAGCCTCCCCAGCACTGAGATTACAGGTATGCGCCACCATGCCTGGTTTCAGTGGCCAGCTCAGTATGTCCTGGGTAGGACTGGATGGCATGTGGTGCCAGGACCAAACCCAGGTTCTTGTGCTTGCCTAGGCAGGTGCTTAGAATGCTGAGCTAGCTCCATGGTCTGACAGTTCTAATACTTGACACATAGCATATTGTTGCCTTTTTAGTAATTATTCATATTAGAAGATATAGGCATATGTTGTCTATACAATATTAGCACAAAACTTTCTTTTTAATGAGCTAAGAGAAATTAGTTGTATAAAATCTTATGTTCCACATGCTCATAGACCCATATCTATCACCATGCACTAAACTAAAGTTAAAAATGGATCAGGGTTCTAAATATTAAAATAGGAACGGTAAATTTATTGGAAGAGAAAGTTGGTAGAAGTCTTAAAAACACTGGTATAAGACAGACACTTCATGAACAAAATTCAGATCTCAAAGGAAATAGTAGAAAGAATCAACAAATGGGACCTGATCTTACTAAAAAGCTTTTGCACAACAAAAGAAATCAGCAACAAAGTGAAAAGAAAACCCCCTGGAAAGCAATTATGGCCAGCTGTTCCACAAAGGACTTATATGCAGAACATATAAAGAACTGAAAAAATCAGACCCCTAAATTTAAAGACACAATCCAAAAGTGGGCTTCAGAGATGAACAGGCACTTCTCAGATGAAGAGACATAAATAGCAGGCAAATAAATACATGAAAAAATGTTCAACATCATTGGTCATTTGAGAGATGTAAATTAAAAAAAACATTTCATTTCACCCCAGAAAGAATAGCCATCATCAAAACACCAACTGATAACAAATGATGGAGGTAATATGCGAAAAATGAACCTTTCTCCACTGTTAGTGAGAATGTAGCCTGGTATAACTACTGAGGAAATCAGTGTGCAGATTCCTCAAAAAACTGGTGCTGGAGGTTCCATTCAAACCAGCTACTTCTTTTCTGGGTATCTTTCCAGAAGAATTAAAATCATACCACAGTGTTTGACCTATATTCTAGCAGATTCATTGTTTCTATGTCTTATTTTTATCTATCTATCTATCTATCTATCTATCTATCTATCTATCTATCTATCTATCCATCCATCCATCCATCCATCCATCCATCCATCCATCCATCCATCTATTTTTGTGGTACTGGGGATTGAACTCAGGACTCTGTGCTTGCCAGGCAAGCGCTTATTCTATTGAGCTATCTCCCCGGCCCCTCCATTTTCATTTAATATTAAAAGTGAGAAATATAGCTCTACATTAATTATTCTGCATGTTGTAACCATTTTTTTTTCTAGCACCATTTGTCAAAGAGTTGTTTTTTTTTTTTTCCAGCATTCACTTTTAGCCCCGGTGCTAAAGAACAGATGGCTAACAGTACATGGGTGTATTTCTGTGTCTTCCATTTTACTGATATTTGTGCCAGTTCCACGCTTGAAATCCCAGGAATGTAATCTTTTTTTGCTTTGCTCTTTTTCTTCAGGATTGCTTTGACTATTGTGGGTTTCTTCTGGTTCTACATAGCATTTAGGATATTTTTTGGTTCTGTGAAAGATGTTGCTGCTATTCTGCTTGGAATTGCATTACATCTATATATCATTTTTTGTAAAATAATTATTTTGACAATATTGATTCTGCCTATCTAGAAAGAAGGGGATGTTTTTTCTAAGTTATTTATTTATTTATTTTGGCAACATCTCACAGCAGTTCAGGCTGGTCTTGAGCTCACTTTGTAGCCCAGGCTGTTCTTGAACTCACAACAATCCTCCTGCCTCTACCTTCCTAGTGCTGGGATTACAGGCATGCATCAGCACATTCACTCAGTCTTTACATGTTATAATGCCTTTTTCAATCTTTTTCTTTGGAGTAGTATTGTTTTTACCACCTTTCATCTTTTTGATCTTCCTAGGTTTTGTTTTGTTTTATTTTATTTCTCAGAGCTACCATGAATGGGATCGTTTTCTTAATTTCTTTCTATTGATTTTGGTGTGTTGAGTTTGCATGCTGCTATTTGCTGAATTTATTAGTTCTAAAACTTTTCTGGTTTTTTTTTTTGGGGGGGTCTTATATGCAATGGATCATGTATTTGCAAATAAAGATAGCTTGACTTCTTCCTTTTCATATCCATTTCATTTCTTTCTCTTGCCTGACTGTGCTGGCTAAAGTTTCAAGCACTATAATTGAACAAAAGTGGCCGGAGTGGACTCTCTTGTTTGCTGCTGGTTATGTAGGGGATGCTTTGTTTTACTCCAGTCAATATGATGCTGGTCATCACTTTGTCATATATTGGCTTTATTACTTTGATTACGGCCTTTCTACAAGATGTGATAAAAAGTTGAATATTTATATATTTAAAAACTGATTATAGGGGCTGGTGAGATGGCTCAGTGGTCTAAAGCACCTACTTAGAACAAGCTTAGCAAAGCACAGGGACCATGGTTCAATCCCCAGCACCACATGCCAGCCAGCCCCGCCCCCTGGTGGGCTGAGCTGGCCACACACACACACACACACACACACATACACACACACATTAAAAAAAAAAAGCTGTAAAAACTGTGATCCAATATAAACATTTAAAATAAAACCCAACTGATTATAGTAAAAAAGACACTGAAATTAACCCAAATCAGAATATTTCCTCTCACTTTGAACACACTTATTCCATCGTTC
Organism: Octodon degus; assembly: GCF_000260255.1. Lineage (NCBI taxonomy): Eukaryota > Metazoa > Chordata > Mammalia > Rodentia > Octodontidae > Octodon > Octodon degus. The sequence continues at coordinate 13,090,551 of NW_004524579.1, read as the reverse complement.
AGGATTTTAATTTTCTTTTCTTTTTTTTTATGAGCAGAATATATTTATTGAGAGAAAGAAAGCTCCTGTTCAAGAGAAGGACAGGAGAGGGGCCCGAGCGGGTAGTTCCCTAGGATTTTAATTTTCTGAATCAGCTCTCAAATGTATTTTTCTTGAGGGACTTTAGTTGTGCTCTCATGGCACCTTCATCATGAACTGATTCAAGACACTTACCTTTTATGGTAATTTTGACTTTAAGGAAGAACCTAAGTGGCTGCATGCTAGCCCTGATGAATAAGATGACACTTTTATTTGACAGAAATTGCTATGAATATTGACCAACAAAAGGTGATTAAAAATGCAAACAAAATGCAACAAGTCATTAAAAATAATCACAGACTAAAATATTGAAAGACATCTTAATACAGTGAGAGATGCAGACCCACATTTAAGCACAGTTCATTATAGCTACATTTTAGAAGCAACATACATGTCAATTAATAGATGAACAGTTAAAGAAAAATGTGGTATTCATACACAGTGTAGTCCTTTACTACCATAAAAGAGATAAACTTCAGTCATCCATAGGAAAAATGGATGCACCTTGAGATGATAATGTTAAGTGAAATCAATCAGACACACATTTATGGCATTTTTTTTATGTTAGAACCACAAAGAATAAAAAGCAAAATAAAAGAGAGATAATAGGAAATAAGGACATAGATCTCTTACAAATGAGAAGGAGACATAAGAGAAGCTGTACTGCAACACCCCGTAACTCAGTTGTGCCCCAAATTTTCTGATCAAGGAGATTATGGGACCAAAGAAGAAAGTGATGGATGATGTAGAGTGTGCCTAAGGAGAATCACATGGAGAGAAAATATTCTCTCAGGCTCTCACAGAGAGCAAATTGGTCAAGCAATGGCCATGACTCATCTCCATGGCTGACACTGACACAGGATCTACAAACTGGTACAAGGTTTCAGGGTAAATTCTGAGGGAATTTGACTGACTTTGTCAGATACAGAAGTTACATTTGGCATTTTCTGTGTGTGTGTGTGTGTGTGTGTGTGTGTGTACGGTCTTTCTACACAGCTTGGACTCATAGTGATCCTCCTGTTTTTAGCCTCCCTAATACTGGGATTACAGGCATGTACCACCATGCCTGGACTCTAGTTTGGCATTTTCTAGTCTGTGTTTGATGGTATCATCATTGCTGATTGTACCACTTTAGCCAAAATGACACAACTATTCTAACCAGCTGATTTTCCTAGTATACCAAAATTCAGATTGCCTATGGGTCATAGAAAATACTGAGGAATACTGTAAAAAAACAAGGGGCTGGACCAAGCAGTCGGCAACTTCTCATTCCCAATAACAGATTCCAAATCCAAAAGCCAAGATCTTATAACAGATTCCAAATCCAAAAGCCAGTTATACCTGGAACACACCCCTGAGATGCAGTCAACAGCTAAGGGTTCTAAATGTAGCTACCTACCAGAGGGAATTTATAATCATCAGCCAGGAATTAAACTTATAAAAAAAAAAAAAGGAAAATGAGAAGACACTTAAACATGATGCAACCTCAGACACTCAATTCAGCAAAGGCAAGCCCCAACCCATCAGGCTGGCCTTTCTGTAATAACAAAAAAGCAAATGAATGAGGCTCTAGAAAAAATTAAATCATAAATAATTTCTCAGATAACTACACAGATGGCAACCACAAAGAAAAATATGCTTAGTGATTCTAGAACAGGCACAGATTAAAAAATAAGAATTTAGGAAAATGATGCAAATCATGAATATCATAACCATAAATGGTGGAAACCATAAGAAACAAATTCAAATAGACATCCAGGAAACTTAAAAATTCCACTGAAAGTATCCCCAGAAGAATAAACCAATGTGAGAACAGAATCTCAGAAATAAAATACAAGCTTGTAGTTAGTGATCATGAAAAGGAAAATTTCTTTAAAATAGCAAAGGATCTCAAGAAATCAATCCAGCAGTTGCTAGATGATATAAAGAAGAATGACGTAAGATTGACTAGAGTTAATGAAAAAGCAGGAGATAGCAAAAATGATATTAAAAAAAACAAACAAACATGTAAACAGATGTCATGGCTGAAAACTTCCCTGGCAGAAAAAAAGAATTTGGCATACATATAAGTGAGGCATACAGAACTTCAATTAGCCATTTATATAAAAAAGAATGTACAGCAAGGCATATAAGAATCAAGACTCCAGAAATTCAACACAAGAACAGAGTATGAAAAGCTGTTAGAGAAAATAAAAAAGTCATCTATGACTTTTAAAGGAGAGCCATTAGATTCAAATGGGTTAGGGAAAAAATAGAGAAGAATATGAAGAAGAGTATAGAAGCAAGGCTAGAGGACAAAGGAGGGCCATGCCAACTTTGTTGCTAACTTCACAACAAAACCCTCAAGGCAAGCCCCCCAAAAAAACAAAAAACAAAAAAAAAACTCCAACTCAGTTTGATGTACCTCACAAAATGATTTTTCAAATTTGATGGAGAAGTAAGACACTTTCACAACAAAGAATACCTGAGGAAATTCATAAACAACAAACTAGCAACAAAAGTTTATATTCAGTTCACTGGAGTCTGATAGAAGTATAAGAAGCTCAGAACATATTAGAAAAAAAAAATTAAAAACCTCCAAATTTGGCAAAAGACATAAAATACAAGAATCTGAACAAAGTCCAAAGAAGATAAATATAAAGAAAGCTTTACAAAAAATCTTAAAAGCAGCAAAAGAGAAATGACACACTGTACAAGGTGTCATTTGATGAATCAACAACATAATTTGATGAATCAACAAAAAAGATACTCAGGTTGAAATTCTGTTCGGCATTGTTTGCTTCCCTGGTTCTTTTTATTAGCACACGTGAAAGATGTTTTTAAATACATTGAATTCATTAAAGATAATAACCAATAAATAGTTTTAATTTTAAAAAAAAGGTACTCAGAAAGAAGTAGCACGGTCTGCCCCCCCAGGATATTTTTTTGTTTTTATTATTATTTTTTAATAATTTTATATTGAAGAATAAAAACAAGCGCAAGAAAAATAAAAGCAAGGACAGAAACAGGGTAACATATAACAATACATACATTACAGATTTTCAAAGTAAGAATAGCTGATCAAAGTGACTGATATATTATCTATTTTTAATTATCAAATCTGTTGAGTAGTAGAACAGTCTTATTAACAGAAAAGATCAATCCAGAACTCTACATCCAGTAATATCCTGAGGATACAAATACAGAAACATTTTCAGATGAAGAAATCTAAGAGAATATTATCGCAAGGCTTTTCTAAAAGAAAGTCCAAAGTTCATTAAACAAAAATGGAAATGATAAAAGATGGAATCTTATGATAGTAGGGAAGAATAATTAAAATAATAAAAATACAGATAAACACAATAAACTTTCCTTTTCCTCTTTAGTTTTCTAAATTATTTGTTAATTATTCTAAATAGGAGAACAAACCTTATTTTCTAAATGCAATTGCACAAGCAAAACTTATTTTCTGATGTGGTTCTCAGAGAATACAGAGAAACTCTTTAAGATGAACTGCAAATGAGAAAGAAAAAAGGGACTTAAAAGAAGGTAAAATTTCTACATTTAAATTAAACTGTAAAATATAACGTCAATAGACCATGATGTTATATACATACATTAATATTTAAACTTAATACAACAAATATGCCCAAAAAGACATACTCAGTGCAACAGATAAATTTAAATGAAATTCTAAAAGATGCTCAAATAACTTACAAAAAGGCAAGAAAAAGGACACAAATGAAAAAGGACAAAAACAAAACAAAGCAAAACAAAACAAAATAAAAAACACAGAAAATAAAAAGTCAGATTTAATCCTCAACACATGAAATTACACTAAAAGTAAATGTCCAGCCAGGCACAATGTCATGTGCCTATAATCTCAGCTGTTTAGGAGTCTGAGGTAGAAGAATTACAAATTTGAGGCTACTTTTGGCCACACACCAAGACTATCAGAAAGGAAAAAAGAAGGGCATGTCTAAATATGCCAGTTGAGCACTGGGGAGATATCTCACTCGGCAGTCTAAGTACCTGTCTAGCAAGCACAGGAGCTGAGTTCGATCCCTGGCACCCTATGCCTTGCTGGCCCTGAAACTAGGTAATCCCAACTCTTGGGAGTCTGACACAGGAGGATCACTATGAGTGTGAGCCACACAGTGAGATCCTGTACCACATACATACATACATACATACATAAATGATTTAAAAAATGTAAAAGTAAACATGCTAAGTGAAAGACAAGAACTGGCAAAAAGGGTTAAAAAAAACATAATTTATTGAAATGCCACGAAAGTCACTTCAAGATGACATGTAAGTGGCAGAGTATACCTGTAATCCCAGCATCCTGTGAGGCTGAGGAAGGATAACTAGAAATTTGAGCCCAAAACTTGTCAACACAGTGAGACATTCAATCAAGAAATAAAAATAGGGGCAGTTTTGTACTTCAGTGCAGACAGAGCCTGTGGCTTCAATCACCAGAACCAGGAAAAAAAAAAAAAATACATCATAAATACAAAGTGAAATTAAAAGAGTAGAACATATACCTTGAAAGTATTAATCAAATTTAAATGACAATTGCTTTATTAATGTCAGATAAAAGGAAACTGTAGAGAAAGAAAAATAGTTATGTCAAAAAAGTACATTATGTAATTTTATATATTTTATAAGTATCTTTAGGACATTTAATTCATCAGGAAGACACAGTAATTTTAAATGTGTAAACAGCAAATAACAGATGTGAAAATACATAAAATGGAATTTGATAGAACTAAAAACAAAAACGTGCCCAAAATTGTAGTGGGAGCTTTTAAAACTGCTGTCTTAAGACTTAAAAAGATGTGCCAGGGAGATAGCTCAGTAGAATAAGCACTTGCCTGGCAAGCGCAGGGTCCTGACTTAAAAAAATACCGAAACAGAAAATCAACAAGGTTACAGAATAGCTCAAAAAGACTATCATATAATAAAATTTAATTGACATTTATAGATTATTTTCCACCCCCAAACAAAGAATGCATCTTTTTTTCCCCTAGCATTCATGAAACATGGATCAAGACAAAACATATACTATACTGGGCGCTAAAACAAAGTAACAAATGTGAAAGAACTGAAACACCAGTGTTATCATATTAGAGTTAGTAACAAACAAAACAGAAAAATATTGCAACTGAAGCATTGTAGAAAACTATGAAACAGAATTCTTTTTTTTTTTTTTTTTTTGGTCGTACCAAGGATTGAAAACTGAACCACGGTAGAAAACTATGAGGGCTGGGGAGATAGCTCAGTAGAATAAGCTCTTGCCTGGCAAGCGCAGGGTCCTGAGTTCAATCCCCAGTACAAAAAAAAAAAAAGAAAAGAAAAAGAAAAAGAAAAAAGAAAACTATGAAATTGAATTATAGAAAAATTTTGAAATACATTAAGTTGAATGACTAAGAAAAGAACATAATCGAAATTTGTGGGGGGGGGGGGAAGCTGGATCATTCTTCAAAGGAAAATTCATAGTATTAAACACTTTCTTAAAAAAGAAAAATGCCTGGCTGGGGAGACAGCTCAGTGGTCTAAGCACCTTCCTGGCAAACAAAAGAACTTGGGTTTGTTCCCCAGTACCTCATGCTGTGCCAGCCCCGTGCCATGCCGGGCTTCGTGGTATATGCCTATAATCCTAGAACTTGGGAGGCTGAAACAGGGAGATGACTACGAGTCTGAGCTATGTAGCAAGACCTTGTATCAAATAAATAAAAAGATTAAAAGAAAAATGTCTCAAATCAGTCATCTAAGTTATACCTCAACAAATTTTATAGAAAAGCAAGATAAATCACAACAAAAAGCAAACAAACAAAAAGAAGGAAATAATAAAGACAAAAACATAATAATTAAATGAAACAAAAATCTCATTCTTACCCACTCCACACATATGAATTTAACAACAGATAGAATGGGTTGATTTCTCAAAAAGCTAAGTCTTCCACAACTACCAAAGAAATAACGTGAGTAACTCTGAAGAGTTGAAAAGACATCCTGTAAGTATTAAGTAAATTGAGTAAATTTACTTAATTAATATTAAGTAAATTTTAAAACTGAAAAAAAATCACTAATTTTACTGGAGAATCCTATCAAACATTTAAAAAATAGCGCTTGCCAATTCACTTAATGAGGCCAATATAGCCTTGATATTAAAAACAGAAAAAGACAGAAAGAAAATAGACTAATATCCCTCATCAGTACTGATATAAATATCTTTAAATATGAAAAAAATATATTATCACCAAGTGGGTCTCATTGAAGGAATGCAAGACTGGTACGATATTCAAAATTCAATATAATACACTATTTTAGCAGGTTATAAGAGAAGTCACCTGATTGTAAAAGATATTTGACAAAATTTAATACCTACTCATGTTAAAAATTTGATATAGGCCATAATATAAAAAAGTCACTAAATTAGACTTCATTAATATTAAAAGGTTTTAGCTGGGTAGGGTGGTACAGGCCTGAAATCCCAGCTACTCAGGGGGCTGAAGCAGGATGACTGCAAGTTTGAAGCCAGTATGGATAACTCAGTAAGACCTTGTATCAAAATAAAAGTTTAAAAAAGGGCAAGGAACTATATAGCTCAGTGGCAGAGCACTTGCCTAGTATATACAAGACCTCTTACAATCCCCAGACTTGAAAAAAAAGAAAAATATATATATGTATTTTTTCCTCCGAATGTCTTCAGGGCAGGTATGGCTGGCTTGAGTTGTGGGGATCGAACCACAGCCACCTGAGCCTGACAGCTTTGGGGAAGCAGCCACATAAAGAACTGAGCTAGGGCCAGGGCCCCAAGAAAAATATTTTGATGCTGTGAAAAATCCAATTAAGAGAGTAAAAGGACAAACAGATTGGGAAAAATTAATTGCAAGCCACATGTCTGGCAAGAGCTGTCTAGATGATATAAAGAATTGTTAAATTCTTCAGTTAGAATACCCCAGTACTCCTGTTAAAATATAAGCAGAATATACTAAAGAGCTATTTACTAAAAAAAGATGAAAGGAACAACAAAGATGAAAGAAGAGTATACAAACACAGGAAAAGATGGCCAATATCACTTTAGCCATTAGGAAAATGCAAATTAAAATCATAATAAAATATTACCATACACATAGTAAACAAGGCAAAATAAAAATTAGCAATAATATTAAATGCTAGAAATAATGTTGAGAAACTAGATTTTTCATACATTACCAGTAAGACTGTATTATGACTTAAATGTAGTGGAATCTAAAAGTGTGTTTAATTTAAAGAAGCTAAACATACACTCATATGACTTAGCAACCATATTCTTAACTGCCATCATTGGAAATGAAAACCTTAGTATATACAAAAACTTATGCAAAAATGTACAGAGAAGATTCGTTTATTTAACATAAAAATAGAAGTAGCCACATTTTTCTTCAACAGGTAAATGGTTAAATTTTGGTTCATTTATATCATGAAATACTGATAAGCTATAAAATGGTTCATCTAATATATGCAGCTATAAAATGATGTAGTACATACTGCTGGATAGATCTCAAGAGTATTAACTGAGTGAAGAAAGGCTAAAATCAAAAGTTCAATGCATAATTTCACTGACATTCTCAAAGTTACAAAATTATAGAAGAGGACAAAAGATTAGTGATCTCTATAGATTATGGAGGGTGAGGGCACAAAGAGATGGGCAGGACTGTAACAGAAGGAAGAATATCTTTGTTGTGACAATAATAATCCTGTATTTTGATTATGGTGGCTTCATAGATTTACATGGAACAAAATGGCCTATAACTCTATACATACATTGTACCAAAGCTAATTTTGCTCATTTTGATATTATAGTTATATAGAATTTAGACAATGGCAGAATCTGAATAAAGAGGACATGCAAACTTTGTAGCATTTTTGTAGCTTCTTGTGAGTTTACAATTATTCAAAAATAAATTTGAAATATTTCTATGAATAATTTAATTTATGCATATACAAAACTTGCTTAAAAGCTGTGCTTCCCCCCACTCTATTCTAAAGAGAACACTACTTTATCTTCATCATTCAGAGCTGTTTGAATTATATAATGCTACACACAAGAACATGATACCTACTGTAAAATTACCTATTGTTTCCTGCGAAACTGTGCTATCTTCAAAGGAAACACTACATTTGATTCATTTTTTCAATCCCAGCCACCTATGACCATTCCTCATATATTATAAGAATTCAATAAATACTTTTTAAATAGCATTTTCAAGAAAGTCTACTCGACATGGAGGATTAGAATTTTACAGCATATGAATGAGGCTACTGCTTAGCTTTTGGTGAAATGAGGCTTCATTTTTATGTACTTTAAAAGCCTTCAAGTATTAATGAAGAATAGAACTTTCTGATCATGAAGCAAAAGAAAGTTTATTTATGCTTCCAGAAAAAGTAGGTGTTACATGGAGAGGGAAATGTGGTGACGGAACTTACGAAGACAGCAGAATTTAAAGAATGTTAGGTAATGATTTTTAAGTGAAAGAAAAGTACCTCTAAAACAACAGAAAATAAATTAATACTGCAATTGTGTTCATGTGGGATGTACGTTTCTAGTAAGAATATATACAAAGAGAAAATATTAAGTTTGATCAAGGAAGCAACAAGAATACACAAGGTGTTACTGAAAAACACAATGAATACTTAGTTCTTTTCATTATATATTACAGGAAAATAAACATTGTAGTAGCTCTTCAAATCCTCTCTCTCATGTCTTTAGCTGTGCTAAAGTGTAGTCATCTGCTTCAATGACATGACACGATTCACATGTTCACCTTTCATGGTCTTTTTGACTATGTGGAAGAATCAGAAGTTACACAGCTCTAGATACAGTGAATAAGGTGAATAAAAGACACACTGTACTGTTTTTATAAGCCTGCCTTTCCATTGGATGGTATCTTTCAGCAGCATTCACTATATTTTTGATCACACCTTATACAGGCACTCATGAAATAAGACTTCCACAACTGCTTCGGAAAATGCTAAGAGTTAAAAAAATAAAAATAAAGATAAAAAAGGTAAATAGTAAGAGTTATGAACAGTGTTTAAGGGAAAATATTTTGAGGAGGATTGATAGCAACACGTCTTTTAGTGTAATAAGTTTTTAAAACTTAAACATTGGGGGCCGGGGAGATGGCTCAGTAGGATAAGTGCTTGACTGGCAAACACAAGGATCTGAGTTCAATTCCTGGTTCCACCAAAAATAAATAAATAAATAAATAAATAAATAAATAAAACTTAAACATTAAGCTCAGCAACACAGCACCTGCACAGTAAGTGCAAGGTCCTGAGTTTGATTCCTGACAGACACAAAATATACGCTTACTGTATATTTTGATCAGACTCCATATAAGCACTTCCTTATAAAAACTAGCAGATTATTATTATTATTATTATTATTGCAGAACTGGGGATTGAACTCAGGCCCTTCTGCACTTGCCAGGGAAGCGCTTATTCCACTGAGCCATCTCTCCGGCCCTAGCAGTTTGTTATTTTAAACTGGTATAAATGCCACATTTTATTGTTTAAAATATAACTGCATACAATTTATTAGCATTTTTCTTAAATACATTAAGCTAGCAATCTTTATGCAAAACTATGCTGGATACTTTGAGCTAAAGCAATTTAAAGCTAAGCAACTTAGCTCAGCAGTACTGATTTTACAGAAGAATTGTTAAGGGAAGAACAACATAAATGTGCTTAAGTGTGTGACAATTGATAAACAGGTAATACACCTGTTATATTTGATATTATATCTGCTAGATGCAATTAAAGAATTATGTAGTTAACCAACCACCTTTCTTCCCAGACTGATCTCACAACCTGAACTCTCATTTATTTACTGCTTAACCTTCTCTATAATGACATAAAAAAACAAAGGATTTTGTGTAATGTTAATATAATTTAAAAACATTTTTAATGATTTTATTGAGAAACAAAGCCTGGGCTGGGCAAATGGCTCAGTGAAATAAGTGCTTGCCTGGCAAGTGTAAGGGTCTGAGTTCAATCCCCGGTTCCGCAAAAAAAAAGAAAAAAGAAAAACAAATAGCAATGAGACAGTTTCAAAACCAATTAGTAGGACAGTTTCAATAATTAATACAATGCATATTGTTGTCTTCTTAGCGGTTATTTAAAAACACTATTTTTGAAACCCGTCAAAAGACCAACCTGATTGCTCAGAAGTACTCTAATCTAACATTGTAAAAGACAAAGTAATCCTATAGGTCTTCCACAGAGGACAGAAATTTACATAGCAGTCATTGTTATATTCAACTTGTGCAAGCCAAGATATTTCCCTACAAATCTTTGACAGCAATCCCCCCATAGCCATTTTCTTTCTTTCTTTCTTTCTTTCTTTCTTTCTTTCTTTCTTTAATCTTTTACTTATGTATTTATTTGATATTAGGGTCTCGCTATGCAGCTGGGACTCATACTGATCCTCCTGACTCAGCTGGAATTATAGGTTGGTGCCACCACACCCAGATTCGGTGTCCTGCATGGCACATCCTGGATTCCTGGGCCGGCATGGCATATAGTACTTGTGCTTGCCAGGGAGGCACTTAGACTTCCAAGCTATCTCCTAGCTCTAACCCAGCCATTTTCTACTCCAATTTAAAGATAGTGTTGAAAAAACAGGTAGAACTCACCAATTATAATCCAGTCGAGACTGATGAAGCTGCTTCTGTTTCAGGAGAAGCTTCGTCTCCTGCTGAGCTAGCAGATGCTGAAGGCGCTCTTTTTCAATTTCTAGCTCAATTTTCTGAAGAATCAGTTGTTGCCGTCTATCTTCTGAGAGTTGCTTTTTGACTTCAGCTTCACTGGACTGCAGTGCTCCTTTACTATGCATGACAGATGACCAAGAAAGTCCACAGTAAATGCATGATTTTGGATGTGTGTTAGAATACTGAAGGGCCATGTGTGTAGGATGGATCTCATGAACATGATCTTCATTTTCAGAAAGTCTGTGACCACAACATTGTCTAGATGGTGTAGGCTTAAGGTGTGGACATTCCTTCATCTTCAATTCTTCTGGTGGAGCTATTTCTGTTGGGGCTGCATTCACTGGTTTTCTCCTTGGAGATTCAGAATTATATGTTCTTGTCTCTGATGGTAGCCTCTCCAGACCTTCTGTGGGATGAGAAAACGGTGTTGGTTTCAAAGAATTATTCCTAAACTCCATAAGGGATTCTGAAGCTGAGTCCTGGTTTGCAGATTTAGGTCTTTGCTTGCTTTGATAATAGATTTGTGGTTTGGCTACACTCAAGTATGAACCATCCAGTTCCACAGATGAAGACTGGAGAATGCCTTTCTTATTAGTTATCTAAAAAGAACCATAATGTCACATGTCAAATAATACAATAAGACAAGTTCTTTTAACTTTTCAGTATTTAAGAATATAGGTTTATTAAAAAACATTGTCGGGGCTGGAGAGATGGCTCAGTGGTCTAAAGCACCTACCTAGAACAAGCTTGGCAAAGCATCAGGGACCGTGGTTCAATCCCCCAGCACCACATGCCAGCCAGTTCCGCCCCCTGGTGGGCTGAGCTGGCCACACACACACACCTCTCTC
>NW_004524579.1:13053014-13078786 GCF_000260255.1 Octodon degus | reverse complement strand
CTCTCTCTCTCTCTCTCTCTCTCTCTCTCTCTCTCTCTCTCTCTCAAATAAATAAAATAAAATAAAAAAAAACATTGTCTTCTTAAACACTGGCATTTGCATATCCAAACAGATGTGCCACAAAGCTATATCCATCTGTAGGTTTACAGCATATACTTAAGCAAATCTATATATGGACAAGAAAAATACAGAGGTTGCTACACAGTCTTTGAGTAAGATGTTTGGTGATTTTAGGAGTTGCAAATAATGAATGTTACCTAAAATCAACTTGGAGATGAAGCAAAAACATTGAGTTTTAAGATTCAAAAATGTTTACTTTTATATACTGGACCAAGAATCCATTTAGCCACCTTAAATACTTTTTGATTGGCCATTATACAGAATGAGGTTTGATGCAAAACATTTCACCTAAAATGAATAGGATGTTACTGTTACAAATTTCATGAATTTTTATAAATATCTTTACAAAATATAATTTTAATCAAAAGCCATTATTTAACAACAAAATATATTTCATTTCTGCTACAAGCTTAAGGGATTTTGTCTCTAAAGCTATTCAAGTGATTATATTCTAATAGAACTGTAGCAGAAAGGAAGTAGTTGCAAACTACCAATAGAAGGAGCTTTCCCAACATCTTTGCCTTAAATCTGTTCTACCATGGACAAAGCAAAGCAAACCTCAGACTCAATCAATCATTCTCAAACTTTAATAGTATTAGAAGTACCCAGAGAGCTTGTTGAACATGAAATGCTGGATTCAGCCCAAGAGACTCGAACTCTGGAGTAGAGTCAGATAATTTGCACTTCTAACAAATTCCCAGATGATGTGGATCTGGAACCACATTCTGAAAAACACAGGTCTTTGTCCTTGACTGTCTCCATTTGCTGAACTGCTGGCCTTGGGAGACTGAGTTGTTACTCTCACTCAGCTCTGAACATCACTGATTCAGTATATCAAATAAGCAGCTTTTCTTCACAATGTATGTCAGAAACCTGGGGTATCTAAATTACATGTTGCCCAAGGGAAATACTCTCATATAAAACACTGTTTAATGTGCAATAGATAAACAACTTACTCATGAAGATAGATACTTGGGATTAACAAAATAATACAAGAAATTAATATAGACTCTATGTCAAACTAGACTAATGGGGGAGATATACTTCTGAAAATGCTAAAAATGAATCCAGCCAATGATCAAATTTTTCCAAAGATAGTCCTCTGAAATCTTAGTGCTTCTCTGTAGATTAGATCTCCAGTATAAGGGGGCCACCCAGTCCAGTTATTTAAACAACAAGGTGGATTGTCCAAAAATAGATTAAGCCTACAACTCTTTATTTTTTAGAAGCACCAGAGTATAATATTCATGTATGTAAGTATGTATGTTTGTATGTATGTATGTATGTATGTATGTATGTAGTACAGGGTCTCACTACCCAGATCAGACTCATAGTGATTCTCATGTTTTCAGCCTCCCATGTGCTGGGATTACAGGTGTGTGCCACCATGCCCAGTCTCATTCGCCATCTCAGCACACCCCAGGGGGAGGGGGCTGGCATGGCATGTGAGGGTTTGAACCCCAGTTGTTGCACTCTAGCTAAGCAGGTGCGAGAGTATAATATTTAATATAGAAACTGAAAGGAGTAAATTGTCTACATTTGGAGAAACTGTTTTCCAACCTGGACTTTTTACCCAAAGATAAAAACAAGAAAAAGAAATCTGGCAGACAAACAAGAAAAACAATGAAAATATCCTTGACAGCATCTACTCTCACCTTCCTCTTCCCCTATGTCAATTTACATTAACTCTTTACTTCCTTTCTATATTTTATCTCCATACAATTGAATGCAGAAAGCAATCACATAGTGAACACTAATATTAACAAAAATCCATCTTAAGCTTTTATCGAGAACCACTGAAATGTGTTTTTACTTTAATGAATAGTTATTTGCAAGCCAAGAGAAGCATATTTGCTCAAGGCTATGACATTTCCAGTAAACTAACATATAACAACTTGGATATTAGCTTACTGTTTCTTCTATAGCAAATTACCACAAACCTCATGGCTTAACATAACAAAAATTTATTCTCTTACAGTTTTGGAAGTCAGAAACTAGAAAAGCATTTCATAGGCTAAAGTTCAGGTGTTGGCAAGGCTGGTTCCTTTCAGACTCTAGGAGAATCACTTTTCTTGCCTTTTTTTTTTTAGCATCTAGAAGCTACCTGATTTCCTTGGTTTGCATACGCCACAGTGAAAGTGTAATCACTCCAACTTCTGCTTCCATCCTCACATTGCCTTGTCCTCACTCTGTAAGTACCATTAACATTTTATAGGGTTCATCTAGGTCATCTAGGATAACTTCTCATCCCAAGATTTTTAATCACACCTAAAGAATCCTTTGCTTTACAAAGTCCACTGTGCCACATAACATGACATTCACAGGTTCTAGAAATTAAGACATAGGCATATTTGTGGGGTAGGGGGTGCATTATTCAGTCTGCCACATGTCTTTTTAAATAAAACCAATATATGAACAGTTGAGATAGTTGGTTATTCTAGAGACACAGGATGATTGAATATTGAAATCCCTGTAAAGAGGGGAAAGCATTTTACTTTGCAACAGCCAAAAATGGTAAACTGATGGGGGTAAAATAGTGTCAATTTATAGAGATACACAATATACTATTTGTTATTGTATGGCAAAGAGGGATATTATAGTATTCTGAAAATTTTAACTGAGTTCCCAAAACAATGCTAAAATATTTCCATTAAATGAAAATGAGTCATACCAAGGTAGAAGACACTCCTTCACAGGACATATAATACTGTATATCAAGCTGATGATGACCTACAGATTATGAGCCAGTCCTATGCAAAAAATCTAGTAAACTATTTCATATAAATTTAATCTTATTTACCCCTGAAGAGAGACTCTAGTTGACATTATTTCCACTCTAAACTTCTTCTTCTTCTTCTTCTTCTTCTTCTTCTTTTTTTTTGGTATGTTAGGCAAGATTCTACAGGGTGTTCAGTGTCTCACTACTATATCAGACTCCCAGTGATCCATCTGTTTATAGCCTCCCAAGAGCTGGGATTACAGGCACGCGCCACCACGCCCTGTCTAAACTGCCATCTCAGCATGCACTGGGGGCGGGGCTGGCATGGCAGGCCCTGGAATCAAACCCCCTGCCCCTGTGCCTGCTTGCAGGAACTTTAATTCACTGCGCTATTTGGGCAGCCCTTACCACTCTGAACTTCTATACCACTTAATGTCAATAAAAATATTTAACAGTTATATGGTATTTTTGTTAATGTTTGTATAGAATTACTGTACTTTTAAAATGACCTCTGAAGTTATAAAATCTAGAAACTTAATCAAGTATTCTACATCATATAATAGAAAAAGTATATGTACTAATTTATATTCTCAATTTTGTTTGTTGACATTATTTACATATGTGTATTTAGCTGTAAAAGGCTCAAGTCAACAACTTCTGACATTGCCAGGCCGATGGATAACTTACTATTATTATGGACTACTGGACTATATTGGATTATTTTGCTGAATTCACATACCTACAATATTCACATGGCAATGGAATACCAACATCTGACAAAACTGAACAAAAAAGGGGATACAAATGAAGGGCCCTTTTGTATCTGTATATTCAAAATAGTTAGGATAGATATACAGCTACTTTCTCTTAATTCAATGACTAGAAAGATTTGTACTAATAGTGTTTGTGGAAAGGATATCATGTCTGCATCTTATACTATGAATAACCACTAAGAGGACAACAATATGCAATGTATTAATTATGGAAACTATCCTACTAATTGGTTTTGAAACTGTCTCATTGCTGTTTCTCAATAAAATTATTAAAAAATTACATATGTGTATTTTTAAGTACTGATGCATTTTACACCCACTTTAGTGATACTGATTATTAAATTACTCAGATATGTGGAATATTTCTAAAATTTATTTTAGGTATTGAAGTTTTATGTTTTTCATAGTACAACTTAATGATTTTGATATCTGCTTTGCTCAAGGAAACACTGGGGCCGGCCAGATAGCTCAGCAGACTAAAGCGCCTGCTTAGGCAGAGCTCAGTGGCCAGGGTTTGATCCCAGTGTGCCATGCCAGCCCTGACCCCATGGCACACTGAGATGGCAATTGAGAGTGGGATTGGTAGCATGTCCCTGTAATCCCAGTGCTTTAGGGGCTGAAAACTGGAGAATCACTAAGAGTTCAATCTACGTAGTGAGACCCTGTAGACACTATAGACCCTGTCCTAGAATACATAAAAATTTTTTTTTAAATTAAAAATAAATAAAGAAAGAAAACCCTGCTTTTGAAAATTGTTTTTTCAGGTGGTAGGCTCAGACTAAAAGCTGCTAAGAAAATAAGACATTGAAAAAAAAAGAAGACATTTATTTTGCAGATATAAGAGATTAATTTCTGCCAACATCATGGTGAGCTTCGAGGAGAACCTTGAGCTTTCAGATAAGAATACAGTCCTGATATTCATGTCATTGATTTCTTTGTCTCAAAAACTTTTGAAGATAGAGACTTTTCTCTCTGTATAGGCAAGGCACATAATACATCCCTAATAAGTATGATCTGACTATACGAGTTTAGCAGAAAAATTCATGTTGGTTTCTGGGTCATAACAACTAAAGAAAATAAAATTAGAATGCATGGTTAGTTGAATTATGTTAAAGACCAAGGGAAGAAAAATAATAATTTTTAAACTCCCTGTTAAGAGTCTGAATATAGTGATTTCTTGCTTGCCCAACAGCTCAAAGCCCAAACTTTCCACTACTATAACAGCAAAGATAAAAATAAAATCTGCTCAGTGTTCCTAACTCTGCAAGACAATTAAACCTAAAATCTGAGTCGAAAAAATCCTTTTGGGCTGACAGTGAGTTATGTGTCATACTTCGCCCAGGACACAAAGTGGTAACACTTCATTCTAAGTGTGGCTCTCATCTAGACACATATGGTGCTCAGGTTGGTGCATGAAAACATCCCTGCTTGGGCTGGTAGGTAGCATGGTGGTCTAAGTGCCTGCCTGGCAAGTGCAAGGATATGGGTTTGATCCCTGGTACTATATCCCATGCTGGCCCTGGAAACCAAGGCACTCCATGCGTTTTGCGTAATGGCACATGCCTGTAATCCCAGCACTGTGGAGGCTGAGATAGGGTCACTATGAGTCTGAATTGTGTAACGAGATCCTGAATCAAATTAAAATTTTTGCCCACCCTGCCTGCTGAGTGAGAATTTCTGGGGACCCCCAGATCCAGTCCTAGCCCACGCCCTGGTGAGTGTTTGAGAAAGCTTCGTGCCAACCTGTGCCAGCGGGACCTGCCAGTTGCAGCCCAGAAAAAGCGTGTATGAGACTCTCTTCCACCTCTATGGGAACCTTCCCACCACTCCATAGCACCCCCCACCCCCCACCCAGCACGCCCAGTGAGAATTTCTGTCGTTCTTCTAGGGACCACCAGATCTAGTACTAGCCCAGTCCCAGTGAGTGTGTGGGAGAGCTTGCTCTCCCCTCTACTCAATCTTGTCCCCTCCAAACTCAGCTCAGGCCTGGCATACAGGCCTGGGGTGAAACCCTTCAGCTGCAATCCCTGCAGAGAGAGTAGGGGACAAAGCCACCCAGCTAGCCCAGGAGGAGAACATCTTGTCAGAGGGGCACAACAGGACCACTCCCAAGGGCAGCAGCAGGAAGGAGCTGAGCACAGCAGCCAGACCCAAGCCAGGAACAGCTAAATAAATCAAAACTTTGTAGATCTGAACCTGAATTTCAGTAGGTGCTAAGGTTACAACTGCACCAAAGCACTACAACAAAGGCCAGAACACGGGGCTACACAAAATGACAACGAGAAGGAACAAAATGCAATCTCAGAATCCAAGCCCACCCATAAAAAATGCAGAGGACACTAACACAGAACAAATTGGGAATCACACAGCTGAAATCAATGAATCAACGGCTTCTGAAATAAAGAAACAAATGCAGAAAGGTACAGAGGAACTCAGCTTGGAAATGAAAAAAGAAATCCCTGAATTAATAGCATCTGCAGTAAAGAATCAAATATAGAAACATATGGAGGAAACCCATTGCCCACCCAGAACAAGTGCAGAGGACACTAGCTCAGCTGAAATGTATCAATTAATAGCGTTGATAGTAAATAAGCAACAGCAGAAACTTATAGAGGAACTCAGACCTGAATTGTTTTCTACTACCT
Organism: Octodon degus; assembly: GCF_000260255.1. Taxonomy (NCBI): domain Eukaryota; kingdom Metazoa; phylum Chordata; class Mammalia; order Rodentia; family Octodontidae; genus Octodon; species Octodon degus. The sequence goes on along the minus strand of NW_004524579.1, from coordinate 13,072,529 downwards.
CAGTGCAAATGTATGAATTAATAACACTGATAGTAAATAAGCAACAGCAGAAAGTTATAGAGGAACTCAGAGCTGAATTCTTTTCTGAAATAAAAAAAGAATGCTCTGAACTCATAGCATCTGAAGTAAAGAATCAACTACAGAAACATATGGAGGAAACGAAATTTGAAGAAAACACTGCAGTAGAAGAATTAATAACTGCTACTAAAGAAGACACTGATAAAAAAAAAGTAGAGGAGATTAGAAAAATGACGGATTCCTTGAATATGCAATACAGGAAAGAAATAGATCAAATGAAACAGACTCAGAGATATAGAGGAACTAAAAATCTCAATCACAAGCTCGCAAAACTGTTTAAGTGAAAGTGAAGACAGAGTTTCAGATCTTGAAGATGCTAGTGCAGCTAGTGAAAAGGTAAGAAAGGATCTGTTAAAAACAACGAGGATGCAGGAAAAAATAATACATCACCTGCAAGACGATGCAAAGATGAACAATGTGAGACTAATAGGCATCAACAAGAAAGAAGGAGTCAATATAAAGGCCATTAAAAAAATATGGGCAGAAGGAATAGCACAAAACTTGACAAATATGAAGAAACAATCAGACATTCAGGAAACTGAAGCATACATAATGCCAAGTGACCTCAACCCAATTGAAAACACACCAAGACATATGATAGTCAAGATCCCAGAAATTCAGCTCAAGAATAATATACCGAAAGCCACTAGAGAAAAGAAACTGATCACATTCAAAGGAAAACCAATCAGAACTACAGCCGACTTCTCTTCACACACCATGACAGCAAGAAGAGCATGGAGCAGAGTACTTCAAGGCCTCTATGAACACAAATTCCAGCCAAGACTACAGTGCCCTGCAAAACTCTCTTTCAAGTTTGATGGAGAAGTGAAATACTTCCATGACAAAGAACAACTAAAGAATTTCATGATGACAAAGCCGACCCTTCACAAGCTCCTGAAAGATGTTCTAGAGAGGGACCAAAATGATCAGAACTCCACGAATGATATCAGAAGCAACCAACTAAATAGGGCAAACAATTAAACACAGGAGAAAAAGGAGTAAATGACAACAGGTAAATAAAATGTCGATCATAAGTCAACATTTCTCATTTATAACCATCAATATAAATGGATGGAATTCACCAATTAAGAGAAACAGACTGGCACAGTGCATTAGGGAACAAAATCCAACAATATGCTGTATACAAGAAACACATTTAAAGGGCCAGGGAGGTGGCTCAATAGATTAAGTGCTTTACTGGCAAGCACAACGGCCTAAGTTCAATCCACGGTTCCACCAAAAAATAAATACATAAAAAAAAGAAAGAAAGAAAAGAAAAAAAAAAAGAAAGAAACACATTTAACTCATAAAGACATTCATAGGCTGAAAGTCAAAGGAAGGAAAACAATACTACACGCCCAAGCACCTCAGAAAAAAGCAGGGGTAGCAATCGTATTGTCAGACAGTCTCAACTTCAAACCAAAAATAATCAAGCGAAATAAAGAAGGCCATTATATACTGGTTGGGGAAAAATTCAAGAAGAAGAGGTAACACTCATAAATATGTATGCACCAAACACGGAAGCACCCAACTATATAAAGCAAATCTTAATGGACAAGAAAAATCCAATATCCAATACCACAATCTTAACAGGAGACCTTTACCCACCCCATCCCAAAAAGATAGGTCAACCAGACAAAAACTTAGCAAAGAAATAACAGAATTGAACCAGAGCTTGAAACAAATGGACTTGGTGGACATATGCAGAGTGCCCCAACCAAACACAGCTGAATACACATTTTTCTCAACTGCACATGGGTCAGTTGCTAAAACAGACCACATACTGGTCCATAGGTCATGGTTAAGTATATGCAAGAAAAAAGAAATTATCCCATGCATATTATCTGACAATGAAACTGGAAATTATAGTGCAATGAAACTGGAAATTGACAAAAGAAACCAAAAAAAAAAAAACCCCTTAAATACATGGAAATTAAATGACATCTTACTCAAAAACAATTTCATAGATGAAATTAAACAAGAAATTCAACAATATCTACAATTCAATGAAAATTTAAGAACAACTTGTTGGAATTTATTGGACGCGATGAAAGTAGTTCTCAGAGGGAAATTCATAGCTGTAAACTCAGACATTAGGAAAACAACGGGAACAAATAAACACCATAATGCTGCACCTTCAACAACTAGAAAAGAAAGAGAAAACCAAACCCAGAGCCCAAAGACGGGAAGAAATCATAAAGATTAGGGCAGAAATTAAAGCAATTCAGATGAAGAAAACAGTTCAAAGAATTAACAACACAAAAAGTTGGTTCTTTGAGAGATTAAATAAAATCGATAAGCCCCTAGCTAACCTCATCAAAAAGAGGAAAGAAAACATTCAAATACAAGCAATAAGGAATGAAAAGGGGGTAATTAACACAGACCCTGTGGAAATTCAGAATATTATCAATAGCTACTTGGAGAATCTTTACTCTCACAGAATAGAAGACACAGAAGAAATGGACAGTTTCCTAGAAAGGTACAAATTACCAATGCTGAATTGACAAGATATAGCTACTCTCAATAGCTCAATAACAGCCAATGAAATATGAGATGTAATAAAAACCCTACTGACAAAGAAAAGTCCAAGTCCAGATAGATTTACAGAAGATGTATGCCCTATAATCCTCAAACTCTTCAATGAAACTGAAAAGGAAGCAAAACTCTGAAAATCATTCCTGAAGGCAAGCATTATACTCATACCAAAATGAGGGAAAGACGCAACTAAGAAACAGAACTACAGGAAAATCTCCCTCATGAACATCCTCAATAAAAATCCTCAATAAAATCCTAGCATATAGAATACAGCAAATCATCAAGAAGATCATACACCATAGCCAGGTTGGATTCATCCTAGGGATGCGAGGATGGTTCCATATTCGAAAATCTATAAATGTAATACATAATATCAACAGAGTAAAAACTAAAAACCACATGATCATCTCCATTCATGCAGAAAAGGCTTTTGACAAAGTCCAACACTCAGTCATGTTCAAAGTCTTACAGAAAATTGGAACAGAAATTCTCTACTTCAATCTGGTAAAAAGCTATTTATGAAAAACCAATGCCTAACATAATCCTTAATGGGGAAAAACTGAGATCTTTTACTCTTAGATCTGGTACAAGACAAGGATGTCCTCTATCACCACTCCTATTCAATATAGTTCTGGAATCATTAGCTACAGCCATTAGACAAGAGAAAGAAATAAAAGGAATAAGAATAGGTAAAGAAGAAGTTAAATTATCATTATTTCCAGATGACATGATACTTTACTTGGAAGACCCAAAAAACTCCACCAGGAAGCTATTACAATAAATACAGAAATTCAGTAGCATAGAAGGATACAAAGTCAGTACCCAAAAGTCAATAGCATTCCTCTACACAGATAACAAACACACTGAGAAGGAATTTATAGAAATAATAACTTTTACAATAGCACTGAGGAAAATGAAATATCTTGGAATTAATCTAACTAAAGAAATCAAAGATGTTTTCAAGGAAAATTACAGTACTCTGAAAAAAGAGATCATAGAGGATTTTAAAAAATGGAAAGACATTCTGTGCTCCTGGATAGGAATAACCAACATTGTGAAGATAGCCATATTCCCAATACTGCTGTACAGATTTAATGCAATTCCTATCAAACTACCAACAACATACCTCACAGAGCTACATAAATCATTCCTAAAACTTATTTGGAACCAGAAAAGACCTAGAATAGCAAAGACAATCCTGGGCAATAAAGACAAGGCAGGAGGCATTACAAGTTCTGACTTGAAAATATACTACAAGGCTACTGTGATAAAATCAACATGGTGCTGGCAATGAAATAAACCTGAGGATCAAGGGAATAGGTTAGAAGATGCTGAAGCCCCTAGGAATACACTCAGCCACCTTATATTTCACAATGGGGCCAAACATACTCACTGGAAGAAAGATAGCCTGTTCAACAAATGGTGCTGGAAAAACTGGCTCTCTACATGCCGAAAACTAAAACTTGACTGAGGCCTATTACCATACACTAAGCTAAAGTCAAAATAGATTAAAGATATAAACATTAAAATAGAATCACTAAATCTCCTGGAAGAGAAAGTAGGAGGAACTCTTGAAGACATAGGACTAAGCAAAGAGTTCATGAACAAAAATCAAATCGCAAGGGAAACACTTGAAAGAATTAACAACTGGGACCCCATCTTACTGAGAAGTTTTTGCATGTCAAGAGATTTCAAAAAAAAAAAAAAAAAGACATTACCAACAAAGTGAAAAGACAACCCACAAATTTGGAAAAAATCATGACAAATAAGTACTCAGACAAAGGTTTGCTCTCTAGAATTTATAAAGAACTAAAAAACACTAGGGCCCCAAAATTTAAAGATCCAGTCCAAAAATGGGCATTCGAGACGAACACACACTTTTTAGAGGATGAAATTAAAGCAGCAAATAAATATATGAAAAAATGCTCCACATTACTAGCCATCCATGAAATGCAAATTAAAGCAACATTAAGATATCATCTCACCTCAGAAAGGATGGCTATCATAAAGAAATCAACCAACAACAAATGTTGGAGAGGCTGTGGGGAAAAAGGAACCCTTCTGCACTGCTGGTGGGAATGTAGACAGGTGCAACTGTTATGGAAATCAGTTTTGAGACTCCTTAGAAAACTTGGATTGGAAATCCCATTTAATAAAGCTATTCCTACACTGGGAATCTTCCCAGAGGATCTGAAAACCTCATATCATAGTGATATATGTGTGCCTATGTTTTGTAGCAGTACAATTTGTGATAGCCAAATCTTGGAAACAACCAAGATGCCCATCACCTGAGAAATCAATGAAAAAGATGTGGTATTTTTATACAATGGAGTATTACTCAGCTATAAAGAATGATGAACTGCAAGCCTTTATATTGAAGTGGATGCTACTTGAAGATATACTCATAAGTGAAATAAACCAGAGGTACATGTGTAAATATCGTATAGTTGCCCTTGTATAAGAACTCAAAAGAAGAAATAGAAATAGAAATGTATAATACAACTAAAAGGAAAGCAAGAACATGAGGACTAAACAATGAAAAGTGAGCAAGGAGAAGAGCTAGGAAACATGACAGTGACAAGCCATATAGTTATATGTACAAGATGAGTAACACAATGATCCTGAGAATCTTCAGAAGATATATGAATCTAGCAGTTAATTGGAAGAATTCTCACCCTGACTAACTATATATACAGATACCTGTTAACTAAGCAACTGCACTGAAGATGGCAATTTGTAATAGTCGGTTCATGCTTGGAGTGCCTGTCATTCTGGTCTTCTGATTATGGGCTGCTTTTCTTGACATACCACTTGCTGCCATGCTGTCTCTCAGGTAGATGATTGTTCAAAAGGAAGGGGTGGTGAATGAAGACAGGAGACAGGAAAAGTAATGTTGCGGGACTGTCCTGCTACAAGGTTGTATGGTTAGATTTCCGGACTTATGTGTAAATGTAAGAATTATATAATTCTTTATGCCTATTTTTAAAATATATTTTAATTTTTTAAATGTTTTTTCATCATATTCTGTAGAGACTTAAAAGTTCAACATATCAATACTTAATGAAAAATATCTGTTCCATGTTATGCCTAAGATGTTTGATATTTCAGACAGATAGTGAGGTTAAGCTTAACAGCCTAGCTTGTATGGTAATAACAATAAGCTTGTCTTCTGGAGGGTTAACAACCTAAGTTTGCAGATCAAAATTAGAGAAAAAGGAGGGCTGCAAGGAAAGCCAACGTTTTGGCCCTAGACTTCCAAGGTCACTTAAGACTCAGGACATATGAGAACTTGTACTGTAACGTCATGTAACTCGGTAGTGTCCCAAATTTTTTGATCAAGGAGATTATGGGGCCTAGGGGATGGTGATCGATGATGTAGAGTGTGCCTAAGGAGAGTCACATGGAGAGAAACCATTCTCTCAGGCTTTCACAGAGAGCACATTGGCCAAGCAATGGCCATGACTCATCCACATGGCTGACACTGACAAAGGTTCTACAATCTGAGGTACAGGATCTCAGGATAAATCCTGAGGGGATTTCACTGACCTTATCAGACCCAAAAGTTACAATTCTGGTTGCATAGGTCCTGCTTCACCTTGGTCTTAACCATTCAGCAGAAAAGTATAAAAATGAAGTATAAGAAGTAAAGCCATGTTGTTATGTTGAGCTGTAGGGCACTCAGGTCAAAAATTTCTGACATTGCCAGTGAAGTGGAAGACCCAATACTATTATGGACTACTGGACTCTTTTAGAATATTACACACCTATAATATTAAATGATGGAACTTAACCAAAAAAAGGGATACAGATGAATGTCCATTTTGTATCTGTGTATTCAAAATGGTGAGGATAGATATATAGTTACATTCTCTTAATGAATAGAGGGATTTGTTGTAATAGTGTTTGTAAATAGGATATCATGTCTGAATCTTGTACAGCAAATAACCACTAGGAAGAGAGTATGCAATGTGTTAATTATTGAAACTGTCCTACCCATTTGGTTTGAAACTGTCTCACTGCTATTTGTTTCTCAATGAAATTATGGAAAAAAAATAAATAAAGAATATTTTTCTGAGTTAACACACCTATAATATTCAAATGATGGAACAAAAAAGGGAATATAGACAAATGTCCATTTTGTATCTGTGTATTCAAAATGGTGAGGATAGATATATAGTTACATTCTCTTAATGAATAGAGGGATTTGTTGTAATAGTGTTTGTAAATAGGATATCATGTCTGAATCTTGTACAGCAAATAACCACTAGGAAGAGAGTATGCAATGTGTTAATTATTGAAACTGTCCTACCAATTCGATTTGAAACTGTTTCTTTGGTATTTGTCTCTCAATAAAATTATGGGAAAAAAAGTACAATAAAATAAAATAAAAATAATTAGCATAGATATATAGCTACTTTCTCTTAGTTCAATGAGAAAAAAGAGTTGTACTAATAGTGTTTAGACAAGATATCATGTCTGTATCTTGTACTCTGAATAACTAAAATGAAGACAATATGCAATGTATTAATTGTTGTAACTCTCCTATGAACCTGTTTTGAAACTGTCTCATTGCTATTCCTTTCTCATTAAAATTAATTTAAAAAACTCAGAAAAAAAACAAATATTTTTTTTAAAATCCCTTTTTTTGCATATAATATACCCATGCCACCAAAGAAAATTAGTGATACAAGCAGTAAAGCTACAGGAAAATTGTGAGAAAAGAATAAAGTCAAAGAATAAAATCATTCCTAAGTTTTTTAATCTCCTGGAAAAATGAATCAGTAAGTGTAATTTTTGGGCCTCAGAACAAGACATTTGGGTTCCCTAAAATTATGTTCAACTTTCTAACTTTTAAACTCAAATTTGGAATGAATTGAATTTGACAACTGAGAAATCACTTATGAGAAAAGAAGCTATTTTATTCATGGACTTGAAGGCAGATATTGACAGAGACACATAAGAGAAACAATGTGTTTGAATGAGACATGACTTTATTTCCAGTATTGCTCCACGCCTCCTAATGATATTTATAGACACAATTTCTCTTCACCTTAAATGAACAAAAAGTTCCCATATTACTGTCTCTGATATGGAATTTTAATATGAAATTATAAAATATGCAACAGTAACATAGAAATCAATAGTTTTTAAAATAAGTTAAGTACAACTTGGTAAAATACACAGATATTATCTGTACGGCTTAATGAAGTTTTGTAATTGCACACACTAGAGTGTAACCATCATCCAGATCCAGTTCCCCATTGGATAATACCACCCTATAGAAGTTCCCCTTGTAGTTAATACCACCTCTGCACACTCCCAGGGATAACCATCTGCCTGAATTATATAACTACACTTGTTTTGACTTGTAAACTTCATAAAGTGTATGCTATGTTACTTTTTTGTGCTGGCTTTTTTAGTTCAGTATAATTTTTCAGTTGTTTCAATGTTGTGAAACAATATTTACTTTTTTTATTCCTATAAGACTATATCATAATCATATGAGTACATTACATTAATGGATATTGAGAGTTGTTATAAAACGTTTCTTCATTCTTTTTCATGGATATTAGGATGTTTTTAGGGCAGGATTATTTCGTTTTCAGTCCTAAGGATTGAACTGAGGGTGCTCTATTACTGAGCTACATCTCCAGTCCTTTTTGCTTTATATTTTGAGACAGGGTCTTGCTAAGATTAACCTAAGTTCCTTGCCCATAAGGAACTTGCAATTCTCCTGCCTCATTCTCCCACAGGGCTGCTATTACAGGAAAGTAGTACCAAGCCCAGCTCAGTGTAGGACAATTATGAATAGAACTACTGTGATCATATACAAATCTGTTTTAGACATGTTTCCTTCTTTTTGAACCAGGACAAGCATGTTTATTAGAAACTGACAAAGTTCTCCAAAATGCTTGTTCTCTTTTATATCCCATCACCAAAATACAAGTCTGTTCAACATTTAGACACTTTTGGAAATGTGTTTTTATTTTCAACCATTCTATTACGTAGTAAAATCTCACTATATTCTTTGTTTATATTTTTCTTATATGTTCTGACATGAAACAACTTTTTTATGCTTTTTGATCATTTGGAGTTTCTTTTGTCAAGAGCTTGGTAAAATCAAGACTTTTAATTTAAAATAAATTTTAAATGACTGAAGACAGGAAATGAAAAATAGAGGCCAAAGATGAACTTTAGGTAAACTATATCTAAAGGAAAAACTTGGCTCTCAATGATTATCTTCCCTGACCACTGTGTGTTCATTTAGATTACTCTCAATTATATCATATTAAATGCTTTACATACTCAACCTACAATTTTTTCAGTAATGTTGTAAGTAGCTATTATAGTTGCCATTTTACAGATGAGAAACTAAGATTGTTCACAAATCAACAACTTTCCTATTTCATATCAACACTACATGTGGAACATGGGACTATGTCTCCATCTAAATGCTAGTCTCCCATTAATGCTATACTGTTGATTTTTAAAAATGTTCTTTGATATAATATAAGAAAACAAAGAAGATACACAAAGCACACATGTGAATACTCTCAACATATAAACAAAGAAGATACACAAAGCACACATGTGAATACTCTCAATGTTTCTCTCTTTTTTCCTTTAATTTTATTGAGAAACAAATAGCAATGAGACAGTTTCAAATCAAATTGGTAGGACAGTTTCAATAATTAACACATTGCATATTTTTTCCTAGTGGTTAATTGCTGTACAAGATGTGGACTTGATATCCTATTTACAAACACCATTAGAACAAATCCCTCTATTCATTAAGAGAATGTAACTATATCTCTATCCTAACCACTTTGAATTCACAGATACACAATGGACATTCATCTGTATCCCCCCCTTTTTTTTTTGTTAAGTTCCATCATTTAAATATTATAGGTGTGTAAACTCAGCAAAATATTCTAAAAGAGTTCAGTAATCCATAATAGTATTGGGTCTTCCGCTTCACTGGCAATGTCAGAAATTGTTGACCTGAGTGCCCTACAGCTCAACATAACAACATAGCTTTACTTATTATACTTCATTTTTATACTTTTCTGCTGGATGGTTAAGACCAAGGTAAAGCAGGACCTATGTAACAAGAGTTGTAGTTTTTGGGCCTGATAAGGTCAGTGAAATCCCTTCAGGATTTATCCTGAGATCCTGTACCTCAGATTGTAGAACCTTTGTCAGTGTCAGCCATGTGGATGAGTTACGGCCATTGCTTGGCCAATGTGCTCTCTGTGAAAGCCTGAGAGAATGGTTTCTCTCCATGTGACTCTCCTTAGGCACACTCTACATCATCGATCACTTTCCTCTGTGGCCCCATAATCTCCTTGATCAGAAAATTTGGGACACTACCGAGTTACATGATGTAACAGTACAAGTTCTCATATGCCCTGAGTCTTAAGTGACCTTGGAAGGCTAGGGCCAAAATGACTTTCCTTGTGGCCCTCCTTTTTCTCTAATTTTGGTCTGCAAACTTAGGTTGATAACCCTCCAGAAGACAAGCTTATTGTTATTACCATACAAGCTAGGCTGTTAAGCTTAATCTCACTATCTGTCTGAATATCAAACATCTTAGGTATAACATGGAACAGGTATTTTTCAAGTACTGATATGTTGAACTTTAAGTCTCTATAGAATATGATGAAAAAATTTAAAAATTAGAATATATTTTAATAATAGGCATAAAGAATTATATAATTCTTATGTTTACACATAAATCTAAAAAACTAACCATATACAACCTTGAAGCAGGACAGTCCCACAACATTCCTTTTCCTGTCTCTTGCCTTCTTTCACCACCCCCTTCTTTCTGAACCATCATCTACCTGAGAGACAGCACAGCAGCAACTGGCATGTCATGACATGCAGCCCATATTTCATTGTTTCTCTTGTGTGAAAAACTAAAAGTATAAATAAGGACCAAAATGTGTAATAGGTAATGTGAAATATGAAGAAAATGCTCAAATGAGAAGGAAAACAAGAAAGGAGAGAAGGGCAAAGGAAAGACGTGAAAAGTAAAAAGAAAATAAAAAAGTGAAAAAAAAAATCCTGAAAACAAAGCTTTGAAAATGGGGACAGGAGTATAAATTGAGAGGAGAATAAGGGAATGGGAAAAAAGGAATCCAGTTATATCATGTATAGGTACAAATTCTCTATGATAAATGTGATCATTACATATATCTCAAATGTATAACTAAAATCTGATAAAAAAGAAAAATGTACAAAACAAATATTACCAGCTCAGTAAATAGTCACATGGCAATGCACAAGTAATTACTACCTAAGAAATCCAAAAATACTTATAGGGCAAAGAACTTTCATGGCCTTTCTACCTTTCCTGTTAAAGGCAATAATTATCCTGACTTAGACGGGATTAATTTCTTTGCTTTACTCCTTCCTTGTTTAAATATACAAAATACAGTTGTTTTACTTGTTTACATATAAAGGGAAAAAATGCTATATATTCTTTTGTGTCTGGTTTCTTTTACCCAACATTATATCTGTTAAACTCATTTATTTGATACACGTAACTATAGTTTACTTTTATAACTATACAGAAGTCAGAATACTTTCTATAGAGATTCAGACAGTAAAGTTTTAGATTTTGCAAGCCACACATACAGCCTCTGCCATACCTACTTAGCTCTGCTTTTGTGGTACAAAAGCAAGAGAACACACAAAAGAATGTGTATAGCTGCATTCAGGTGAAAGTTTATTTTTTACCCCACCCTGAAACTTTATTTATGAATACTGAATTTCAAATTTCATGGAATTTTCCCATTCTTCCAATCATTTAATAATGCAAAAATAATTTTTAGCTTATAGAGTCTACAAAACCATGCAGTGGGCTAGATGTGGCTTACAGTCTATAAACTGAACTTGATGACCACATTGAATATTTTTCCAATTAAAAAATTCCACAATGCTAGGATATGATAAAAAGCCAGTAAGAAAACTAAACAGTTTGGCCTGACCTGTGCTATTTATATAGTTTCTATGTAATTAAAAGAAGCTGAATAGAGTGCTTAATAAGAAATGAAAAGAATGATGTTTATAAAGAAAAAGCATACAGAGGAAATTCCATCTTAGGAAAAGCAATGTAAACAGTATCAAAAAGTTCAGACAGACAATAACCTATAAATTATAACAGATGCGACAATTGAGTTCACAGTGCTAGCATATTAGGAACTGTCTTACAGAAAAGGTACACCAAACCTTGGCTACTACAAGTGTCTTTTGCTGAAGAAATTCTTGACATGGCATGCTATAGGTTCCATAGCACAAACGACAGAAGATAGAAATACCACTGTTAGCGTTTTTGGCTTATTACAGAGTTAGAGGATAGTTTCCTTTAATTTGGGTAGACAATAGATTAAAGACTAGTTGGAAAATATCACTAAGGAGGAAAAACAAGTTTAAAAACATGTATGAGAGATTGCATCTTACCAATTCACTAAATTGCCTGGGCTGGGCTTAGATTTGTGATCAGAGTCCTGGGATTGTAGGCATGTGCTATCCCACCTACCAAACAAGTTTTTAGAAAATGTTTTTGTAGGTCTGGTCAATTTCTCTGCTATACAATCATACAAAAAATATACTAAACTTAGTATTATTTCTTGGAACAGGTTATATATTAGTTACTTTTCCTATTGCTGAGACAAAATGCCTGACATGCATAGTTAAAGGAGGCAATGTTTATTTCAGCTAGGCAACTGGCTTCAAAGCAGAGTGGCATGGCAGAGGAACATCACAGAAGATAAACAGTTCACAGTGGACTGAAGGCAGCAATGTAGTGAAAGAAAGCAGCAAGCAGCAAATGACAAGCAATAAGTGACAACAGCAGCAGCACTCTTTCGGTCCGTTATATCCCATCCAGGATACCTACTGTTAAGGAAGTATCTTAGTTTCTTTTCTCATTACTGAGACAAAATATCTCATATCCAAAGTTAGAGGAAGAAGGCCTTATTTTACTCACAGTTCATAGAAGTTTCAGTTCATAACTGGCTGGCCAGGTGGCACATGGCAGATAGGCAACAGTTCATGGCAGCAGAAGACAGAAAAAGTAACAAAGGGAATACAAAGGAATAGGACCAAAGCAAGTCCAAACCCCACTACAGCAAACATTAATTTCTGTAGTTTCGTGTGCAGTATCTGAGGCAATCTGTGGCAAGATATGAACTCTAAAACACTTGGTGGCTCTATTATTCCTATGGCACTGCCAGTGGTTGTACCTCCATGGCTTCTCTCAGCTATGTTTCCTCCTTGCAGTTTTCCTTACACAATCCACATTCCTGGTTTCTCCAAAGTTCTGGGATCCCCACTGTACCTATGGCTTCACACTTTCAGCTTTACACACTGCCCTCTGAGGGGAACAATGCCTGGCCTCCAGGTCTTCTGAAATGTGGGTAGAAGCCTTCCTAACCTCACAATTCTTGCATTCTGCAGGTACCTAAAGCCAGCACCAAAAGGATGATGCCAAAGTCTGTTGCCAACAGGAGCAGTAGCCAGGCTTCCCTCTCTCTTGGCTGTTGAGGTAGAGTGCCTATGAACCAATCCTGAGGAACACCTTCCCTAGGCCACTGCCATTCTAGAACTTGGTACACTGGGGCTCTCCTCTCACATAAAGTCTTCCACTTTTGCTATTCTCAGGTTACAAAGAGTGGAATCCTGCTGCTTCTTGTGATGTCCCTAGGTCATCTTTTCTATTCTCTTGTTCCTTCTCATCAATCAAAATCTCCCCTGTTCTATCTTTGCATTCCAAAGTTTTATTGGTGCTTCCTGTCTACCCAACTCAAAATGTTTAAATCATTCTGCTGCATTCTTTGCTTTTGGTTCTCAACATAAATCTGGCTTCCAGCCTCCAACCGTAGCCAGGCCACAGTCTCAGCATTAAATGGCTTGCTGTTTTTTTCTGCAAGATTAATTAGTGTGTTGTCCTAATCTCAGTCTCAGGGAAAGTCTCTGGACACAAGTGAAATGCAGACAAATTTTCTGGCAAGGCATAACACACATCGTCTGGCATCCAACAGTCAATACAGTGCTTTCCAGCAGAAACTTTCTGAGCTTGATGTTCACCAACATCACTTCTATTAACATTTTGGTCTCCTGAGCTCTCACTAGAATCTCCTATCAAGTACAGCCTTAGGCATACCAACTCTACTTTTTTAGGTGGCATTTCCAAATCTTTCCTCCCTTAACTTTGAGCATCCATTATTTTGTCTGAGCAATGGGAAAAGTAACTAAACCAGGTTGGTAGAACTCATACCCAGATTGGAGCACCTTTAATCCTACCCAGAACTATGCCAAACCAATCAATGGACAAATTTACTAATCACATACTCTCGATCCCAGCATCAACTCTTAATTCCAGCATCACACATTCTAGATCCTGTCACCTCTGAGAACACCACCTATGTCTACATGAGGCTTTGAGAAGACATCTAGACCCAAGTCATAGTTATGACATATTATCTCTAGATGCATAGGAAGTGATTACTTCTAATGCATTCATGAGGTGTTACCAATAGGATTTGTCAATAATATCAATGGGTCTTATTGGTATTCATTTTTTGATGATCAATAATAATTTTCCAATCCTGTCAATTATCCTAGTAACAATCCTCTCTTTTCCATTGACAGCTTAGTAAAAATGAAGATATAAATGCTGTCATTTCAAAATTTCTGCCTGTGTTCTTAATTTCATCAAGAAGTCAATGGCCCAATGCCTAGATAAATACTTCTAAATAAGATACCATGTGTGGGACAGGTTATTTCCCAGATCATCTGGTGTTAATCTAGAACACGGCACATAATAATATACTGAATTTTTAACATTGGGCATACATAGACCAATTGTCAAACTGAAAAAATACATAATGTGACAGCTGCTCTATGTGGTTTGCCAAAGTCTAATCCCAAGTAAATTTTCATTCTCTCCAGTGCAATTAACTCTCCTATTCTGGCAGATTTTGCTAGAAGATCATCAAGGTAGATTACCTTCCAACGATATGAACTAAATACTTACAGGTGTTATATCATCAGTTATAACTTACAAACTTTTGCATTTAGCAAGACAGCCAGGCAAATAAATCATCTAATTTATGAATTATTCATAAGAAATTCACAGCATGCTCTTGGCGTCATCTATGGCCTTTTTCAGGTCATATGACACACCAATTAGAGCTGAATTTTAAATTATTCAATAACCTGGATTCTCTTGTCATTTAACATATAGATATCAAGGCAGTAAACAAGTTAAACTTAATGGGCCCTGGAGGTTTAAGCTCCTCCACAGCTCAGCAGCTAAAGCTGTAGGCCATCAGCAGAAGAGGAAATAACAGAATGCAGCAGTCAAACACATTTGCAAGGCTCTAATAAGTTTATTCTAGTTCCTAGAGGGACTGTAGCACAACTTAGGAATATTGAGTCTAAAAGACATTAAAGTCAATAATTATGAGGTTTAGAAAAATGCAGCAATACAGAAGACAAATGGTAATGTGCAAATGGCAGAAAACTACCCACAGATTAACAGATACTATTCCAAGTCCTAGGATAAACTTCAAATTACATAATAATTAAAATGTTTAGCAAAACGTGGAATGTGTTGAATTGCTAATACAATAACTGACCCTATAGACAAGTTGAGGCCAAAAGACTATGAGTAAAATTCCAGCAGGAAGTCCTATTAGTTCTGTCATATTAGGCAAGTTAGTATACCAATTCAGCTATTAAATGGGGTGATTCCTAATCCAAGTCTTTTTTTTTTTTTTTTTTTTTTTTCATTCTTTGGGGTAAAACAGTTGTGTTCTTAAAGAGAGCATAAGCTGTAGAGGTCACCAAACTCAACCCTCTTCTCTACTAATGGCTAAACTGCTTAACAGAGGAAAAATGACTTGCTTAATATAGCATACCATATTTGACTTATACAAAAAACTTACTAATCTTTATTTAGTTTGTCATTAATTCTAAGTAGATAGAATTAAAGATTAAATAAAAGTTTGGATTATAGTCTAAATAATTAGGTGGGATTAAAGAGGGTCAAATATTCACTGCAGAAGTATGTAACAATATTCCTGAATCAAATTGTGCTCAAATAGATGATGGCAACTGTAAAAAGAAATGTAAAATTAACTTTAAAACTGTGAAAGGAAACAAGAATATAGCTATTTTTATTATTCAATGACATGTAAAAATGGTAAAATAATTTTATAGCACAAATTTAGACACAGGCAAAGACAAGGTAACACCTGAATAAACAATGAGAAGTCTCCAAAAATACAAAATGAAAACAAAACATTTGCAAGAATAAACTCAATTAGAACTAATATTCAATTACAATGGAGTCAAGAAAATGATTCCTGACAGGTTACATCCATTCATTTGCAGCATACTGTTGTTTTTTTTGTACAGAGTAACCCTAGGTTAGCAACAGGACCCCGGGATAGTTCAACAAGCTCACATCTTTTTCCAGTAACCATCAGGTTCCAGAACTGATATAAGAATCACACGTGGACAGATATTCTAATGTAGTTCTTTTTATACAAAGCAAACTATACGAGTTAGTATCAAGTGAAGGAAAGTTTTAACAAAAAATAATTAGGACAGTTTCTAGAAAATACAAAGGTAAGAAAGAGTACTTGAACATGACTGTCTTATGGGGAGATGAATGTTTTACACTGCATTTAAGTTACTGGCTGAGAGGGAAAGCATTTCTATTACACTTTTGAGATCAACCAGTAAAAAGAAATTGGCAAAAAAAAAAAAACAAAACAGTATTTAAAAACACCAAGAAGCATATAACCTACAGGTAGATAAATAACAGAGATGGAAATATCAGACTATGATAATCAGTATTTTAGTTACTTTCTCACACTGGGTCAAAATACCTGATACCCACAAGTTAAAAGAGGAAAGGTTTGGGCTGGGGAGATGGCTCAGTAGAATAAGCACTTCCCTGGCAAGCGCAAGGGTCTGAGTTCAATCCCCAATTCCACCAAAAAAAAAAAAAAAAAAAGAAGAGGAAAGGTTTATTTTATTTTAGTTCATAGAGGCTGGCTCCAATGCAAGGTGGCATGGCATAGGAAGATACATATATGTAAATATGTGTACGGTATCCCTTCCAGGCCATGCTCACAGTGACATACCTCTTCCCACCAGGTTCCACCTCCCAACGTTACATCCAGAATGATGCCAAACCAACCAGTGGCCTAACCCAGTAGCACACACTCAGGATTCAGTATCGAACACCCATGACACAGTCCTGCCTCAAAGCCCGAGCCATGAACACAAGGCTGTGGGGGAACATCTCGATATAAGCCACAGTGTGAAGACTTCCCTAAGTGAATCAAAATCTTATTATTAAAGAGAGCCTTCCTTAACTTTTATATTCACTTTTCTTCTATGCAAAAAGTGGCTTAAGACCAGGAATGCCGAAAGAGTCTAATAAGACACATCTTTGAAAGCATTTCTGCAAGTTACAGTAGTCCTTTCTTAGAGATAAGATTGTTTACAATTCTTCCTCCTTTAAATATATAAGGTCAAATTTTTATTTTCAAATCTTTAGGCTGTTGCTTATCAAAGTTTCTTGTAAAAACCTATGGGATTTCATTTAGACAAACAAACAAACAAACAAACAAACAAACAAAAAACCCAGACAGGTTGACATCTCTAGTGTTTAAATGCCCTGTCTCTGTTTTCTATTCTTCATAACTGTGTTGGCACCACTTCATTTCCTTGTGATGTTGTTATTCTCCTATCCCAAATTACATGTACCTTTCCAGATATCCCAGAACACTACTGATTCCATTATTGTTGAATATATTTCATCCTGCTATTGTAACTGCTACCTGCTTTCACAACTCTTAATTTCTCTTGTATAATTTAAATATTTGTTCACACTTCAATTAATAGAAACTGTGAACTCTGAGGGTAGGCATCTTAAGTAGCTCTTTATTGCTATAACCTCATTTAAGAGAACAGATGCCCAATAAATAATGATTTTTATACAGAGTTTACTGTATGACACTTGAGGACTAGGACACTGTTTCTTTCAACCTCATATTTCAATGATTTTAGTCTTTATATATAAAAAATACTTAATTTCATAAATATTTGTTGAATGAAGAAGCAGTAAGAGTTAAATGACCCAATCTGCATTCTAAGAATTTGATGGCAATGTAATCTTAAAATCCATTCAATGTATTTTAGGATCTACTTATCCAAACATATTTTCTCAGACTATCTAAAGGTTGAAAAAAGCTCTACAAGCATAAAGAAAAATTCCAAATATGTCTTGCACAGCTCACAAGCAATTAAAATGGAGACCTAAATGCCCATTTAATTTGAATGATGACATAGTAATGTAAACTTAAAGCACAGATCATCACATTGTTTTTTAAAATGTGCATAAAATGCTTAAAGATGATTAAAACAAGAAACTCTTCTGGAAGACTACAAAATGTGTGCAATTCAACCTAACAGTAGAATAGGCAAACAGGTTATAAGACAGAATGCCTAGAATAAATGGTACTGCTTCAGGATTCCTATTTTGAGTTTAATTTTAAAATCAGCCTTAACATAACATTTACAGATATACAGCATTATGTCAAAAAAAATTTTTTTGTGCAAGTTTCAGACAAACAGGGCTTTGAAAATGTAAAGTTAATGGTGTTTTCCCAAGCCTTTTTTCAGACAATGATGTTTTTAAGTATGTAGAAACATACTACAAAAACAAATATCATACTATAAACATTTTTTAAAAACATAAACGTATTTTCTTTGGATGCTGCACTGGTACAAAATACAAGATACTGGTCATTTGGGGAGGAATAATTTTTTAATGATTATTAAATGGAAGATACACAGGAACAGACAAAACTTCTGTAGCCCTAAACCAAATCTTGTGTATTTATGTAATAATAGGACAGAACATACAAACACTACTATTGATAAACACTTTCAGAATTATGGTCCTTTCTCTATAATCTTTAATGTTTGGAGATGCAGGAAAGATGAGGATCTTGTAGTACCTCCGAGATTATATATGCTAGGTGTCATGATGACAAGGCTTGAAAAAATAGATTCCCAACCTTTATAACCTTCAAATTCTGGCTGAGAGGGGAAAATATTTTATGTGATAAAGTCTATCAAAAGTGTTACAATCAAAAACAGCAGTAAGAGATTAGTTTTGCTTTTAGTTGTATCAGGAGAAATGGGAAAGGTTTCATAGAAAAGTCAGTGTTCAAATTTTGGAAGACAAATTGGAATAATGATGAAGGTATATGAGGGTAAGTAGGATAGGGCATTTCATGAAAGTGGAAAATATAATAGGATAGGTATTACAGAAAGTAATATGTATGATGAATTCTAAGGAATCCAAAGTATGATGGAGAATGGATGAAGCAAAAACACAAGTATGGGCTAGGATAAAAACGGTATTAATGCCAGTTAGAGCTGTTTGATTTGTGCCATGATATTAAAATGTTAAAACCCCAGTATGTTGCTTACTGAGATGATCTCACTCTGCACGAAACAATGGACTTACATAAACTTGTTATTTACACATAAAGAAGTATGTTAAAACTATAAAAGGTCTTTGAAAGTAAACAATTCATAAAGTGTTAAATGCAGTGCACAATACTCACATATAAACATAAGTGATTTGCAGGTGTCATACAAAATAGCATGTTGCCTTGCTAAGAATAAAGACCACACACAATGGTTAAAACATTTATGAAAGATTATGAGGAAGATATGTGCATTAATGACCTCATGTATATACCCAATCTAAAAATGTTGAACTACAGCAGTCATGACTAGAAGCTAGGGAGATGAGAGGAAAGGAAAGGGTGGGCAAAGACTGGCCAAAGGATATTAAGTTATAAT
>NW_004524579.1:13051563-13052914 GCF_000260255.1 Octodon degus | reverse complement strand
ACATTTAAGTGCTAGAAGGACTTTGAATGTTCTTGCCACAAAGAAACTATAAAGGATCAGTCAGTTTATGCTGACTTGAACAATATATACCTAAACGGAAAAATCACATGGTACTCTATGTATATGTATAATTATTATGTATCAATTTAAACATGTCAATGGAAATGGTGGTTGGATCTGAAGCAGAGTAGCACAGATACGACTTTTCATGACACTGTAGTTTAATGTGGCCATACAGAAATTAGTGCCATGGAAAACAGATGCATATAATAAAACTAGAAAATGATTTTTTCATTATAAGCTGAAAGAATGCATATAAACTGCTAATATGGCATTTTTTTTTACTACTGTCCCTTTTTGTTCTTTATTTTTATTTATTTTTTCGGGGAGGGGTGAAATTCACTTTTTTTTTGCGGAACCGGGGATTGAACACAGTCCCTTGCACTTGCCAGAGAAGCGCTTATTCCACTGAGCCATCTCCCCAGCTCCAATATGGTAATTTTAACATCAGGATGACATAAAGCAGTTATCTTTTTTAACTTTGTTGTGATAAACATAGTATTTCTGAACTGTAAAAAACTATAAAGGTTTACATTATCCAAAAATATGGATTGGAGTTTAAGTTTTGTGCCGGCATGTGTTCTGATAGCACAAGAGCAAGAGGAAAAAATTTTCAAGCTTGCATTAGAATATAAACATTGATTCTTTCATCTAGAAAATTTTTGTTTAGTTGAACAGTATACCTAGTTAAAATGAATTTCACACAATGCATAAAATTAGGATTATTTATCCCGAATTATTTTTCCCCATAATTTTATTGAGAAACAAATAGCATTGAGAGAGTCCTAGCCCAGGTCCGGTGAGTGTGTGGAGAGCTTCCTCCTAACCTGCACCTGTGGGACCAGTCCCAGCCCAGGCCCAGCGTGGGCCGGACCCTCTCCCACCCCCGAGGGCCACCTCCCACCAATACGCCGTACGCCCCCACCCCTCCCGCCGAGTAGGAATGTCTGCCGACTTCCGGGAACCCCCAGACCCAGTCCTAGCCCAGGTCCAGTGAGTGTGTGGAGAGCTTCCTGCTACCCTGTGCCGCGGGACCAGTCCCAGCCAAGGCGCAGCGTTGGCAGGACCCTCTCGCACCCCCTCGAGCTGCCCCCAACCACTCCACATTACCCGCCCCACCCCTCCCGCCGAGTAGGAATTTCTGCCGAGTTCCGGGAACCCCCAGACCCAATGCTAGCCCAGGTCCGCAGCAGGAAGGAGCTGAGCACAGCAGCCAGACCTAAGCCAGACGCAGCTGGATAACTCCAAACTCTGTAGAGCTCAACCCGAACTTCAGTACGTGTGAAGGTTA
>NW_004524579.1:13029389-13032910 GCF_000260255.1 Octodon degus | reverse complement strand
AATTCAGTTTTCTGTACAATTGTTTAAGCTACATATTATTAAATTTCATAAATATCTTTTAAAATGGTTGGTCATGCTGCCTGGTTTCAATTTTCATTTTTATTTCTCAGGATAATTTATATTTTTATTTCATGCTATATGAAACAACATGTCATTTTTTTCAATGAACTCTCATTTTTCAATTAAGCCCATTTCTAAAATTATATATGTAAGGACACATGGATATATGTATATTAGTTACATACATGTACAGTTGTATTTATTTGAGATTTAATACACTTAGTAGGTCTATGCTTTATGGGTTTTTGAGCATTTCAGAATTTTTCAAATAAAGGACTCATAAAAAAAATACAATAGATACTGTGAAATTAAAAAAAAAAATAGCAATGAGAAAGTTTCAAACCAACGTGGTAGGACAGTTTATCCCTAATTATTTAAACCAACCATTAAGAGATTTTATTCTGTGTTGAGATGTGGCAGCTCTATGGTAGAAGGGTTAAAGTCTGTTGAGACTTTTGGAACAGAACTTCATTGTTTCTGCATAGTCACCCAAAGATATGTTTGGCCTCTCAACTTTAAAAAGATAGAATTAGACACATAAGGTGCTAAGTTTAATATTTTAACTCATTCTTAATCATTACTTGCATTCTGAAAATCTAATATGGTCTTCAATGGCAGAGAATACTGAAGAGTAAAATGAATGGTGGTAGACAGCAAGAGCAAAATCACTAAAGATTTTTATGTCATTTTCCATCATTTCAATGATATAAATGATGATATGGATACTGTGCACCTATGAAAAATTATCATTGACCTCCCTTCAAGTTTGATGTTTTGAATTTTATTTTTCATCAAAAGAAGATTCATAAATGGAAAATCAATTTTGTTACTGAAAGAATTTAACTGTAATTTATAAGATTAATTGTTGAAACTAGCTAATCACAAAGGATTGGAGATAAACTCTGGAAACAATTACTTCCATTTTAATTTAGACAAAAGAGTTAAAAGAATGAATATCAGAGTCTACTGAAACTGTTTTAAAATCTTCTCTTCCATTTCTACCAATATACCAAGAATGCTTTCTTTTACATAAAAATAAAACAAAGAAAGTGTTTAAATATTATCAAATACTGTACCATTATTATCACTCCCAGAACGTCTAGAAAGGCTACTGATCTAGTAGCAAACTTATACATCAGATTTAAAATTCTAAATACTGATATACACAGTGCTATCAATATGTGAGGCACCCATTCAAAATATGTGTAGGCATTTAACATGGGGTAATTGTGATTTTTCCACGTAAATTTTTTTAGGTAAAACTGCAAACAAAAAGGTATGAGATTCAAGTTTTTATATTTCCTTCATTTCTAATACATTTCTTCAGGTTGTTTATTAAAATACATGGCTGTCAAAACTATAATAAAACTCTGCCATTTATTTTATCTTCTAGTATTTCACTTATAAAGAATTTTATAAAACTTTTAGTCCTTGAAAGTTAGAAAAATAATTCAAGTCCTTTACCACAGATAGTTTGGCTTAAGAAATACTGATCTAAATTATTCAGAATCCAAACAAGTTTTTCTATAGCATTGTTCTAAAAAAGTAATATTGTTCTAATGCAATTTATGTATTGTAGAATATGAAATAATGAAATTTCATTATGACTTACAATCAACCCATTTTTTAAAATTTTTTATTTTAGGGAATAGTCTACAGGGTTTTCAGGGTCTCACTACTAGATTGGACTCATAGTGATTTTCCTCTTTACAGCCTCCCAAGAGCTGGGATTATAGGCTTATAGGCATGCACTACCACCCCCAATCTCATAGTGCCCTGGAGACAGGGCTGGCACAGCAGGACCAGGGATTGAACCCCCAGACCCTGTGCCTACTTGAGGGTGCTTTAACCTGCTGAGCTATTTGGCCAGCCCTTCAATTCTTTTTCTGAAAATCATGATGTAAACACAGAAAACTGAACACAGCTGAGCTGAGTCATGTTAGCACTTAGAACACACACACACACACACACACACACACACACATACACACACACTACATCTGCCAGGTATTGTAGTCCTTCCTGTGTTACATCAGGTTTGTGCTTGGAAATTCTTTTTCTTTTTCTTTTGTACTGAAAATCAAACTTAGGACCTCATTCTTGCCAGGCAGGCTGAGATACATCCCTAGAAGCAATTCCTTCACACTTGTGAACTTTTCAATACATGGAAACCCTCAGGCAACATACCCTAAATGTCTGCTTATCTTGGTTCCAAAATATCAAGCAGTACATGTAAAAGAAAAATTTCAAGTCCTGAAGAGAAGCTTATAATAAAATTTTCTAAAAGAAACAAGAGTGCTATGTCCAGAACAACAAGAAAATTGTAAAGCTAAAAACACATACAAGGATTATAGCTGACAAAACTTCAAGTTCTGCGAAGTCAATAAAAAAAAATCCTAAACAAAACAAAACGAAACAAAAAGTCTGGTGAGATTTTGGGATGAAGATCAAAGACCAAAATACTGATTTCACAGAGGAAGCACAACTATTCACAAAACCTTATGTAAATCACCAAGTCCTAGGGAAATGCTCTTTTTCATGCTACTAATGGTTGGATTAGTGGTTTAAAATACACAGCAGTTTTAAAATCTGTTAAAGAATTTCTATCAGTGACATATAAGTTCACTGGAGAACTCTATCCATTGAATTAAAATTTCAATTATCAGGAAACAGACATCATTGTAAAGATATACCTAAAAAGACCTACAAGTCAGATGCAGGGGAAAAAAATAAATAAAAAAGCCTCATAGGACTTAAGACCAAAAGATGACTTACCTCAGATTTTCGTGTTAATTTCTACCCAAGTCATTTTCTTGTAGACAGTATTAAAACTTGCCTTGTTTCTAACATTAGTTCTACTAGAACTCATGAGTTGCAACTCTTACCGAAGCCACTTTAAAAAGCAAACTTCATGTTTCATTGATACATTTATTGGCTATGTATTTATTTCTGGGTTTTTTTTTTCTTTTTCTTTTCTTTTTTCTTTTTTTTTTTTTTTTTCTGTACTAAACTCAGGACCTTATGCTGACCAGGCAGGCATGTATGCAGCTGAGCAATATCCCTACTCCTTATGTATTTAATTTTAACATTTAAAATGTGTAAGATAGTGTTAGAATTTTTATTTTTCATTAGTAGATGTATGTAACAAATTCCTTATGCTGAGTTGGTATATGTATGTAATACATTTTATTTTTTTAAAGACAATAAATCTAGTAAAAAGAAATATTAGAAATGAGGGTCTCACCCACGCTGCACCTAGGCTGGGACCGATAGGTCCTGCCGGCGCAGGGTAGCCAGAAGCTCTCCCAAACACTCACCGGGCCTGGACTAGGACTGGGTCTAATATGCCAAATGTTTACATTTTAAAAATGTATTATAGGGGCTGGGGAGTTGGCTCAGTGGAATAAGCGCTTCCCTGGCAAGCGCAAGGGCCTGAGTTCAATCCCCGGTTCCAGGAAAAA
>NW_004524579.1:13025359-13029289 GCF_000260255.1 Octodon degus | reverse complement strand
AAATTAGAAATACAGAATTTCACTAAACAAAATAAAAATTCAACAATGGTCATTATATGGCATAATGTTATCTTCAAATTAGCATAGATTACTAGATACAAACATGCAAAATTGGTAAAAGAAAAAAATTTTAAGAAACTAAAAAGAAGGAAAAAACAAGCATTGACTGCTCCTTTCATTACATCACCAGTTGTTCCTTAGCTTTGAACAGATTCTTTCCCTTTTATGGTATCTACTGCACCTTTCAGATTTTACTTACTTTTTCAGGTTCTTACACTAGTGAGACAGTATGATGTTTGCACATGTGAGTCTGATTTATTTCACTTACAATTATGTTCTCTAGTTGCATCCATTTACCTATAAAAGCCTCAAGTTTATCTTCTTTTATAGCTGAGTAGTACTCCATTGTACAAAAACACCACACTTTTTTTTTTTATCTATTCCTCAGTTGATGGGCATTCTGGGTTGTTTCCAAGATCTAACTGTGACAAATTACTCTGCTATAAACAAGGGTGAACACACATCCTTGTGGTATGAGGTTTTCGGTTCTTCTAGAAAAATACCCAAAAGGGGATAGCTAGGTTGAATGGGACCTCCAATCTGAGCTTTTTAAAAAATCTTCACACTGGATTCCATAGTGGTTGTACAAGTCTGCACTACCACCAACAGTGGAGAAGAGTTCTTTTTCCCCACAGCACCTACAGCATTTGTTATTGACTTCTTGATATTAGCCATTCTTTCTGGAATAAGATGGAATCTCAGTGTTGTTTTAATTTGAATCTCTTGAATGACCAATGATGTTGAACATTTTTCCATATATTTATTTTCCACTTGTACCTCCATTTGTAAAGTGTATATTCATCTCAGATGCCATTTTTTTGTTTCTTTTTCTTTTTTTGTTTTACCCTAACCCTAACCTGTCTTTTTTTTTTAATTCTATTATTTTAAAGAGTAAAATCAAATAGAAACAAAGACAAAAACAGAGTAACAAGTAACAATGCACATGGTACAGTTTCAAAGCAAGAATAAAAATTTAACAATAGTTATATTACATATTTTCATCATCAAATCTGTTGTCAAATAATTAAACATTGGTCAAATTATTGGTCAAATAATTAAATGTTAATGGTGACTTTCAATAAGCTTTAGTTTTTTGTCTTTTACTTTATTTTTTTCATTTCTAATTTTCTTTTTATTACTATTGTGCATTCTATTTTTAATTTTTTTCCCATAATTTTATTAAGAAATAGCAATGAGATAGTTCCAAATCAAATTGGTAGGACAGTTCCAATAATTAACATAATTCATACTGCCTTCCTAGTGGTTGTTAGTTGTACAAGATGCAGAAATGATATCCGATTTACAAACACTATTAGAACAAATCCCTCTATTCCTTGAATTAAGAGAATGTAGCTATTTATCCTAACCATTTTGAATACACAGATACAAAATGGACATTCATCAGTATCCCCTTTTTTTGTTTAGTTCCATCATTTAAATATGATAGGTGTGTGAACTCAGGAAAATATTCCAAAATAGTCCAGTAGTCCATAATAGTATTGGGTCTTCCGCTTCACTGGCAATGTCAGAAGTTGTTGACCTGAGTCCCCTACAGCTCAACATAACAACATGGCTTTATTTCTTGTACTTCCTTTTTATACTTTTCTGCTGGATGGTTAACACCAAGATAAAGCAAGACCTATGTAACAAGAATTGTAGCTGATAAGGTCAGTGAAATTCCCTCAGGATTTATCCTGAGACCCAGTACCTCAGATTGTAGAACCTTTGTCGTGTCAGTCATGTGGATGAGTCACAGCCACTGCTTGGCCAATTTGCTCTCTGTGAAAGCCTGAGAAAATGTTTGCTCTCCATGTGACTCTCCTTAAGCACACTCTACATCATCAATTACTTTCCTCTGTGGCCCCATAATCTCCTTGATCAGAAAATTTAGGATACACTGAGTTACGTGACGTTACAGTACAAGTTCTCATATGTGCTGAGTGTTAATTGACCTTAGAAGGCTAGGGCCAAAATGTTGGCTTTCCTCACGGTCCTCCTTTTTCTATTTTTGGTCTGCAAACTTAGGTTGTTAACCCTCCAGAGGAGAAGATTATTGTTATTGCCATATAACCTAGACTGTTGAGCTTAACCTCACTATCTGTCTGAATATCGAACATCTTAGGCATAACATGGAACAGGTATTTGTCATCATCAACTATTGATATGTTAAACTTTAAGTCCCTACAGAATATGACAAAAAAATTTTAAAAATTAAAATATATTTAAAAAATAGGAATAAAGAATTATATATGTTTACAAATAAGTCTAGAATTCTAACTGTATACAACATTGTTTCAAGACAGTCCCACAACCCTCCTTTTCCTGTCTCCTGCCTTCATTCTCCACCCCCTTCCTTTTTAAACAGTCATCTACCCGAGAGACAGCACGGCAGCAACTGGCATATCATTACAAGCAACCCATATTCAGAAGACCAGAATGACAGGCATTCCACAGATGAACCTACTATTACAAATTACCATCTGCAGTGCAGTTGCTTAGTTCACAGGTGTCAGTACATATAGTTAGTCAGGGTGAGAATTCTTCCAATTAACTGCTAGATTTGAAAATCTTCTGAAGATTCTCAGGATCACTGCCTTACCCATCTTGTACATATAACTGTATGGTTTGCTTCTGTCTTGTTTCCTAGCTCTTCTCCTTGCTCTCTCTTCATTGTCTAGTCCTCAAGTTCTTGCTTCCCTTTTAATTGTATTGTACCTTTCTATCTGTATTTTTTCTTTTGAGATCTTATACTAGGGAAATTATACCATATCTACACGTGTGTCAGATGCCAATTTTGGATTGAGTCTTTGTAAATTTTGGAGGCTTGTTTTTTTAAAATTCTTTATACGTTTTACATAGAATTTGTTTGTCTGAGGGACAGTTGACTAAAATTTTCTTCCCAGTTTGTGGGTTTTCTTTTTACTCTATTGGTGATTTCTTTTGATGTGCAGAAACTTTTCAAGAAAATGAAATCTCAGTTGCTGATTCTTAGAAGTATTTCCCGTACAGTTTGGTGTTTATTCTCTCTACCTCTATGTCATCAAGATTTCTACCTACGTTTCCCTCTAGTAGATTTAATGTTTCTGTCTTAATATTTAAATCTTTGATCCATTTTGACTATGGTTTAGTGTATGGTAATAGACACTGGTCCAATTTGAATCTTCAGCATGTGCAAAGTTAGTTTTTTTTTTTTTTTAACACAAATCGTTAAAGAGGCTTTCTTCTAGTGAGCATGTTTATCTTCTTTATCAAAGGCAAGATGGTTGGCTGAGTGTTTTTGTATCTGTATCTGTATCTTCTAATCTGTTCCATTGTTCCTGAAGTTTGATTTTGTGCCAGTACCATGCTGATTTTATAAACAGTAGTTTTGTGGTATAATTTCAAGTCAGGGATTGTGAAGCCTCCTGACTCTCCTTTGTTGGCCAAGATTGCTTTTGCTATTCTAGGTGTCTTCTGTTTTCAGATAAATTTTATGAACATTTTCTCTAGATCTGTGAAGTATACTAATAATGGCATTTTAATTGGGATTGCATTGAATCTGTGCAACAATTTTGGGTGTATGACCATTTTCACAATGTTGGTTCTTCCTATTCATGAGCAAGGGATATCTTTTCATTTTCTGAAGTCTTCTTTGATCTCTTTTTGCTTCTTATGTATTTGTTTCTTTTCTTTTCTTGGGGGGCGGTGTTACTGTGAAAGGTGTGGTTTCCATAATTTCTCTTTTGTTTTTTGTTTTTTCTTTAATTTTTTTTATTTTTATTTATTTGAGAGAGAGAGAGAGAGTGTGTGTGTGTGTGTGTGTGTGTGGCCAGCTCAGCCCACCAGGGGGCGGGGCTGGCTGGCATGTGGTGCTGGGGGATTGAACCGCGG
>NW_004524579.1:13022667-13023260 GCF_000260255.1 Octodon degus | reverse complement strand
GTTCCTCTTCTAAGGAAATACAGTAATCTTAATATTTTTTTGTGTGGAGTGTTTTTCTAGCTTTCATGAATAAAATCTTAGAAGGATGGTGAATTAAAAAAAAAAAACAAACAAAAAAAACAAAAATACCCCTTTCTCCCTTGTAAGTGAACTATCCCCCCAACTTTAGCACCTGCCACTGACTTCTTTCTCTAAATAATTCTCTCATAGCAAAAAATACTGGCTGCTGCTTTGTAAGGGCCTCTCCCCCAACCTTAGAACCTGACTTTGCTCCTGACTTGTTTCTAGTTTTCCTTTTCTGGACTGTAATATGACAGTAAACTCATACAGTATATAACCTACTGAGTCTAACTTCTATCACAAAGCATACTTCTGAGATTCATATATGGAGTGTGTTTCCTATTTTGCCGAGTAGGGCCATTATCTCCACAATCTCAGTTTTTTTAGTGATTGTGAATAAAAAATAAAACTAGGTAAACATGTACATAGTTTTTCATTTTATTTGGCTAAACATCTAGGAGTTAATCCAGGTGAAAAATACAACTGGATTAGGGTGAGAAGGGTCATGATGGTAAGAAATTTTATATATATAT
>NW_004524579.1:13021644-13022567 GCF_000260255.1 Octodon degus | reverse complement strand
TAGATAGATAGAGAGAGAGAGAGAGAGAGAGTTAGAATTTATTTAGAAGGCAAAAATGGACTAGATTGGTGATAGAGTAGATCCAAGGTATGAAAAAGATAAATCTATCATGTAGACATTTTCCTTGAAAAATAGGAAAAATGAGAGGGCGAATTACTGGCTGGGTTGATGAGACAGCTATAGATTTGAGAAGAAAATCAAGAATTTGATTTTATTTATGCTAACTTTGAACTATTAGTACATAATCTGGTATACCTTACGGTTTGCTTAGTTAAAGTAAAGATCTTTAGGGTACAATCTGCATTTTTTACAAATATATAACTTCCTATAATACTAAGAGAATGAATCAAAATATTTCACAGTTAGAAAATTTGGGGGTGGGCAGGAAAGATAGCTTGGCAGACTAAGCACCTGCTTTGGCAAGCGCAGGGACCAGGGTTCAGTCCCTGGTCCTGCATGCCATGCTGTGCTGAGCCAATGAAAGAGTTGGGTGTGGTGGTACGTGTCTGTAACCCCAGTACTAGGAAGGCTGAAAACAGGAGGATCACCACAAGTCTGATCTACATAGTGAGACCCTGTACCAAATACACAAATGAAAAAAGAAAATTTGGGGTTGCATTAGCCTCTAAATTCTTTATTGAGAATCACACCATCGTAAGTGTAAATTTACAAGTGCACTAAATTATAGGTACCCTACAAATAGCTACTTAGGGAGTATCTATAATTTAGGTGAATACAGCATTGCTGTAACAGGTAAAACTAGCATAGATATAACAAAGAGATTTTACTATCTTGAGAGCATATGGGAATTTCATGGTTAGAGACTGGTTCTACATTGAATTTTTCATTTTTTGTTTCTGTCAATTATTGAGATATATACCTTTATTCTCTTAGGTCATACTCTTTTTTTTTTTTTTTCTTTT
>NW_004524579.1:13010250-13021544 GCF_000260255.1 Octodon degus | reverse complement strand
GTGTGTGTGTGTGTGTGTGTGTGTGGCCAGCTCAGCCCACCAGGGGGCGGGGCTGGGTGGATGTGGGGCTGGGGGATTGAACCGCGGTCCCTGATGCCTTGCCAAGCTTGTTCTAAGTAGGTGCTTTAGACCACTGAGCCATCTCTCCAGCCCCTTGTTTTGTTTTTATGTACAGAAATGTTACTGACTTTTCAGGGTTGACTTTGTATCCTGGTATGCTACTATAATTCGTTTTTAAATACTGTTTCCGTATCTCTCTCTTCTCCAGACATTTCTTATTAGACCCTTATTTTTAAAGTGATCTTTTAAAATTTTAAGTTTTATTATCTTAATTTCATTTTCTCCACATGGTTTATATTTTATATCATATCATTTTTCACAGAATGTTTATATTTAGAAATAAATGTCACCCTTAGGTGTGGTGGCACATGTCTGGAAGCTCAACTACTGGGGAGACTAATGCAGGAAGATCCAAGTTCAAGGCCAACCTCAGCAACTTAGTAATATGGAACAGATCTGTCAGGACAGGACTGGGCTGGACTGGAGTGGACCAAAGTGGACCATACTAAGCTGAACCAAACCAAAAAAAGAAAAAAGGACAAAAATTCACATTATATAACTAAATGCATTCCTAGCCTCCTCACCCACAGTGTCCTTGAAAAAATATCTGCATTCTTCACAATTCCAGGGACTACTGCTATATCTGAAAGTGTAAGTAAGGCCCATCACAATCCCTGACTTGAAATTATACCACAAAACTACTATTTATAAAATCAGCATGGTACTGGCACAAAATCAAACTTCAGGAACAATGGAACAGATTAGAAGATACAGATACAGATACAAAAACACTCAGCCAACCATCTTGCCTTTGATAAAGAAGATAAACATGCTCACTAGAAGAAAGCCTCTTTAACGATTTGTGTTAAAAAAAAAAAAAAACTAACTTTGCACATGCTGAAGATTCAAATTGGACCAGTGTCTATTACCATACACTAAACCATAGTCAAAATGGATCAAAGATTTAAATATTAAGACAGAAACATTAAATCTACTAGAGGGAAACGTAGGTAGAAATCTTGATGACATAGAGGTAGAGAGAATAAACACCAAACTGTACGGGAAATACTTCTAAGAATCAGCAACTGAGATTTCATTTTCTTGAAAAGTTTCTGCACATCAAAAGAAATCACCAATAGAGTAAAAAGAAAACCCACAAACTGGGAAGAAAATTTTAGTCAACTGTCCCTCAGACAAATAAATTCTATGTAGAACATATAAAGAATTAAAAAAAAATCAAGCCTCCAAAATTTACAAAGACTCAAGATGATGGATAAGATGATAAGATGGATAATATCCACAGTGTCCTTGAAAAAATATCTGCATTCTTCACAATTCCAGGGACTACTGCTATATCTGAAAGTGTAAGTAAGGCCCACAATACATACTACATTTCATGAAAGAGGGGAAAAAATGCTCAATTATGAAGGGGAACTAGGCATAGGATAGTGGGAAACAAAGTGAAAAGGAAAACAAATGAAAAAAGGAGGAAAAACTTTTATAAATGGGGAGGGAAGGGGGACTAAAGCAAATAGAAAAAATAGGTACAAAGTTCCTAAGATGCAAGTGATTATTATGTACATTTAAAATGTTCAATAAACTTAATAAAAAGAAAAGGAATACTATTCAGCAAGAAAAAGTGATTAACTGGTGATGAATGCTGGAATGAGAATAAATCTAAAATGCATGATGCTATCAGAAACAGCAAATATATGGGGAAAAAAGAACTCCCTCTTCTTAATTTCTTCTCTCTTCTCTTCTCCTTCTCCTTCTCCTTCTCCTTCTCCTTCTCCTTCCCCTTCTTCCAATTTTGCATACATATATCTGCTAATATGAACAACTAGGTGCAAGACAACACTATGCCAAGCAACAAATATTGTGAAATTCATATTATTTTGTTAAGTGAAATTCTGTATCACTAGTAATTTTTCTGTTTTGATACTATTTTTTACTCTCTCTAAAAAAAAATTTTTTTTTAAAAGGGCTAGGGACAGAGCTCAGTGGTCTAAGAGCCTGCCTGACAAGTGCAAGGGCGTTGGTTCTATCCCTGGTACCACACGCTGTGCCGGCCCCATGCCGAGGTGGCCACTAAAACTGGGCATGGTGGCGCGTACTTATAATACTGGCACTGTGGAGGCTGAGACAGGAGGATCACTACGAGTCTGGGCTGAGTAGCAAGACCCTGTACCAAATAAATAAATACATCTTTAAAAAACTTCTTTAAGAAGTACATGTTGATTAAAAAAAGAAGAAGAAGAAACCCCAGCAAATACAAATGGCAAGTATATGATTTGATTTATATGAAATGTCCAGAAAGAGTAAATCCCTAGATGCAGAAAGTAGATTAGTAGTTGCCTGGGCTTGAGGATAGGAGTATGAGTGCCTCACAATTGGCAACAGAAATTCTCTGGCGTGATCAAATGTCAGGAAAATGAATTGTGGTGATGCTTAAATACTCTATGAATTTACCAAAAATTGTGAATTTTACATTTCAGTGAGTGACTCATAATAAAGCTGTTAAGAGACAGTATTTTCTCATTTACTAATATGTGACAAGTATATAAACAAACGTATACAGTGCTGTTCTGGGTACTGTGGAATCGGCAATGAATGCAAGGAGTCTGTCCCCACCCATGTTTTAGGGGAAAGAAGTAACAACTAAATTAGGTCACTAATAACTGACAAGAGAAATAAGGCTATTTGACTAATAGTAAAGTGAATGATACATTCTAAATGAACTCTTACAATCCTGCTACTTTTCTTAGTATATATGTCATCTTTGTATATGATTATTTAGAGCTACAATAATACATACTGAAAACAGATCCCATGGGCAATCTGTCATTAATGTGTGACAGCCACACTTCAATACTATAATTTTCTCTTGTTAAAGATGTGCCTTCAGAGTCTGTTGGCTAAAAAGTCATTCAGTGAGGGATCTGTTACAGAAGCCTTACATGCTTATGGCAATATAAAAATAGAAAAGAATATAGTTTGTAGAAAACAGGTAGAAGTAAATTGTAAGGACAGGAAAAACTACAAGCACTTCAAACAGTGGGCTGGATGCTGCGTTTTTTTTTTTTGTTTGTTTTGTTTTTTTAACTGTTAAGAGTGATGTTTAAAATTTATATTAAGTTACTGGAAGAATATTTATACTATAGTTTTTAGGATGTAAAAGTCCTTTGAGTTATCATATACTACAAAATTTTTGGACATTTGTCTGAAGGCATAGTTGACTATTCAGTTGTTTTATTTTTTCCAAGAGTAAAATGTACAAAAATAAGTGAGTTTAATAAACCAGACTAAATATGAACTAGAAAGTAATAGAAAACCTGCTGAAAAAATACTGTCCTAATATACTACTGCAAGAGTCTGTGTATGTGTATGTAAATGATCTCATAAACCTGGACTGTTATGGCACTTTTCAAGAGGAAAGAGACAGTGAATGTGGGCATCTAAAACAAGACAGACAGCTCAGGCAATGATTCCAAATAAAAAGAGCAGGTGGCGCTGAGCACAGACCAGTCATACTGGCAATACTCTTCATGTTTCTGCATGTGTCAAGAAGAAATAATCAGCACAAATTGTATGGAATATCTTCCCATGCCAAATGTCATCATCTGTTCAGCATAGGCCATCTGTCTTAATGAATTACATGTAAAGGGTTTGCACCAATCAGTCGACCGTAGGAGAACTGGTACAACTTTAGTACACAACAACAGCATTCAAGGTCCATCAGGCTTATTAAATATGTTTTAATCATCTAGGAGTTTAAATAACACCATATCCTCCTTTTACTACTAAGACAAAAACTTTCTTTGACAGAGAGAAGGATAGGACCATGTGCTTCTTTTTCAGTAGTACTGGAACTTGGATGTTACAAATAAATTTTATCTTTCAATATGCTCCAAACAGCAATCAGGCCCTGTGCGGTTTCTTTCACACAACAAATTTTTGTACAAAGGTTCCAGGCAATGCTAAGCATATTTACAATCAAATGTCTACTTAATAGAGTGACTCTCCCCTCCCTACCCCTTGGCATTACTGGGAAAACAGAAGTAGCCATTAAGGTAAGACCTCCCTAATGTGTGAGATCCACATCTGACTCTTAACTTTTTTCTTCTCTGTAGGCATACTGTGATAGGAGGGCAGGAGAGAAAGCTAAGCTGGCACGGAGAAGTAACACTAAATTGAGAATGGAGAGAAAGGAGGAATAAGGGGGATAAAGGGCAGTAATTTAAACAAGAAGGCATGCTAACAGAAAAATTTATCGGTTTAGTACATTTCCAACTGTTTTCAAAAATCCTTTTAGGCTTAAAGGATTTGTTTGTGTTGAAAATGGTATATTTGATCTCACTCTAAACCAAAATGAGTTTAAACTTTCTCATCAACACAAATCACAGAAAAAGCACATGCATGGATAAAATTAAGCCGAAGATATATAGGAAAAGCTTTTCTCATTTTCTGTCTTGTACACTGTTCTTGCTTTCCATTTGTGTGATTAAGTATACTTATCATTCTTTTTTTCTGATTGCCAATACTTCTAATCTATCTGAACCAAGTAAAATTAATTTTGGAACACATTCAAAGAACTCTATGAAAAGACAGCAGAAAATTAAGAGATATTTCCATTACACTACACAGAGGTTCTCAAACTTCAGGGTTTATGAGATTCACCTCGAGTGCTTGCTAAAATGCAGACAAATAGGCTGTTCCTGCAACTCCTACTCAAGTGAATGGAGGTTAGGAACTGAGATCTACACTGTTTAACAAGTACTCTGGAGATGCTGCTGGACTGGGGACCTTATTTTGAGAACCATTGCACTGGCAAATACCTTCTGACATCATGGAGGGATCCATCTGGTTATGGGTTACTTCCCATTCAGATGTTTTCTCTTCCTCACTTCATGAAATAGGATTTTTCAGCATTGGCTTCTTTCTATATGATGAGTACCCTGTATATGTAAATATCTACCACTGACCCTCTTGTGAACACTAGAACAAATTCATTCACTCTAAAGTAAATACCTCTGTCTATAAGTTACTTCATCTTTAAAGGTCTGTGCCTTGGTGTTCTATACATGTCTAAGGAGAGAAAGACATATATGGACTTCTTTTTATTTCTTTTCCTTCTATTTTCATACTTTATATACATTATTTTTCAACATACCTCTTAATCCTACACAGTACCAGATTTTGTGAACTTGCTGAACTTATTCTGGGGGTTATGTTGTTTGTAGATTCCTTTGGACTTTTTACATAAAACATCATGACAGGCTTCTGTGTAGATTACCTGTTTTTCTGAGTAATTCTCTCTTCTTTGGAAATCTGTACTATAATGCGATATCTCCTTAGTATACTCCAGAATACTTCAGAAAGAATTTTCACAAAGAAACTGTCTTTTAAATATACTACTTAAGATCAGGGAAAAGAAGAAGTTTCATGGAGAA
Organism: Octodon degus; assembly: GCF_000260255.1. Classification (NCBI taxonomy): domain Eukaryota; kingdom Metazoa; phylum Chordata; class Mammalia; order Rodentia; family Octodontidae; genus Octodon; species Octodon degus. The sequence continues at coordinate 13,016,034 of NW_004524579.1, read as the reverse complement.
AAGTGTTCAGTAAGAGCATTCATGTACAGTAAGAACACCTGTAGGCGTTATAATATTGAATGTTATTTTGCCATCTTAAGGAAGCTAGGTATAATACAGAAGAAAAGGGTACATAATCAAATGAGCTAAAAGTATTAAAAGGAGAAAATTTAACGAAAGGGAAGTAATGTCTTTATTATATGCAGTGTTAACTTTGTAATTAAAGAAAAAAATTGTTATAGAATAGGAATTTTGAAAAAAGTACTAATTTTGAGAGCCAAAGTCATAAAAGTAAGATTTAAATAAGAACTAGAAAAAAAGGAGTATTTGCTGGACTCCTCGGTTTTGAGCTAGAACCAAACTACATGGATTGGAATTTACATTTAGCCACTATGGGCAAGTCATTCCACTTCACTAACATTTCCTTATGAGTTAAATTTAAACCTTAACAAAAGTAAATTTGAGTCCATTTCAGGGAAGGTATGTTCATCAAATATATCTCCTAATCATACCTTACTACACAGTGCTTTGTGAAAACTTTTAAATTCGTTTGAAAGATAGTAAAATGAAACCTAGTTACTAAAGAGTTAATAACCACATGTATCCCAAAGATGTGTTCTTGTTACAAATGCTTTTTGTCTGGAAATAAAAGTTATATAGGAATGTATTTGGTACAGGGTCTCACTACACAGGTAGACTCATAGTGATCCTCCTGTTCTTAGCCTCCCCAGCACTAGGATTACAGGCTTACAGGCATGGCCTACGTCTGATCTCAGTGGCCAGCTTAGTGTACCTGGAGAGTGGGGCCGGCAAGGCATATGGTGCCAGGGATCAAACCCTGGTTCCTACACTTACCTAAGCAGGTATTTAGTCCACTGAGCTATCTTGCTAGCCCTGGATAGTAATATTAACATTTGAGTACCTCTGTATCAGTGTAATGCAAGTATCAGAAAGTTCAGATGAACTACGGAGTAGAATATTTAGTTAACACTGTGAACAAAAAAACTACAAACCCATAAAGCCAAAAGCTCCTGACATTAAAGCAGAAAAGTCCACAAAGAAAACAATACATCATTATGTTACCTTAGGAATAGATCTTAATAGACAGTTTTAAAAAGGTATTACCTTCAGAAGAAGAAAAAAAAAAAAAGAGCAGTGTCTCACTTAAAAAAATTATAAAGTACTTATGAAGTGATGGCAAGAGAAAAAGATAAACAGGAGATGAGCAAGAAACTACACTGCTAATCTAGTAAAGGAAGTACGAACTTCCTTTAAAAATTGTAAAAGCCTAGCATGCCCAAGGCTCTCGGTTGATTCCTCAGTACCTCAGATGTAACTAACTGAATAAAAGTGAGGTGGCACATGCCTGCAATCCCAGCACTCTGGAGGCAGAGGCAGGAAGATGGCTCTGAGTGCAAGTCAGTATCTTCCACATCTATGACTTATTATTTTTATTCAGTTAGATATTTTATAGGAATTGTGTTATATCAAAAGAGAATATAGCAATTCTTACAATCCTGAGTGCAACCACAGGGCCTACCTTTCTTAAAATCCCCTCTAACCTTATAATGGATATAGTTGAGTTCCTCCCAGACCAAGTGTCAAATTTCTCAATTAAACAAAAAATCGTTTAAGGAACATTTATGCTGTAACTGTTTCAAGGTAACTTTCAAAAAAACCCACCATTTTTGGGGGTGGGGTACCTAAATTCAAATTCAGGACCTCATGCTTGCTAGTCAGGCACTGTGCCACTGAGCTATAAATCCCCTGCCTAAAACTGTGGAGGACCACCCGAGGAACGCTCCTTGAAAGAGACGCAATTGTTCCCATTTTGGCTGAGCCTGATGCTAGTTTCATGTACTAGTATGTATAGAGCTGGCTAGGATTCTTTCTTATCCCTTCAATTGGCTTTAAGCATTGTATATCATATTGGTCTAGCACAGGAGCTGGTAGTAGTCTTTGAAGACAGCTGCTCCCTTGTGTGAGCCTGGAGGAGATGGGATGAAAAGCCAATGCTCCATGCTGTGGGCTGGGATCCAGCCTTATGACAGAGGCTATGACTTCCTGGGGCTTGAAAGATTACGTATCAGGGCTGAAGCACAAGGACTCCAAACATTAGATACTATTGCAACTGTGTTATGCAGATTACTATTTCTGCATATCCTTCTCTCTACATATTGCAGAGGTGATTTCAGGCCTCCTACCTAGCCTAGCTCACAGCACTCATCTACTTCCTACCATTCTCACAAGTCATTGATCATCAAGCCACTCCTTTTTTCATGAATGAATAAAACCCAGATAGCTGCTATCATGCATGGGCTTAGCACCCCTTGGCTACCCATAACTACAAATACACCTCCGTGTCTTTATTCTTGCCATGGGTGGCACAGAGTGTGGTAGACTGGAATTAACTTGATGGGATTCCAATAATTTATCCATATGATTACAAATAAAAACTCACCAAGGTCCAGGAAGGGTTCACTATATGAAAGTATCTTTTTAACAACAAAACAAATGCAAAAAAAAAAAAAAAAAAATCCTGCCAGATTTTAGAAGTTGTGAAATGCTTCTCTAAAGTAAAAAGTCAGTACTTGTGCTAAAGGCATTTTTCCTCCTTAAACAGAAAAGTTTTTCATACAATAAGATTCATTACAGGAATGTATTGATGAAAACTAGTTTCATCACCACTAATGTTCTGCTTAATTTTAAAGATAACATAATATTGAACAGAATAATGTGTTCTATTAATAACATTTTATTGAAAGAGTAAGCTGATTTATTGCATTTGTTTGTACAAATAAACACCCAAATCATTTGCCATAAATCTTCTTAAATCTAAACAGAAAGCTGAGAAACAACTTGATAAAAATAAAAAGTTATCATAAAACATAATGAAAAATCCAATTTGAAAATTAAACAGTGCACAGCCCAGCTTCATGGTTTGTTTAGGGTCTGATATTAGCAATGAAGATGAAAGAGCTGCTCTAATTTACTTAAAATACCTATTTTGAGTCTGAATTTGAGAAAACTATTAAAAAAATTAAAATCTGCTAAAGTCTAGCCATTTAAATTCTGAGACAACTTAATATCATTATTTATACATTTAAACATAAAACTGCTTTTTATTATTTTTATTTTTTTTCATGGTAGTAAAGAACTACTAAGAATGAAACATAACATAAATACTGGAATGGCAAATATATGACCAGAACTTCTAACTATTTAGGGACAGGATATTGCACAAAGTTCTAGTGTGTCATGGACATGGACAGTGTTCATGACACTTATTGGTGGCAGGTGTCACTTGTGGGACTGAGCTACTGCTGTTTCCTTGATATCCACCCTGTGGACCTGGACAGAATCATGACCCATAGAGTATAGAAGAAGTCCATTTGTAGAGTATGCTGATGGAACTATTTGCTGCAGTATACAAAAGAATAATTGAAAGACTGCTGTTGTAGACCTCTTTTTCTCCTGTGTTTAACTGTTTGCCCTATCTGGTAGGTTCTTTCCATTCTCATTCATGGAGCTGTGGTCATTCTGATCCCTCTCTAGAATATCTTTTAGTAGTTTGTGTAGGCTTGGCTTTGTCATCATGAAATTCTTTAGTTGTTCTTTGTCATGGAAGTATTTCACTTCTCTATTATACTTGAGAGTTTTGCAGGGTATATCAGTCTGGGTTGGAATTTGTTTTCTTGTAAGACTTGTAGTACTTTACTCCATGCTCTTCTTAACTTGATGAATTGTGAAGAGAAATTTGCTGTTATTGTGATGGGTTTTCCTTTAAATGTGATCTGGTTTTTTTTCCTCTACCAGCTTTTAGAATACTGTTCCTGTGCTGAATTTCTGGGATCTTGATTATTATATGTCTGGGTGTGTTTTTAATTGGGTTAATGTTATTTGGAGTTCTATATGCTTTGTTTATCTGAATGTATGATTGTTTCCGCATATTTGGGAAGTTTTTTGCTATTTACTTCTGCCTATATTCTGTTTATATCATTTGTATTGACTCCTTTCCCATCAATGCCTATTAGTCTTACGTTGTTCATCTTTGCATCATCTTGAAGATGTTGAATTATTTTTTCCTATCTCCTAGTCATTTCTAAGAGATCTTTTCTTATCTTTTCACTAGCTGCAATGGTGTCTTCAAGGTCTGAAAGTCTATTTTCTATTTCATTCAAATGGTTTTGCCAGCTTTTGACTGACGTTTTAATTTCCTGTATAGCACTTTGAATCTGCTTCATGCATTCTATTTCTTTCCTATATTGCTCATTCAAGGATCCCATTACTTTTCTATCCTCTATTTTTTATCAGTGTCTTCTTTAGAAGCACTTAGTATGTTTTTCATTCTAGTTATTATTTTTTTACTTCAGAAATTATTTCTGATCTGATTTCCTCTATACCTTTTTGCATAAAACTGCTTATTTTTATATAAAAGTACTGCTGGAATTAAGCCTTGTATTGTGCGACTGACAAAGGGAAGAACTAAGCATTAGAATTAAGGGCTGGGAACACTGTATATTGCACTATGTCCTGGGCTCAAGCTCATGCACAGTGCAATACATTGTGGGGTGATTTGTGCTCACAGAATAAAATACCTCCCTTTGGAGCTTTAGCATTCAGTGAACCTACCTGAATAGATGCCTGAAAATATGTTGCAGGTATAAACAAGAATGTATATTTGTCCATGTACAAACTAGTACTAGCAGGTGAAATCAAAAGGATACCTTTTAGTCATTTGCCTAAGAAAACTGATCCAAACATCTGGAAGGTAACAATTGGAACTCATAGCCAATAGGAAAGCTTGCATTCTATCACATACTTGCCACTGATTCTATATAAACTCAATAGTTTATCAGTTCATTTCCTTCACATAGAAAGGTCTCACAGATCTTTTGTATTACTTATACATTTGAAAATTTGCAGCACCAATTTAAAGACAGTATTACAGAAACTGTAATACAGACATTGGCTTTGATATATGCTAAGATTTAAAGAGTTTAATATTTAACTCTCCCACATTTATTAACCTATACTCATGAGTTCAATTACTCTTGAGCTGGGGATATAGCTTAGCAGTCTAAGCACCTGCCCAACAAGCACAAGGACCCAAGTTTGAGCTCTGGAACCACATGCTATGCTGGCCCTGGTATCCGGAGCACACTGTATCAGGCAGTGAAATGGTGCATGGTGGCACATGCCCATAATACCAGTGCTGGTAGGCTGAAATGAAAGGATCACTACAAGTCCAAGCTGTGTAGCAAAACCCTGTACCAAATTAATTAATTAATTTAAAAAGAATACAATTATTCTAGCTTACAGAACACCTACCATCTGGGTAAATCTTTTACCTAGTGTAAACATATATTTATTAATGGAAATGAAGAATGCACCAAATATCGAGGCTTGGCTTACCACACCTCCATCTTATGTCCCATTTAACTGTAAAATTTGAGAAGCTACAAATCATATATTCCAGACTCCCTTTGAAGCTATACTCTACATGTCATGTAGGATATGTGCTTAGCATGTATGAGGACCGGGTTCAGCCCCTGGAACCACACATAATTCCCTTAGACCAAAAAATACCCCTTGGGGAGGCGGGCACGAGGAGGCGGGGGAGAGGGGCCTACGCTCGCTCTCTTGTCTAGCTCCGACCGTCTAGGCTGCGCGGCAGTGGAGAAAGGCGGACTCGTGTGATTGGTGTGTCCATTTAATACAAGAAAATGGAAACTGAGCAGCCAGAGGAAACCTTCCCCAACACTGAAACCAATGGTGAATTTGGTAAACGTCCTGCAGAAGATA
>NW_004524579.1:12980791-13006124 GCF_000260255.1 Octodon degus | reverse complement strand
TTTTTTTTTTCTTTTTGTGTTTCTTAGGGAAGGGTCTACAGAGTGTTCAGGGTCTCACTACTAGAATGGACTCAAAGTGATCTGATTGTTTACAGCCTTCCAAGAGCTGCAATTACAGGTGCATGCCACCATGCCCAGTCTCAATTGCTGTCTCAGCATGCCCCAGGGGCTGGGCCAGCACCGCAGACCCGGGATCCAACTCCCAGGCCCTGCACCTGCTTGCAGGCACATTAATCTGCTGAGTTATTTGGCTGGCCCTCTAGCTCACATTCTTAAGTTTCCTTTAGTCTCTTAAAACAGTCTAGTTTCAAGTGACAGTATTATTTTAATACAGTCCCAAGGCTAGTCCTAGTGTTTTAGATTTGATAGTGCCTCATATTCAGAAAAGAATCTAAAAGAGCCAAATCAGCATTACTTGTTAATCTTTCACATGCATATGTTGCTTACTTCTATCACCTTTCTTTCAATGTATCTGTAGCCCAAGCAATAGAAGCCAAAGCACTTTAAATTCACATACAATCCAAGACAACCACAGATCTGGTGGATGCTTAAGTGATCAAATTCTGGTACCAGAATAAATACATTATAATGGCTGCAGGAAAGTGCCTCATTAAAGAGACTCACAAAATACAGTCAACTCTTCTTAAGATGTCTTTCAATAGGCTAATTTATGCCTGTACCCAGAAATGTTTGATATTTTGCCAGATTATATAGATCTCTACTAACTAGGCATGCCTCTTTGCCAAGTTATGCCTTGGTGAAATTTTCTTATTCATTTTTTATGACCTCTTTAAGACAATTTATATTTTATTATTTAGGGGAGATTTATTTTTTTTGTTTTTGGTGCCAAAGATCAAACCCAAGGCTTCCAGCTTGCGAGGCAAGCATTCTACTGCTGAGCCAAATCCCCAGTCCCTATATTTTATTCTTTATGACTAAGTTTCTAAATAAATACTGTCAGATAGTGAGAAGCAATATACAGTAAAAGAATGTTCCAAAACAATGAAATATTTAGAAATCAATCTCACAAAGGATATAAATACATTGAAAATTATGGTACTCTGAAAAAAGTTTGAATAGGAATTGAGAAAACAGAAAACTATTCAATGCTCCTGGATAGGAAAAACCAACACTGTGAAAATGTCCATACTCCCAAAATTATTATACAGATTCAATGCAATTGTAACTAAAATACCATTAGTATACCACCTCACAGAGCTAGAGAAAAATTTCCTCAAATTCATTTAGAACCAGAAGAGACCCAGAATATCAAAAGTAATCCTGGGAACAAAGGAAAGGCAGGAGGTATCATAATCCCTTACCTGAAATTATGCTGTAAAGCTACTGTCATAAAATCAGCATGGTACTGGCATAGAGGCAGACCTTAGGATCAATGCAACAGATTAGAAGATACAGACCAAACTGCAAACATATACAGCCACCTCATCTTTGGTAAAGGGGCCAAACAGGCTCACTGGAAGAAAGATAACACCTTTAATAAATGGTGCTGGAAAAACTGGCTTTCTATATGCTGAAGGCTAAAACTAGACCCATGCCTATCGCCATGCACAAAGCTATAGTCAAAATGGACCAAAGATTTGAATATTAAAACAGAAACAATAAATCTTCTGGAGAAAAATATAGCTAGAAATCCTAAAAGACAAGGGTAGGTAGAGAGTTCATGAACAAAAACCAAACTACACTGGAAATATTTCAAAGAATGAATAACTGGAATCACATATTTTTGAAAAGTTTCTGCACTTAAAAGCAAATTGCCAATAGAGTAAAAAGAAAACTCACTAGTGGGGAAAAAATTATAGCTGACTGCTTTCCAACAAAGGCCTTCTATCTAGAACACATAAAAAAATTTAAAAAATAAGGACCCCCCAATTCAAAGACCCAATCCAAAAATGGGCATCTGAGATGAATATACATTTTCCAGAGGAAGAAATACAAATTGCAATATATGAAAAAATGTTCAACATCTTAGTCATTCGAAAAATGCAAATTAAAACAACAATGAGGTCCATCTCACCCAAGAAAGAATGGCTAACATCAAGAAGTCAGCCAATAACAAATGCTGGAGAGGCTGTGGAGAAAAAGGAACGCTTCTTCTGTACAGCTGGTGGGAGTGCACACTGGTACAACCACTATGGGCATCAGTATGGAGATTCCTTAAGAAGGTATGATTGGAGATCCCATTCAAGCCAGTTATTCCTCTCCTGTGTATTCTTCCAGAAGAACTGAAAACCTCATACCATAGTGATATATGTGCACCCATGTTGTCAGCAATGCAATTTTCATAGATAAATCCTGGAAAACTAGATGCCCATCACCTGAAGAATGAATAAAGATGTGGTATTTTTACGCAATGAAGTATTATTCATTTATAAAACATGATAAATAAGAGTCTTTTATTGGTAAATAGATGTAACTAGAGAATATACTCAAGTGAAATAAATCAGACCCCCATGTGCAAATATCGTATTATCTCTTTTTAATGTGAGAACCTGAAAGAGAAAAATGGAATCTTAAGGGTACAATAGATACTTTAAAAAAGGGAATGAATTTATTCAAAAGGAAAAAGATACTGAGTTGAAGAGAAGGACAGGAAAGGTAGTAGAGGAAGAGATTTATGTAAGCAGAATAGGTTATATAACTGTACTTTGCATTTCTGCTAGTCTATGGAAAGAAGCAGTTAATGCTTTAATTTGTTTCATCTCCTTTTTTCAATGGTTTGTACTTTTTCTCTTCTAAATTTATTATACATTTATTTCGTTCTTTCTTCAAATTTTACATCATATATCTGGTAATATGAATTACTGGTTGGAAGACAATACTACATACTTCACACAAATACTGTGAAGTTCGTATGACTTTGTTAAGTGAAATTGTATATCACTTGTAAATTTTGTTTTAATTCTAATTTGTACTCTTTAAAAAATAAAAAATAAAAAATAAATAAAATAAAATAAACTCAGTTCAAATTATATGTTTGCTTTTTCATATAATGAAGCATTTGGGAGCACATTATCTGGAGTTCTTTTAGCAGCTCTACAGTATAATCAGGAAACGTAGTTCCTTCCGTGTTTCAGCTCAGATATGGACATCTTATGTTCATAAAGATGGCCTCTTAATCTCCAGTATTGGGTCTGCATTCCACTCAATTGGGTTTTTGAACTTGGCTTCCTGACATTTGGAACAGAAGATTCTGGGCACTGTCCTCCACCATAGCATGTTTTGTAGAGAAGGGCCTGCTGACTTCTATCTGATGAATATCAATAGCAAACCTCAGTTGTAACAACCAAAAAATGTATTCAAATATTGCCAAATTTCCTTTGGAGTTTAAAAAAAAATAAACACTGACTAGAACAGTCTGCTATAGAGGAAAAGGAGAACAGACAAAAGACATAAAGAAGAATGACAGTGGAGCCCCTTATACCTACTGCTCACTCTGTCTCTATAAAGTCATGTTTGCAAGGCAACACACTTAATGCAGGATTCATACATTTATATAAGATTACTTTAACAATATTCACTCACAAAGTCAGATGTAGAAGAGTACAGAGATCTTTCCATGCACTAAAAACTGGGAAAATCCAGCTGTGGGATTAGATGCCACAGCAATGTCCCACCCAAGTCCAGTCAAAAATCTGGAATCCACAGTAATGTCTCCTGCAAGTCCTATCAAGAAGCCAAAGGATCCTAGAGGGTAGACCACAGGATTTGCACCAAAAGTTCACGGACTGGTGTTAAAGGCTAGAGAATCTGTGCCAAAAGGTCAAAGGATATTGCAGAGACTGAGAGATCTACACTGGAGCCAGAAGACAACACTCAAGATGAAAGCAAAACAGCCAACTTTGGCAACAGGGAAGACCAAAGTTCCTCTGACAAGAAAACAACTAAGGCTTCTTTGGGAAAGTCAGCATGAGATCCCTCTTCCTGTTATCGTTTTAGACTGTCCCAGAATAATCCCCAGGTAAGTATTTCACACCCACAACCATACTGACACATTCAGCTGGGTTTTCCCACTCAACTTGACCATTATTTAATCTACCAATTTCTGTAACCATAATGACATTTCATGGAGAGCCAAAGAAGCAACTTTTATCTCACTAGGTAAAGCTGTACTCCATTGCCATCCTCTTTGAGAATAATGTAGTAATGCAGTTAGGTAGCTAGCAACTGTTATTCTCAGTAAGAGTGACATTCAGTAAAGGTGGAAAGATAGATAATACATGAATAAATGACTAATACCCAAATATGCATTCTCTGCCAGGGAAAGCTTTAGTACCTTATAGTCAAGACAGTTTTGTTTGGCTCTGTAAGATGACACTCTTGAATGTAACTTTACAAATACTTCCAAGATTGTAAAAAGGAAAATTTATTTCTCAAGATTACGGAGATTATTTTTTTAAGCAGAGATTATTATTATTTTTTTTAGCAAAGATTATTTTCCTCTTGAGAATCGGTTATACTTCTGTTTTTTCTTTCTTTCTTTTTCAAGTTTCTCTTTTTTCTCTGTCCTTCACAAAAAAATCAGACCTTTGGATGTGTGTGTGTGTGTGCGTGTGTGTGTGTGTGTGTGTGTAGCCAGGGATTGAACTCAGGCCCTTGCGCTTGCCAGGGAAGCACTTATTCCACTGAGCCATCTCTCCGGCTCCAGACCTTCAGATATTTTCCTCAAAAGTCTTTAATGCTCTGTTCTTTTTCCCCTGCCATTTTGAGCCACTGGGGATATGCCCTTGAAGGAGATTGAAAAACTGTTAATTACTTCAGATATTTTCTTATAGTAACAGGAAGTTGACTGAGACACCAATCTTACAATCACCTCCTGACTTTTTCATACAGAATCATCTATCTCTTACAACTGTGAGTAATGCCAGCAAGGAGTTACTGCTGATCATAACAGCTCAACGATTGAAATATGCCCAGCTGTATTTCCCTTATTGGTAAAATCTGAACAGAAAGTTTTCATACTAGATACAATTTAAGAAGTAGCAATGAAAGTATGTGTTTAATTAAATCAGTTTGCTATAGCACTTGCTGCGATACAAGTATCCTTTCTTTAGAAATAAATGTAATTCCAGATGGAAGGTAATATTTAGAATTGTAAAAAAGGGCCTACCAGAAAAGAGAACTGATGTTATTTTTAAAAATCTCTAGCAACAGAAGCTAGTCTCAAAAAGGTTTAGCAAACAAATGAAGTGAAAAATATAAAAGTGCTGAAATAAATTTCTGATTCTTTTACTATTACAGAGACATTAATCTCACAAGTTTCATTATGGGTAATAACAAAAACTCCTTAAGAAATCTGAATCCCAACTTCGTGTCAGGATCTTTGTGATATGCTTGATGTGCCTCACTTAAGAACAGACAGTCATGTTTCAAACTTTTTACCTGTGTACCACTAAAAATCAAGGTTACAAATTTACAGAATAGATAGAACACTCATAGAGTTTACAGATTGTTAAAAACCTTAAAAATCATAATTTACGAGAAGCTAGTACTTTTTAAATTAACCTTTTTTAGGATGTGAGATAATTTGAAACATTTTATAAAGGATATACTCCTAGAGTACCTTTCATGAAAGACACAGAAGTTAGCACCACAAACCCAACCTAGAAATTCTTTTTTTTTCATAATTTTATCAAAAAATAAATAGCAATGAGTCAGTTCCAAATCAAATTGGTAGGATAATTTCAATAAAAAAAACTCATTGCATACTGTTTTCCGAGTGGTTATCTGTTGTACAAGATGCAGACATGATATCCTATTTACAAACACTATTAGAACAAATCCCTCTATTCATTGAATTAAGAGAATGTAGCTACACATCTATTCTAACCATTTTGAATACAAAGATACAAAATGGACATTCAATGTATCTGCTTTTTAAAATTTAATTCTGTCATTTAAATAGTATAGGTGTGTGAACTCAGCAAAACATTCCAAAATACTCCAGTAGTCCATAATAGTATAGGGTCTTCCACTTGACTGGCAATGTCAGAAGCTGTTTACCTGAGCCCCTACAGCTCAACATAACAAGATGGCTTTACTTATTATACTTCGTTTTTATACTTTTCTACTGGATGGTTAAGACCAAGATAAAGCAAGACCTACATAGCAAGAATTGTAGCTTTTGTATCTGATAAGGTCAGTCAAATCCTGTCAGGATTTATCCTGAGACCCTGTACCTCAGTTTGTGGATCCTTTGCCAGTGTCAGCCATGTGGATGAGTCATGGCCATTGCTTGGCCAATTTTCTCTCCGTGAAAGCCTGAGAAAATGTTTTCTCTCCATGTGACTCACCTTACTCACACTCTACATCATTGATCACTTTCCTCTGTGGCCCCATAATCTCCTTGATCAAAACATTTGGGAATCAACAGAGTTACATGATGTTATAATACAGGTTCTCATATCTCCTGAGTCTTAATGGACCTTGGAAGGCTAGGCCCAAAATGTTGGCTATCCTTGCGGCCCTCCTTTTTCTCTGATTTTTGGTCTGCAAATGTAGGTTGTTAACCCTCCAGAAGAGAAGATTATTGATATTACCATACAACCTAGGCTGTTGAGATTAATCTCACTGTCTGAATATCAAACATCTTAGGCATAACATGGAACAGGTATTTGTCATCAAGTACTGATATGTTAAACTTTAAGTCCCTACAGAATATCACGAAAAAATTTGACAAAATTAACATATATTTAAAAAATAGGAATAGAGAATTATATATGTTTACACATAAGTCCATAAATCTAACCATATATAGCATTGTAGCAGGACATTCCCGCAATACTCCTTTTCCTGTCTCCTGCCTTCATTCACCACCCCCTTCCTTTTTAAACAATCAACTGCTCAAGAGACAGCACGGCAGCAGATGGTGAGTCGTACCATGCAACACGTATTCACAAGACCTGAATGACAGGCACTCTAAGCATGAACCTATTATCACAAATTGCCATCTTCAGTGCAGTTGCGCAGTTCACAGGCATCAAAATATATAGCTACACAGGGTGAGAATCCTTCCAATTAACTGCTAGATTTAATAATCTTCTGAACATTTTCAGGATCATTACCTTAAGCATCTTGCACATATAAATGTATGGCTTGCCTAAGTCATGTTTCCTAGCTATTCTCCTTCCTCTCTTTTCATTGTCTAGTCCTCAAGTTCTTGCTTTTCTTTTAATTGGATTATACCTTTCTATTTGTATTTCTTCTTTTGAGTTCTGATATGAGGGAAACTATATGATTTTTACACATGTCTGGATTATTTCAATTATATCTTCAAATGGTATCCACTTAAAAATAAAGGCTTTGAACTTATCATTATTTATAGGTGAGTAATACTCCATTGTATAAAAATACATCTTTTCATGCAATTCTCAGGTGACGAGCATCTTCGTTGTTTCCAAGATTTGACTGACACAAATTGTGCTGCTATAAACATGGGTACACACATATCACTGTGATACGATGTTTTCAGATACTCTGGGAAGATTCCCAGTAGAGGAATAGCTGGTTTCAATAGGACTACCAGTTCTAGCTTTCTAAGGAGTCTCCAAAGTGATTTCCATAACAGTTGCACCAGTCTACATTTCCACCAGCAGTGGAGAAGGATTCTTTTTCCCCACAACCTTTCCAACATTTGTTATTGATTTCTTTACCATAGCCATTCTTTGTGGGGTGAGATGATATCTCAGTGTTGTTTTAATTTGCATTTCACGGATGGCTAGAGATGTGGAGAATTTTTTCATATATGTATTCTCTTCTTTAATTTCATCTGCTGAGGCATGTGTGTTCATCTCAGATACTCATTTCTGGAAAGAATCTTTAAATTTTGGGGCGGTAGTGTCTGGAAAGAATCTTTAAATTTTGGGGCGGTAGTGTTTTGTTGCTCTTTATCAATTCTATAGAGCAGACCTTTATCTGAGTACTTGTCAAGATTTTTTCGAAAATTGTGGGTTGTCTTTACATTTTGTGGTAATTTTTTTGGACGTGCAAAAACTTCTCAATAAGAGGAGGTCCCAGATGAGAATGCTTTCAAGCGATACAAGAGAGATTTGATTTTTATTTATGAACTCTTTGCCTACATCTATGTCTTCAAGAGTTCCTCCCATTTTCTCTTCCAGGATATTTAGTGTTTCTGTTTTAATGTTTTGATCTTTACTCCATTTTGAATTTAGCTTAGTGCATGGTGATAAAATTGGGTCAAGTTTTAGTTCTCAGCATGTAGAGAGCCAGTTTTTCCAGCACCATTTGTTAAAGAAGCTACCTTTCTTCCAGTAAAAAATGTTTGGCCCCTTTGTCAAAGATAAGGTGGCTGAGTGTTTTCATAGAGGCTTCAGTGACTTCTAAATTATTCTATTGATTCTCAGGTCTATTTCGTTGCCAGTAACATGCTGATTTCATCACAGTAGCCTTGTAGTATAATTTCAAGACAGGAATTGTAATGCCTCCTGTCTGTGTTGCTCAGGATTGCCTTTCCTATTTCAGGTCTTTTATGGTTCCAAATAAATTTTAAGAATGATTTCTCTATGTCTGTGAGGTATGTTGTTGGTAGTTTGATAGGGATTGCATTAAATCTATACAGCAATTTTGGGTGTATGGCCATCTTCACAATGTTGGGTCTTCCTATCGAGGAGCATGTAATATTTTTCCATTTTCTGAACTCCTCTATGATCTCTTTTAATAGTACTAAAATTTTCCTTGAAAAGATCTTTGACTTCTTTAGCAAGGTATTTCATTTTCCTTGGTGCTATTGTAAAACGTATTGTTTATATAATTTCCCTTTAGTGTGATTGTTATGTGTGTACAGGAATGCTATTGACTTTCGGTTACTGACTTTCTATCCTGCTATGCTACTGAATTTGTGAATTAATTCTAGTAGTTTCTTGGTGGAGTTTTTTGGGTCTTTCAAGTGAAGTATCATATCATCGGCAAATAATAATAATTTAACTTCTTCTTTACCTATTCTTATTCCTTTTATTTCTCTCTCTTGTATAATGGCTCTAGCTAATGATTCCAGAACTATATTGAATAGGAGTGGTGATAGAATACATCCTTGTCTTGTACCAGATGTAAAACATCTGTTTTTCCCCATGTAAAATTATGTTAGCTGTTGGGTTTTCATAAATGGCTATTATCAGAATGAAGTAGAGGCGATCTATTTCAATTTGCTGTTGGACTTTGAACATGAATGTTTTGGACTTTGGCAAAAGCCTTTTCTGCACCAATGGAGATGATCATGTGTTTTTTGTTTTCACTCTATTGATACACCATATTACATGTACAGATCTTCAAATATTGAACCATCCTTGCATTCCTAAGATGAATCCTATCTGGTCATGTTGTATGATCGTGTTCATGATTTGCTGTATTCTATATGATAAGATTTTATTGAGGATTTTTCCATCTATGTACATGAGGGAGATTGGCTTACAGTTCTCTTTTTTAGTTGCATCTTTCCCTGGTTTTGGTATCAGTATAATACTTGCCTCCAAAAATGATTTTGGGAGGATTGCTTCCTTTTCAATTTCATTGAAGATTCTGAGGAGTCCAAGAATTATATCTTTGATAAATTTCTTGTAAAATTCAGCTGTGAATCCATCAGGACCTGGACTTTCCTTTGTTGGTAGGTTTTTTTTTTATTACATCTCGTATTGCATTGGCTGTTGTGGAGCTATTGAGAGTGGTTATATCTTTTCGATTAAGTTTTGGCAATTTGTACGTTTCTAGGAATCTGTCCATTTCTTGTGTCTTCTATTCTGTGAGAGTAAATGTTCTCAAAGTAGCAATTGATAGTCTTCAGAATTTCTGTGGTGAGTACACTCTTTTCATTCCTTATTGCTTGTATTTCAATTTTTTTTTCTTTTTGATGAAGGCATCCAGGGGCTTATCGATTTTATTTAATCTTTAAAAGAACCAGCTTTTTGAGTCATTAAATCTTTGAACTGTTTTCTTATTCTCAACTGAATTCATTTCTGCTCTAATCTTCATGATTTCTCCTCATCTTTGGGCTCTGGGTTTGGTTTGCTCTTCCTTTTCTAGGTGTTAGAGGTGCAGCATTAGAGTGTTTATTTTTTACCATTCTGTTTTCCTAATGTGTGAGTTCACAGCTATGAATTTCTCTCTGAGAACTGCTTTCATCACAACCCATAAATTCCAGTAAGTTGTCCTTGAATTTTCATTAAATTGTAGATATTGAATTTCCTGTTTAATTTCATCTGTGACCCACTGGTTGCTGAGTAGGGTGTTGTTTAATTTCCATGTATTTAGGGGGTTTTTCTGGTTTTTGTCAATTATTTCCAGTTTCATTTCACTGTGGGCAGATAATAAGCATGGGATCATCTGTTTTGTTGCATATACCTAACCATGAACTATGGGCCAGTATGTGGTGTATTTTAGAAAATGACCCATGTGCAGCTGAGAAAAATGTGTATTCAGCTGTGTTTCAGTGGACCACTCTGTATATGTCCACTAAGCCCATTTGTTTCAAGCTCAGGTTCAGTTCTGTTACTTCTTTGCTATTTTTTTGTCTTGTTGACTCATGTTTTTGGGATAAGGCGGTGTTAAGGTCTCCTGTTTTGTGGTATTGGATACTACATTTTTCATGTCCATTAAGATGTGTTTTAGACAGCTGGGTGCTCCTGTGTTTGGTGCCAAGATATTTAAGAGTGTTAACTCTTCCTCTTGAATTTTTCCCCTAACCAGTATATAGTGGAATTTTTTCCCTTAATCGTTCTTGGTTAGAAATTGAGACAGTCTGAGAACAGCATTGCTTCCCCTCCTTTTTTCTGACATGCTGGGGCATGTAGTATTGTGTTCCATCCTTTGACTTTCAGCCTATGAATTTCTCAGAGTTAAATGTGTTTCTTGTATACAGCATGTTGTTGATTTTGTTTCCTAATGCACTCTGTCAGTCTATTTCTCTTAATTGGCAAACTGAGTCCATTTACATTGATGGTTATAATTGAGATGTATTATGATTGACATGTTATTTACCTGTTGTTTACTGCTTTTTCTGTGTTTGCCCTATTTAGTTGGTTGCTTCTGTTTTGTGGAGTTCTGATCACTTCGGTCCCTTTCTAGAACATCTTTCAGGAGCCTGTGTAGAGTTGGCTTTGTCATCATGGTATTCTTTAATTGTTCTTTGTCAAGGAAGTATTTCATTTCTCCATCAAACGTGAAAGAGAATTTTGCAGGGTATTTTAGTCTTGGCTGGAATTTGTTTTTATAGAGGACTTCAAGTACTCTGCTCCATGCTCTTCTTGCCTTCATGGTTTGTGAAGAGAAGTCAGCCGTAATTCTGATGGATTTTCCTCTGAATGTGATCTACTTCTTTTATCTAGTGGCTTTCAGTATATTATTCTAGTGCTGGATTTCTGGGATCTTGACTATTATATTTCTCGATGTGTTTTTAATTGGGTTGAGGTCACTTGGCATTCTGTTTGCTTCGGTTACCTGGATTTCAGATTGTTTCCTCATATTTGGGAAATTTTCTGCTATTCCTTCTGCCCACATTTTCTTTAATGTCATTTGTATTCACTCCTTCTTTCTCACTGATACCTATTAGTCTCACAGTGTTCATGTTTCCATTGTCTTGCAAGTGATGGATTATTTTTCCTGCATCCTGTTTTTAAGGGATCTTTTCTTATCTTTTCACTAGCTACACCTGTGTGTTCAAGATCTGAAACTCTGTCTCCACTTTCACTCAAACAGTTTTCAGGCTTGTCAGTGAGATTTTAATTTCCTGTATATCTCTTTGACTGTGCTTTATGCAATCTATTTCCTTCCTGTATTTCTCATTTAAGGAATCTGTCATATTTCTAATCTCCTCTATTTTTTTTTTATCAATGTCCTCTTTACAGGCAGTTATTAATTCTTTTACTGCAGAGTTTTTTTTCAGATTGGGATTCCTACCTATGTTTCTGTATCTGATTCTTTACTTCAGATGTTATGAGTTCAGAGATTTCTTTTTTTTCCCAAAATTACTTCTTCTCTGAGTTCCTCTATATATTTCTGCTGTTGCTTCTTTACCCTCGAAGCTATTAATTGATACATTTCAGCTGAACTATTGTCCCTTGCACTTGTTCTGGGTGGGCACTGGGTTTCCTCCATATGTTTCTGCATTTGATTCTTTCCTGTACATGATAATAATTCAGAGGGGTTTTTATTGTTGTTGTTGCTGTTTTCTATCTGAGTTCCTCTGTACCGGATGCTCTTGACTCATTGATTTCAGCTGTGTTATTCCCAATTTGTACTGTGCTAGTGTCCTCTGCATTTGTTATTGGTGGGCCTGGGGTCTGTGATTGAATTTTACTCCTTCTCATTGTTATTTTGTGTAGCACTGTCTTCTGACCTTTGTTATAGAGCTTTGGTGGAGTTATAATCTTAGTACCTATTGAAATTCAGATGCAGATTTACAAAGTTTGAATTTATCCAGTTGTGCCTGGCTTGGTTCTGGCTGCTGTGCTCAGCTCCTTCTTGCTGCAGCCCTTGGGAGTGATCCTGTTGTGCCCCTCTGGCAAGGTGTTCTGCTCCTGGAGTACCTGAGTGGTTCTGTCCCCTACTATCTCTGAAGGGAATGCAGCTGCAGAGTTTCACCCCAGGCTGGTATGCCAGGCCTGAGCTGAGTCTGAAGGGGACATGGGAGAGTAGAGGAGAGGGAAAGCTCTCCCACACACTCATCATGCCTGGGCTAGGACAGGATCTGGGGGTCCAGACAACAGAGCATAAGTTCTCACTCACTTGGGCAGGCATGGGGGCGGGGAGCTGCAGAGTGGTGGGGGTGTACCAAGGGCAAAGAAGAGAGTCTCACTCACGCTGCATGCCTAGGTTTGGACCAGTCAGGTCCTGCGGGCTCAGGATAGCCAGAAGCTCCTCCACAGACTCACCGGGCCTGGGCTAGGGCTCCAAACTTAGAAAATCTTAATAAAGAAGAAAGAGAAGCAAGGAAAAAAAAGGATAAGAGAAAAGGAAAGAAAGAAGAAAGGAAGAGAGGGAAGAAAGAAGGAAACATTGTTTTTTCTAAATCATAACTATTTAAATATAATCAAAATAAAGATTTTTATAGGTAAGTTGAAAGATCACATACATGTATTTGTTGTCTATTTCTGTATCACAAGTCACAACAACTCTAGTGGCTTAAAATGACACAGACTCATTAGCTCACAGCTTTTTCCTTTTTTTGGTTTGGTTTTTTTAGCTCACAGTTCTGTGGGTCTGAGTTCCAGGTAGGTCTGGATAGGTTCTCAGTTTGGTTTCTGATGTCAAGTTGTCAGCAGGTTGTGTTCTAATTAAGAATTATATATGCATTTTCATGCTTAGTTAAATTGCTTTTATTTTTCTTAATACATGCTTTATTTTTTTTAACAGCAAAGTTACCCTTTTTCCATAATTTTATTGAGAAACAAATAGCAATGAGACAGTTTCAAATCAAACTGGTAGGACAGTTTCAATAATTAACACATTGCATACTCTCTTCCTAGTGGTTATTTGTTGTACAAGATGCGACATGATATCCTATTTATAAACACTATTAGAACAAATCTCTCTATTCACTGAATTAAGAGATTGTAGCTATATATCCATCCTAACCATTGTGAATACACAGATGGTCATTCATCTGTATCCCCTTTTTTGTTTACTTCTGGCATTTAAATATGGTAGGTGTGTGAACTCAGCAGAATATTCCAGACAGTCCAATAGTCCATAATAGTATTGGGTCTTCTCCTTGACTGGCAATGTCAGAAATTGTTAACCTGAGTCACTCAAAGCTCAACATAACAACATGGCTTTACTTTTTATACTTCATTTTTATATTTTTCTGCTGGATGGTTGAGACCAAGATAAAGCAAGACTTATGTAACAAGAATTGTAGCTTTTGTATCTAATAAGGTCAGTCAAATCCTCTCAGGATTTGTCCTGAGACCCTGTACCTCAGATTGTAGATCCTTTGTCAGTGTCAGCCTTGTGGATGAGTCACGGCCATTGCTTGGCCAATTTGCTCTCTGTGACAGCCTGAGAGAATGTTTTCTCTCCATGTGATCAGTTAAATTGTTGACAGAATATAGGTTTGGATTTTCTGTTTTGTTGGATGTAGGACTTAAATTCCCTCACTCTTTTGTTTCTTTACATTGATGATTCCATTTATGGCTTCTACTGCCTTCTTTTTTAAAACTACCAATGTTTTGCTGAATTCTTTCCTTAATTCAAGTTTCTCTGATTTCGTACTTTACTCACAACTGGAAAAAGCTTTTGTTTTGTGATTAAATTAGGCATACCTAGATAATTTTTTTACCATGTATATAACAGTCCTCAGAGCAAAAGAAGTTTAGGGCAAAAAGTCACATGGACCAGCTTAAAATTCTACCTAATATTCTAATACTTTAAAATGAAAATTTGAAATTATAAAAGGCAGGGCCAGCAGTATAGCTCAGTGGACTAAGTGCTTGGTTAGGTAAGCACAAGCGCCTGGGTTTGGTCCCTGGCTCCCCATGCCATCCCGGCCCCATTCTTGGGTGTGCTGAGCCAGCCATGGAGTCCAGGCATGGTGGCGTGTGCCTGTAATTACAGCACTAAGGAGAAGAAATCAGGAGGATCACTATGTGTCTTGGCTATGTAGTGAGACCCTGCACACACACACACACACACACAAACACACAAAAAGAATCCCCCCCCAAAAAAAATAAATTATAAAAGGCTACCCTCCACTTCATTCATTTTACAAAAATGTTTTGTCTATTCTCATTTCTTTATATTTCCATCTAAGCTTCAGATTGTTTTATTAATTTTTATTAAAAAGAAAGGATCAAAATCTGTTACAATTCTGATAGGGATCATGAATAATCTATAGATCAATTTTGGAAGAGCTGCCATTTTATTTTGAATCCCATAATCAGTGATCTTGAAACCTATTTTCATTACTTCAAATTTGTTTAAATTTTCAGCAATATTCACCATAGTTGTCACTGTAAAAGTTTTATACTTAATTCCAGAAATATATAGTAAATGTATTCTAATAGTTTCTTTCCCTCATTTATATAAGTGCACACTGCATCTTTATACAGTGTAAATTCACCAGTATAGTTTCTAATTATTGTTTTACTAAAATACCTGTAACAATATTTAAGAAAGAAAGACATAATTTCCTTTATTGGTACTCTTTATTTCTCTGAATTTCAGTTATAGCTTTATATTACTTTCTTTTATCTGAACAGACTTTGATTAGGATTCATTAAAAGTCCAATATGATAGCAACGAATTCATTTTCGAACATCTTTTTGTCACTGTCATTTTTTTGAATAATAGTTGTGCTTAATTTCAAAAGGTCCTCTAGCCTAGTTCTTCAAATATTTCATTCCACTGTTGCTGTCTTCCATTGTTGCTAAAGGGAAGACAACTGTTAATACTATTTTTGGTGGGAGTTTTTTTCTATAAATCTTTTGTTTTGTGAAAAGCTTAAAGATCAAGACACCTCAAGTTTGTTTTTTGTCAATTAGAAGCACTGTGCAGTTTCTTAGACTGTCAGTAACATTAGGACTTGTTGTAACAAAGTGGTACCACAACTCAAATATAGCTTATTGTAAGTATAAAAATTATATGCATGTTACACATTAAAAATGCAGTAATACAGAGAACAAAATTAGATTTAAAATGATAAGGAGCTTTATTAGTATATGACTATATGTTGGTACTTACAGAAAATTTAAGCAAAAGAATTAATGATGGCTGGGGAGAGAGCTTGGTATTCTAAGCACAAGCCTGGCAAGTGCAAGAATCCGGGTTCAATCCCTGGTAGCCGGCCCCCAAAGTGAGCATGGTGGCATATGCCTGTAATCCCAGCACTGAGAAGGTTAAGACAGGAGGCTCACTACGAGTCTGAGCTGTGTAGTGAGACTCTTTACAAAATAAACAAAAGATTAAAAATTTTTTTCTTAAGAATTAATGA
This sequence comes from Octodon degus, assembly GCF_000260255.1. Lineage (NCBI taxonomy): Eukaryota > Metazoa > Chordata > Mammalia > Rodentia > Octodontidae > Octodon > Octodon degus. The sequence continues at coordinate 12,990,169 of NW_004524579.1, read as the reverse complement.
AAATAGATACAGGATATAAAATAATTCCAAGGCTCTGCAGTCATAAGCACTACCAGAAGCCTTGTAATAAAGCTACAGGAACAATAGTGGTGGGAATCATTGCAAGACATTAAACATGTACTTGGCAATGATTTATTTTTATCTATTTTACATTCCTGACCAGTGCATTACCCAGTTCTATATTAAAAGACATGGAATAAATAATCATGGGGAAAACAATATTTTTGGTAACAATGTCTTAATCAAATCAGAACAGCATTGATTCTTCAATATCTATTTTAGCCCACAGCTTAACAGTGATAGTTTTACTTATTTTAAAGAAGAGACAAAAATCCCTAGGGTTCAATCACCATACATGGTGCCAGCACCACCCCTGGGCGCTGTCACCGAGACAGCACATGGTGGGCGTACCTGTCATCCCAGTGCTGGGGAGGCTGAAAACAGGAGGATCACTACAAATCCAAGCTGCATAGTGAGACTCTGTACCAATTACATGAAGAAAAAAAAAGAAATCCCAGGAAAAGTAAAGATACTTCTTAATACCTGCCAAAATAATGCAAGGTTAAGAAAAATAGTAAGATAGGCTTATAGATCAGCATTTTCAAATTAGACTAGTACAAGCTATTCAAAATACTAAAGAAACAATACTGAAGAAATACATCTTTAAAATTATATTAAATAAGACAAAATTAAAGTTATAAGAAATATGGTTTGAGATACCTTTAAGTTTAGATTCATAATATAAAAATAGCTCTCAGATGTGGTAATATTCTAATATGTACATTTGCCACAACTGTATTATATCCATTACACAATGGGTAAGCATTATTTCTTAATGAGTTAATGAAGTGATGTACATGTCAATGAAATATTTCAATCGAAAACAGAACAAGTAAAGAACATCTCTTTGAAGCCATAATGAAGAACTTGTAAAACTGAATGAATTGCAAAATAAATGAAAAATACATTCATCATTGAGAAAAAACAAGAAAGAGGATACAAAACAAACAAAAAATAAAATAAATCTTGTAGATGAACCATTTTGTTTCCAAGGAAACTACAGAAGTCACAGATATAAAATCATAAGCTAGGTTATGGACTTGATAAACTATAGAAAAGTAAACTTCATAAATTATGGACTTAGGAAGGAAACCGTGTAGGATATAATCTGAGCAGATGACAGCTTACACACACACACACACACACACACACACACAAAGACCCCAAATCAAAGTCAAATAAATGCCTCACAAAAATGAACTACTATCCTCCAACACGAAATCTGCATTAAAAACTTATTTTGATGCCATACCAGCCCTGACCCCAGGGCACACTGAGATGGCAACTGAAACTGGGCATGGTGGTGCAAGCCTGTCATCCCAGCACTTGGGAGGCTGTAAACAGGAGGATCACTATGACTCTGATCTACACAGTGAGACCCTGTACAACCTGTCCTAAATAAAAAAGTTATTTTGAAAATAAAATTTTATGTTTTACCTGACATTGTTTGTGGCTTCTTAAAAGGAAAGAAACAGTTCTTCTCCTCCATCTCTAGTACACATGTATTCTGATATTAAAAATCCTATATGTCATATCAGGAGTTAAGGAAAGTTAGATATGAAATAAGGATATCTGAAGAAAAATTTAGACAATTTTTAGCTATCTCAAGTTTAAACTTTCTTGCTTTCACAAAACTAGAAAACCACACTAGTGAGTTCCTGTTTTAGCTTTGACAACTTGCCTACTTTATTACTTGACCATACACTCATACCAAAGGAGTGTCTCCCAGATTCCTCCTCTGTAAAGTGGAAATGAACCTATCTTATCTCATTGGGTTAGGATCAAACAACTTAACATGTGTTATGGTAGATATATAAACATATACTAAATAAAAATAAATTTTAAAAATATTTATTATACCAATCCTTGTTAGATTCTAGGTATACAAACATCAAAGGAACAGGATATTTGTTTTAAAAGAAACCATGATAAAGCAGACGAATAAATAAACAATGATTATAAAGGAGTAAGAATGGTGCTTCATCCAGATGAGCACCGTCTATTTGTGGGTATATGTGCATTTAATTTCACAGCAGGACAAGAGGTGAGAATCAGGTCAGTATTCCCGTTCAAGGGCAGAGTCAGCACAATGGTGTCGTTCCTGCAGTAAAGCAGGCTTATTTAAATTTACCAATTTCTAGTGAGCAAAGAAGAGAAGGTGCCTATCTTCACACAGTTTAGAGAATCCATCACAAAGAACAAACACACAACATATGAAATAAAGTGACTATCTCCTTTTGATATTGACTTACTTTTTTACATTTAAATGGCAGAGCTTATCAATAGCCTTTAATTCTTGGTTCATTTCCATTTTTGTAAAACATAATCTAAAACTTGATCACTAGATACCTGCTGAAAGTATAGTTTAACAATGTTCTCTTGATTAGGTCAAATGAAACTTCAAATGAGTTTCTTTTGAAGATATACTTTCTATACAGAGCTGGACAACTATCTTACTTACTTATCTCATTGTTGAGCAAAATATCCAATACTCACAGTTAAAGGAGGAAAGGTTCACTTCAGCTCACAATTTAAGAGATTTAAGTTCATAGTCATAAGGTTCCAGTGCAGGGTGTCATGGTAGAGGGACATCACAGAGCAGAAAAAATTTATGGTGAACAGAGACAGAAAGCACATGTTTCCCTGCTCTATTTATATTCTATCTAGGCTACTTGTCTTGGGGTGAATGTAAAACCAATCAGGGGACTAATTTAGTAATCACACATCCATAATCCTAGTGTCCTTAATCTTACCAGTGTGCTATGAATCAATCCCAGTGTCACACATTCTAAATCCAGCCACCCCTGAAAAGACCTACCTATGACCACATGAAGGCTTGGCGGACATCTAGACACAAGCCATAACATTCTGCTCCTGGCACCTCAGACTCATGCAAATTCCCTTCCATAAAAGGCAGTGAGATCATATCTAAGAGTTGCCAAAGTTCTAATAGATTCAGCATTGCTTAAAAGTTTAATACAAAGTCTCCTCTGAGATTTAAGGCAAATATTTAGCTATGAGTTACTGTGCAAAAGAAAAGAAACTTAAACACTTCTAACATGCTATGACCCAAAATAGAAATTTCCATTCCAAAAGGTAAAAAGAGGAGGGCAGAAATGAATGCAAACTGTTACAGTTTGTGTCTAGATATCCCTTGCTCCTCAAAGCCTGATGCAGTCATAGTTACTTAGGGTTTTTTCAAAGGTGGTTAAATCTAGAGATGCTAAGATTAAGGGTGTATGATTATTAAATCACTCCACTGATTAGTTTGGCACTGTCCTACTCCTGGTAATCAAAACAGAGTGTAAAAGGGGCAAAGAATGACAACAATAATAAAAAAGCCGCTAAAGTTGTTTTCTTGCTTTGCTACCTTGTGCCTACCATGAACTGTTTCACTTCTGCGATGCTACACTTCCTTGGAGCCAGCTGTTTATGGATTGGCAGGTCTACGAAGTGTGAGCTATATAAACCTTTCCTCTAACTTTGGATTTTGGGTATTTTGTCCCAGAAGTGGGGAAAAAAAAAAAAAAAAAAAAAAAAAAAAAAAGAATTAAGACAGGAATAAAGCAGGTCCAAAATCCAACGGGGCAAACATTAAGTCCTAAAGGTTCATGTCTGACATCTGAAGCAATCTGCAGCAAGATGTGAATTCCTAAGGCCTTGGGCGGCTCTGCTGGTAGTTGTGGTTCCTACAGCTTTCCTCCTGGGCTGGCTCTGCTCCCTTCTCTGATGATCCATGCTCCTGGATTTTTCAAACTTCTATGGTCTCCACTGTAGTTTCAACTGACACTCACAACTTCATACGCTCTCAGGGGAACACAATCTGCTCTCCGAAGTCTTCTGAAATCTCGGTAGAAGCCTCCCTAATTCCACAAAACTTTCATTCTATATGCACCTGAATTCAGCACCATGTAGATGATGACAAGGCCTGCTGTCAGCTGGTGCAGTAGCATAGCTTCCTTCTCTCTTAGATACAGGTATCAAGTCACAAGGAACAAATTCCCTACGCTGCCACCATTCTAGAACATGGTGTTCTCAGGCTCTCTTCTCAAAGCAGTTTCCACTCTCACAATTTTGAGGCTGCAAAAAGTGGAGTCCTGCTACTTCTTGTGGTGCCCTGAGGACATATTTTCTATTTCCTTGTTCCTTCTCAGCAATCAAGATAGCCTCTGATTGAAAAAGGGCTGCAAGGACAGCCAACATTTTGGCCCTAGCCTTTCAAGATCAATGAGGAATCAGGACATAGGAGAATCTGTACTGTAACATCCTGTAACTCAGTAGTGTCTCAAATTTTCTGATCAAGGAGATTATGGGGCCACAGGAAAGTGATCAGTGATGTACAGTGTACCAAAGGAGAGTCACAAGGAGAGAAAACATGCTCTCAGGCTTTCACAGACAGCAAATTGGTCAAGCAATGGCTGTGACTCATTCACATGGCTGAAACTGACAAGGATCTACAAACTGTGATACAGGGTTTCAGGATAAATCATGAGGGGATATGATTGACCTTGGCAGATACAAAAGTTACAATTCTTGTTATATAGGTCTTGCTTTATCTTGGTCTTAACCATCCAGCAGAAAAGTATATAAATGAGGTATAAAAAGTAAAGCCATATTAATATGCTGAGCTGTAAAAGGATCAAGTCAGCAACTTCTGACATTGCCAGTCCTATAGATAACCCACTACTATTATGGACTACGGGACTATATTGGAATATTTTGCTGAATTCACGAATCTACAATATTTAAATGGCAATGGAATATCCGTATTTGACAAAACTAAAAAAAAAAAGGTATACAAATGAAGTACCATTTTGTATCTGTAAATACAAAAGAATAAGGATAGACAGACAGCTACTTTCTCTTAATTCAATGAGAAGATTTGTACTAATAGTGTTTGTGGACAGGATATCATGTTTGCATCTTGTACAATGAATAACCACTATGAACACTGCAATATGCAATGTATTAATTATTGAAACTGTCTAATTGCTATTTCTGAATAAAATTTTAAAAAAATCTCCTCTGTTCTTTCTAGTCTGTAACTTTACTAGTGCTTCCTTTCTAGCCAAACTCAGAATGTTTTAAATAATTTTTCCAGGCTTTTTGCTTTTGATTCTCATCACAGATCTGGCTACAATTCCCCAATATAATCATGTCACTGTGTCAACATTAAAGAGTCTTGAAATTTTACTGCAGGATTATTCAACCACCCTTAGTCTCAGTCTCAGGCAAAGTCTCTGGCCATGAACAAAATGCAAACAAACTTTCAGCTAAGGCATAACACACATCATGTCTGCAGTCCAACAGCCAGTGCAGTCCTTCTTTCCAGCAGAAACCTGCTAAGCCTGGTCTTTATGAGAATCTTTCTATGAAAATTCTGGTGTTCCAAACTCTCACCAGAATCTCCCATCAATGCAGTCTAAAGTTTTCCAGGGCTGCTTTTTTAGCCCATATCTCTGAACCTTACCAAACTCTTCGATAGAACAATTATAAGGGTTCCTGAAAAACATGGTGAGGTACAATTAAGCAATGACCCCACTCTTGGTACTAAATTCTGCCATAATTACCTTTCCTGTTGCTGAGGCAAATTACCCAACACCAAAAGTGGGAATGGCTTATTTGGGCTCATAGTTTATAGAGGTCTCAGTCTATCATCAGCTGGCTTCAATAAAGGGTGGCATGGCAGAGGGACATTGTAGAAGAGAAATAGTTCACGGTAAACAGAAGACAGACAGCAGAAGGCACCACGCTACAATCAACCATAGTAGTTTTTCTCTGCCCAATTCATATTTTATCTACACTACTTGGCTTGGATATTTGCCAAAAAATTAGTGGACTAATTTAGTAATCATACACTTTTAATCTCAGTGTCCTTAATCCTACCACTGCAACATGAATCATTCCCACTGTCACACACTCTAGATCCACCACCCTCAGAAAAACACCACCAATGACTGCATGAAGCTTTTGGAGGCTACCTACGCACAAACCATAACACCAACTTTCTACCAAGTTGGTGTTATTTCATTTCAGTTTTGTGTCTTAAGGTTAAAGCTAAGAAAAACAATGTTAACTATGATTGATCTCTGTGAACCTGAAAACACTAGCCTAAATTTAAATCATAAACAACTAAGAGTTTTATTTACCCTAATTTCGGAAGCAGATAGAACATGGGTTATACATAGTTAACCAAATATCTTTAGAGTGCTCTCTGCATCTATTTCTTTTGTTTGTTGATTCAATTTTCTCGTTTATTTTTTCACTTTCATTCACTACTACCACTATATATTTTTTAAGTGGTATGACTCAATGAAAAAGTTTTTCAGTCTCTTGGCCAATGCTCTTGCGTACATTTTTGTATACTCTCATGCACCTATGTCATGGAAGAGTAAGCAGAAATAGAAATGTGATCTTCGTACTAATATTTTCTTTAGGTTGCCCAAAAGCAATAGGCTAAGAGTACTACCAAAACTTTAAAGTGGCAACGAAAAAAAATCTATTTGAAGATTTAAACTCATATGGATATGCAAAGAAGACACCAAGTATCACTTCCTGGTCAGTAAAAAATATCTTTAGAGTTTACTCACATCACAAATGTTAAAGTTCTCATTATCTATTAAATTACTTGATGATATGCATGCATCCATGTGCTTACATTTAACCATTCATATATCTAAGTGATTAATACATAACATGCAAGACATAAATGAAAAATATGGCAATTTTTTCCATAATTTTATTGAGAAACAAATAGCAATGAGACAGTTTCAAATTAAATTGGTAAGACAGTTACAATAATTAACACATTGCATACGTTCTTTGTGGTTAATTGCTCTACAAGATGCGGACATGATATCCTATTTACAAACACAATTAGAACAAATCCCTCTATTCATTAAGAGACTGTAACTATATATCTAACCTAACCACTTTGAATATACACAGATATAAAATGGACATTCATCTGTATCCCCTTTTTTGTTAAGTTCTGTTATTTGAATATTATAGGTGTGTAAACTCCGCAAAATATTCCAAAAGAGTCCAGTAGCCCATAATAGTATTGGGTTTTCCACTTGACTGGTAATGTGTGAAATTGTTGACCTGAGTCCCCTACAGTTCAACATAACAGCATGGCTTTACTTCTTATATTTCAATTTTATACTTTTCTCCTAGGTGGATAAGAACAAGGTACACCAGGACCTATGCAACAAGAGTTGTAGCATTTGGGTCTGATAAGGTCAGTGAAATCCCTCAGGATTTATCCTCAGATCCTGTACCTTAGATTGTAGAACCTTTGTCAGTGTCAGCCATGTGGATGAGTCACGGCCGTTGCTTGGCCAATGTGCTCTCCAGGAAAGCCGGAGAGAATGTTTTCTCTCCATGTGACTCTCCTTAGGCACACTCTAAATCACTGATCACTTTCCTCACTGGCTCCATAATCTCATCAGAAAATTTGAGACACTACCCAGTTAAATGACGTTACAGTACAAGTTCTCATTTGTCCTGAGTCTTAAGTGACCTTGAAAGGCTAGGGCCAAAATGTTGGCTTTCCTTGCAGCCTTCCTTCTAATTTTGGTCTGCAAACATACATTGTTAACCATCCAGAAGACAAGCTTATTGATATTACCATACAAATTAGACTGCTAAGCTTAACCTCACTATCTGTCTGAATATCAAATATCTTAGGCATAACATGGAACACGTATTTTTTTTATTAAATATTGATATGTTGAACTTTAAGTCCCTACAGAATATGATGAAAAAACATTTAAAAATTAGAATATATTTTTAAAAACAGGCATAAAGAATTATATACTTATGTTTACATATAAGTGCAAAAATCTAAGCCTACACAACATTGAAGCAGGACAGGCCCACAATATTCCTTTTCCTCTCTCTTGCCTTCATTCACCACCTACTTCTTTTTGAAAAATCATCTACCTCAGAGACAGCACAGCAGCAACTGGCATGTCATGACAAGCAGCCTGTATTCAGAAGACCAGAATGACAGGCACTCCAAGCATGAAACTACTACTACAAATTATTACCATCTGCAGTGCAGTTGTCTATTTCACAGGTATCAGTATATACAGTTAGTCAGGGTGAGAAACTTTCCAATTAACTGCTACATTCAAAAATCTTCTGGAGATTCTCAGGATCATTGCCTTGCCCATCTTCTACATATAACTGTATGGCTTGAAATTGTCATGTTTCCTAGCTGTCCTCCTTTCCCTCTCTTGATTAGATAGTCCTCGAGATCCTGCTTTCCTTTTACTTGTATTATACCTTTCTATTTGTATTTCCTCTTTTGAGTTCTTATACTAGGGAAAATATACAATATTTACACACGTGTGTCTGGTTTATTTCACTTATGAATATATCTTCAAGTGGCATCCACTTCAACATAAAGGCTTCAAGTTTATCATTCTTTATAGCTGAGTAATACTCTATTTTATAAAAATACCACATCTTTTTCATTCATTCCTCAGGTGATGGGCATCTTCGTTGTTTCCAAGATTTGGCTATCACAAATTGCACTGCTATAAACATAGGCACGCAACTATCCCTATGATAACATGTTTTCAGATCCTCCGGGAAAATTCCCAAAAGAGGAATAGGTGGTTTAAATGGGATTTCCAGTCCACCTTTTCTAAGGAGTCTCCACACTGATCTCTATAACGGTTAAACCAGTCTACATTCCCACCAGCAGTAGAGGAGGGTTGCTTTTTCCCCACAACATCTCCAATATTTGTTGTTGATTTCTTTATGATACCCATTCTTGAAATGATATCTCAATGTTTTTAATTTGCATTTCGCGGATGGCTAGTGATGTGCAGCATTTTTTCATATATTTATTCGTTTCATTAATTTCATCCTCTGAGAAGCAAGTGTTCATCTCGGATGCCCATTTCCAGTATGGATCTTTAAATTTTGGGGCCCTAGTGTTTTTTAGTTCTTTATAAATTCTAGAGAGCAGATCTTTTTCTGAGTATTTATTTGTCATGATTTTTTCCAAATATGTGGGTTGCTTTCTCACTTTGTTGGTAATTTCTTTCCACATGAAAAAACTTATCAGTAAGAGCAGGTCCCAGTTGTTAATTCTTTCAACTGTTTCCCATGTGATTTGATTTCTGTTCATGAAGTATTTGACTACCCTTACGTCTTCAAGAGTTCCTCCTACTTTATCTCCCTGGAGATTTAGTGTCTGTGCTTTAATGTTTAGATCTTTACTCCATTTTGACTTTAGTGTAGTTCATGGTGATAGACCTGGGCCAAGTTTTAGTTTTCGGCATGTAGAGAGCCAGTTTTTCCAGC
>NW_004524579.1:12975831-12978897 GCF_000260255.1 Octodon degus | reverse complement strand
GGTGTCATTTAATTTCTATGTATTTAGGATGTTTTTTTGGTTTCTTTTGTCATTTATTTCTAGTTTCATTGTACTGTCGTCAGATAATGTGCATGGGATAATTTTTGTTTTCTTACATATACTTAAGCACGACCTATGGACTAGTATGTGGTGTATTTTAGAAAATGACCCATGTGCAGATGAGAAAAATATGTATTCAGCTGTGTTTGCATGGAACACTCTGTATATGTCCACTAAGACCATTTGTTTCAAGCTCTGGTTCTGTTCTGTTATTTCTTTGCTAAGTTTTTGTTTGATTGACCTATCTTTTGGAGATAAGGGTGTGTTAAGGTCTCCTGTTAAGATTGTGGTATTGGATATTAGATTTTTCATGTCCATTAAGATTTGCTTTATATAGTTGGGTGCTCCCGTTTTTGGGTCATACATATTTATGAGTGTTACCTCTTCCTCTTGAATTTTTCCTCTAATCAGTATATAGTGGCCTTCTTTATTTCTCTTCATCATTCTTGGTTTGACGTTTAGACTGTCTGAGAATAGAACTGCTACCCCTGCTTTTTCTGAGGTGCTGGGGCATGTAGTATTGTGTTCCACCTTTGACTTTCAGTCTATGAATGTCTTTGTGAGTTAAATGTATTTCTTTTGTACAGCATATTTTTGGATTTTGTTTCCTAATCCACTGTGCCCGTCTATTTCTCTTAATTGGTGAATTGAGTCCATTTACATTAATGGTTAGAACTGATATGTATTGACTTACAAGTGACATGTTATTTACCTGTTGTTTACTCCTTTTTCTCCTGTGTTTAATTGCTTGCCCTGTTTAATTGGTTGCTTCTGATCTGATTTGTGGAGTTCTGATCTGGAACATCTTTCCAGAGCCTGTGTAGGGTTGGCTTTGTCATCATGAAATTCTTTAGCTGTTTTTTGTCATGAAAGTATTTCACTTCTCCATCAAACTTTTGCAGGGTATAGTATTCTGGGCTGGAATTTGTTTTCATAGAGGACTTGAAGTACTCTTCTCCATGCTCTTCTTGCCTTCATGGTTTGTGAAGAGAAGTCAGCCGTAATTTTGATGGGTATTCCTTTGAATATGATCTGCTTCTTTTCTCTAGCGGCTTTCAGTATATTATTCTTGTGCTGAATTTCTGGGATCTTGACTATTATATGTCTCGATGTGCTTTTAATTGGGTTGAGGTTACTTGGTATTCTGTATGCTTCAGTTACCTGAATGTCTGATTGTTTCCTCATATTTGGCAAGTTTTCTGCTATTACTTCAGCCCATAATTTTTAATGTTATTTGTATTCACTCCTTTTTTCTCATTGATGCCTATTAGTCTCACATTGTTCATCTTTGCATCATCTTGCAGGTGATGGATTTTTTCCTGCATCCTAGTTGTTTTTAAGAGATCCTTTCTTACCTTTTCACTAGCTGCATCAGCATCTTCAAGATCTGGAACTCTGTCTTCACTTTGACTTAAACGGTTCTGCAAGCTTGTGATTGAGATTTTAATTTCCTCTATATCTCTTTGACTCTACTTCACGTGATTTATTTCTTTCCTGTATTGCTCATTCAAGGAATCCATCATTTTTCTAATCTCCTCTATTTTTTTTTTATCAATGTCTCCTTTAGAAGCAGTTATAAATTCTTTTACTGCAGTGTTTCTTTCTGATTGGGTTTCCTCCCTATGTTTCTGTAGTTGATTCTTTACTTCAGATGCTATGAGTTCTGAGAATTCTTTTTTTATTTCCAAAAAGAATTCCGCTCTGAGTTCCTGTATAATTTTCCTCTGTTGCTTATTTACTATTGATACTGTTGCGTATTTGCTATCAACGCTATTAATTCATACATTTCAGCTGAGCTAGTGTCCTCTGCTCTTGTTCTTGGTGGGCACTGTGTTTCCTCCATGTTTCTGCATTTGATTCTTTATTGCAGATGTTATTAATTCAGGGATTTCTTTTTTCAATTCCAGTCTGAGTTCCTCTATACCTTTCTGCAGCTGTTCATTTCAGAAGTCGTTGATTCATTGCTTTCAGCTGTGTGATTCCCAATTTGTTCTGTTTTAATGTCCTTTGTTATGGGTGGGCTTGGGTACTGAGATTCCATTTTGCTCCTTCTCATTGTCATTTTGTATAGCACTGTCTTCTGACCTTTGTTGTAGATCTTTGCTGTAGCTATAACCTTAGCACCTACTGAAGTTCAGGTGCAGATCTACAGATTTTGTATTTATCCAGCTGTGCCTGCCTTGGATTTGGCCGCTGTGCTCAGCCCCTTCTTGCTGCTGCCCATGGGGTTGAACCTGTTGTGTCCCTCTGGCAAGATGTTCTGCTCTTGGACTAGCTGGGTGGTTATGTCCCCTACACTCTCTGCAGGGATTGCAGTTGCAGGGTTTCACCCCAGGCCTGTATGCCAGGCCTGAGCTGAGTCTTGAGGGGACAAGGTGGATTAGGGGGGAGAGGCAGCTCTCCCATACTCTCAGTGGGCCTGGATTAGGACTGGATCTGGGGGTTCCCGGAACATGGCAGAAATTACTACTCAGTGGGTGCGGTGTGGGGGTGGTACTATCGAGTGATAGGGGCATCCAAAGAGGGTGAAAGGGGGTGTCACCTACGCTGCTCCTGGGCTGGGACCAGTAGGTCGCGCCTGGGCTGCGACCAGTAGGTCACACCAGCACAGGTTAACCAGAAGCTCTTCCACACACTCATAGGACCTGGGCTAGGACTGGATGTGAGAGTTTCCGGAAAGGGGCAGAAATTCCTCCAGGGCAGGCAGGGTGGGGGAGGTGCTGTGGAGTGTTGGGGGTCGTCCCAAGGGGATGGAAGAGGGTCTCACCCACGCTGCGTCTGGGCTGGGACCGAGATAGGTCCTGCTGGCGCAGGGTAGCTGGAAGCTCTCCCAAACACTCACTGGGCCTGGGCTAGGACTGGGTCTAATATGCCAAATGTTTACATTTTAAAAATGTATTATAGGGGCTGGGGAGATGGCTCAGTGGAATAAGCGCTTCCCTGGCAAGCACAACAGCCTGATTTCAATCCTTTGTTCCGCCAAAAAAAAAAAGAAAGTGATGAGGA
>NW_004524579.1:12962654-12975731 GCF_000260255.1 Octodon degus | reverse complement strand
AGACACATTGACATCAACTCCTTTCTTACCACTTTCTTTTACTAGTTCTAAAAGTTTTATTCTATACACTTATGAAATATGATAAAAATTAGCATGATACTGAGTGCCATCTAACAGAAAGGCAGGCTTACGAAAACATTAACTACAGCATGTCCTCAGTCACCTTCAGGCTTCATGTGACTTCTGGTTCTTTCTCAAAGTCAAAATGATCATGAAAGTTAGATGTCTTAAATTGAATTAGGACATCAATGCAGCCAATACAGCACAACAAAAGACACTCATGAAAAAGGAATTCTAGAACTGCTTCAGAAAGTGACAAGCTAGGGTAAGTGTTCAAAACAAGGGACATTTTGAAGGAGATTAATGGCAATATGTCCTTTACTGTAATAATTAATTTTTTAAAATTTAAATGCACACAGTATCTTTCAATCATGCTTCATACACATAAAATGTAAAATGTTTCAATTTTTTTCAGTTAAATTTTACACATGTCATGTAGCTACTTTTACGCTAAGAATTATAAACATCAACTAGAAAAGGTTTTTTAGTGCTTTCCAAAGAAGCAATGAATAACAAATAGCCTACTTGATTTTCCTCATTAAGCAACAAACCATGCATTTTCTTTATCACTCCTGCCATGTTTTCAAACTGAGTTCCCCACTAACTCACAGCCTGCTTCAAGTTCTCATTTTTGACCACTGACCCCAGGCAGAGCAAGGGAAAAAGAAAGAAAAAGAGTAAAAGACAAGAACTCAGTCACATTTTATATTTCCATAGTGTAGGACAATATTATAGTGTGAGGCAACTAACCTAAAAGGCAAATCATGCTTCTGACATCTTGCTGATCCATTAAAGACAGAAAGGATAAGAATAAATATGCTTACCTGTTGCTCTTGCATCCTAGCAGCACTAAGTTCTGAGAGGGACATGGTGAGCTTCTCCTGCTGTTCTGACAGGTATTTCTGATAGAGACTTAAAAGTTCTTGGCATTCTCTATACTGTAGTTGAAGAGGTGATATTGTAAATTAAGGGAAAAAAACAACTGAAAATACTGATTCAAACTGCATACAAAAGTATTGCTTTTTCAGATTACAATAAACAAAATGGAGATAGAAAGGCAGTATTTGGTAAGAGAATAGATGAGTATAAGGTCATCAGATGAAAACAATATACGTATAACTTAAAATTATGGAAGAATAATTCACAAAGGTAGTAGTAATGGTTATCTCAAGAAGAATTTGCCTGTCAATTCTTTAATTCTGAAAAATAAAATAAGTCTAGGCATACACAAAGGAATTCCTAATTTCAAGTCATATGAAATATAAAATGAAAATGAACCACTTACCTAAATGTAACAGTTAAAATTATTTCTCTTAGAAGAAAAAATGAAAGTGCATGTTTGTGACCATGGATTAAGTGACAATCACTTATGAACACAATCAAAACTAAGTGGATCTATTAGTTTCAAACTCTCTGAGCTTGAAAAAATACTAATAAGAAATTAAAATGATGACCTTTAGAATTAAAAAAAATTGGAAATCAATATATGATAAATGACTGGTATTCAGAATATATAAAGATTTTATAAGACTCAACAAGAAAAAAGATTATGAGCCCGATTTAAAAATGGAAAAGGTAGTTTTCCCAGAAGAAAATATATAAACAGCCAGGAATTACCAGAAAAAAGAATGTTTTATGCAAAGCATCTTCACATAAAAACCTCATATGCGCATATTCAGAGTATCAGTAATAGTGAAAACCCACTATCTTCCAACTAATGAAATATTAGTTGGTCATAAAAAGTTATGAAGTAACGATACCAACCATGAAAACATGACAAATGACAAAGAAAGACCCAGAAGGTCATATAATGTATGATTTTATTTATATGAAATGCCTAAAATAGGTACTTCCTTACAGAGAAAGTAGAGTAGTAATGGCAGAGATTAAGGATGAGGAAAAGAAGAGTTACCACTATGTATAAGTCTGGGGAAAAGGTAATGAATATGTTGTGCAATGAAGTAGCAGTGGTATTTGTGCACCTTTGAGAATATACTCAAAATCATGCTTGCTTCGGCAGCATTTATGCTAAAATTGGAACGATACACAGAAGATTAGCGTGATCCCTGGACAAGGATGATATGAGAGTATACTCAGAATGTTTTAAGTATACCCTTGAAAAGGGCGAGTTTTGAAGATGAAATATAGGAAGTAAAGCCATTTTGTTATGTTGAGCTGTGGGGGACTCACGTCAATAATTTCTGACATTGCCAATTAAACAGAAGACCCAATGCTATTATGGGCTTCTGTACTCTTTTAGAATATTTTGCTGAGTTTACACACCTATAATATTCAACAATGGAACTTAAAAAAATTGGGGTATAACTATGAATGTCCATTTTGTATCTGTGTATTCAAAGTGGTTGGGATAGATATATAGTTGCATTCTCTTAATGAATAGAATGATTTTTTCTAATGGTGTTTGTAAGTAGGATCACAAGTCTGCATCTTGTACAGCAATTAACCACTAAGAAGAATATATGCAGTGTATTATTTGTTGAAACTGTACTTTCGATTTGATTTGAAACTGTCTCATTGCTATATGTTTATCAATAAAACTTTGAAAAGAAAAAAAAAGGAAAAAAAAAAAGAAAAGGGCGAGTTTTATTTTAATTAGATCTCAATAAAGCTGTTGAAAAACAAGCATGAACTAAAAATGATTCTGTCCTGGTAAAAAATAATTACTGCCTAATTTAAAGAAAAGGTTCCTAATTTTACATTACATATAAAGGGATTACAATTTGATATCTGTCTTGCATAACATGAGTTAAATCCGTGCTTTATTAATAAAAGCATCACCAAATAATTTTCTGTCTGTACGTATCCCTATATTCTTTACAGTCTGGTATAGAGAGTATGGGAACTTAACCTGAGGTACCCTCTTTCATAGCTCCTAAAATGTGAGAAGCAATCAAGATGAAAATAAAAATCACCCAACTTTATACTCTAGGAGTCTGTAAGATAGCCAAGACAAAGTTCTATTTCTTACTTCTCATTGTGGTAATTTTCTCCTAAGGCTTCTTTTTTCCCTTTAGGTAATTGCTGTATCTTCCTCTTAACATATACTTATGTATGTTATTGATATAAGAATTACTGTTCTGGGCCAGGGAAGTAGCTCAGTGGGAAAGTACCTACTAGCAAGTGCGACTTCAATTCCTGGTACAAAAAAAAAAAAAAAAAAAAAAAGAAAAGAAAAGAAAGAAAGAAAGAGAAAATTTCCAATAGGATTATTTTGCATAAATTCTTTTTTAACAGGTTATCATGATTGAGTGGGAATGATATTTCTTAAACATCAAAAATAGTGAGTGGTTTCAATATTCCTTAACACTTTCATAATTCAATCATTACTTCTGAGCAGATTTTTCCTCTAATAACTTACGTCAATCATGACTGCATAAATAACAATTGCTTCATTATTTTCATTACTAACCTTTAACAAAAAAGTAACAAGAGATGGGTTATAGAAGAGATATTGTCCAGTGAAGAGATACTGTCCAAGAGAAAATGTCCAACAGTTATTGTCTCTAGAAGAGTCCAGTAGAAGGTTACTAAGCTTGAGGAATACATTAGTTAGAAAGCTTATTGAATACTTCATGTCTTAAACTATATATATATATATATATATATATATATATATATATGTATTTACTAGAGGGCCTACAGGGTTTCACTATGTAGATCGGACTCATAGTGATCCTCCTGCTTACAGATTCCCAAGTGCTGGGATTACAGGCATGCACCAACATTCCCAGTCTCAACTGCTGTCTCAGCACACCCTGGGCACAGAGCCAGCACAGCAGGCAGGGGATCAAACCCTGCCCCTGGCCCTAAGCAGGCACTTTAATCCACTGAGCTATCTGGCCGGCCCACACTTCTACACTTTTTGCTATAAAGTTCCAAAATACTGTATGACTTTCAGTGGTAGCAGGAGCTTTTGCCTGCTATTACACATTGTAAAATTTTTTTTTATTCAGGCTGCTACCATAGGCAATAATGTTTATTGTAGGTGAACATGGTAGCTTGGTTACAGAACATGAACTTTACTCTGAAAAAAATCAAACATATTATATAGCCTAGGAGTTAAATGTCATTATTTGAGACAAATTTGTAGGCAAACACATTTAAATATATGCCATGTGGCCAAGTGTAAAAACAGGTAGTATAGTCCTCTCTCTATCAATTTTTTATATCTTTCTCAATCTTAACAGATTTCAAAATGCTCCACTTTTCCTTCTTGTCCAGCACCATCTCTCCCATCTGGACAGAGACTTATATTAGGAACATATAAATAGGGGGAGATGCCCTCCTCACGGATTTGGTGAGGTACAATGATGTGAATAAATGTTTCACTTAATTCTGGGCAAATGAGTACCACAGGTAAGAAACTTAAAGAATGGTATAAACCAAATCATGGCATGAATTGAACATACTGAGTCTTTTTAAGACAGCATTTACAAACAGAGATAAATAAGCAGTCATGAGAATCAATTCAAAGAAAGACTTCATAAGACAACATAAACTAGTATTAAGCAAGATCACATCAGAACTTAAACTATCAGCTGAAATGGGAAATTTTGCACAGCTTAATGGCTTGACTCTAAAATGCATTACACAGAAAAAATAAAACTGAAGATCAGAGAAGAAAGAACAGGGGGATAAGGAAAGGAATTAAAAAAAATACTTTTGTAAGGAAAAACCAGAGGTAGAGGGAGGAAGAGTCAGAGATAAGATACACTACTAGTATGGGCCAAAGTAAAAAGAGATTATTTTAAGCTAAAAGATTTCTTCTAGTCCAGCAGAATCTCACCTATTTCACCTTGTCTTACATATCCATAATACCTGGATAAGGTATTTAGTGATCCTGACAATAGAGAATCAAATAAAGGGAAGTTTCTGTGAAAGGAAAAAAGGTGAATCATTAAGTTACAAATCCTCAATTTTTTTTGGCACCAAGCCTCTCTGGAAAATGGGTGAACCCCATTCTTGGATAAGGAAAGGTCAAAGCAAGCTTGGAATGTCTTACTATGCTAATGCAAAAAAGTAAAGTGTCCAAAGACAAATAGGGACTCATCACAGGAGTAAGAGCTAGCCTGAAGGGAGCTAATGTATCCTGAGCTAAATTTGGGGCAATTTCTGCACTAAAATAAAGAACAGTCTTTCAAAGGAATTAGAAAGAAAAAAGGAACATGTTAAATTATACTACAAAGAAATTGACAAATTTAGAATGTGGAAGAGTCTTCAACAGAAGTAGCAACTGGCCTGAGTTCTTCAAAAAGTCATTTCATAGGAGAAAAGGTATGAGGTAGGATTAACAAACAAAAGACATAACTAATGTTAATATCAGAACTATGACTTGGTCCCAGTAAAGGTAAAAAGTAGCTACAAAAGATTCTTGGGACAATTAGGAAAATTGGATTATCGACTCAGTAAATTTATAAATAAATATTTATAACTATCTAAATATATAGTATATATTAAGTTGATTTATACAGATTATACTAATTTATATATACATGAACATACACACAAAAGGAGCAAAGCACTTTAGTGAAAAAACAGCTACTGGTAATCTAGGTATGATATAACTCTTTATAATAATCTGAACTTTTCTATATATTTGAAAATTATTAAGTAAGAAGTTGCAAGAAAACTTTTTGTTGTTGTTTGCATTTTGGCTTCTATTACTTAGTCTCTTTTGTTCTCCTATTTCTACCATAAAAGGTCATGTCATGGAGGAAGTAGAAAGCCACACACCAGCTTAGCCTAAGAGCTCTCTAAAAATGCATGTACTTTTGGTCATTAAGTCAGGTGACTAACTGTTACTGAGTGTTAATCGCATGTTATGTCATAGTAACTAGACTCTGTCCTTTGAACCAGGAAGAGGCACAGTCAAGGCAAAGGTAACAACAAATTTCATTGGAAAAAAAAAAAGGTCCGCCACCATTCGTTTTTTGGGTTTTTTTTTTCTCTCATTTAACAAATGCTTTATGAATACTATGTAACAGTCAAACTATAGGGCACTAACTAGAACAATCAGAAACACAGATAGGTATCAGCCCAAAATTATTGGTTCAAATCTTCTAGTTCTCAATGATCTAAACTCAGGCAAAGAACACAAAATAGACTGTTGGCAAAAACAAAACAAAAACAAAAAATGATTACAAGATACTGTGGTTCCCAGAGCTAGAGAAGAAGTCCACGTAAAGGTTTATCCTTTAAATCATGATCTACGCAGAAGTACAACTCCCTGATACAAGAAGATTGACTGATAGCTGGCTGGAATATTCCAGCAGCTTCTTTACCAGTGTCTAAGTCTACCCTGTTTCTGACAGAGCTTTCAGAATGGTGCACAATGAGATGTATTACTTTCTAGTTTGCTCGGGTCATTAGGCCCTAAGATTTTTCAGGAAAACACCTACACAATGGGTATTTCTCAATGGTTATTTTTCTAAGTTTAAGGTTAGAACACTTACTTAAAAGTTTATATGTAGATATCCTAAAAAGAGAACTATGAATGTACCAGACTGAACTCTGATTCTTTTCATAGCTTCCTTTTCACAAAACAGTCTTAAGAGAATATACATTTTGAGGAAACCACCATGGACATTAAAGACAAGGTTGCAAAAGCATTTCTGCTGAAAGCCAACATTTTCTTTTCCTCCTAACCTGTTAAATATTTATCCTTTATTTAAAAGCACCAAGCTTCAGCAGACCCAAAGGAGAAACATTTCCCCCATTTGGAAGACTGAATTAAGTTAATTCAGCCTTTTGTAAGTTACCGGAAATAGCATAGCATTGCAAAAGAAAAAGCTGTTATCACACCCTTTCACCCAAGAGTTTCTTTATAAGGTACAGTGCATAACAGTGAATAACACTTGCAGATTTCCAATTTCAAAAAGGAATTCCTAATGATATACATCAAGATCTCTAGACCCTGAAAGGTGATCACTGAAACTGAGTGAATCATGCTTTGTGAAGCCTTTCAGCTTCAGCCAGGAAGAAAAGACTAAGAAGCTCCTAAAAGAATAGTAATCTCATTCTGCTCCCTATCTGCAAGCAAAAGATTTGTTCTTGTCACAACTTAAAACTTTCCATGTCGGGCCAGCGAGATAGCTCAGAAGACTAAGCACCCCTGCTTAGGCAAATGCAGGGACAGGGTTCCATATCCAGCACTACATGCTGTGTAGGCCCTCCTCTTAGGTACACTGAGCCCACCCAGGCCTGTAACTGAGGAGGCTGAAAACAGGAGGATCTCTAGAAGTCCTAGATGCATTGTGAGACCCTGTACCAAACACATTAAAGAAAAAAAAAACTTTCCATGAGCTATTAATTTCAGTACACAGGATACTGTACTTTCTTCAGACTCCCATATTTGTCTATGTGAACTATTTATGTTGCTATGTAAGGCCATGCATGTGGGTGGAAACATAAACTGAGTTTTAGTCCCTTAATTTTCTCTTTTCCAAACTATGTAATCCAGTGACATTGTGTTTGTCATATATTTCACCTTCCAACTCAATCACTTGTGCTAGTCATCTCTCCCTTCTTTGATTCCTCAACAACACTGTCATAATTAGGTACCATGGAAACAAGTGGTTAAAGTATCTGAATGGCTCAGTAAAACCCCTCTATGGTTGTGGTTCTTTTAAATTAAGACAAAGATATCAATTTAATTTTCATTTAAAAAAACAGTATCCTAGTCTCATTTTATAAGTAAATTTGCAGCACAGAACAGCTAATAATTTTCCAATGATACAATGTCAGTGAACTGAGATGATAAAAACTGCTAGAAACTCTACCACAGTGCTTCTTAAAATGTAACATACAAAGGAATGACCTGTGAGTCTTCTTAGATGGCAGATTCTGATCCAGCAGAACTGTGTAAGGCCTATGACCCTTTATTTCCACCACACTTCCAAATGAAGTTGAAGCTGCCAGTCCCAGCTGCAGACATTGAAAATGCATATCATCTTTCAGAACTTTTTTCCATGGCAATGCGAGGAAACTAATTCCCTTTATGTTTACATATAATACTTTATTGAATTCCTATGCTTCTTCAGTTTAATCCATTATTGCAATGTTTGTGAGTTTGTTAGGTCCCTAAGGAAGACACACAGAGGTAAGTATCAGCAACAAAAGTAAGCAGCCAAGAGCTGTGTCGTTATTGTCCAGCTTGTACATACTGCCCATTATCAAGTTTACATTCGTGTATACTGTCCTAACCGTAGCCCACATGCAGCTGTCTACACCAGTGACACCCCAAGCTGTGAAGCATTGTTGAAGTGGTTCCCCATATAATTAACTGCTTTTTCCTTTAAAAAGAAGCATACAGAAAATAAGATACAAAATAATCCATTTTCCTCATTAAAATAAAAGCCAAATTTTGTCTTATCATAGCAGAACAGTATTTCTATTGTGACTGACTACTGAAGTAATTATATTTAGTAAATATAAATGCTAGGCCTTAAAAATTTCAACTGGGAAAAAATAAACAACTACCTTTTCTTTCTACTTTGAAGAGTTACTGTCTCCCTTTCCAAAGCACACATGTAGGCCCAACTTCACAGTATGATTTCGGAATTGAGCTCAACATTGCCAGCAGCTGTGGCCTTTCACAAAAGGGACCTTACTTGAGTTTATGCACCTTCTAATACATTATGAAAATATCACCCAATACTTGTCATTTGAAAAATCACACAAGTTGAATAAAATAGAATTCATAACTGGAGTCAAAAAAACTGGAAGCTCTTATACAGTGGAACCATATCTAATACTTTAAAGTTAAACTGGAAAGAGCATTAGGATACCCCATTACCCGTATCTTGAAAATGATGGAGACTACTCACCACAAATTACTGCACAGAGAGAAACTCACACATGACATGTGTTGAAGTTCATTATCTAAATTCAGAAAATACTGCAAAACCCAAAGATGATAAAGTATTTTATGAAAAATTTTACATCACTGATTCCTTACATAATCGAGTTTATGTGGACTATTTAGGAAAGTGATTGACAGTTTAAAAAGTTGGAGAGAATCAAATTATTTGCCTGACAATTGAGCCAAGAAGTGCTACAAAGGAAGATCCCAAGCACTCAAGGAGAAAAGGTTTACAGTACCACTAAGATCAAGCATTGAGACTCTCCTTACTATTTATTATTTTAACTCCATTGACTACTAATTTAATCCCAAAGGAAATATTTGAAAGAACAAGCCCCGAGGCCTAAATTTCTGCTACATAAGATTAGCAATGACATCTACTGAAAAATTTAAATTAACAGAATAGAGTCAATCACTTCTGCTCTTTGTGTGTGATGATTTTAGCCAGTTCAACTAGGCAGCCGAACCTTATCACATTTAGTTTTCCTCTAGTAGCAATCTTTATGAGAAAGTCTCAGAAAAATCAACTCACCAATTTTTACACTGAAAAGAAGAAAAACATTTTCTTTTGGATTAAGACATCAAACAGCAGGATACGTTCAATGTTAGAAAAATTTTTTAAACAATTTTATTAGCGTTTTATTAATATTTAAGAAAAAACTAGATTATCCCCCCACCCCCCGAGGACTGGCGTGTGAGCTGGAATTTCTATGCCACAAAGACCTGGCATGTGAGTAGGACCTTCCAACTTCATCATATACTGCTCCAATAGGCCCCCAGGCCCGGCGTGTAAATAGGACCCTCCACACGCTCCCCAGAACTTCCATCATAAGGTCTGGTGCAGAATTCCCTGCAGAGAGGCAAGGGGCAAGAGCCAACCAACTAATCCAGGAGCAGAACATCTTGCCAGAAGGTCACACTGGATCAACTTCCACAGGCTGCAGCAGAAAGAAATGGAGCACAGCAGCCAGACCCAAGCCAGGCCCACCTGGATGAGTTCAAACTTGGCAGATCTGGTCCAGGTAAGCTGAGATACTTTGCTAGACCCAGATCTATGAACATTAGCTTACAGGTAAAAAAGGGGAACTAATCAGATAGAACTTAGGGGAACTAATTTATGTACTAATTCCCAATCTAATATATGCTTAGCTATACAGTCAAAATATTTGCTTAGGGTCTAAAAGGCAAACCTGTTGGATACAAAAGTTTGTCAACTGCCAAATCTCACTACTCATTATTAGTGTTGCTAATCATAATTCTGTAAATGAAAAAGCTATAATGGACTTAACGACATAATCTCACTTTGGTAACAATTTTGGTACATGCTAAGGTAACAACTGCACTGGAACTCTGCACCAAAGGTCCAAAGATAGTGCTAAGTGCTATGCAAAATGAAAAAGACAAGGGGAAAAATACACTCACAGGCCCAAAGCCCACCCAGAACAAATGCAGGAAACAATAGTATAGAAGAAACTGGAAATCACACATCTGAAATCTCTGAAATAATAGCATCAGAAGTAAAGAAATAACTGAAGAAAAGTATAGAGCAAATCAGAACTGAAATAATATCTGAAGTAAAAAAGAAATGATAACTACAATGAAAGAATTGCCAATTGCTTCTGAAGAAGACACTGATAAAAAACTACATGAGAAAAAGAAATATAATGGAATCCTTGAATGAACAATATAGGAAAGAAATAGAATGCATGAAGCAAATTCAAATTGCTATAC
Source organism: Octodon degus (assembly GCF_000260255.1). Lineage (NCBI taxonomy): Eukaryota > Metazoa > Chordata > Mammalia > Rodentia > Octodontidae > Octodon > Octodon degus. The sequence continues at coordinate 12,965,059 of NW_004524579.1, read as the reverse complement.
AGGAAATTAAAACCACAGTCACAAGCTGGCAAAACCATTTGAATGAAACTGAGAAATAGATGTTGAGACCTTGAAGACACCATTGCAGATAGTGAAAAGGAAAGAAAAGATCTCCTGAAAACAACTAGGATGAAGGAAAAACCATTTCAACATCGCAAGATGATGCAAAGATGAAAAATGTAAGAATAAAAGGCAGCAATGAAAAAGGAGTAATCAATACAAATGATATAAGAAGAATAAGGGCAGAAGTAATAGCAGAAAACTTCCCAAATTTGGGGAAACAATTTGACATTCAGATAAACAAAGCACACAACTCCAAATGACATCAACCCAATTAAAAACATACTCAGACATATAATAATCAAGATCCCAGAAATTCAGCACAGGAACAGTATATTAAAACCTGCTAGAGAAAAGAAACAGATCACACTTAAAGTAAAACTATTCAGAATAATGGCAGATATCTCTTCACAAATCACCGAATCAAGAAGAGCATGGAGCAATGTAGTTCAAGTCTTGCAAAAAAAACAAATTCCAACACAGACTGATATATCCTGAAAAGCTCTCAAGTTTAATGAAGTAAAGAACCTCTATGACAAAGAACAACTAGAGAATCTTATGATACCAAAGCCAACCTTATACAGAATACTAAAAGATATTCTAGAGAGCGATTAAACTGACCACAACTGCACGAATGAAAATGAAAAGACCCCACCAAATAGGGCAAAAAATTAAAGACATGAGAAAAAAGGGTATACGACAACAGGTAAATAATAGATCACTCATAAGTCAGTAAATCTCACTTATAAACATCAGTGTAAATGGACTCAATTCACCAATTAAAACAAATAGACTAGCACAGTGGATTAGGAAGTAAAATCCAAAAATATGCTGTATACAAGAAACACACTTAACTCATAAAGAAATTCATAGGCTCAAAGTCAAAGAATGGAAAATAATACTAAACGCCCCAGCAACTCACAAAAAATCAGGAGTAGCAATCCTGTTCGCAGACAATCAGAACTTCAAACCAAGAATGATTAAACAAAATAAGGAAGGCAATTACATAATGCATAGGAGAAAAATACAAGAGGAAGAAGTAACACTAATAAATATGTACAAACAAACACAGGAATACCAACTATATAAGACAAACCTATTAGATATGAAAAACCTAAAATCCAATACCACAATCTTAACAGGAGACCTTAACACCCCTTTATCCCAAAAAGATAGGTCAAGCAGACAAAAAAATTAGCAAAGTAGTAGCAGAAATGATCCAGAACTTGGAAGAAATGGGATTACTGGACATATACAGAGTATTCCAGCAACCACATCTGACATTTTTTTTCAGCTTCGCATGGGAAATTTTGGTATATGGTCTAAAATAGACCATATACTAGTCCATAGGTCACGCTTAAGTATATGCAGGAAAACAAATTATCCCATGCATATTATCTGACCACAGTACAATGAAACTAAAAATAAATGACCAAAAAAAAAAAAAAAACACACAAAAAACTCATAAATACATGGAAATTAAACAGCAACCTCCTCAGCAACCAATAGGTTACGGAGGAAATTAAACAAGAAACTAAACAATATATACAACTCAATGAAAATTCAAGCACAAATTATTGCGTTTATGAGATGCAATGAAAATAGTTCTTAGAGGGAAATTTATAGCTGTGAAATCACACTTTAGGAAAACAGAACGGGATCAAATAAATACCCTAATTTTGAACCTCAAATGTTTAGAAAAAGAAGAGCAAACCAAACCCAAAGCGCAAGGACAGGAGGAAATTATTAAGATTACAGCAGAAATTAATGCAACTGAGACAAAGAAAAAAATACAAAGGGACTGGAGAGATGGCTCATTGGAATAAGTGCTTCCCTGGCAAGCACAAGGGCCTGAGTTCAATCCCCGGTTCCAAAAAAAAAAACAAAAGAAAGAAAGAAAGAAAGAAAGAAAGAAAGAAAGAAAGAAAGAAAGAAAGAAAGAAAGAAAGAAAATACAAAAAATTACCAAATCAAAAAGCTGGTTCTTTGAAATATTAAATGAAATAGATAATCGTCTAGCTAACCCCATTAAAAAAAGGAAAGAAAAAACTCAAATACAAGCAATAAGGAAGGAAAATGGTGAAATTACTACAAATCCAGTGGAAGTTCAGAAGATCACCAATAACTACTTAGAGACTCTTTACTCTCACAGAATACAAGACACAAAAGAAATGAACAGATTCTACAAAGGTACAAATTACCAAAACGGCATCAAGAAGATATAACAACTCTCAATAACCCAATAGCAGCTGGAGAGATGGCTCAGTGGTCTAAAGCACCTACTTAGAACAAGCTTAGCAAAGCATCAGGGACCGCGGTTCAATCCCCCAGCACCACATGCCAGC
>NW_004524579.1:12947235-12962554 GCF_000260255.1 Octodon degus | reverse complement strand
CCAGCCAGCCCCGCCCCCTGGTGGGCTGAGCTGGCCACACACACACACCCCTCTCTCTCTCTCTCTCTCTCTCTCTCTCTCTCTCTCTCTCTCTCAAATAAATAAAAATTATTAAAAAAAAATAACCCAATAGCAGCCAATGAGATTCAAAATGTAAAAAAAAAAAGACTTACTGACATAGGAAAGTCCAGGTCCTGATGGAGTCACAGCTGAATTCTACAAAAAATTTACAGAAGATATAATCCCAATACTCATCAAACTGTTCAACGAAATTGAAAAGGACGCAATCTTCCCAAAAATCAATCCTGGAAGCAAGTACTATACTGACAGCAAAACCAGAGATAGATCCCACTAAAACGAGACAACTAAGGCCAATCTCTCTCACGAACATAGATACTAAAATCCTAGCAAATACAATACAGCAAATCATCAGGAAGATTACACACCATGACCATCTAGGATTCATCCCAGGGATTCAACGACATTTCAACATACGCAAATCTACAAATGTAATACACAATATCAATAGACCCAAATCCAAAAACCACATGATCATCTCAATTCATGCAGAAAGGTTTTTGAAAAGGTTCATCATTCATTCATGTTCAAAGTACTACAGAAAATAGGAATAGATGGCCTCTAGCTCAACGTGATAAAGCTATCAATGACAATCCAACTGCAAACATAATTGTAAATGGGGAAAATATGAAATTCTTTACTCTTCAATCACGCACAAGACAAGGATGTCCTTTATCAGATTCCTATTCACTACAGTTGTACAATCATTAATTACAGCCATTAAACAGGAGAGAGAAATAAAATCAATAAGATAGGTAAAGAAGAAGTTAAATTATGATTATTTGCAGATGAGATGATACTTTACTTGGAAGACCCAAAAAACTCCACAAAGAAGCTAATAGAATTAAAACACAAATTCAGTAGCATAGCAGGATACAAAGTCAATACCCAAAAGTGAATAGCATTCCTCTACACAGATAACAAACATACTGAGAGAGAAATTAGAGAAGCAATACATTTTAAAAAGCTCCACAAAAAATGAAATACTTAGAAATTCATCTAACTAAAGAAGTAAAAAAAAAAAATAAAAAAAAATAAAGAAGTTAAAATCTATTCAGTGAAAATTACAGTACTCTCATAAGAGAGACAACAGAGGATTTCAGAAAATGGAAAGATATTCCCTGCTCCTGGATAGGAAGAACCAACATTGTAAAGATGGCCATACTCCCAAAATTGTTGTACAGATTTCATACAATCCCTATCAAGCTACCACCAACATACCTCATAGACCTAGAGAAATCATTCCTAAAATTTATTTGGAACAAGAAAAGACCTAGAGGGGCTGGTGAGATGGCTCAGTGGTCTAAAGCACCTACTTAGAACAAGCTTAGCAAAGCACACGACCGCAGTTCAATCCCCCAGCACTACATGCCAGCCAGCCACGCCCCCTGGTGGGCTGAGCTGGCCACACACACACACACACACACACACTAATTAATTAATTAATTAAAAAAGAAAAGACCTGAATAACGAAGGCAATCCTGGGCAACAAAGGAAAGGCAGGAGGCATTACAACTCCTGGCTTGAGATTATACTACAAAGCTACTGTGAAAAAATCAGCATAGTATTGGCAAACAGACCTGAGGATCAATGGAATAGACTGGAAGATCCAAAAGCCATTACAAACACACTCAGCCACTTTATCATTGACAAAGGGGCCATACATGCTTACTGGAAGAAAGATAGCCTCTTTAACAAATGGTGCTGGAAAAAACAGGCTCTCTACATGCTGAAAACTAAAACTTGACCCAGGTCTATCATTATGCACTAAACTAAAGTCAGAATGGATTAAAGATCTAAACATTAAAACAGAAACACTAAATCTCCTGGAAAATAGGAGGAACTCTTGAAAACATCGGGACAGACAAATAGTTAATGAAAAAAAAAATCAAATCACACAGGTAATACTTTAAATAATTAACAACTGGGAGCTCCTCTTATTGAAAAGCTTTTGCATGTCAAAAGAAATTACCAAAAAAGTAAAAAGATAATCCACAAATCTGGAAAAAATCTTAACTAATAAACACTCGGACAAAGGTCTGCTCTCTAGAATTTATAAAGAACTAAAATACATTAGGGCCCCAAAATTTAAAGACTCAGTCCAGAAATGGGCATCTGAGATGAACACACACTTCTCAGAGGATGAAATTAAAGAAGCGAATAAATATATGAAAAAATGTTCCACATCACTAGCCACCTGTGAAATGCAAACTGAAACAACACTGAGATACCATCTCACCCCAGAAAGAATAGCTATCATAAAGAAATCAACCAACAACAAATGTTAGAGAGGCTGTGGGGAAAAATGAACCATTCTTTACTGCTGCTGGGAATATAGACTGGTGCAACTGTTATGGAAATCAGTGTGGGTACTCCTTAAAAAACTAGGACTGGAAATCACATTAAATCCAGTTATCCCCCTACTGGGAATTTTCTCAGAAGAACTGAAAACATCATAACACAGTGATATATGTGCACCTATGTTTATAGTAGCATAATTTGTAATAGCCAAACCTTGGAAGCAGCCAAAATGCCCGTCATCTGAGGAACAGATGAAAAAGATGTGGTATTTTTATACAATGGAGTATTACTCAGTTATAAAAGAATGATAAACTCAAAGCCTTCATATTTAAGTGGACACCACTTGAAGATACACTCATAAGTGAAATAAACCAGACCCACACGTGTAAATGTCACATAGTCTCACTAGTCTAAGACCTAAAAAGAAGAAATAAAAATAGAAAGTCATGGCACAATTAAAAGGAAAGCTAGAACTTAAGAATTAAATAATGAAGAGAGGGCAAGGAGAAAAGCTGGGAAACAGGACAGGGACAAAGTCATTCATTTGTATGCACAAGATGGTTAAGGCAATGATCCTAAGAATCTTCAACAGGTTTTTGAAACTAGCAGTTCATTGGTAGGATTCTCACCCTGACTAACTATATACGCTGATAACTGTTAGCTAAGCAACTGCACTGAAGATAGAAATGTGTACTACTAGGGCCATGGCAGAATGCCTATCATTCTGGTCTTCTAAATACGTACTGCTGCTTCTTTTTCTTTTTTTTTCCAAAAATTATATATTTTATTAAATTATTATGCATTCAAATAAAGTGTGATTATCAGCAATCTGTACTACTTTTTTTAAAAAGCCTAAATAATCAGCTTATAAATTAATGTTATATCAATTACTGCTATACTGTCTCTCAAGTAAATGTTTAAGAAAACTGTAATAAATGAAAACAAGAGACAAGAAAAAAACATTTCACAGGATTGGCCTCTTACAATGCTATATATGGTTAGATTTCTAAATTTCTAAGTAAAAATAAGCAAATGTTTATTCCTATTTTTAGAATTTTTTATATTTTTTTCTTCATATTCTGTAGGTAAAGTTTAACATATCAATACTTGATGAAAAATATCTGTTCAATTTCCTAATATGTTTGATATTCAAACAGATACTCAGGTTAAGCTCAACTGCCTATGTTATAGGGTAATAATATCATTCAGCTTCTCTTGTGGAGGTTACAACTTAAGTTTGCAGACCAAAAATTAGGGAAAAAGGACTACAGTGATAGCCAACACTTTGGCCCTAGCTTTTCAAGGTGAGTGAGGACTCAGTACATTAAAGAACCTGTACTGCAACATCCTGTAACTCACTGGTGTCCCAAATTTTCTGATCAAGGAGACTATGGGGCCACAGAGGGAAGTGATTAACAATGGAGAGTGTGCCTAAGGGGAGTCACACAGAGAGAAAACATTCTCTCAGGCTTTCACAGAAAGCAAACTGGTCAAGCAATGGCCATGAGTCATTCACATGGCTGACACTGACAAAGGATCTACAAACTGCGGTACAGGGTTTCTGGGTAAATCCTGAGGGGATTTGACAGAACTTGGCAGATATGAAAGTGACATTTCTTGTAATATAGGTCTTGCTTTATCTTGGTCTTAAACATCCAGCAGAAAAGTATAAAAACAAGGTATGAAAAGTCAAGCCATATTAATATGCTGAGCTGTAAAGGGCTGAAGTCAGCAACTTCTGCCAGTGCCAGTCCTACGGATAACCCACTACTATTATGGACTATGGGACTATATTGGATTATTTTGCTGAATTCATGCACCTAAAATATTTAAATGGCAATGAATACCCATCTCTGACAAAACTAAACAAATAAAGGGGATACAAATGAAGGACCATTTTGTATCTGTATATGCAAAAGAGTTAGGATAGATATACAGCTACTTTCTCTTAATTCAATGAGAAGAAAGATTTGTACTAATAAGAGTTTGGGCAGGATATCATGTCTGCATCTTGTACTATGAATAACTGCAAGAAAGACAATATGCAATGTATTAATTTTTGTAACTATCCTACTAACCTGTTTTGAAACTGTCTAATTGCTATTAATAATAATACTAATGATAAAAAGACATAACATTTTTCAGACATAGAAAGAAATGGTCTATTCAGAATTTAATATCCAGTAAATATATCCTTCAGAAATGAAAGAGAAATTAAAAGATGAAAACTAAGTATTTATTTTCAGTAGGTCCATTATAAAAGAATGGCTAAACAAAACTAAACAGGAAGGAAATGAAGGATGGTATTTCAGAACATTAAGAAAGAAGAACATAGAGCAAAAATGTGGGTAAATGCAATACACTTTCTCTCTGTTTTCTAAATTTTTTTGACAGATAAAATACATAAAAGTATGTTCATTTTCTGATATAAAAAAGGAAACTAAAATAGGTTAAATGTAGGTATTAATTTTAGATACAAAATTCTAAATAGACCATTTCTTTCCACATTTGAAAAATGTTATTTCTTCCTTCTTGCCTCTGTGTTTTGTGGTGCAAAATCCACTGTCATTGAATACATGTCTAGAAGCAAAATATTTACTCATTTTTTTTTCACTGAAGAACTAGATCGTCACTATGAACTTTTAAAATATCCTCAATTTATAGCAGGTAGCCGAGCAGGCCTCAGTTCCTTCACAAATCCCATGTAAACACATTACTTTAGGTCTTTGTACCCAATGTATGTTGAATGAGTAAATGAATAGTTGTTTTCTAAGACAAATATCTCCACTGTGTTCCTAATTTCTGCTACATGACTCAGGACAAATTACCCTATTTGTGTCTGATCGCAATACATTTTGGTTAATGCCCATAATCCTTCAGCTGCTTCCTGGAATGAAATTTAGGAATGTTCTTTCTCTAAGAATTTTTAAATTCATATCTGTGTCAACTCAGTTGCCTATTAGCTCTTTCTTATTAAGTAGCAAGAGTCATGATAATGTAACTAAAACAATTCCTCAGAATACAGACAATTTCTCAGGGATGTATTTCAATTTCTATAATTCATAAGAAATCAATTAACAATTAAATATAACATCTACTGGATGGCCCAATACTATGTAACAGGAAGGATTGCTCCTACCAAAAATTGTTACACACTTTATTTTCTTACTTTAATAACATAGCTAGATTAAAAAATTAAATAAGAGTAACACTTCATAAGTTAGCTGTCATCTTCTACCAAACTGTTTATAACTACAAACATAAAATGGTAATAATTTACCATATGTGCTGCTACGAACTATGAAAAGCACTGGTCAGTGCTGGTACAAAATTAAGCCTACTATTCCCCCTAGTGCCTGTGGAACTAAATTGCAATAAAACATTAAATTTCTCCAATAAAGTGAAATTTCAAATATACTCAGTTCTATTAATATATCACTTGTTTTGGAGACACAAATTTGTTCCTATGTATTTAATATATTTGGAATCAACCTGAGCATAATGTATCACCACGAGAAACACCAGATGCAGCTGGAAAACTATACCCACTACAAACACACAAAACATGTTCCCCTGGGCCTGATGCCTCAAATACCACCCAGCTATCTGTTTATGTTATGTAATGAGCTACACCCACTACAGCTGATGGTAGAACTTTCCATTAAATTTCAGTAACCTTGCACTACATTTTACAATAACCTGTGACCCTTTCAGTTTTCAATGTCACAAAATTCCACATTTTTTGTTCTATTTATTTCCAAAACATTCAAAACTGTGACTTGGTTTTTTTTTTTTTTTAGGTTCTTTTCTTTTGATATTTCACTGACAAAGTTTTTAAGTGTTGTGTCCTTAACATATTTTTCCCCATATTCCCAGAGTGGCCTTTTGGTATGATTTTGCCTAGTGTAGTAATTTTTGAGAATATTTCTCCTTATAGCAGAACTGACTATATAACGAATAATAAAATTTCAGTGCCTCCACTACATTGGTAAACAGGAATATAGTAATTATGAATAAATATCCAAAAGTAATTTTAAAAGTGTTTTATGTATCAACTTCCGTAAGAATATTACTATCTCCTTTTATAAAAGCTGTAAACAAATTTCTATAGTAATTCAGTAGGAAATGAAGTTGTATGTGTGTATATGTAAAAGATTTTAATATACATTTAAAACACATACAGATACTTACATATTTCTTTCCATTCAAGCTGTTAATCATACCAAATAGTTTGTGTCCCTGATCTAATCTGTCAATAAGATCTTTTCAAAAGTCTGAAGTGAGTAAAGGTTCAACTAACCCAAAAAGACAAGACAATTCTGTTTTGTGTTCAAATATTACTTAAAAATTTACGCAAAAAGTTGCGTAAGAAAAATGAGCATCCATTAAAGAGACAGAATGGAGTTCAAGAGAGCATAGGAATAATCAAAAAAATCTATTTTTAGTCAGAGCATGGTGGTGCACAACTATAATCCTAGCTGCTGGGGAGGCTGAAAACAGAAGGATCACTATGAGCCTGGGTAGTGAGACACTGTACCCAACCCCCACAAAAAGAAAAAAAAAATAAAAGATCTATTATCACAAATAATTAATGCAGTTATTCATAGGTGTTTTTTCATTTTTTAAAAAAATGTACTTGGCTGTTACATGGACTCACTATGTAGCTATGTTATTGTTACGTATATTTACAGGAAGACTTAGCCTTCCTTGCTTGTACATTGGGGCTGTAAGGAGCACATCAACAGATGGGAAAAGAAGCAGAGAAAACATCTCTCTCAGTACTTTGTAGCTTTCTTTCCTAATGAAGCAGCCTGGCTAGCTTGAGTGCAGAATGTACTGGGTATATGATCAACAGGAAACAACAGGAGGTAGTACTAGAGAACAGAGATCATTTTATTAAAAAAAAAAAATGTGGCATTTTAATTTATGTGGCAATATACACATATTACAGGTTTAATGGTCTTCACCAAAATTCTGTGATACATAATCCCATCATAATCTTAAAAGATGACATTGTTGGGGCTGGTGAGATGGCTCAGTGGTCTAAAGCGCCTACTTAGAACAAGCTTTGCAAAGCACAGGGACCACGGTTCAATCCCCCAGCACCACATGCCAGCCAGCCCCGCCCCCCTGGTGGGCTGAACTGGCCACACACACACACACACACACACACACACACATAAATAAAAAAAAATAAATAAAAAAAAAAGATGACATTGTTAAACCTCATCTACAGATTTTACCAAAACTGGGGCACTTATATAATTGGAGAAGACAATGCTGGTGCTCTATTTTTAAAGAATGTTTTATATAATTAATGAAATATGTCCTGGGTATGTGTCAGAAATTGTAATTGCTCAGATTGTTTTAATTTAAAAATAATAACTGTATGTATTATTTTGGAAGTACAGTGTGATGTTTTGCTATGTTTACATTTTTTGAATGTTTGAAGCACTTGACAAATTATTTAATAAATCCATTACCTAATTCTTACCATGTTTTGAGGTTAAAACATTTGAAATCTACTCTTTTAGCAGTTTTGAAATGTGCATTACATTATTAGTCATCATCCAATGCAGATCTCCAAAGCAATTTCTATTGAAGAAATTTTGTGCCTTTTGACCAAAAGCTCTCTTTTCCATTCCATACCTTTAGCCAAGCCCATAGTAACCACTATTTTACTCTCTACTTCTATGAGTTTGATTTTTAGCTTCCAAATATAAGTGAGACCATGTAGTATTTATCTTTCTGAGCCTGGCTTATTTCATGTAGCATAACATACTCTGGCTACATCCATATTGTTGCAAAAGACAGAATTTTCTTTCTAAAGCTAATGATACATCACATTTTCCTTACCTATTTAGCTGATAAAAAATTCTAGGGTTCCATATTTAACTATTGTGAATAATGCTGCAGTAAGCATAAAAGTGCAGATATATTTTATATTCCCACTAACAGTGTACAAGTGTTACTGTTTTCCCATATCCTCATCAACACTTGTTCTCTTTCATATTTGGTAGCAATTTTAACAGGTGTCAAGTAATATCTTAGTGTGGTTTTAATTTGTACTTGTCTGGTATTTAGGGAGAATAATATTTTCTTCACATATCTGACCATTTGTGTATCTTTTTTTGAAAAATGTCAGTTTGGTTTTTTTGTCCATTTTTTATTGGGTTTCCTTGTTTTAGAGCTGTTTGAATTCAGTATGTATTTTTGCTCCTTATCAGATGTGTAGTTTACAAATATTTTCTCTCAATTTGTAGATGACTGTTTGATGCAATTGAATGTGTGAATCTATACTTTCTCTATTTGTGCTTTTGGAATCATATCAAAGAAATCCTTACTCAAACCTGTATAATAGAGCATTTCTTCAGTGTTTTTTTTTCTAGCAGCTTTATAGTCTGAGGTCTTAAGAGTTAAACTTTGATCCATTTTGTGTTAATTTTTTTATATGGTATGAAGTAAAAGCTAATTCTGTTTGTGGGTGGCCAGGTTCCCCAACACTGGTTAGTGAAGAGACTATCCAGTCTCCACTGCATTTTTGGAACTTTTGTTAAAAATCAATTGACAATAAAACAAAGTTTATTTTTAAGCCCTCTTCTTTCCTTGCTCATTGTGTCTTTGATTATACTCTTATGTTCTTTGATTACTACAGCTTTGTAATCCATTTTGAAGTTAAATAGTATGATGCCCATAACAATAAAGACAATGATACAAACCAACCCAGTAGTAAATTCCACTAAACAACTGACAGCATAAAGCACAAAAATGGTCACAGGCTCTCTAGAACAGAAAAGCCATAATTTGTGCAACTTCTAATGGGGGGGGGGATACACTTGTTATTTAAGATAGAAGATGACAGGTTTATACACTTGAGGTCCAAATTTGCTGTTTCTAATTAAATGATTTTGGTTCTGGGTAAAAGGAGAAAGAGAAAAAGGCAGAATCTCTTTTAGGATATATGATTTCAACTCAAACTCTAACAAACTTCTTTTAAGACTTGGATAAAATTTTTAAGTTTAATAAATCATAAATTTTGGTGTAACTGCCATGAAGAAGACATGATGGGAAATTTATAGAAACAGGTATGTATAAGGGGGAAAGGAAAGCAGGAAAAAGTAAAATAAAATTGTAAATGGGGAGGGAAGGAGGCATTGAAAGGAAGGTAGGGGAATGGAGGAAAAACCAAGTTATAGCATGTACAGTTACAAATTCTCTATGATGAATGTGATCATCATTTATATCTAAAATGTACCAATAAAATCTAATGTATAAAAAAATACGCAGATCTTTAACCCATTATCTATTTTCCTTTTAAATTAAATCACTAGCCCATATGCATGTTCAATGTAAATATAAATTGGGTGAAAACCAGGCTACAAAATTGACAAGATATTTGGGAAAAAAGAATATGCCACTTCAGAGTGACTATCGGTACTAAAGTCAGTGTTTCAGAACCAAACTGTGCTTTAAAATATAAGTTCTTGAAAAACACACCTTAAGCATCTGACTCCAATTCTTGTTATTCCTTGTATTTGTGTCCCATAACTGTAAACTTTCTTGCAGTCTACATTTTTATGATTATTTTTGCTAACTACTGTGAAGACAAGACTCTTTTCTAAAACAGTTGAGATTTGAGAACTAACCCCTGAGAGGCCGTGGTTGATGTCACTCAGTCATTAAATCCAGACTTATACAAAACAATGAATTTACTCTAGAAAATAATAATAGCAAAGGAAATGGATCCTGAGTATTTCAAAGTTTTGGAGACTTTCTGATATGTCTTGCATCTAGATATCTCCTCAAAGCCCCATGTGGTCATAGATGGGCTTTTTCAGAGATGACTGAGTCTAGACTGTGTGACACTGGGAGTGATTCATGGTACCATGCTAGGATCAAGGGCACTAGGATTAAGGGGTGAGTACTTCCCATCCTAAATACCCTGGGATAAGATAATAAGGGATTGAAACAGCTGCTGTTCAGTTTCCTTGCTTGCTTTGCTACTTCTGCCCACCATAACTGTTCTCTTCTGCAATGCTCATCTGCCAAGCCACTCTTCTGTGGAGCCAGCCAAGCTTGGACTGAAACCTCTATAGACTATGAACTAAGTAAACCCTTTTTCCTTTAACTTTTTGAGTGTCAGTTATTTTGTCTCAACAATGACAGAAAAGTAAATAAGACACTATATGATTAAACACTGGGAATTTTCTATTTCTCAGTATATTTCTGACAGGAACAATGATCCCTTCTATATAAGCAAAAAATTGAGTATCAGTGGCAGGAAAGGATTGTAGTGTTACTCCCACCAAAAGCTACATTCAGGTCAAATGATTAAAACATGAAGATTAGGAAAATCTTGCCAAGGATGAGAAAAAAAGAAATCCAAATCTTTTTCCTTCATCCTCATGCTAGAAAGCAAATAAAAACCAAAATTAGCAAACTAAAGAAATCTTGCTTAGTTTGTTGTACTTACTCTTGCACCCTCTAATTTATGACTGTGTTCTGAACTACTCCACTATGAATGTCTAAAAATCTGTCCTTCTGAAGGTAAAAACATCTGAAAAAAACCATGAGGGACATTTAGTCCAGAAATAAAACCTATACTAAGGTCCTGAAAGTTCAAAGATAACTATACTTTCATTATTTTTCTACACTGATTAAAAAGTGGTATTTCAAACTAGTTCTAGTATCATAAAATTTATCCTCTACTAATTCTGCATGCAAAAGGAATAATACACAATAAACACCTCAATTTCATGTTCTGTCTTTGAGCAAAAGCCTAAAAATATGGTATGGAGCTACTTTCCTATATTTACTATTGAATTTCATTTTTCTTTCATGGAAACTAATTATAATAAATGTTAGTTATAGAAATACTCTAGTAGGATCTCAAAGGAAATGAAGGATCAATGAAAGGAAATGTTTACGATAACTGAAGTGTTTAATACAGTCTGTATCATAAAGGCATTAAGAATTTTATAAGCTTACTTTCAATAACTCACTTCTTTTTTATGACTTTTTTCTCTATGTTCCCTTTAAGATGTAAAATAAAGTAGGTACAAAGTAGGGAAAAATTCATTTCATTTAAGGGCATATGGTTTAAATCTTTTATAACTGATTGTATTAATGCATATATCACACTTTCTTATAAAATATAATCTACAAATTGGGATATTATTAGTAAAAAAATTACTATACAGAAATAAAAAACCTAAGTAAGCCATTAAATGTTAAAACAAAAGGGCCGGGGAGATGACTCAGTGGAATAAGCGCTTCCCTGGCAAGCGCAAAGGCCTGAGTTCAATCCCCGGTTCCGCAAAAAAAAAAAAAAAAAAAAAAAGTTAAAACAAATACTGCAAAGCAAATATTTTAAAAGTGAAGTACTTAAGTTTGGTAATTTTTCAAAATTTATATCATACTATATACTCCTCAATGAATAAAATAGCAAAAACACTGCAAAATAACTGACCATTTTATTTCTAGCTTAAAATAGAATCTGAAAAGTAAATTAATATTTTACATATCTGAAAGTCAAAGGAAAATAAGTCTTCAAATTTGTAATACTGCTAAGCTGCCTTCAAGTTAGGTCATATAGAACTAGAAGTCATTTCCTCACTTGAAAAGAAAAACTGCTGGGTATCTAGAATTATCTTCATAAATCCAAATGCTGGGGCTGGGGTATAGCCCAAAGGTAGACCATTTGCCTAACATGTACACACACACACACACACACACACACACACACACATCCACAGTATATATATCGTAATTACATAATTTTATATCTCGTGATAAAACAAAACGAAATTCAAGACTTCTTCATTGTTTGGAGGATGTTATAGTTTGGGTCTGGATGTCCCCACAAAGCCTTATAGGGTACTGGGGGTGGGCTTTATGGAAGCAGCTAAATCTAGAGTTTGTGACTAGTTTATTGTCTACTGCTGGGATTGGGAGCTATGAGTGCTATACTTGCTCTAAGGTGCGGGCATAGCCTGCGTACAAGACAGGAAAAGGAGACTTGCTTCCTGCCTTTTTGCTTTTGTTGTTTTTGCTGTCTTCCACCACCGTGCCGTGGAGCCAGCAAATTATAGACTGAAACCTGTAGAAACTGTGAAGTAAATAAACCTTTCCTTCCTTTAACAGGTATTTTGTCTTGGCAATGAAAAAAATGTAACTGGAGACAGGCTATGCCTAACCAATGAAAAAATATACTAAATGACATAGGTAGTGGGAAGTAAAAATTATTGACTATAGGAAAATGTAGGTGTTTAAACTTAAAAAAAACTTTGTGTGTGTGTGTGCTACATGAGTGTGCGTGTGTGTGTGTATATGTTGTTGGGAATCCAACCCAGGATTTCATGCATGCTAGGCAAGTGTTTGCCACTGAGCTACAACTTCAGCCTTTAATATAAATATTGTCAATTGCTAAGAAATTGTTATGGCATTAATGCCACAGCATAATACTGAGATTCATTCTGAATGCTGCATTCTTTATCTTAAACAGAAGAAGAGCTGAAGTATAACTAATTGGTCATTGCTTAATCAATGGGAGGATAATACAGTGGATATACTTGTTATAACAGTATACAACACTATACTTTATAAATCCTTCTTCAGTACTCAAAATGCCTATTAAAGAATATGCACCTATCCATTCATGTATAGCTACTACTACTATTCGAATTATTATCTTATAGCCAAATCTTAGAAACAACCAAGATGCCTGTCACCTGAGGAATGGATGAAAAAGATGTGGTATTTTTATACAATGGAGTATTACTCACCTATAAAGAATGATAAACTCAAAGCCTTTATATTTAAGTGGATGCCACTTGAAGATGTATTCATGAGTGAAATAAACCAGACCCACATGTGTGATTATCATATAGTCTCGCTAGTATAAGAACTCGAAAGAAGAAATACAAATAGAAAGGTATAACACAATTAAAAGGAAAGCGAGAACTTAAGGATTAAACAATGAAGAAAGGGCAAGGAGAAAAGCTAGGATACATGACAGGGGCAAAGCCATACCTTTACATGTACAAGATGGTTAAGGCAATGATCCTGAGAATCTTCAACAAGTTCTTGAAGCTAGCAGTTAAATGGTAGGATTCTCACCCTGATGACATATGCTGATATCTGCAAACTAAGCAACTGCACTGAAGAAAGCAATGTGTAATGATAGGGTCATGCTTGGAATGCCTGTCATTCTGGTCTTCTAATTGTGTACTGCTTCTCATATCATATCAATTACTGCCATACTGTCTCTCAAGTAAATGTCTGTTAAAAAGAAAAAAGGGTAATAAATGAAAACAAGAGACCAGGAAAAACAAGTATCATAGGACTCTCCTGCTACAATGCTGTATATGGTTAGATTACTAAATATCTGTGTAAAAATATGTAATCGTTTACTCTTATTTTTTAAAGTATTTTTATTTTTTCCCTCACATGCTGTGGGAATTTAAAGTTTAACATATCAATACTTGATGGAAAATACCTGTTTCACCTTATGTCTAAGATGTGTGATTTTCAGACAGATAGTAAGGTTAAGCTAGGAAAATAATATCATTAGCTTTTCTTCTGGAGGGTTAACAACTTAAGTTTGCAGACCAAAAATTAGAGAAAAAGAAGGGCTGCAAGGACAGCCAACACTTTGGCCCTAGCTTTTCAAGGTCAGTGAGGACTCAGGACATAGGAGAACCTGTACTGTAACATCCTGTAACTCAATGGTGTCCCAAATTTTCTGATCAAGGAGATTACGGGGCCACAGAGGAAAATGAACGATGATGTAGAGTGTGCCTAAGGAGAGTTACATGGAGAGAAAACATTCTCTCAGGCTTTCACAGAAAGCAAATTGGTCAAGCAGTGGCCAGGACTCATCCACACGGTTGACACTGACAAAGGATCTACAAACTGTGGTATAGGGTTTCAGGATAAATCCTGAGAGGATTTGACTGACCTTGGCAGATACAAAAGTTATATTTCGTGTTATATAGGTCTTGCTTTATCTTGGTCTTAAACATCCAGCAGAAAAGTATAAAAATGAGGTATAAAAAGTAAAGCCACATTAATATGCTGAGCTGTAAAAGGCTCAAGTGAGCAACTTCTGACATTGCCAGTCCTATAGATAACCCACTACTATTATGGACTACGGGACTATATTGGAATATTTTACTGAATTCATGTACCTACAATATTTAAATGGCAATGGAATACCCATCTCTGACAAAACTACACAAAAAAAGGGGATACAAATGAAGGACCATTTTGTATCTGTATATACAAAAGAGTTAGGATAGATATACAGCTATTTTGTCTTAATTCAAGGAGAAGTGTGGCAGGCCATTAACCGGTGTCCATTCTATTCCCCTGCTGAGTTATGTTTATGGTCCTTCTCACCCCGCCTATTTCCCATAAGTCTCCTGCTATGCCCAGGAGGTGGGACTTCCTGTCATAGTCCCGTTGCCTAGTTACTCATGCCTTTTTACCCGCAGACATCATTTCCCTATGCCTCCACTATATATACCCAGCACCTCCCCTAAATAAACGGGACTTGATCAGAATCCTGTCTTGT
Organism: Octodon degus; assembly: GCF_000260255.1. Classification (NCBI taxonomy): domain Eukaryota; kingdom Metazoa; phylum Chordata; class Mammalia; order Rodentia; family Octodontidae; genus Octodon; species Octodon degus. Next base: position 12,947,601 of record NW_004524579.1, on the reverse strand, counting down.
CCTTATTTCTCGTGTCTCCTGTCCTTTGTCCCCTCTTCAATTCCCCACTCCTCCCCCAGGTGACCTTCGTTGACTGACCTGCTTGTTCAGGACAAGTGGCACCCAGCGAGTGGGGCATCTGGTACGGAGGATACTGCGACGGAACCGTTTGAGAGAGCGCGCACAAGAGAAAGCCAGTAAAAGAGAGAGCAGGCAAGAGAGTAAAAGAGGCAAAAGAGAGAATAAAAGAGGCCTGCACTGCACTTGCCTGCTGCAATGTCTGAACCTCGGTAAGCGGACGGCACCCCTTTCCCCTTTCCCTTGGCAATAGGACAGGCATTAAGTGAATGAGATATTTGTAAAAAGTTTGAGTAAAGCATTAAAGGC
>NW_004524579.1:12931928-12946985 GCF_000260255.1 Octodon degus | reverse complement strand
TTATTTATTTTTTAATGTGATAAAAAAGGGTGAAAATATACTACAGGGACAAAAACATAAAACTCATCTTAAAGGACAGAGAACTCCCTAAGGGTGTGTGCCCTCCTGTAAGGGAACAAAATCAGAAAAAAGCTTCTGTCTCAGAGAGGACAGAAGGGGGACCCAAGCGGGTTGCCCAGGAAGATGTCTTTTTCAGTTTATTTTTATAGAGCAAAACCAAGCGGGGTTAAGGTAGAGAGGAAGCAGAGAAGGCCTGGATCAGCCTGATGCAGCGCAGCATAAAGAGGCAGGGATGCCATCCCAGGCCGCCCAAGGCAACAGCTTTGGGGCTGGAGGAGGGGCCCTGCCAGATGCGCTAGAGGAAGAGGTCTCCCTTAGGTGGACGTGGGGTGGGACAAAACTATGGTCAACCAATGGGATTGCAAGCAGCATTGCTCAGGTAAAGTTGATTATGCCCGGGGCCAAATGGGGGCTGGGCTGATGACTCACTTAGGTCTTTTTAGGTGATGGATACCTATTTAGAATATCAATCCCAGGTGCTACTCTTTTAGCATTTGTTTGGCCTTTAGGTCTTTTAGGTCTGGCTCACAGCAGGAGCATGCCCCTCTCACAGTTACAAGATAACTTGTCTTTTGTGCTGTCTCCTTCAAAAGTCTTGCCCTGTCTGATTGCCTATTAATATTTCTATCTAATTCGGCTACCTATAACACCAGTTACTGCCTTTTCCTACTGGAATTTAATTGATGAAATCTTATCCCAGAGACACTGTGATCCGCTTGTTGCTAATGTGATAAAAAAGGGTGAAAATATACTACAGGGACAAAAACATAAAACTCATCTTAAAGGACAGAGAACCCCCTAAGGGTGTGTGCCCTCCTGTAAGGGAACAAAATCTTGAAATCAAAACCAGGAAGCCAGATTTATGTTGAGAATAAAGAACAAGGAGCCCAGGAGGAGGATTTAAAATGTTGTGAGCTTGGCCAGAAAGAAAGCACCAAGAAAGCTGTAGACTGCTAAGATGGAGGTGAGAGGATCTCCATTGCTGGGAAGGAACCTGAGAATGGAAGGGATGGCCTGAGGGCATCACAGGAGACAGGTCTCCACCCTTTACAGCCTCAGAACTGCAAAGGTCAGGGACTTTGCCTTGACGGGAAAGCCACAAGGCCCCCTGTTCCAGAATGGCAGCTACGGTTGCCCAATACGGAGCCACGGCTCCATACATCACAGCCATTTTAGAAACTGTGGCTGACAATTAGCTTACTCCTGAGGACTGGCAGGCATTAGCCAGAGCCACCCTCTCTGGGGGAAATTATCTCCTATGGAAGTCTTCCTGCGTGCAGGGAGGCATCTACAATGATAGCTTCACTGTTGATGTAGAATTTGTTACCTTCACCAGCTGCAATCAAATACTTAACTACAGTAGCCCTATTTGCCCAAAAAAGGGACATGTGTTTGTATGCAGAGGAAGTTAAGCCTTCACATATTTACCTACCAACTGGACAGGACTATGTGTCATGGCAATTGTATTGCCTGATATAGATGTCATGTCTGGTAATGATCCCCTACCCCTTCCCAGTTTGGGTTAAAAAATTAAAACTGGAATTTTCAGACTTATGATATCTACTACTAAACCTCTTCAAATTAAAACTTAACTGCTTATTAAAAATAGAAGTCAGCTTCTCTTTACTATGTATATTAGAACACTTACTACATTGCCTCGCCCTATTGACAGCAGTAAACAACAAAAGTTTTGTAAAAAAGCGGTTCTTTTAAATTGCAAATGGTTGGTTCCAAGTGTGGAGGCACATGCCTGGGAGAAGAGACAAACTGAGATCGGGAAGGCCTGTGCTCCTATCCACTCTCATCCTAGGCTGACCCAGATTGACATCTGCAAGATAGGTTCAGCTGCAGAGGCCTGTGTTCTTGGTGCTAAGTAGGTGGGTCATGACCATGACATGCTGTGGCACTAGCATTGGCTGTGTGTGTGTGGCTGGCTTCGTAAGTTCATAAGGCTCAAGACAGTACTTAAGAAGGTAACGTGGGCTCAAGAAAATCCTTTGTAGGTACTAAGACCATTAAGTTGCTCCTAGCAGATGGGCAGCACACCTATGGAGTAAAATCAACCAAAAACAGAGCCCCAGTGCTAAATGGTCTGCAAGTTTTGTTTGGTGTAATCGATGTTGTTTATACAGGGAAATCAAAGTTATAATTCTATCAAACCAAACCATTGCTTAAACCACACAGATTCTTATATTGCACAATTAATCACTCATTTTTGCTAAAAAATTTAAAATTGTTAAAAAGAAATAATGGGTTAGAAAATAAAAATTAAAGGAAAAACATTTTAATGGCTTTTCAAATGCAAATGTGGGTGGCCTCCAGGTAGAGCAGCTACCAAGGTGAAAGGTCACTGCCCCACATATTTTAAAAGACTACTTAAAATTCTTTTAATTCCTAATAAGTTTGATTGCTTGTTTTACTGTCCTAAATTAAACATGACATTAAAATAGGGCTTTGATATTTTACAAACAAATATAAAGGCTTAAAATAATATGTAAAAAGCCATGGGGTTTAAACAGTCACTTGATTTGACATTCATTTAAATAATAAAAGGCCTAATCATGGCCTCCAAAGGCCACTGTAGGATCAAAATTCTGTTAAAGCAAAAGAGAGTCAATCCTGACATCTTCACTTGTCAATATATAGTATTAAATTTTTATACTTTTACAGCCACAGAAAGACAAACCAGCTAAGAGAAAAAAGGCTAGAAAAGGTCCTTTGGAGAGCTCTCCATACTGGACAATGAAAAGGGACTCAGTCCACAACTAACCTGGGGCAAAGGGATGCTTGTGTTTTTCTAGAGAATGCTAACTGACTCTATTTGGGTACCAGAGTGTACTATCAGGCTGTACCATGGAGCCAGATCTAAAGAAGTTAATAGTGACCAGGCTACATCCACCCTGGGGCCTATTCAAGAAACCGACTAAATGGAAATCTAAGGTCTAAATAGGTGACAAAAAGCATAAAAATACAAAATATGCATATTAATTATAGATGAAAGATTTCCTTCCAAGTTTTTCTAATAAGAGATCTCTAATAATTGACAAATAACAAAATCTGACTAGTCTATCTATAAAATTTCTAAAGCTTGTAATATAGTTACTATAATTTAATTTGGCCAAATATTTGAGTGCACTCTTGATTTTTTTAAGGGGTTTATGTGTCTGTGTGTCTATGTGTTTGTGTGTCTTTCAATGAACAGCTGTTCCTTTTTTTTCCCTTTTTTGATGATTATTAATGTTTTTATCAATAGGACTCTGACTTTTCAATAGGCTGATGACTTGCATTAAACAACAATTGGATGCCATTAAAATGAAACCTATACAGGTCCATTATCGCAGGCATGAGATGGCTGAAAGGGAAAACTGCACTGGAATACAACCAGCTTATGATGATGAAGGTCCGGAGACCTCTTAGTTCTCCCACCCTTGGTGAGATGGTCAGGCTAGCCAGAGACGGGTAATGAGGGGCATACACGAGACATGACTCGTCGCCTAAGACAGGAACGGGACCTTCTGCCGTCCTAGTCTCCTATGACGGGTAAGGTTTGAGTCGGGTCCGTGTAGAGGACACCTTGACCTAAGACAGGCACTGCCCCGTCAAGGGAATCAGCCGTCTAAAAAGCCGTATTTTATATACATATATAAAAATAAAGGGGAATCTGTGGGAGGCCATTAACTGGTATCCATTCTATTCCCCTGCTGAGTTAAGTTTATGGTCCTTCTCACCCGCCTATTTCCCATAAGTCTCCTGCTATGCCCAGGAGGTGGGACTTCCTGTCATAGTCCCATTGCCTAGTTACTTGTGCCTTTTACCCGCAGACCTCATTTCCCTATGCCTCCACTATATATACCCAGCACCTCCCCTAAATAAACGAGACTTGATCAGAATCCTGTCTTGTCCTCTCCTGTCCTTTGTCCCCTCTTCAATTCCCTGCTCCTCCCTCAGGTGACCTTTGTTGACTGACCCGCTGGTTCAGGACAGAGAAGAAAGATTTGTACTAATAGTGTGGACAGGATATCATGTCTGCATCTTGTGATGAACAGCCACAACAAAGACAACAATATGCAATGTACTAATTATTGAAACTATCCCATTAATCTGTTTTGAAACTGTCTCACTGCTATTGGTGTTTCAATAAAATTAATTAAAAATATTTGTTAGAAAAAAATAAATAGGGGCCGGAGAGGTGGCTCAGTGGAATAAGAGCTTCCCTGGCAAGCACAAGGGCCTGAGTTCAATCCCCGGTTCCACAAAAAAAAAAAAAAAAAAAAAAGAAAAAAAAAAGAAAGAAATTTGGAAAATAAAAATTAACTTAAATCTACAATAACTATATTCAAAATCAGAGTGGGTCGTTCTACAAACAGGAAATATTTCTTATAACTGTTTATCTATAAAGTGATTATTAGTGATATATTATTAGAAGTGCGCCACGTTTCATATATAAATTCCAAGACAACGTTGGTACCAAACTAAAACTGAAAACAGCCAGATAATCTACAAAATGTAATTTTGGGGTCCATTAGAAAGCCAATGTTACTAGGTAATCAGATGAACTAAGTTTGAAAGGGTGGCAAGTTTTTGTAATGAGTTAAGACACAAAGCCCAGAGGATGAGATGGTTATAAAAAGGGAGGTAAAAAGAAAAACAGCTAAATATTAAAACAAATTTTGAAAGGATGAGGATGAGCTAGTATGACAATTCAGATATTCAAGACAGCAACACAAGAGGAGTATCCATTTAATCTTGGATCTTCTTAACCATCAACATTGATACTGTTTCGTGGAAATCTTCAGTGACCTTTTTTTTTTTTTGTGGAACCGGGAATTGAACTCAGGCCCTTGCGCTTGCCAAGGAAGCGCTTATTCCACTGAGTCATTTCCCCGGCCCCTACAGTGACCTTTTAAATGGGTTCATCTGATACAATTATATTTTATATAGTACTGCATAACTACTATTTTGTTAGTCCCTTATTTATCCAGGACCATACAGTAACTTCTCTTGATTTTCAGTGAAGTCAATGAGTTAAAAAATAAATGAAAGCAAACAAAAGAAAATAACTTCAGACATATTTAGCCATTGGAACTTTGACAAAAGAGTAAAAAATACTCCCTAGAAGAAACAGCCTTTTCAGCAAATCGTGCTGGGAAATCTGGCAGAAGACTGAATCCAGATCTGTGTCTCTCATTATGCACTAAAATCAAAATGGATGAAAGATCTAAATATTAATGCAGAAAAAATATTCTGGAAAATAAAATAGATACAACTTTTGAAAAGACAGGCATAGGAAAGGGTTTTCTAAACAAACCTCAATTGCACAAGCAATAACATTAAGAATCAACAAGTGGGATTAGAGCAAGTTAAAAAGTTTCTGCACAGTAAAGGACACAACAGTGTAAAGTGACAAAAAAAGTGACAACCTATAAAATAAGAAAGTTTTTCTAGACATGCCTTAGACATAGAACTAATATACAGAATATATAAAGAACTAAAAAAAATTAGACACCCCTCCAAATGAAAGACCCAATCAAATATCCAGTAACTCAAAGCCAAAGACCCAAACAGCAAATAAATACATCAAAACACATTGACCATCTCTGGCCATTAGCAGAAAGCAAATTAAAACAACAGTGAAAACAACTAAAATTAGAAATTCTATTCAATGCAACTGTTCTACATATCTTGCCAAGAGATGCATAAATACATCATACTAAATGATACATACTCATGTTTATAGAGGCACAATTAATAATAGCTATCTCTTGGAAGCTGCTTGTATATCCACCAACAGGCCAATGGACAGAGAAAATATAGGATTTATGTAAAAGAAAATGGTCTCCCCCAGTGAGTATACTTCAGTTTCTTAGTTGCCCAGGTAATAGCTCCTGTTGTAGTTCCCATTGCTTCTGTCTCCTAGAAATGGCTGATCACTGTGATGCACAGCTGGTTACTAAGAACTAATCCCCAGTAGACAAGCCTTTTTGCCTCTGTACGTCCTGCCTGCTTATCCCATGTAAGTCCAAGATCAGGGCCTGATATTCTGGGAATAATCCCAATCAGTGCCCATTGAGGTAAAATAAATCTGCCTCCAAATCCTGCGTGTAGTTTTGGTGTTTCTGCCTGCCACTGTATATACATTTGAGTAATATTCTGCCATAAAGAAGAAATAATCTGTCATTTACAGGAAAATAAGACAATGTTAAGTACAGTGTCAACAAATTAAAGAGCAAAATAAAAGATAGATAATAGTAAATGGGAAGATCTATTCTTTGAAAATGGAATGGGAACCAAGAAATGAGGGAGGCAAGGGGGGAAAATAAAGCATACACACAAATAAAAACAACAGAATAACTAAGAACTTTATAGCCATATCAAACATAATTTGAACTCTAGGAGACAAGAGAAAGGGGTAGAAGAGATATCTGAATATAATGGTAGAAAACATGGAAAAATTGAAAAACACAACAAATTCCAAACCAAAACAAACAAAAAAAATGTCAAAGAACTCCAAGATACACACACACACACACACACACACACACACCCGACTACATAGACAAACTACTTAAAGCTAAAGCCAGGAAAACCTTCAAGACATAAAAAGGAAACATTTTCAAAGCACTGAAACAAATACCCATCATAACAGCAACAATACTACATATTTGTGAGACTCTTGAGAATTACAAACAGTAAAAGGAACTATTATCTGATCACATGTTTATGTTAGGTACTAGTGTCACAAAACACCTAAGGGGTAAATGAATAACACATTTTACAGGTAAAGAAACACATACAACAGGATAAGTACATCATTCAGGATTCCATTTAGAAGCTGCTGTGGAGTCAGGAAACAACTGAGATCTCAGCAGGGGGAAACCAAGATCTATTCTCTTATCCAGGGTGCCATTCTATTGGTGTTTCTCCTGAAAGGCCAAGACTTTGTTTCTTCTATACTAGAGCACTTTTTATAAACAGCAATAATTAGCACAACACAGACACACAAACACACACACACACACACACACACATTGCCCTGCCCTGCCCTATGTGCCTGAAATAGAAAGCAACATTGACATGGCAGAGAAACTTCCTACATACTGCTAGTGTCAGCAGGAAATGTTGGCAGTTTACTCAATTCCTTCTAAATTAGAGGAACATTTCTAGGCAACAGAAAATCTGGGTTTTAACCATATTGTGTGTATAATTTTCTGTGAATTGCACATACTTATTCTTTAACAAGGATACTCTTGTTTAGACAATTTCTCTCTTTTCTCTCCCTTAAAGCAATGTGAAAATAATCACATCAGAGAAAAAGTTATCCTTATTACCAAGTTTTCTCTGTTCACAGCACACATTTTGCCATTGTGCTATGGCACAGTACTAGAAATAAAAAGGAAAATTTCTTTTCATTAAGCCTTTTAGAGTAATATTGGATTCATAGAAAAGTTGCAAAGATAATAGTTCCCATAATTCATTTTAGATTTATCATTAATCTTACACTTTCATGATATATTTGTCATCCCAAAGAATCCAATATTATTATACTGCTATTAAATAAATTCCACACTTTGTTTAGCCTGACCACTAATTTTTCAATTAATGCTCTTTCTGTGTTCCAGAACCTAATCCAACGGATAACACTACACGTAACTGTCCTGTCTACATTTCCTCTTATAGTCTGTGACAGTTATGTGTAGAAAAAAGCATTTTGTTCAATGCATCTCTATAAAATTAATCTCAATAAAGCAGCAAGGAAGATTCAAGGTAGACTATGGAACAGGGCTGTTGTCTTATTATGCAACTATAGCCATACATACTTGCCCTTTGGGCAACTAGGATTGAAGGCAGGAAAGGAAGAATACGAATGAAAAGAGTTCTCCTTTTCCTATTATATGTAATTCCAAAATGTGTGGTGCTATCATTTACTATTAGAAGTTACATCTGTGGAACCCAAGGAAGGCATTATGGCAGGTACGTTGAAAGAGAATCACAAATTATTCTTGGTTTGACTATAAATGCTTTTCATTTTCCAGAAAATTTGCCTTTCACCGTAGTACACAGAAAACTAAACACCTTTGAACAGAAATAAAATGAACATAAAAATCCCTAGGAAAGCCCAAATTCAGAAGACAAAAGCTGAAGGTTTCAATTAACAGAAAATAAGAAAAAAACAAAAAAGGTTAAAAACTTCTAGAAGAAGAAATCAATGGGATGAAGGAGGAGTGGAGAGTGACAGGTGCAGAAATCTAGATAAAGTTAACATTGGCCATACTAAATGAAATTATCTTTAAAAATTTCATAACCCAAAGCTTTTTCAAGAAAGCTAAAATGTAACTAATGTAATAGGTCTGAACACATCTAAGGAACAGTAATTAGTTTGTGCTATTCAAAAAGAGCAAAAGAGAAAGAGAGCTCTCTAAACTTGTTCTGTATACTGTAGAGGCGCCTAAAAGTTATTGGGCCTGCAGCATACAGTATTCTTTCTCTTCTTCACTCACATTTAGATTTCACTTAAAAGTAACAAAAGCATATAGTTCTGTAAACTTCCAAACAATATTATAAATTTTACTTAATATCCTTACTTCCTCAATCATTATAATAATTTTAAAACATTATTGTGCATTACTATCTTAAAAATAAAACAGTAACTTTCACCACTGAAGGCAGTATCAGTTCTGGGACCAATGGCCCTTTACAAATTCACCTCAACTCTGAGGCCTCCTGCACCTGATGACTGAGCATGCTGCAGTCCCTAAAGATTCCAAACAACCTGTTGTTCAATAAATCCAATGTAAGCATATGTCTCTCTTACATGACCTCCACACCAGTAACTCCCTAGGAATGTTATCTTTCTTGGCCTCTTTTAAACACATGGTTTTTTACTATTCTTCCTGTATTTCTAACTACTCCTCCTTATCCTAAGGACCTATTGTTCTACACTAAATAAGTCTTGGGGGTCTGTCCTTGGCTTTGACTTTTCTTTTTTGTGACAGGGTCTCGCTATGGATCTCAGGCTGGCCTCAAGCTCACAGCAATCCTCGTGACACAGCTCCTGAGTACTAGGATTACAGATATGTGCCACCACACTCGTGTTTTTTTTTAACCTCTCACAGGTTCTCTCTAGGAAACCTCATTTCAACTACAGTCAGAATTTCAGTGGAGCCTATTTTCTAATTATTATGGCCCAAATTAAAGATAAACTATTTTTAAAACTTGCATTCCACATGTTCCACATCACCTCTATAGACCTGATTCAGAAATAAGTCAGATTCTGTTAGTTTGTAAAACAAATCCTCCTACCTATCCTACTAGCAGTCATATCAGTCTCTTCCTCTGTATCTTTACTGCCTCTCATTTAGTTCTCAGTCCTTAGTTTCTGTCAACAAAATTACTAATTAACTAGACAGTGAGCTCCTGATTTTTTCTTTCCCATCTATTATCTTGCTGCCAGAAATATTCTTTAAATCAGATCAACCTGCCCATGCCCAATATTAATAATAAAAGTCCAAGCCCTGCTAACCAGCGCAGCTGATATACCCTAGCATCAATCCAAATACCTTTGTCACTGAAGACACTCAATGATATGGGTTTAAGCTTACCCTACCAGCATCACTATCTTCTCATTTGCTTTGGCAAGTTCCACTTCATGACTGTACTTTCATCAAATCAAACTCCTCAAGTTTCCTAGACACATTAAGATGGCTCTGTCCTGTAGAATTTTGTGATGTAAATGTGTTCTATATTTGTTCTATACATTATCTGTCACACATGGTTGAATGGTAACAGAGAACATGGCAAGTATGACTAACTAAAGTACTAGATTTTAAAAAAATATTGCATTTTAATTAAATTAATTTACCATTTTAGCTAGTAGCTACCATATTAAATACATTAGAGATCTATGTTTTCTACTTTCATATTATGGAACATGTTTCTCTGTTGAAAAGCATCTAATTCTTTACTCTTTTTCTCCTAGAATAAGTGTTGCTAGTTTGTATTTTATGAAATTTCTTTCATGTTAATTATAAAACTCATATGCATAAAGTTAAGTATGTTCATAATAATACTTTGCTACTTTTTAATATTTGGGATCGGTAGAGAAGAGACCTCTGTCATTCCTGCTTTGGAAATACGTCTTTTCTCTTTTTCTGCCTAGTCAGTATGACTAGTTTTAATAATTTTAGTACTTTTCAAAGAACTAAGTTGGATCAATCGATGTTTTTCTACTGTTTTTTCTATTTTGTAATTTCCTACCTGATCTTTATTTTTCCTCCTGTAAACTTTTGGTTTCATTTTTCTTTGTCTAGTTTCATATGGTAAAGCTAAAGTTATTAATTTAAGGTCTTCTTTTTTTAAATTTATTTAGCACAGGGTCAATAGGGTCTTGCTACACAGATCAGACTCCTAGTGATCCTGTTTTCAGCCTCCCAAGTACTGGGATTACAGGTGTGCACCACCACACCCAGTCTCAATAGCTGTCTCAGCATGACGCAGGAGCAGGACAAGCACAGCAGGCCCAGGAATCAAACCCTGGTCCCGGCGTCTGCCTAAGCAAGTACTTTAATCAGCTGAGCTATCTGGCCAGCTGTCTTTTTTCTTTCAATGTTTGTTTTAATACTAAAACTTCTCATTTCCTACTACTTCAGTTTTATTAAGTTAATTTTAGTATGTTTTGTTTTCATTTAGTTCAAAATACCTTGTACTTTCACTCTTTTATTCTTTGACACATAGATTCTTAAAAGTTAAAAAAAAAAAAAAGGAAAAACTTTTGGTTACAAACATCTCCAATACCTTAAATTTTTTGAAGAGTACAAAATAGTGTTAAAACAGAAAAAATTACAAATGATACAGAACTTCACTAAACAATATAATATGAATTTGACAGTATTTGTTGTATTACATAGTGTTGTCTTCAAATTAGTTGTTCAGATTACCAGATAAATATACGCAAAATTGGAAGAAAAATAATTATAAGAAATTGAGAGAAAAAGAAAAAAAATTGAAAAAAAGACAAAAAAATTAAGCATTAACTGTTCTTTTCCATAGACCAGCAAAAATCCACAGTACAATTATCCAAACCATCTAATATATTTACATATATAAGATATATCCTTTTCCCCCACTCCTCCTGTCCTCTTCTTCCTTTTCAGTATTTCTTTCTTTTTGAACAGGTTCATTCCTTTTTCCCAGAAGTCACTGTACCTTGAGATTTTATTTCCTCGTTTAGGTTCTTACACTAAGAAGACAATACACTAGAGAAAAGAAACAGATCATATTTAAAGGAAAACCAATCAGAATAATGCCAGATTTCTCTTCACAACCCATCAAGTCAAGAAGAGCATGGAGCAAAGTACTACAAGTCTTGCAAGAAAACGAATTGCAACCCAGACTGATATACCCTACATAACTGCCTTTCAAGTTTAATGGAGAAGTGAAATACTTCCATAACAAAGAACTAAAGAATATAATATTGACAAAGCCAAGCCTACACAGACTACTAGAAGATATTCTAGAGAGAGACAAAAATGACCACAACTCCATGAATAAGAATGAAAAGAACCCACCAAATAGGGCACACAATTAAACACAGGGGAAAAAAGGGGTATGCAACAGCAGGTAGTAACATGTCAAACTTAAGTCAGTACATCTCAATTATAACTATCAATGTAAATGGACTCAATTCACCAAATAAAAGAAATTGACTGGCAGAGTGGATTAGGAAGCAAAAATACAACAATATGCTGTACAAGACTTCATCTATCGATTGACTGGTTTATATTCAAAGTTCTCTCCAGCTGGTAAATTTAAATAGTTCTATGATTTGTGCCTCAGGAACACAATTGTTTTCATGAATCATAAATAATGCTTTATCCTGGATTTTTGGCTTATTGACTTATAAATAAATTTTCTGTAAGTTCAGAATTCAAAAAAAAAAGAAGACAATACGATGTTTGCACATACAGGTCATCTACAGCACTTCTTAATATGAGAAAACACACATATTTCTCACAGACACACATATTTAAGTATGCCAATATGTCACAACAGTTCATAAACATTAGGCATTGTTATGACAGAACTCATACACACCAAGACTTCTCTCAGGGAAATATGTTAAGTAACTCCCAAATGACATCCATTATGTGAAAAACATTTTCAACCTAATTAACTTAAAGGATGAAACCTGAATATGTCCATCTGCTCATTAACTTAATGCTTATGTCTCCCATTAAACATGAAGACCTACCTTCTTTAGATACCTGTTGAGTTTCTTTTTTTAAAGTTCTCACCAAAAATTTCTATGTCATGTTTGATCCTGCAGTGATACTGAGCTAACTTAGTTCTAAAAGTTGCTTGTTTTTAAAAGATAATTTAGGATTTTTATGAAAATAAAGCTTAAGGTGGTACAAGATGATTATTTTGATCACAAAAATTAACATATTAAAAAACCTAAGAAAACCCTTAAAAATACTTTGGTAAAAGCTAACTTCAGGCTATTGTGTGAAGAGACAGAGACTGAGTGGTTGCTGCCACATTGCCGACCTCAAGCATCTGGCAACTCCAGGAAGAACCTGGGAGCAGGAAATTCAGAATCAAATCTCTTCTCTCATCCCTCTCCTGTGAGATTTTTTTAATCTTCAGCTATAGTTTTTGTCACTGTCAGCAACTTTATCTTCAAACATGATGGCTAGCAATGTTACCAACAAGAGAGAGCCTTGCTCCATGAATTCCCATGTATTCATTGCGAATGAATATTCTCTTGTGGTGAAGAAATTTGATGTGGAGGCCATCTTCTCAAAGCATGGCAAAACTGTGAGTTGCTCTGTTCATAAGGGCTTTGCCTTTGTCCAGTATGTTAATGAGAGAAATGTCCAGGTTGTTGTAGCTGGAGAGAATGGCAGAATGATTGCTGGCCAGGTTTTAGATATTAATCTGGCTGCAGAGCCAAAAGTGAACAGAGGAAAAGCAGGTGTGAAATGATCTACAATGGAGATGTAAGGCTCTTCTTTTGACCTGGACTATGACTTTCAACATGATTATTATGACAGGATGGACAGTTACCCGGAATGTGTTCCTCCCCCTACCTTTTCCCCTCCCCATTCTCCTCCTGTTGCTCAGGCTGTAGTGCCATTGAATCACCAACATGTATCAGGAAACAAAGAGGCAAAAGTGGCTTCAATTCTAAGAGTGGCTAGCAGGGATCTTTGTCCAAGTCTGGAAAGTTGAAAGGTGATGACCTTCAGGTCATTAAGAAGGAGCTTACCCAGATAAAACACAAAAGGTGGATTTTTTACTGGAAAACCTGGAGAAAATTGAAAAGGAACAGAGCAAACAAGCAGTGGAGATCAAGAATGATAAGACCGAAGAGGAGCAGATCACCATCTCCCAGAAGAAAGATGAGACTAATGTGAAGATAGAGTCTGAGAGTGCTGCGGATGATTCTACTGAGGACGGGGATCTACCGGATGATGATGAAAATGAAGATCAGGCAAAGGACCAGCTGGAGTTGATCAAGGATGATGAAAAAGAGGTTGAGGAAGGAGAGGATGACAGAGATGGTGCCAATAGTGAGGATGACTCTTAAGCACAGTTTGGTTTGGAAGTCTTATCCCATTATTTCTGTATCTAGGTGTTTGTCTAACATCAAAATTCCACCAGATCCTCTCCCCTAGTATCTTCAGCACATGCTCACTGTTCTCCGTGTCTTATGTTCATAATTGCCCTGTGCCTAGTACCATTTTCACTCTCTCTCTGATGCTCCTAGTAGTTAAGTCTTCTCCTGTAATTTTTGCATTTTAACTTTGATACTTTATGACTTAACAATAATAAGGTTGTATGGTTTTTAACAGCTGTCTCCACAAAAACCTCTTACTACGCAGGCAGTATAGTTATTTCCATTTATACATGACTTCAGTAGCTGCTTCCCTAACTGCAAAGGCAATCTCACTTAGTGTAGCATCTGAAAGCAGCTTGCTTTGTTTGACTTAAAGAATGATGTGTATCACCAACATCAAGTACTTTGAGGGGCTGTTAAAACAAATGTAACAATGTATTTTTGTGAATAAGAGCATACCAAACACATCCTCTAGAAAAATTAGTGTAATAGTCTTTGTTTTCTAAAGCTGATATTGTGGTCTATTTTTTGTGAATGTCTGATGTTGGGGATCTTTTTCTCAAAGTAAACAAGTCATCATTAAACAAAGAATTTGGAACAAACAACCTTGGTTTTTTTATTTTTGTATAATTCTTTAAATTCTTTTTACAGCAGCCTCCACAAAACCTGTAGAATGTTCTAACTATGGTATATTTCTTTGCATCCCTCCAAGATCATTGTGCATAGTGTTACACACAAGTCAAAATGAATGCTACATTAAGTAGTAAACTAACTTTAACAGAGTGGGGGAAAAAAGATAACTTCATTATAATCCTCCAAAAATTCAAAAGGATTAAAAAAAAAGCAAATAAGTTAATAATTCAGTAAACATTCATGGGGGCACCATAAGTAAAAATCAGCAAAACAGACAACATTAAAAGATTTACTTAAAGATTTATAAAAATTTCAGAAAACTATTTTAGAATTATCTTTCCAAAATATGTTTAAGGAAAGAAAAAGAAAACAGGAAAAATAGATTTTTTTCAAAGTTTTATTGATAAACAGCAATGAGACAGTTTCAAATCAAATCGGAAATACAGTTTCAACAAATAATACACTGCATATATTCTTCTTAGTGGTTAATTGCTGTACAAGATGCGGACTTGGGATCCTATTTACAAACACCATTAAAACAAATCATTCTATTCAGTAAGAGGATGCAACTATACATCTATCCTAACCACTTTGAATACACAGATACAAAATGGACATTCATCGGTGTACCCCATTTTTTCTAAATTCCGTTATTCAATATTATAGGTGTGTAAACTCAGCAAAATATTCTAAAAGAGTCCAGTAGCCCATAATAGCATTGGGTCTTCTGTTTAACTGGCAATGTCAGA
>NW_004524579.1:12924744-12925383 GCF_000260255.1 Octodon degus | reverse complement strand
CTCACCGGACCTGGGCTAGGACTGGGTCTGGGGGCTCCCGGAACTCGCCAGAAAATCCTACTCAGTGGGCGGGGTTCGGTAGGCCGAAAAATAGATTTAAATGAGAACTGAACAAGTTAGTGAAAATGAAGTATAGAGTAGATAATATGAAGAGAAATGAAATTATGTGAGGAAAATAAAGCGATGTAAAATATCCCTACTTACAGTTTCCAAAGCAAATAATGAAGGGCCAAGAGCAACATATGAATAAACAATATCTCAGTAATTTTCAATAGCGAGCCTTTTTACCAAGGTAGTGCCAAAGGCAAAGAAGGAAGACCCTGCCCCTCCCAAAGCTGAAGCCAAAGCAAAAGATTTGAAGGCCAACAAAGCCATGATGAAGGGCATCCACAGCCACAATAAGAAGATAAGAACATCACCTACCTTCCACCCTCCCAAGACACTGCGGCTCCAGAGGCATCCCAACTACCCTCAGGGAACACCCCCAGGAGAAACAAGCTTGACCACTATGCCACCAAATTCCCCCCAACCACAAAAGTCAGCCATGAAAAAGATCAAGGACAACATACTCATTTTCACTGTGGATGTCAAAGCCAATAAGCACCAAATCAAACAAGCTGTAAAGAAGCTCTATGACAT
>NW_004524579.1:12903679-12924434 GCF_000260255.1 Octodon degus | reverse complement strand
AAAACTTTCACTAGCAATTACACATAAATCTGCAGTTTTAAGATGACACTGAACTTCAAGTAGGCTAAACAGAAACATATTCATACCTAAAGTAATCAGAATGAAATGACAGAAGTTAGCTAGACTGCATACACTAAATGATTGATCCTATTCATGTTGCTAACCTTTGTGAGCTTTCTTAATACAAGAGTCACTGCTCTTTCCCCTTTATTCACTACCTATTATCACTGTAAGTAACCTTGATACATGGCTAGGGAAATAATCTTACTATTCTATTGTGTACTTCTTAAAGTCACATCATAAAAATAATTAATTAGCTAATTAAATAGCTATTATCAGTCTGGGGGAGAAACTAAGATGTTTCACACATACACAGGATATGACTGGGGAAATAGTTCACTGGGAGAGAAATGGCTAGCATGCTTGAGGCTCTGGGTTCAATCCCTAACATTCTCGAGAACAAACAATTTACAAAGAAGGAGTGATCCAACATTTACTGCATATAAAGTTAAGAAACTGTTTTTCAAGTTTTAACACTAAGGTGCATGTCCCAAAAATAAATGAGATAAAACCTTATTACCCTCACTAAATTGTCACTACAACTTCCCAAAAACCAATGCAAATGAACATCATTATTATATAACTTGCTACTATAAAATAAAAGGCTGAAAATATATTAGATGCTGAAAGGCATTAAATACTAATATGTATTTACTAGTAAGTAAAATAATAAAAATCAATTAGAAAATTTTTCACAAATTTTTAGAGTGGTAACCAGTGCTAAAGAACAAAAATACAAATGAAAAACAAAAATTCTTCCAAATATTTAAAAAATAAAACTAACCTGAAAAGTCCAATGGGAAGCTTGAGAATGGCAATATTTTAGAATATTTTCAAATTATCTTTTAAAATTTTAAAAACAACAGTAAATAAATATATATGAAACAATGTATAAAAAAGATTATATGAACATTAGCCAAAATATGGAAATGATCCAAATGTTCAGGCTAATCCAAACTCTATAAAGAGTATGTGATAAATATCTGTGAAGCAGCATTTTTCAACCTTAAAAAACTAGGGAGTGATAGTCGCTAGGAGGAACCACAGCAGGAGCTTTTGGGTTGTCAATAATGTATGACACTTCACTGGGCATCTAGGGGCAGATTGATTTCAAAGATGTTTTCTTCTTCCCCTTGACCTGTTTCTCATAACATGACAGACAATAGGAAATACTCAATATCATGTGTAAAAACCCAAGTTGGGAGAATGGTACAATAGATTCAGCCTTATTCTATTTGGCCAAAGATTTTACATAATTCCACTTAGAATTGGAAGGCATATCTTTCCATGGAAAACTAAAAACAGGAATACATAACTAGGATGAAATGTGCACAAAGAACAACTCTTGATTCAATTCTGTCACTACTAAGGCAAGATACAAATTAAAGCCTGATTTGGCTTTGATATGGAATTTTCCCGTAAACTTACAGTCAATAAACTTCATTTCAGAATGGTATATATGATAAAAAGGCCGATGGCTCAGTTTGCATATAACATAAATAATCAGTAATGTTTATGTGTGCATAGCAGTAATAATTAATATACACTCTGGATTCACACAGCTGCAAATTCTGTCCTCCAATCTCATGTAAATATATTCACAACTGACATACAGTCTCCTAAATTTGTTTGCCAAAATATGGTCAGACTTAGCTATAAAAATATAGGTTTCAGAGTCAAATTGTCTGTAAGTTACTAACATAAATAAATTAGAGTTCTAAAAACAACTGTCTCCCTCAAGTTAACAAGTTCAAAGCTCAAGTAACAAACTGAACCATAAGGAGGACATTATGTTTCATATATAACTTTAGTAAGTTATTTCAAAGAAGAGGAAATAAATACGTTGTTTTGTTTCCAGTTACTTTTTAATATAAACCAAGAAAACAATTCAGTTAATTCCTACATTTCTATATCACTTTATGAATATAAATGTGAAAATAATGATGAAATGGAAAATCCACTGAAAGACAAAAAGCTATCAAAGTACACTGGAGAAGAAACAGTGGTACAAGATGACAGTGGAGTTGAATCTGTAGTTAAAAATGTTTCCTTTTGAAAAGGAAAAAGCCTACTGTTGAATCAAGTGTCTTCACTAGTGAATTTTAACAAAAACATAATGAAAAATATTAAAACGTATTATACACAAATTTCTGTAGCCCACTGAAAGGGAAAATGCTTTCCTAAATACTCAGTACAGCATTACCTTGATAAAGATGTACCAAGAAAACTACAGTCTAGTATCTCTCATTATGCAAAAATCTTTAATAAAATGCTAACTAATCAAATGAAGTACCATATAACAGAATAACACAGCATACCTAAGTATGGTTTAGCTTGGGAATGCAAAGCTAGCAAATACTAAAAAAAAAATGATAATAATGTAATTATACATATTAATAGATGAAACAAAACACATTATCATATCAATTTTTACAACGAAAAAACTTTCAATGAAATCCCATATTCATTTGTAATTTTAAAAACAGGATGTATCAGCAAACTAGAAGTACAAAGGAACTTCCTTAACCTAACAAAGGATATCTAGGTAAAATTTTCAGCTACAATTATACTTAGTGGTCAAAAACTAAATGTTTCCCATCAAAATCTGGCTAAGATTTTCACTTACACACCTTTCATTCAACATTGAATTGGAAGTTCTAATTAGTGCAATAAAGCAAAACAAAAAACAAAATGTAGATTTGAAAGGAAGATATAAGCCCATCCTTATTTGCAGACAACATGACTGTCTATATGAAAAGCTCCAAAGAATCTACAAAATTAAAAAAAAAAAATGTACAAAATAATCACAATCCCTATAAAAATGATCAGGAAGAAAAAACTGGTTTTACATCATTGCACAGTAGCTCTAGTAATATACACCATCAACAGAAAGCTGTGACTAAAGGTATACAGACACATCTTACAACAATCACTAAATATGAAACAGGCATAAGCATAATACGCTAATAAAAGAGACAAATTTACTGATCCAAAATAAGGCAGAAAAATGGAAAAGAGACAAAGTTCAAATTGCAACAGATTGCAAAATGATAAATGTACCTGTAAACAGCCTATAAATACCTCAAAAACCTAAATGACACTGTATTTAAGACTCACATATGTGCTCACTATGAGAACTGTACTTTAAATATAATTAATTTAAATCAAAGGACACAAAAGATATACCATGCTAAAACTAGTGAAAAAAATCCACACTTTGTAGCTAAATGTCAAACAATGTAGATTTCAGCACAAAGAATATGATGAGGGATAAACTAGATCATTTAACATTGAGGAAGGGGTCAATTCTTTGAGGACATAATTTTGAACTTCTGTACAATTAAAAATGCATCTTCAAAATATATGAAGCAAAACCGCATAGTTCTGTAAGGATGAAGAGATAAATTCACATGTATATTCAAACGTTTAATATCCCTTTCTCAGTAACTGATAGAACAAGTAGATTTTAAAAATGTACACAGAGAAGCTTTGAGCTACACATTTGAAAACAGAATAACCTACCAACAGCAGAATACACATTTATATGTTCTACTTCCTATCATTTTCCAAAGCTACAAATTCTTAAGCATAGAGAAGGAAAAAAAGGATATGTTTTCTCCAGTGCCCACATCTTTTAATAAAACATTCCTTATCATAAGAAATTAGAATAAACAGCACTTTAATGTATAGGTCATCTGGGGAATATTGTCAAAATACAGATTATGAAAAAGTTAAGTGTGCTATGAAGCCTAAAGTTACGAATTTGTTTCCAGATGCTTCTGGAGATGCTCACATTACAAATC
The DNA here is from genome assembly GCF_000260255.1 of Octodon degus. Classification (NCBI taxonomy): domain Eukaryota; kingdom Metazoa; phylum Chordata; class Mammalia; order Rodentia; family Octodontidae; genus Octodon; species Octodon degus. Next base: position 12,920,571 of record NW_004524579.1, on the reverse strand, counting down.
CATGGACAATGGTACGAAACCAGAAAAATGAGAGAAAAAAGAATAAAGAAAGCTAGGGTCACTTTAGCTATACCCATTTCTAGAGTGTCAAGGACAGAAAAATATTTCTTTGAGTGATTTGAATGTACTTGTTATGGTACAAGGCATTTAATTTGAATTATCTCATCTAATCTTCACAATATAAGCTACTGAAGTATACAGTATTACTCTCACTTTTCAGAGAAGGAATTGAAATTTAAGCAAGGTCAATGATTTGCACACATTACAGGGCTTTTATCTATTTGGTTTACCAGAGAATAGGTGGTTTGAGCACCAAATGAGCTTCATGGAAATGTTCTTTTCCCAACATTTCCCCTAAAATTACATTAATTTTATATTTCCCTTTTGGGTCCTCCCTCACTATCCTCCCTGTTAAGATCTAAGCATTTAAATACAGAACCAGGCAGAGAATTTCCTCTTTTTTTGTCTTTTTTAGACAAGGCTGCACTACACTATGCAGCTAAGGATGTCCTTGAACTCACTGTGTATCCCAGATTGGCCTTGATCTCACTGTGTATCCCAGGCTGACCTGGAACTCACTGTGTAGTCCAGGGTGGCCTTGAACTTAAGTAATCCTCCTGCCTTAGCTTCCCAAGTGCTATGATTACAGGCATGTGTCATTATGCCTGGCAAACACAGTACTTTTGTAAATTCCATTACCTTACCTTTTGGTTGACTTATATGTTGTGTTTGAGATGTTTACTATTTTACCTTAACAAAAAATAATTAGTTGCAAAATATAATTACAAAATTAAATGCAAGAGATTTGAAAATTTTTGCTTTTCACTGTGGTGTCAAATTAGACCTACATGCATGTGAATGATTAAGTGAAAGATGAACACAAGATATGACTGAAAACTAAAGTGAAATCTTTAAATGTAAAAATTATTACAGTAAAAGATGCATTGCCACTAATCCCCTACACAATACTCCCCCTTGCTTTGAACACATTTACCCCACTGTTCTACTTTCTGATGAAGCTGTACAAGTCGTCTTTTGTGAGAACTTGTTTCTTGTTGCACTCTTATGGTTGCCTTGATGCCCTGAATTGATTTAAAACATTGACCTTTTGTGGTCATTTTGATTTGCAGAAAAACCCAGGAGTCGCTCAGTGCCAGGTCTAGTGTATGAGGACAAATCACCCCAAAATGTCTAATAGCCAACCTTCCCCTTCCTGATGGATGGCATTTGGGAGCAGTATCATTTGCCTCTTTGTGAGATAAAAATCACACCTCATAAAGATACAAAGGCCAGCAAGACAGCTCAGTGGACTAAGCTCCTGCTAAGGCAAGTGTAAGGAGTGGGTTTAATCCCCAGCATCACATGTTGTGCTGACCCCACCCCCAGGCACGCTTAGGTAGTCACTGGGCATGACATAACCCTATAATCTCAGTGCTAGGGAGGCTGAAAACAGGATCACTATATATCTAATCTGTGTAGTGAGACCTTGTACCCAATACATTAAAAAAACTACTTACAAAAGAGGATCTCCAGAACTGCTTCAGGAGTGTGATAAATGTGTTAGAAGAGAAAGTATTTTCAAGTGAATTAGTAGCATTTTTACTATCGTAAATTTTAATATAAATTCATCCTGTACATATTTTGATAATATTTTGTATGTCACACAGGTAATTTCAAAAATGAAACAACAGGGCCCGCCAGATAGCTCAATGGATTAAAGTGTCTGCTTAGGCAGGCGCAGAAGCAGGGACCAGGGTTTGATCCTGGTGTGCCATACTGGCCCCTGCCCCAAGGCACGCTGAGATGTCAGTTGAGACTGGGCGTGATGGTACATGCCCAGAATCCCAGCACTTGAAAGGCTGGATACAGGAGGATCACTACAAATCCAATCTGTGTAGTGAGACCCTATAGACCTTGTACCAAATACATAAAAAAAATAATAATATCCTGTATTACCCAAAAATGTTTAATAATGGGTATGTATCATCTTTAAAGTTTAATAACACATTATATTTTTAAATTAAGACATTATCAAACAGTTCACAAATAGCTAATACACACAGATTTGTCAAGACAGAGTTAGACAGGGAGTTAAGGAAAAAATAATGGATATATATTTGCAAATATCTCTAGAGGCTAGGGAATTCTAAGAGTAATTTACATCCTGGCTAAAATTGAAAAAAATAAAACGAAATAAATGAAGTGAAAAATAAAATACCCCAAATTAAAATTTCCTTGAACAGATGCAAGCAGTGGCTGCCAAAGGGTCCCTGCAGTCTTGCAGAACAGGTGGGGCCTAGGCATCTCACAGTGCTCCAGGGTTATTTCTAAGTACTTTCATCATCTCTAAAAAGGAGGCAGTAATTGTGTTCAACAAGCCATAAAAAAGAAAGTAAGTATAACTAAAGATGTAAAGTCCTCCCAATTGGCTGGTATCTTATGGGCAATATCTGCCTTTGTTCAGAATTTTTAACTTATAAAAAGTATACAAAAAAACTATCCTAAAACATAATTAAGAATTCTTTTATCATCTGAAGTCAGGGAAATCAGCCACAAAGCGCTCAAAGCATTCCTCCTTTCCTGCCTTAAAGGTAGTAAGTTCTATAGTAAACAGAGACGTTCACGTACAAGTTGTTCAGATAACGTATCACTGCACTTTTAATAATGAATCAACAAATGAAATTTTCATTTCAGTGTTAAACACTTTCCAGGAAAGGAAGAAAATTATACAGAAAGGACAAAAGGACAAATGTTATTTTTTGGTGACAGGAAATGCTTACTTACCGTTGTAGCAAACTGCCCTTACCAAATTATAAGCAAAAATAGTTGATGAAGGACCTGATTATCATGCATAAAAAATTGAAAATATAGCCTAATTTACAATAAAGGAGTCAATATTTAGAATTTTCTCTTTTTACTTTCATATATGATGTCTGACCTCACATCAGATTTGGCAACAAATGATAAGAGAACCAAACCAGTGTTTTCAACATGATAGTAGGTGTTAACATTTTAAGAAATATTTGCCTCAGACTATTTTAAGAAATCATATAGAAAATTCATAAAAAGTTGGGTTAAAATGAATAACTATGAAACTCTAGCCTTACACTAGTCTCTTCATAACTCTTATCATATTTCTTTCTTGGCAATTCCCCAAAGAACAGAAGCCCTTGCAAAAATTTCAGTTACCACCTGACCTATTAAGCAAAATAATATTTCTGTCCAAATAATCCTTTTATGCTGCATCAGTTTTATGCTATATCAGTTCTAATATATTTTTAGCAAGCAATTTGGGGCAAGAACTCCTCTCAAAGCTGCTTCTTACTCTGTCTTGCCAGACTGCCAACCTTGCATTTTTAAGTGTGCAGAGTCAGCTCCAGCACTGAAGGTCCACTAAGAGTCCAAAGAAAAATGCTGCCCTGAGCTATCAAAGAACAAGAAAAGAGGCCCAAGAAGACAAAAAATGTGAGTGGTTCCACGCCCACCCTTCCACCACCAAAAAGTCTGATGTCAACTCTCAAAACAAATAACTGATTACTGTTGTTTCAAATTTTCAGCCATCTGATTGACAGTACTCAGAAGCATTCACACATGCTGGACAAACAGAAACTGATAGTACACACAGATTCCAAAAGAAAAGGAGGGCTGTGGATATAGCTCAGTGGCACAGCACCTGCCTGGCAAGTGCAAAGTCCTGAGTTCAGTTCCTGGAAAAAATAAGAGTTAAAAAAAAAAAAAAAAAAAAAAAAAAAAAAAAAACTTCTAAAGAAGTTTGTCCTCCTTTGGACAGAACATAAAGCTGTGCTTCCTTTAATCCTCCTTAACTTGATAGGCCTCCTTGACCAACTTACACTTTTACGCTGAACATTTGCTAAATACATATAAACAGCTATGTAACTCAAGAACATTAACATAACAGCCTCCACCATAGATTTTTACATCCAAGTTGAGACTCTAAGGAAAAAAACTACAGAGAATATTTTAAAAACTAATACTGTGGTCTGATATATTCAAAGCACTGAAAAACTTGCATTTCCAGATCAACATTTCAGAAGCAGAACTCTAAATATTCATAAGTAATAAGATCTTTACTAAGACTTAGCTCCTTATTCAAGACAACAAAACTAACCGGAGTCAACTAGAAAGCTTTCAAAATAAAACATTTTGAAAAGATATCACATTATAACATTTAACCCTGATTTTTTTTTTTTGTAAACATATTTATATGGAGACAGACTCTATGTCTAAAACTGCAGATTTTTAAAAATTTCCTTTGCCACTTGGGGGATGGAAAAGCATCCCTGATTTGTATATTAAAGCACAAGCATCTGTCCTACTGATGATATTCTAGGGAAACACATTAGCATAAAATTTAACGATGTCAAATAAGTGGATGTGAAATAGGGACTGTGTAAAGACACTATTTCCAAGGCTGACAGAAACATCACTGTTTAGAAATGCAAATGAAACCATTATGTTCAATAATTATATGAAAATATGAACAGTTCAGCATGTTTTCCAGCCCTGATGGCGGTTAATGGGATGTACGCTTATGTAAATAACTACTATTAAAGCTAATGCTGAAAAAAACTAATAAATTCATACTAAAGCAACTGATTTAGTATGCTTTTAAACCCCAGCAGTGCTCACTTATTAGAAAAGAGTGCATTATTATGTTTAGAACTCATTACTGCTACAAGTCACTGCAACTCCATCAATTACCATGCATTAATGAAAATGGGACACATACAAAAAAATTACTGCCTCTCAGCAGTTTTCTTTAAAGACAAAAATCTAGGGGTATTACCATCATGGGGCCTTCTAGGGAACTTATCCACATGATAATTTTTATTACTAAAACAGTACTCCCATCACTATTACCCTAGGATATTTTAATAGTAAGAAAGAATAACCTTTCCATAAAATTATTAATATTTTATGCTAAGATTGACCATTTTAACTCAATAAGAAAATTTTATTATTTCAATTGCATTTTTAAAAACTTTTACTAACATACATTTAGCACATGGCTCTTTCTTTATAGGGAGACTGAAAAATGAAACTACATTGTAGTAATTATAACAGTTTCGAGCATAGATGGCGGTCTTACTCCAAGATGCTAATGATGTAACAGATAAATCCAATTCAGTTCTAGACTATGTCCTAACAAATTCCGTTTCCAGTGAATTGTATTTTTTAAAAGTAAGACTTAAATTTCATTACTGGACACAAGCTGGACTTTCTTGCAATACAGTTAGCATGTATAAGATTAAAAAACTAGAAGTCTGTGTTCTTTAAAATTTCAGCTTTCCTAGCACCCAACAGCAAGTAAGTGCAATGAAGTTAAATACAAAATTGTCTTTGTTCTCACTCTTCTTGTAAAGTTTTTCCATTTATTCTGATATGCAATTTAACTGATCTTTCATTCTTTTCTGGCTTTCAGAAAACAATTTAGCATCTATGAAATCTAAAATATATTTGCTAAATCTGTCTTATTACATATCGACTAATTTTAAAATTATAACTATCCTATCATTCTTTCCTTTGCAGTTTCAGCTCTCACTTGTTTATCTATCTCCCAAGCAGCTTTCATGGCAATTTAGATGTCCTATCACCAGGTGGTGGTAGTGTCAGATTATTCAAATTCAATACTTAAATACAGTAAAGTTTTTGCTCAAGAGGCAGATGTTCTCCAACCAAATCTAGTTTAACATAACAATTCATTCACATAATAGGTATTTATTGAGCAGACATTAGTATGTAAGACACATGATGGTTAATGAGGCAAAGAGATAATATACAATAGAACATCAAGTGCTATAAATAACAAACCTCCATTTATGATTTGAACAAATAGAAAACAGAAAACAACACTAAAATAAGGGAGAAAGTCATCAAGAAAAACATAGGGAAGTGGAATCTTCAATGTGATTAAAAAGCCATTTATTAAAACCAAAAACTTACAGCTAATGTCAAATTTAATGATAAAATAAGTACTAAGGACAAAGAAGGCTATCTTCTCATTATTAATAGAGGTATTGCAATAAAGAGAGAAAAGAAATAAAAGGCATAAAGATTAGAAAAAAAACTATTTTCATTTGAGGTCTGACATGATTTCACATGAAATCTTAACACAATTAGAATAATAAGTCAGACTTCAAAAAGGTCAAAAGATATAAAATCAATATAAAAAATAAATTAAACAGTTTCTTTCCCTTTCCCAGTATCTATTATACATTTTAGGTTTTATTCTTCAGTTTCTTACACTAGGAAGACAATATGATGTTTACACATGCAGATCTGATTTATTTCACTTATTAGTATGGTCTCTAGTTGGATCCATTTACCTATAAAAGTCTCCAGCTTATCTTTTTTACAGCTGTATAATACTAAATTGTTTAAAAATACCACATTTTTATCCATTATTCAGTTGATGGGCATCTGGCTTGCTTCCAAGATTTAACTATGACAAATTGTGCTGCTATAAACATGAATGCACATACATCATTGTGGTATATTTTCAGTTCTTCTGGAAAAATATCAAGAAGGGATGAGGGAAGAGAGAGAGAGAGAGAGAGAGAGAGAGAGAGAGAGAGAGAGAGAGAGAATATGTATACACATGGATATACAATTTGGATGACTGTACTGCTAATTTCTATTGGTTTCTTGAAAAGAACAGTTAATGCTTAAATTTTTTCTTCTTAATTTTTTTCTTTTTCTTTTCTTTTTTTTTCTTCCAAGTTTGTATGCTTATATGTGGTCATCTGAGCAATAATTTGAGGACAACAATATGCAACATAACAACCAATGTTGAATTCCTATCGTTTTGTTTAGTGAAAATCTGTATCATTTCTAATGCTTTTTTTAAAAACTATTTTCTATTCTCTTAAAATAAAAGAAAAATCAATTAGATTTGTAAATTCAGCAGTGGAAAAAATGAAATTAAAGCCAAATTTAGAACTTTTCAAAATTTATAAACTGACCTGCTGCCTAGAACGTACACGTGATGGCTGATGCTCTGAATACCAAGGCAGAAAGTGTGGCCCTTAAAACTAATCTGTGGCATTCCTATACCTGTTTCAAATTCTTGGCACCAGGATATCTTTTACATGAACAAGAAATAAAATACACAACTTGTTTTGATTACCATTACTTTAACATTTTTGTCATACACAAAGAAGCCTAATCCTGACAAAATTTATAAAACATTCATATATATCTAAGCGCAATCAAGTCACAGCTTTATTCAGCTTTGTGTCTGTACTCAGATCTTTATGCCTCATCTGAGTAGCATATGATGCTGAGATTCTATAGCAATTCCTAGCTCAAGTCTCTTAGCAACAAACTTTCTTACTAACAGCTTTCAAAAACTTAAAGGGATCTACTCATGTTATTAAAAATTTTTGTTTCACAACTAAGATTGCCACATGAAGAATTAGTTACATTTTGGACAAGAGAAATCTGAATGAGGACACTAAAGGCAAAATAAAACAAAAACCAAAAAAAGAAAACAGAAAGAAAAAAACAACTTTAAAATACAAGATAATAGCTGGAAAAAACGGTATTTGCAAGATATATAAAATATATTTTTACATCATTTAGTATTCGTGTTTTTCAAGGATAGTCCCTAAAATCTATAGGACTTCACAATTTGAAAAAATGATACATTATTTGGTGATGAAGACTTCAGATGTTAACATGTTATGTACGAGGAAACTAAGATTTATACAAGTTACTTTATTCAAGGCAGAGCTTTCAGGATTCTGAGTTTTGGGCTGGGGAGATAGCTTGGCGGGCTAAACGCCTACCTGGCAAGTGCAAGGACCCGGGTTTGATCCCTGGCACAGCATGCTGCACTAGCTCTGGAACACCCAGTGCCATACTGGCCACTGAAACCAAGTGTTGTGGCACACGCCTGTAATCTCAGCATTGGGGAGGCTGAGACAGAAGGATTGCTATGAGTCTGAGTTGCATAGCGAGACCCTGTATCAAATAAATAAATAAACAAACAAATAAATATTTTTTTTGAAAGAAGATTCTGAGTTTTATAAATCAGGTCCCCTTTCCAGTGCTTTTTGTTCTGTCACATATTGAGACAATTCATATTTGAAACACCCAATTCCTAGCTTACTAAATACTTACAAATAGGGATTTTCATATCATGCTTTTTATTAGCAATGGGGGAAGCTGCCTTACAATGTCAAATTAGTTCTCTGCTGTATCAAATTACTATATAACATTATACCAAGAATATCTAACCGTTATGGTATCTCTTACACCTAACTTCTCTCAATCCCCTTGCTTCTGGATTGCTGAGTTAGCCCTGTGCCCTCTGACCAGCACACTGTTGCCATAAGCCAATGGTATGCATACTGCAGCAGGTTGTTTATATCACTGAAAGTTCTAAAAGGTTCACTACCACTGCCCTAGGTATTATGTGAGACAGAGTAAGCTGTCAACTTTTCTCTGTCCTTACAACTATTCTTTTTTGTCAGCATTTAGTATGTGCTCTTTAATGTCATACTTTGGTACAAATTTCTCACTAAGGTAACCTTTTCCGTGGTTTCATCTCTCATCTTTTATCCTTTGCCTTTTGTTACTTTTCCTGTCTATCAGGTTTTGTATGGAAAAAGCCCTAACAGATGTGGCAACCCCCCCCCCAAAAAAAAAACCACTAGACTAGTGATGGCAAGTCTTTTAGAGTTTTCAATGGTAACAATTTAACAGCCTGCTGTTGCATGCATGCCACAGGTTGACCATCACTGAATGAGAGCATAACAAGTATTATCTTTAGATATGTAGGTTTTCCAGGCTACATTTATTTAGAAATTAAAGGACAACTCGAGATTGTTTTCATAGGAAGGTCTCTTTCATAAATTCTGCTGTTCACAAGCCTAAGGATTCAAGGAAGCAAGATACTCAGCTTCCTGAGTTCTATCTGAGGATCCCTAATCCAAAATTCAAACTACTCGAAAATCTGAAATGTTTTGAAGATCATAGTATTTTTAGAGCATTTCAGGCTTGATATTAAAGATGCTCAACTGATCATCTGGGCAAATATTCTAAAGTGCAAACACTTCCAAAATTTTAAACACTTCTGGTCCCTAGTGTTTTACGTAAAGGATACTAAAACCCATATTAAGAAAAGATAATAAAATGGGAAGAGATGAATTTACATACTCTGTTAACTTCTGAGCATCACATGATTACATTGTAACTAGATTTACTATTTGGGGAAAATTATAGTGCTTAAAAAAAAAAAGGTAAATCTTGATCAGAACTATTTAAAAATGAAATGTTATTGTATAATTCTTTAACTGAAGTTAAAGTATTAATATTAGTATCATTTACTCATAAATGAAGGGGCATGCTAAGGTTAATAACACTAAGAAAAATTTTCAACTGATTATTAATAAATTCATATTTTTCAAATGTAAGCAATTACGAGCTATGGTATGACAAATGGATTTAGCTTTAAAAAGATTACATCATAATAACCCTTTAAGGAAGATCAGTCATGTAAAAGGCTAAACAGAATAATGAACTTTCCTGAATAATAATTATTATGAAATTGATTTATTGAAACTCTATTTCTTCATGCAAGAACTGCTGAAGTTTTCCAAGGTAATTTAAACAATGATATAAAGATTTAGTATCATTGACTCTGTGCAGGACTAGCACTGGGGAAAAAAGTCTTAAAAAAAGATATAAAAAATGTGTGTGTGTGTGTGTGTGTGTGTGTGTGTGTGTGTGTGTATCTTCAGTCTACTGTATTTAGGTACATGTGAATATCAGGAAGAAATAAACTTCTTAGCCAATAAGGCCATTTGAGAAGCTCACTACATATCCATTTGAAATCTAGTGTCACTAAAGAGAAATTAAGAAGTTGCTCTTGTGGTGCTAAGGCTACACATGTGGAACCCTCACATAGCCAAAGAAATCAAAATTAAAGCAAAATCAAAGAAAAATATGTTTTATTATAGAATAAGTGCACCTTAGATATTAAAAGGATCATAGACAATACAACAAAAAAAATCACTAAGGGCCAGTCAGGTATTTCAGCGGACTAAAGTGCCTGCTTAGGCAGGCTCAGCGACCGGGATTGATCCCCAGTGTGCCTTGCCAGCCCCGTCCCCGGGGTGCCCTGAGAAGGTGATTAACACTGGGTGTGATGGCACATGCCTATAATCCCAGTGCTTGGGAGGCTGAAAACAGGAGGATCACTATGAGTCCAATTCTGATCTATGTAGTGAGACCCTGTAGACCTTGTACTAAAAATACAAAAAAAAAAAAAAAAAAAATCTCATCATCATCATCATCATCATCATCATCATCATCATCATCATCATAATAAAAAGAAATACAAAAGTTAATGTTGCTAAGCATGTTCCATCCTTTTAATCCCAGTTACTCAGGAGGCTAAGGCAGGAGGACTGCAAGTTCAAGTTCAGCCTGGACAAGTTAGTGAGGCCCTATCTCAAGATGAATCTTAACCAAAGAGGAAGCAGGGGCTGGAGTGATAGAGCACTTGTTTATATGCACAAGCCCTAGGTTCAATACCCAGCACCACACATAAATGTTCAAAAACACGTGAAAAATCAACCAGAGAAATAAAAATAAAGGAATACAATCAGAGATTGACATCTGAAAACAGATATTTAGAAGTACTAGCATTTGACAATTATATAAACAGCCTTTTGCCTCATATTTAGCATAATAAAAAAAAAGAACTAAGTATAAGTTAAATATACTTAAAAAAGATATAACCTGAGACTTATCAGGTTGTAAAAAAAAAAAAAAAATACTATAGACTGAGTAGTATACCCAGTAGAAATTTATGTCTCATAGTTCTAGGATCAGAGAATACAACCTTAAGGTCTAACAGGATTTGGTGTCTACTAACTAATCTGATTTTCTTTCAAATGGCCATCTTCTGGCTGTAGCTTCACATGGAAGGATGAAGAAGAAATCTTTCTCTTCTTAAAATGCCACAATCCTATTCTATTAGGACACTACCACTATGCCTCATTTCACCTTAGTGTCTCCTATAGACATTAATGTTTAGCCATCTTCACTTTGGGGGTCAGGGTCTCAGTGTACAAAATTGGGTCATATTTCAGTCCACCACAAACAGTAAAGTATAAACAAACACATATACATACCTTACCCCAGAAGAGAAGGGAAAGGGCTAAAAATCAACAGCTGAATCTCTTCTCACAATATCCCAAAGAATGTAAGGAACCAGATAAACTTTCAAGTCTTTTAAAGATTATATCACTCTCACTGAAGAAACTGAAAAATCAGAAAAAGATGTAAAGTACATCAAAGAAATCCCTTCCAGCCTTAAAACAAAAAAATGTTCCTTCAAATACAGATTCCCTTTGGCTAGGCAATATCTTCTTTTCTTCACAGCCTCCACTTTTTTACCCCTACCAAGTGTAAAGCCACAACAAATAGGCTTATTCTTCTAAAATGACACTGAAACTTTACAGAGCTCAATGACTTACTTAAGTCACAGACAAAGGCATAAGGAGTCAAGATTCTTTTTTAAGTTTTCTTGCTCAAAATTCAAGTACTGCTGCAAGTGTACCATAGTCCCCTCAAAGACTAATAAAAAGGACACAGTTAGAGCTGTTGGTATAGATATGACTGCCAAAACACAAATCCTATGAAAATACTTTATGAGGCAAGATCATTAAAGAAATCTTGAATGGAAAAGAAATAGAAATAAGCTGTAATAAGCAGGAAAAAAAAAAAACCAGTCTTTCCTAGAAGTTACATAGGAACAAGACAAGAGACCATAAAAATGGTCACTTGTATGTGACACTGGTAACACAGGGCTTGTATAAAATGAAGAATGCCTACTAGATTCTTTAGCACATAAGCAGCTAAGAAAGATACTAAAAAGTCAAGTAATGTAATAAAAATAGTTATTTTGTTACATTTTATTTTATTTTATTTTATTTGCGGAACCAGGGATTGAACTCAGGCCCTTGCACTTGCCAGGGAAGCGCTTATTCCACTGAGCCATCTCCCCGGCCCCTACATTTTATTTTAAAGAGAAAAACTAAAATTTCAAAACAAGGTGAGAGTAACAATGGTTAATACATTGCATACTGTTATCTTTAAAGTAGTTACTCAAAGAACAAAATAGTTCTTAGGAAAAGTTAAACCAGGCATGGTGGCATAGGCCTGTAATCCCAGCACCCACCAGGGAAAGGCAGTATTGCCATGAATTTGAGGCCAGCCAGGGCTACATAGTAAATTCAAGGCCAGCTTGAATTACCTAGAAAAATCCTTCCTTTCAACAAAAAGGAAAGGTTAGTAAGACAGCAGTGTAGAATAAACTTAAAAAGTAGCTGGAGAGACTGGAGATAGGAACACATGGACACCATATAGCAATGATGGTAAACCTTAAGAGCTTTTAATGATAACCAACAGCCAACTATGGCACACATGCCATAAGTTTACCATCACTGCTCTAGGGTAGTACAGAAATGCAGTAAAATGGCAGTGAAAACAGCAAAAGACAAGAGGCTGAGAATAACAATCCAGAAGGAAAAGGAGAAAAACTTGGCAACTGAATGGAGAAGTCAAAATGCAAGAAAATTACTAGAATATTCCACATATCTAGATTTCCTGTAATAACTATGACTATCCTGAGGTACCTTTTGAGTACAAGAAATGAAAGTTTTAACCATCTTTGGGTGAAAAGCACTGTAAAATATATTACTAATTTTTATAAAGTTGTATTTTAACTACAAAGTAGTCTAGGAAAGAGTCTTATTGATATTTATATTATTCATGGTGAAGAAATAACTAGGCATATAGTTACTGCTAAGATGTCTCTCGGGTAGGTGGATGTTCAAGAAGAAGGGGTGGTGAATGAAAGCAAGAGACAGGAAAAGGAATATTGCGGGACTGTCCTGCTTCAAGGTTGTATATGGTGAGATTTTTGGACTTATGTGCAAACATGAGAAGCATAGAATTCTTTATCCTATTTTTAAAATATAATCTAATTTTTAAATGTTTTTTATCATATTATGTAGGGACTTAAAGTTCAACATATCAATACTTGATGAAAAATACCTGTTCCTTATTATGCCTAAGATGTTTGAAATGCAGTGAGATAGTGAGGTTAAGATTGATAGCCTAAATTGTTTGATAATAACAATAAGCTTGTCTTCTAGATGGTTAACAACCTAAGTTTGCAGACCAAAATTAGAGAAAAAGGAGGGCTACAAGGAAAGCCAACATTTTGGCCCTAACCTTCTAAGGTCAATTAAGACTCAGGACATATGAGAACTTGTACTGTAACGTCATGTACCTCGGTAGTGTCCCAAATTTTCTGATCAAGATTAGGGGCCAAAGAGGAAAGTGATTGATGACGTAGAATGTGCCTAAGGAGAGTCACATGGGGAGAAAACACTCTCTCAGGCTTTTACAGAGAGCACATTGGCCAAGCAATGGCCGTGACTCATCCACATGGCTGCACTGACAAAGGTTCTACAATCTTAGGTACAGGATCTCAGGATAAATCCTGAGGGCATTTCACTGACCTTCTCAGACCAAAAAGCTACAACTCTTGTTGCATAGGTCCTGCTTTACCTTGGTCTTAATCATCCAGTAGAAAAGTATGAAGATGAAATATAGGAAGTAAAGCCATGTTGTTATGTTGAGCTGTGGGGGACTCAGGTCAATAATTTCTGACACTGCCAGTTAAACAGAAGACCCAATGCTATTATGGGCTACTGGACTCTTTTAGAATATTTTGCTGAGTTTACACACCTATAATATTCAATAACGGAACTTAGAAAAAGTGGGGTATACTGATGAATGTCCATTTTGTGTCTGTGTATTCAAAGTGGTTAGGATAGATATATAGTTGCATTCTCTTAATGAATAGAATGATTTGTTCTAATGGTGTTTGTAAATAGGATCTCAAGTCCGCATCTTGTACAGCAATTAACCACTAAGAAGAATATATGCAGTGTGTTATTTGTTGAAACTGTACTTCCGATTTGATTTGAAAATGTCTCATTGCTATCTGTTTAATCAATAAAATTTTGAAAAAAAAAAAAAGAACTAGGCATAATGGAAAGCAAGAGTTCATTTTAAGTTTTCAGTGGGCTGCTTCAGTTACATCTTCAGATCTGTTCATCTACTTGCAAAATGAAGGTATAAACATCTGCCACACCTAACTTACTCAGATTATGAACACATGAAAGTGCTCTGTCAATAGAAAAGCAACATACAACTCTAAGATGTGTAACAGAGGTACTTACACTACACTAAAAGGGAATAAGAGATAAAGGGAAATAAGAGATAAAAATAATTTGTTACCTTGGTGTAGTAAAATCACGACAATGTTACATACTATGCTGTGTGTCACACTGAATTTCCCAAGATCTCGGTGAGTTGACTCTATAATCTTATATATTTTCAGTTCTTATGTAATTTTTAGTATCCCATTTTTTCCATTGACTACTCTCAGCTTCAGTATTCTCACTACAGCTCCACTGCTTACTTCTAATTTTCTTCCTCTAAGGTGCCATGGACCTAAAAACTAGAAGTCAGGAAGCTAATTTATTATCCATGATGGTCTCAAGGAAGTCTTGTATAAAGAAAATGCATACAGAGGTTCTCAGAGCAGGTGAGGAGCACTGCTTTTCTTATTTCCTGGGTAAACTCCAGTAAAGTGCAAATCTGAGTCACTATTAAAGAACAACTTAATCACAAAACACTCTTACTGAAAGGAAATTAAGGACAGAGATAAATTTATGTAATTATGTTATTTTCCACAAGTATGTGGCATTAGACATTTTTTTAGTATTATCTACTTTAAGAGAATAAAAATAAACTGAGAATGGTTTAGACAACAATCAAACGTAATAACAAACAGCTGTCTCCCTAAGTATGCTTATTTCCCTGTAATATAAGCAGAAAATAATTTAATGTGTTATACTGACTTAAAACGACAATATACAACAATGGTCCAAAAGCTGCTACATTTATACAGTATCACAGAGCAAATAAAATGGTCTCAAGCAATACAATTCCTATAGGATTAAAGAAAATTATTTGATTAACAAAACAATATCTTACAGGGTTTGTTAATTGGAATAAAACAGCTTTATCCAACGATGTAGAATATATTATATTGCTAAATAATTCAGTTTGTAGACATGAGATATAAAACTCCAACAATTTTTCAAAAAAGCCAAAATTAATCAAAGGTGATAAAGATCTTTGGCAAAACAGCTTGCTATATTAGTATTCTATACCACCAGATACAAACACACACCCTTTACTCTTCCATATGCTTTCTCCTTTACACAGAAAGCTTAGTCTTCATTTTTGATTAGATTTTTGGTTCTTCCAAAACTATTTCAGTCTCTAAAATATCCTACCTCCTCTTAGGAAGGGCTATTAAGATTATTATTATTATTATTATTATTATTATTATTTCATGTTTACAGTACAGGGGATCGAACTTAGGACCTTGCGCTGACCAGGCAGTTGCTTATGCCACTGAGCTATATTCCCAGCCCCGCCAGTAAGATTAATAACAAGAAGACCTACCTTTTCTCTTCAAACAATCTTTTCTATAAAACTTCTACTATGCATCCCATTCCTTCATTACTTTACCCATCTCAATATATGGTTATCTTTATTTAAAAAAATCTAATGGATCATGGTGGCCCCAGTAAAAGAAATGAGATCTTTAGTTATATAGAAACATACCTCTAATATATTATTGTTAACCAATGATTGATTTCATATTAGATAAAATTCTTGCGGTTTTCAGTAATCTATTTTTAGCACAGACCAACTGAGATCTTTGGTTTCTCTAGAAAAAGATTTTGAGAATGGCCATCCATACAGATGTGAGCTTCAAGTACCTCTAAACCTATTTAGTTTAGCAAGTCCCATTCAGAAAGATAAGAAAGCACACCACAATGATAAAGAAACAAACCAAAAAAAAGACAAGCATCCCCATCAGGCTGGTTTCTGGGAGAGGAAATTAAAACTTGGTTTCTGCACCAGGAACCTAACATGGGCAAGTGGTACAGCAATTTCCTTTCCATTATCACTTAGAATATATAGCAGAAAACAGGTCAGTTCCACCCTTCTACTGGTTCTGTAAGCAGCCCAAGCACTTGCTATCTGATTAAAAATATAAAAAACCTAGTGAAGAAAAGCACAGAAATTAAAAGGGGTCAGTCATCGCATCCCATATCCATTTTAATAGTGCTCAAAAAATGAAAACTGCTGCCTTTTCTTAGTGTCCTCTAAGTAGAAGACCCTGCTAGATTTTTATGAGTCTTTAAACAGGACAGCAAAAAAAGGTATTATTAGTTATCTGAATATGACATAAAAAAAAATCTCAAAGATGTTCAGTAACTTTCCCAAGAAGCTAATCAGTGCAAAAACAAGTTTTTGACTTTGAGATTCACAGTGCTTTCATCACTATTATTTTCCTTGAAATGCCAGTTAAAACTGTCAGGTCAAAATTCATTAGACTTTCTTTCGGTAAGCTTTGATACCATCATTGATCTGAGTCATATGTCCAGAAATACAACTAGTTCAAATATTAATCAACCTTTCTAATGGCTACATTCTGTTTTATACTATTATATGCTAAAACGCTTCAGAATTACCATTACAGACCCAGTCCTAGCCCAGGTCCGGTGAGTGTGTGGAGAGCTTCCTGCTACCCTGCACCGGCAGGACCAGTCCCAGCCCAGGCGCAGCGTGGGCCGGACTCTCTCCGGCCCCCTCGGGCCGCCCCCCACCCCTCCCGCCGAGTAGGAATTTCTGCCGACTTCTGGGAACCCCCAGACCCAGACCCAGTCCTAGCCCAGGTCCGGTGAGTGTGTGGAGAGCTTCCT
>NW_004524579.1:12887682-12896840 GCF_000260255.1 Octodon degus | reverse complement strand
GATTTGTTCTAATGTTGTTTGTAAATAGGATCACAAGTCCGCATCTTGTACAGCAATTAACCACTAAGAAGAATATATGCAGTGTATTATTTGTTGAAAAATAAAAAAAAATTAAATTAAAAAAAAAAAAGAATTACCATTACAGAATAGATCCTCTTTAAATATCAGATGTATCTTTACTTTCATATTCACTCAGACAAGAATGTACTAGGCTCATCAGACTGCCTAGCCTATTCATTTACATGTTGAAGGTCTTAAAGAAGTAAGCTTCTTTCTTCAATAATAGAAAATTAATCCGAATTTTTGTTTTAATAAACTCCCAATTCTAAGAATAAATCTTTCAAAAGCCTGATCTTAATGCAAACATTCCATTCGCACTAGGTACCTGTCTGTGTTTGTAGAGTTGATTAGTAAATGAAGTTATTAGAACTTCAAAAACAAGTAAACCATAAATTGTAACACATCTTTAAAATTAAAAAAATTACAGTTCATGATTATAGTTCCTCACATTGAAATAGACTTTAAAATGAACTAAAATTATCTGATTTCATATATATGAAAGTCTAAATCATTCACGTATGATAGGTAAATGTATCAGTAGTTAAAATTATGTTGTTTTAAATTATAACCTCATTTTATGTTTCTAAGTTTTATAGAGTTTTATGTACTATAAATTATCTGTATTAACCTTTGACAGGTTTATTCTGGTAAAGGAGATTTGTACCCGAACAATTTACTGGGAAAGAAACCAGGGATATTATTTTTCAAAATAATTTTTTTCTTTTTTCTTTTTTATAATAAAATACTACAAATAGCACCTATCTTTAGTAGTTCCAGTTAAAGACACTACATCAATTAAAGAATTTTATTTTTTGGCAATGGTATAATATTTATTTCAATCCTTATTCACAATAAAGAATAAAAGTTCAAGCCAGCTCCTTTCTTCCCATGTACAAAGTAGGTCCTAACTATATCACATATCTAAGCCTTTGACTATATTCACAAACTTTATTCTACTCTTTTCACTCTGGAGAGAGATCAATGATCAACAAACAATTTATGTAGTGGGACCTATACTAGACATTTTAGGATAGGAGAGTCGCAGCGTCTTTTTTATATGTAGAGCACAAAATCAGTTTTAGACAATACACAGGGAGGCGGTGGCACAAGATTTAGTTGGCATCCTACTGAGATAGGAATACACCCCACCACAGTAGTATGCTGACTTCAGAGCTAAAGCATAAAGAAAATATGCAAAACTGTGTCACTATAATCACCAGGGTATTTTAATATTGAGCCTTCCAGAAGAAACCATTCACAGCCATACAGACTTTGGTCAGCTTCAGCATTAGAAAAATATTACTCTTGACCCATAAAGTACTAAATATTATTTTGCACTGAAATTAGTATCTACTTTTCCAAATAGCTACATAATTTTCTTAAGTGTATCTACCAGACAAACAAGGACCCACTCTAATTAAGGGCAGGCTTTCTAAATAACTATTAATCTAATGTTAATCACTCATACCTTCTTTCTTCAACTTACCTCAGTTCCACTGACTACTATGCTATATTCTTTTGTCTCAAGAATGTCAAAATATCGATACCTCTTTTCCACATAAAAAGTAGATTCTATTTTCCCTCCTGCTATAGGAGTTGGGATTAACAACATCCCTGATCACCTTTTCCCTTGCACTTAGCACTATGTAAATTGGACAGGCAACATGCTCATTTTCTCAACCTTTTAAATTTACATGCCACAGAATAAAATTCAGGACAAAAATAATTATCATACAAAATATATAAAAGACTACTAGCTGGTAGAGGGGGGAGGAGAGGCTCTTAAGAAGTTCCTATGTTTTTCAAAACAGGAATCACAATTGTTAGGACTTCTTCCTCCTTTTTAGTGTTATCAAGATATAAGGTACAATAAAAAAAGTAAATGTTTAAAATTTTTTAAATGTACCACAGTAAAGACATTAATCTTCCTTCAAAATATCTCCCTTCACTTCAAACAGATATTCCCTTGTTCTTACAATTCTGAAGCAGCTCTAGAAGTCCTCTTTTGGCTGCATCAATGTCCTGAACTGATTTCCAAACCTTTCTGTTTAATGGTCATTTTTTATTTTGAGGAAGAGCCAGAAAGTGCATGGTGCCTGATACGGTTTGTGTGTTGCTGTTCCCCAAAGCCTTATTCAGTCATGGGGCAGACTTCTAGAGTATGTGACTAACTCATGATCCACTGGGGTTATGGGTGTGAGTGCTGCTGGATTATGGGTGTGAGTACTACATCCAGTTTGGGGCCTACAGCCTGAATGCAACGTAAGGGAGACAGACTTGCTCTCTGCTCTTTGCCACCGCCATGAAAGGTTGTTCTCTACTACGTGCCACTCTGCCTTGCAGCCAGCCAAGTATGGACTGAAATGTCCAGTAACTGTGTAAATAAACCTTTCCTTCCTTCATTTTTGGTGTTGGAGAGAGCAATGAGTAACTGAGTCAGTGCCAGATCCAGTGAATAAGTGGACAAAGACACACCGTAAAGCTTTTATTCCTGCCTTTCCATTGTCTAGTCATAATCTCTGCAGCATTTGTCAATGGTGGATTTCTTAATGATAGCTACTTTTTCTGAGGTGGGATGAAATTTCAGGGTTGTTTTAATTTCCTTCTCTTAAATGACCAATGATGCTGAACATTTTTTTCATACATACTTGCTATTTCTATTTCTTCATCTGAGAAATATATATTCATCTCAGAGATTTTTGAGTTGGGTCTTTGAATTTGGGGGATCTGATTTTTTTCAGTTTTTTAAATGTTCTAGATATAAGTCCTTTGCCTGAAGGACAGTCGGCTAAAATGTTTTCCCATTCTGTGAGTTATCTTTTCACTTTGTTGATATGATTTTTTTTATGCACAAAAGCTTTATAATAAGATGAGATCCCGGTTTTGTTTCTTTGAAGTATTTTCTATGAATAAGAACTCTGCCTACAACTCTGCCTATCGCTATGTCTTCAAGATTCTACCTATTTGCTATTCTAGTATTTAGTGCTTGTGTTTTATTTAGATAGTTGATTCATTTTGACTTTAGTGCATGGAGATAAACATGGGTCTAGTTTTAGTCTTGTTAGATTAATTCCTAAGTATTTCATTTTTTGAATGTCATTGTGAAAAGAGTAATTTCCTTAATTTCTATGAATGTGTTGTTTATAAGAAGCTACTGATTTTTTTGAGTGTCCACTTTGTATCCAGTTATGTTACTGAGTTTGGTTATTAAATTAGATGTCTCACAGTGGAGTATTTGGAGTCTTCTATGTAGAATATCATGTCAGCTGAGAATAATGAATACACTTCTCCCTTTCCTATCCTTACTCCTTTTATCCAGCTATGCTACTGAGTTTGGTTATTAAATTAGACATCTCACAGTGGAGTATTTGGGGTCTTCTATGTAGAATATCATGTCAACTGAGGATAATGAATTCACTTCTCCCTTTCCTATCCTTACTCTTTTTGTATCCCTCTCTTATCTAACTACTCTGGCTAATGTTTTCAAAACTATCCTGACTAGGAATCGTGAGCAGACATCCTTGTCTTGTTCCTGATTTTACAGTGAAAGCTTTCAGTTTTTGTCCACTTAGTATGACGTCAGCTGTTGGTCTGTCATAGATGGCTTTTATAAGATTGAAGTAAAGACCATCTATTCCAATTTTCTGTAGGTTTTCATTGTGAGTGTTTGGCTTTATCAAAGCTTTTTCTGCATCGATTGAGATGATTATATGACTTTCATCTTTGTATCTGTTCATACGGTATATTACATTTATTGATCTGCATATATGAACCATCTCTGTGTTCCTGGAATGAATCCTACTTGGTTATAGTATATAATCTTCTTGATGATTTGCCATACTCTGATAGTACTTTACAGAGGATTTTTGCATCTATGTTCATTAGGGAGACTGGCCTGTAGTTCTCTTCTTTGGCTGGGTCTTTCTCTGGTTTTGGTATCAGGATTACTACTTGCCTACAAGAATGAGTTAGGGAGAAATGCTTCTTTTTCAATTTTATTAAAGAGTATAAGGACTACTGACATTCAATCTTCTCTAAATTTCTTGTAGAATTCAGCTGTGAATCCATCAGGACCTGGACTTTTGTCGGTAACTTTTAAATTACATTTTCAATCTCATTAACTGACAATCGGATTCTTCAGAATGTGTATATCTTAATTCAACTCTAATTCATATGTATCTAGGAATCTAGTTCTGTGTTTTCCATCCTATGAGAGTAAAGATTTTCAAAGTAGGTATTGATGGTCTTCTGAATTTCCACAAGATCTGTAGTGATTTCACCCTTTTTATCTTTCAATGAATCCGTATCTTTCATTTTATTGATAAAGTTGGCTAAGGGCTTGTCAATTTTGTTCAAAGAACAAACTCTTCAATTCATTAATTCTTTGTATTGTTTTTTTAGTCTCAATTGTGTTCATTTCTACTCTTATCTTTATAATTTTCTATGTGTGTTAGATTTATCTTCTTGTTCTTTTTCTAGACGCTTGAGTTACATTAGATTGTTTGTGTTTGTTCTGTTTTCCTGATGTGAGAATTCATCACTGTATGTTTCCCTCTCAGGACTGTTTACATTGAGTCCCATAACTTCTGGTATGTTGTATTTGCATTCTTGTTTGGTTATAAATACTGTTTAATTTGTTCTTTAATTTCATCTGTGACCTGTTGGTTTAGTAGCGTGCGTGTTAGTTAGTCTCTAAGTGTTAATGGAGTTTTTCTAGTTTCTTCTGCCATTACTTTCCAGTTTCACTGTACTATGGTCAGATAACATGCCTGGGATAATTTCAATTTATTTGCATTTACCTACACATGTTCTGTGAGCTAATAGATGGTCTATTTTCAAGAATGTCCCATGTGCAGCTGAGAAGAATGTGTATGCTGATGATGTTGGATTTAACACTCTGAAAATATCTACTAAGTCCATCTGTTCACAGATTTGGTTTAATTCTGGTATTTCTTTACTGATATTTTGGCTGGTTGATCTATGTGTAACAGGGGGGTATTAAGGTCCCCCATTACAATTGTGCTATTGCTTATTTGATTTTTCATGTCTAGTATATAGTCGAATGCTGCTGTATTGGTGTATACATATTTATGATTGTTATCTCTTCCTCTTGAGTTTTTCCCTAACAAATATTTAGTACTCTCTTTATCTCTGAGGTTATTTTTATTTTGAAGTTTACACTGTCTGAAAACAGAATAGCTACCCCTGCTTTTTTCTCTGTTCCTGTTGAGTGGAGTATTGTTTTTCACCTTTGACTCTGTGGTTCAGGAAGGGAGCTCCCTCTGTGGTTGAGGGAGCTCTGGTCTCTACTTTGAATATCACTTCCTGGCTCCAAAAGGGAAGATGGTGCATAGTTCAATGTCCTGGAGAAATTTGTCACACTAGTTTTCCTGATATGAATTTGGCTGTTCTCATTATTAGAGGAGCTCAGGACCTCTGTCACTGAGGATGACTGTGATACTTGTTGGAGGAACACTGGCTCTTATTTTGATCGTTGCTTCCTGGCTCCAGTGCAGAACCCTCAGTCTTTTGGCACAGATCCTTCATCCCACTGGTGGAGACTTTCTAGCTTCCACCACTGACCTCAGGGCCTTCCTAGTGCAGAACCTTGAAATAGGCCTGCATGAGACATTGTTGTTGTCTCTTGGCCTCTAACTGAACTGATGGGGAGCATTTCCATAGATTCTAGGTCTTCAGCTAGACTCATGCAGAACACTGCCATGGGATCTAGACTCTTAGTTGGACTCTCTGGGTCTTTAGGATATGGACAGATTTTTCTGTACTTTTTTGTACATGACTCTTTGAGTGACTATTACAAAATAGTCCTATAAATTATGTATCCTGTATTATATTGTTTTCCTTGCAAACCCCAACTACAATAGATGAAAAGTAACTATTTGGCTCAACAACTAATTCTTTGTTATCGGGTTATGGTAATAATTATGACCCTATACAATTGCAGTGGTATCATACAGAAGAGAAAACCTAATTATACCATGTATTATATCTTGGCTAATGCAGTACAGTTAGTAATAACAATAATTTCGTGTATAGCTTAACTACTGCCAAACTATGGTGACCATTAACCTAGTACCTCTGACCACAGAAGTGAACTCTACAGATATAGAATAAATCAAACATACACCATATATTTGTATGCCATAATTTTCCCCTTAGTGGAGTGATTTTACCCTTCTCCACAGGGCAGGAGAGTTAAGATGAGTAGGGGACAGGATAAAGTGACGAATGAGATCAAATGTAGTACAGTCAAGGCTGCAGGTCAAAGGATGATCACCTGAATTTTGGGAAACTAAAGAACATAGGGAAAGAATGGACTAGAATGGAAAGGAGTAATTACAAAGGAAAAAAACAATGTTTACTTACTTGAAATTTTAAATTCAAAAAGTAGTTAAGAAGATAAAGACAACCAGTAAAACAAAATGAAATGGAAATGTAAAAAAACTACACAGTGAAAGAAGGCAGGAGAAGAAAAAAGAAAAAAACAAAGAGAGAGAGGAAGAAAAATCCCCAAAACAAAAATAACCACAAAATACAAAACAAGATGACATCCAACAAGACAAGACAGGGAAGGAATAGCCAACCAGAGAAGCCAGGGAGAATAAAAGTATTAAAATAACTCTGGTGCTTATAGTTCTGTGATAGTGTCCATGTCGGATCCCAAAAATGTGATGTATACTCCAGCCAAGTTTCTCATAGGAATTGTGTTGGGTAAGGACGTTATCTTGACCTCTGTGGGGGCTAGAACTGGCCTTCTGTTGGTAGAGGTTGCCATACATCAACTGTTGGCTTCTCACTGCTGCTTCAGACCCTTTCATATTGTTGGTCTCACTGATTACTCCACCTTCCAAAGACATACATGTACACACATGCCTGGGCCGGCTATTTTGAGCCTCCGGGTTCTAGATGGTCCGACAACCAAAGACATGTG
The DNA here is from genome assembly GCF_000260255.1 of Octodon degus. Lineage (NCBI taxonomy): Eukaryota > Metazoa > Chordata > Mammalia > Rodentia > Octodontidae > Octodon > Octodon degus. Next base: position 12,889,831 of record NW_004524579.1, on the reverse strand, counting down.
TCTATTCACCATATTTTTGTCATACTTCATAAAGGCATAGAAGTGGACTTCCACAATAGCTTCAGAAAGTGGCCAGAGTGATGGGACAAGTAAACTGTGTGGGAGATTAATAGCAATATGTCTTTTACTATAAAGTTTTTTTTTTTTAAATTTAAACATTCCCTATATATTTTGACCACCTCTGTATGATACTGAGAATTACAGCAACCACTAGAAAAAAGCTAGGAGAATTGTAGAGATGCAAACATTGAACTTTAAACCATCATATTGAGGAAATGACATAAGGATGGCGGAGGGGCGCGAGGTTTCAAGATGGCGGAGACTGGGTGCTTGACAGAGAAGCAGAGGTGAAGGCCCCTACGGCGGAAAGGAGGCTGGGACTCGTCCCCTCCATGCCCCTAGCAGTTCTGGGATCCCAGCAGGAGTGTTTTATTTTTTTTTTTTTAAAGAATAAGTGAACCATTATAGATTGTCAATATGGAGCGGAGATCAACATCATCCACCAAGAGTGGAAAATTTATGAACCCTACGGACCAAGCTCGAAAGGAAGCTCGGAAGAGAGAATTGAAGAACAAAAAACAGCGCATGATGGTTCGAGCTGCAGTTTTGAAGATGAAAGATCCCAAACAAATCATCCGGGACATGGAGAAATTGGATGAAATGGAGTTTAACCCAGTACAACAACCACAGTTAAATGAGAAAGTACTGAAAGATAAACGTAAAAAGCTTCGGGAAACCTTTGAATTTATCCTACGACTTTATGAAAAAGAGAATCCGGATATTTATAAAGAATTGAGAAAGCTCGAAGTAGAATATGAACAGAAAAGGGCTCAACTTAGCCAGTACTTTGATGCTGTCAAGAATGCTCAGCATGTAGAAGTAGAGAGTATTCCTTTGCCAGATATGCCACATGCTCCTTCCAACATCTTGATCGAGGACATCCCACTTCCTGGTGCCCAGCCCCCCTCCATCCTAAAGAAGACCTCAGCCTATGGACCTCCAACTCGAGCAGTTTCTATCCTTCCTCTTCTTGGGCATGGTGTTCCACGTTTGCCCCCTGGCAGGAAACCTCCAGGTCCTCCACCTGGTCCCCCTCCTCCCCAAGTCTTGCAGATGTATGGCCGTAAAGTGGGCTTTGCTCTTGATCTTCCTCCTCGTAGGCGAGATGAAGACATGTTATATAGCCCTGATCTTGCGCAGCGTGGTCATGATGACGATGTTTCCAGCACCAGTGAAGATGACGGCTACCCTGAGGACATGGATCAGGACAAGCACGATGACAGCACTGATGACAGTGACACAGACAGGTCAGATGGAGAAAGTGACGTGGACGAGTTTATGCACCGAGACGATAATGAGCGAGACAACACCGAGGAAAAGAAAGCAGGTCTGAGTGTGCGGTTTGCAGACATACCTGGGAAATCAAGAAAGAAAAAGAAGAACATGAAGGAACTGACGCCTCTTCAAGTCATGATGCTGCGAATGGCAGGTCAGGAAATCCCTGAGGAAGGTCGGGAAGTGGAAGAATTTTCAGAGGATGATGAGGAGGAAGATTCAGAGGATTCTGAAGCAGAGAAGCAGTCACAGAAGCAGCACAAAGAAGACTCTCATGAGGGTGCAGCCACAGCTTCCTCCCAGCAGCAGGCGCCCCCTCAGTCCGTTCCTCCTTCTCAGATACAGGCGCCGCCCATGCCAGGACCTCCTCCTCTTGGGCTTCCGCCTGCCCCACCTCTGTGGCCTCCAGGACCACCCACGGGCCTCCCTCCTGGCCCACCACCAGGTGCTCCTCCTTTCCTGAGGCCACCTGGAATGCCAGGGCTCCGAGGGCCTCTACCCCGGCTTTTGCCCCCAGGACCACCACCAGGCCGACCCCCTGGCCCTCCCCCTGGGCCTCCTCCAGGACTGCCTCCTGGTCCCTCTCCACGGGGCCCCCCACCCAGGCTGCCTCCGCCGGCACCTCCAGGCCTCCCTCCGCCACTTCCCGGCATGATGCGCCCACCTCTGGTGCCTCCCCTTGGACCTGCCCCACCTGGGCTTTTCCCACCAGCTCCCCTGCCAAACCCAGGGGTGCTAAGTGCCCCCCCCAACTTGATTCAGCGACCCAAGGCGGATGACACAAGTGCAGCCACCATTGAGAAGAAAGCCACAG
>NW_004524579.1:12884916-12887187 GCF_000260255.1 Octodon degus | reverse complement strand
GGTCACTGAAGCAGCGCTGCTAGCAGCTGTTCTCTTCCCGCCACTGTTTTCATCCCATTGCTTCCTCTTCTCCAGTTTTTTGGAAATTTGTGACCAGGTTCATCCTACTTGCGCATTTTGACTCTCCTTGTGTGCTGTGGGCCCTGGAATAGAGATTTCTCAAAAAGTTTGTTTCATCTTTTTGTGTTTGAGTTATTTTTAATATTTTCATGTAAATATTTTGTAATATTTTACTTCTAGTGAAATGGATTGCAATGTCATTTCCTAATTCAAAGTAAGATATGGGAAGAGAAAATGTACAATTCTTTGATTAAAATTATTTCCCACTGACCTAAACTTTGTTTCATGGAAAAATAGTAAATGTTCTACACCAGTGCATAAAAACAAAACAAAACAAAACAAAACAAAACAAACAAACAAAAAAAAAAACCATCATATTAATGTCAGAGGCTATGTCCAGAGTTCTTATGTGGAAAAAAAAAACCTGATAAATTTAATTTTTGCTACCCAAAACAACCACTTTTAATCTCCTACTTCTTTAAATTACTGGGCAAAGTGTATTGCAAGTTCTAACTAAAGAGCATTTCTCTAATCTGGAGGGAAGAGTAGCTGGAAGAAAAAGAGTTTGGTCTGAAAGTGACAACCCAGACCAATAAAATCAAAGCAGACAAGGCCAGAGATGATTATCCAAATAAATCTCAAAACTACTCCTTTATTATCATAGGTTATAAGCCTTATTAATGTTCTACTCAGCAAATAAGAGTCTGAGAACTGTGATTATATAATATGTATTTCCCTCCCCACCAGAACCAGGGATTGAACTCAGACCTTTGCACTTGCCAGGGAAGTGCTTATTCTACTGAGCCATCTCCCCAGCCCCAAACTGTGATTATATTAATTTGCTATTAAACACTCCCACTATTTAAAAATGTCCAGAACTCATTTTTCATAGTTACAAATGATGTATTTTTCAAGCTAATTAATTTATGCTTTTGCTTCTATTTTTCTAGTATTTGCAAAGGCATCATTACTGTCAAGGTATGACCATTTTTACACTTTCTGAATCCTTGAAATAATATCTAACAAGCAAGTTAATGATTATACTGCCAGAAAGCACAATAGTTTTTTCAAGCATTCACATACCAGTTTTGCTGGCAAATTGGACATGCTAACTTTAGGGACAGTCATTTCTTTTCTAAGTCAATGGCACTGCATAAAAATCCACAGACAATTAATTCTACCTATTCAAAAGAAACTTCATAACTATGATATCCACATAAACACTTTTAGTTCTAAACTCCACAGTTAACTCTTCCCCAAGTTTGGTAGTTTAATGCTGCAATGTAAATATTTATCAGTTATGATATCTGTATATCACAAAGAATATTTTTGTAATTTCAGAGCAGAATTCCTTAGGATTGTCAAAGCTGGAGCTAGATAGAATACCAAGTACAAGTAGGTTCCAGGTCAATTATAGTAATGGAATGGAATTTAATAAAGTTCCAATGATACATTTTAGTGCCCTAATTTCTTGTCATCTTTTTTGGTTGACAAATATGTGCTGTGCAGCACAATAGCAGCAGAACAGCTGGGTGGCTTTATGAAGCACAAAGGAAACAACAGCACATGCTGTTAAGTGTTTCTCTGACTGCCTAGAAATGGCAGCACACACAGATTTATTCCCTGCTATAAATTAGAACAATTATTTCTCTGGAATCGCAATTTATTCATAATAAGTTGAACTTTTTACAAATTAAAAAAAGCATATTTTCAAAAAGGATATCTTCCCTTTCTCTGATGATCAGCTCATTCTGCTCTTCCAACTGTCTGATCTTCTTCTCAAATGACTCCTGTTCAGCTTTCAGTCGCTCTTCTGTCACTTCCTTTTCTTCACTTACTCTAAAAGAAATATTAAAATGAAAGATAGGAGAAAAAGGCCCATCAGGATAAAAATATGTAGCCTATGGCTACAATTCATCAAAGTTAAACTTCTTCCAAAGATGTGCTGAAATTTCTTCAAGGAGATGCTGTGTTTTCTTGTTTCGTGGGGCCTTTATACATAGTTACATACTCAATCCTTTTATTTATTTTTTTTTTCTTTTCAAAGTTTTATTGATAAACATATAGCAATGAGACATTTTCAAATCAAATCGAAAGTACAGTTTCAACAAATAATACACTGCATATATTCTTCTCAGTGGTTAATTGCTGTACAAGATGCAGACTTGTGATCCTACTTACAAACACCATTAGAAAAAATCATTCTATTCA
>NW_004524579.1:12877821-12882668 GCF_000260255.1 Octodon degus | reverse complement strand
TTAGTGTCCTCTGCACTTGTTACGGGTGGGCTTGGGTTCTGAGGTTGCATTTTGTTCCTTCTTGTCATTTTACGTAGCACTGTCTTCTACCCTTTGTTGTAGATCTTTGCTGTAGTTATAACCTTCACACGTACTGAAGTTGGAGCTCTACAGAGCTTGGAGTTATCCAGCTGTGTCTGGCTTAGGTCTGGCTGCTGTGGTCAGCTCCTTCCCGCTGCGGACCTGGGCTAGGACTGGGTCTGGGGGTTCCTGGAAGTCGGCAGAAATTCCTACTGGGCGGGAGGGGTGGGGGAGGTACGGCGTAGTGGGGGGCGGCCCGAGAGGGTGGGAGAGAGTCCAGCCCACGCTGCACCTGGGCTGGGACTGGTCCCGCCGGTGCTGGTTAGCAGGAAGCTCTCCATACACTCACCGGACCTGGGCTAGGACTGGGTCTTAAAATCTATTCTTATCTAACAACAAAAAAAGCAGCCATCCTCTTTGAAGGGTATTGGGACTGAAAACTGTAACAAAAGTAATAAATTTCTTTTAAGTGTTATATTTCACTTAAAAATTCCTGCACATTTTATACTTTTCTCCATAAAAGTCTTGACTGTTTTAATACAAAAAGTTTCTGGCCCTCACCTCTTTAAATTGTTTAGAATCTGGTCCTTTGAAAGAAATTTATTTTATGACTTTGCAGATCCCTAATATTCTAACAGATACTCCAGGAATGGACACTTTTACACTAAGATAAAAAACAAGGCAAAGTTAGTAAAGCTTTTATTAGAGAGAAACACAACTTAACGAATAGTCAACCAATTCATTTACTTCTGTTTAGTATCTTACAGGTAGGAGCAGGGTATGTTAATCATATTTTACAAATGATGAATATCAACTTGGTAAGATTTGGAAACAGAAGGAAGAATTTTCATAGTATACCTGAAAAAGAAAGGACATAGTGCTTTCAAGCAAAGGCATGACATTTTATCATTTAAAAATATTTTAATGAATCCAAAAATAGTGCTGTATGTCTATAATCCCAGTGCTGGGGAGGTTGAGTGAGCAGGATAACTATAAGTTCAAGGCCAATTTATGCAACATGGTGAGTTCAATGCCAGCCCTAAATTTCTACAGAGACTCTGTCTCGAAAAAAAAAAAAAAAAAAAAAAAGTCAATGGCATCATCTTAATTCCCTCTTAACAGTTTTTAATATTTTGCTGTTATTTGAAAGGTACTGCCTTGGGCCGGGGAGATGGCTCAGTGGAATAAACGCTTCCCTAGCAAGCGCAAGGGCCCAAGTTCAATCCCTGGTGGGGGCGGGGGGGGGGGGCGGAAGGTACTACCTAAAGGTAAACAGATGTTTTTAACAAATCACAGACACAGAAATCTATCTTCAAAAAAATGTTAGTAATCATAAGCCAGTATGTCTTAAGAATATTAATATCAAAATCCTCAACAAAACGGTACCAACCAGAATCTAGGTACATAAATAAAATGGTCATAACTGTTACAGGTAGCCAAATTAGACAGAAATATAGGCAGTCAGACAGGGCCAGGACCTTGAAGGAGACAGCACAGTAGAAGAGATGCCTTACAATTGTGGGAGGGGCAGATGCTCCAGCAGTGAACCAGACCTAAAAGACCTAAAGGCCAAACAAATGCTAAAAGAGTAGCACCTGGGATTGATATTCTGATCACCTGGATAGACCCAAGTGAATCACTAGCCCAACCCCCATAAGGAAGAGATCCTATCCCATATTCATGCCCACTTACTCTGTGACTCACTTCCCCATTTGGTCCTGGGAGTAATCAACTTTACCTGAGCAATGGTGCTGGCAATCCCATTGGTTGACCAGAGTTTTGTTCCACCTCACATCCACCTAAGCAAGACCCCTTTTTCTCTATCTCAGCCCCGCATGGCTTTACTCTATAAAAATAACCTGAAAGAGACAGCTTCCGGGGCAACCTGCTCAGGCCCCCATTCTGTCTTCTCTGAGACAGAAGCTTTCTTTCCCAATAAATGTTTTACTCTCAATCTCCGTTTGTTCCTAAAATTCTTCGGTTTTAGAGAACAGGAACTCATCCAGGTCAGATAGGAAGTTTTACTTCCCTGTATCACTAGCATGATCAAATGAGATTTTTCCCAGGAGTACAAAGTTGATTCAACATCTAAACATTAACCAACAGTATTAAAAAATGTTAAGAAAATATATGGGCAGCATAAAACTTCCTTTACTATATAAGGCAGGGAAGTCCAAAACTTACTTGTAAAACGAGAACAGGGTTCTTAGTCTTCCATATCCACATGTTGTATCTTGTAAAGTATTTGCTGCTTATTTGTGAAATGAAACCAGAGGCGAGCCCTGAGGTAGAGGGAGGGGAAAGGCAGGCAGGTGGGAGAGCTGCCTAAAGAGTCTATTAAACATACACTTTTGCCAATCATGATTGGCTACAAGATACATTTACTCTGATACGGGAGGCTTTAAAGCAAATCATGTCAACCATACCCTGCCGGTTTTACTGTTCGTTTTTCTCTCCAGGAAAAATAATCTGGAATATAGAACTTTTTCTTCTAAGAACAGTTAATTTCATCTAAGGGCACCCAATTTGAGGTTTGTGTTTAAATGATCAAGTTATTAGTATATCTACTTTAATGGGTTTGTGATGTTCTTTTGCTGTCAGATTCGTGGTGGTTTATGGAAATGGATTATGTAGCTTCAAAGTGCTTAAACAGAAAATATATTGGGGGAAAACTGTAGTAAATAAGGCTATTTAAGATAATACAACTAGGTTTGAAACTAAATAATAAATTCAAAAGTAAACAAAATCTAAAAAAAATTAACCAATAGAGCATATCAATAGAATAAAAGACAAAAACTACATGATTATCTAAGTAGATTTAGAAAAGCATTTGAAAAAAATAGCTGGATCCGGGAAGATGCCTCAGTGGAATAAGCCCTTCCCTGACAAGCACGAGGGCCTGAGTTCAATCTCCAGTTCCACCAAGAAAAAAGAAAAAAAACACCTAACAGTAACTCATGATTTCAAAAAATGAAGAAGGAAACCTCTTCAACACAAAAAAGGTGAGGTATGAAAAACCCATGCCTAATGTCATAATTAAGAGTAAGAATCTGTATATACAGAATAGTTAGGATAGATATACAGCTACTTTAGCTTCAATGAGAAGAAAGATTTGTACTAATAGTGTTTGGACAGGATATCCTGTCTGCATCTTGTACTATGGATAACCACTAAGAAGATAACAATGTACAAAGTATTAATTACTGAAACTGTCCTATTAATCAGTTTTGAAACTGTCTCACTGTTACACGTTTCTCAATAAAATAAAAAAAGATTAAGTGCATTTTCTATAACAACAAGAAAGTATAACCATACAGATTATCTACTTGAAGATTAATAAAATTGGACATTATATATATGATGGCATATTGTTTGGCAGTAAATAAAAATGAGGTATTGATAGATGCTACCACATGGATAAACCTTCAAATCATGCTAAAGTTTAAAAAACACTAGTTTTAAAAGATAACACATTTTACTGATTCCATTTATAAGAAAATTCACTGAGACAGAAAGTAGAGCATTGGCTACTGTATCTGTCAGCTTTCTGATTGCTGAACTCAAATACCATACCCAATACCCAGAACTTAAAGGAGAAGTTTAACATGACTCAAGTTTTTTAGAGAATTCGGACCATGGTTTTTGGCCTAAAGACATAAATATTGTGATGGAAGGGCATGGTGGAACAAAAGTACTCATGGTGGCCACAAAGCAGAACAGGAAGACAGCACCAGACGGGAAGGAGCAAGGGACTGTTTATGGTACCCAACGTCATGCTTTCATATCCCACCCAGACATACCAAGAAATGTGCTTTACTGATCTTAAGCCAATCAAGTTGAAACAATTAAGATTAACTATCACAATTACCAAAGGCTATGAAAGTTGGTAGGAAGTGGGTACCAGGTTTCATTTCAGTGTAAAGAAAATGTGATGAATATTAAACTGTTTATTCTCTCTATAGAAAGATTTCCCTTCTGTCTCATTAAGTAAAATATAAAGGGTTAAAAACTCTAGTGAAGATTTTGGATATATCTGGCAGAATGTATAAATTCCCTATATTACCGAAATGGTAAGTGACATATTAAAAATGGAAATGATAAAAATAAATTTGAATTCAGAAAGATTAGCTATAAATAGATAAAACTGTTCAAAATATGTACTACTTAAAAATCTGAAAAAAAGCATAAGCAGTAGTGGTATGATATATAATGTTCAAAATCAATCAAATACCTAACCATTGAAATACATACTTTAAGTTGGTCTTAAAAAAAGAAAATTAATGGTCATCTCTTTCAGTTCAGGTACATATTGATTTATGTAGCAGCCATAATCTAGGTGTCATAATCTAGGTACCAAAATCTGAATAGAATATTATAGGAAAAAATTATAGCCCAATCTATTTAAAAATGCAGTCTAAATTCTTAATTGCAGTTAGAGAAGCTGTATTTGGAGAAGTCTTTAAAGGACCTTTTCATACTTGATGCCAGACCAAAGATTGTAGGTACTTAAAATTCAGCAAAATAACCCAATATAGCCCAATAGTCCATAATTGTAGTGAGTTATCAACACAACTGGCAATTGTCCAAAGTTCTTTGGACATTTTACAGCTCAACATATTAATACAGCTTTACTTTCTATACCTAGTGGTTACACTTTTCTGCTGAATGGTTAAGACCAAGTTAAAACAAGACCTATATAACTAAAAATGTAACTTTTGCTATCTGACAAGGTCAGTCAAATCCCCTCAGGATTTACCCTGGAACTAAAGGACCATTTTGTTGTGGGG
>NW_004524579.1:12873797-12877721 GCF_000260255.1 Octodon degus | reverse complement strand
ATCTTCTTGATCAGAAAATTTGGGACACTACCGAGGTATATGACATTACAGTATAAGTTCTCATATGTCCTGAGTCTTAATTGACCTTAGAAGGCTAGGGCCAAAATACTCAATCCTTTTAATACATTACTTAAGCATTTACTTCTGAGATAGGATCTCAATAAATTGTCCAGGCTGGCCTTGAATTTGTAACCCTCCTACCTCAGCCTCAAAGAGTGATGGAATTGCAGGTCTGCTTGTGTTGTGTTTTTAATTCAATCCTTCATAAAGCAATAAAGCAATCTTTCTCATCTTCATAACAAAATATAAATGAAATCTTTACTTCAATGAAATGTAAATTTTACTTCAAGGAAACAAGATTTTTTCAGTTATCAGAAAATATTTTATATATGAGTCCTAACCAGAATACAGGTATTGAATCATAATCCAGAACTGAAAAGAGGTTTCGTTTTTTAATTATCAGCGTTATTAATTTTTTAAATTCCTTTCCTATTTTTGGTGAAATCCCATTAATGAAATGGAAATCATACATATCATAAATGTTTTACTAAACATGTGTATGAAATACCACTTTTTACTTGGCACTGACACCTGCATTCTAGTAGTGCACAAAAAATGGCCTGGAATGAAAGCATCAACAGAAAGATTTGCACTTTACTCATTCTTAGTCCAGAAAGGTTATAAATTTAAAAACATAAACCAAAAGTATTTTTATCATTAATATTTAACTCTGTAAAATATCTCAACTTAATCGTAAGTCATTCAAGTTGAAACTCCTCTGTCACATTATCTTTGATACAATGTGCGTGAAATATAATTTTAAAATATTTTTAAGGAAAAATAATCTGTGTATAGCATATTGTTGTGTTCAATAGATCTTTCCTCTGCCTCATTAGGACATTCAAGCAATTTTCTCACGCCATATTCTAAGCCCCTTCTTTGTAGCAGAGTAGTATCTAAGACTGATACGTTTATAAGTGACCCAAAAAACCAAACATACATACAAGAGGATTTACACTCTATTATGAAGTTATCTTGCCCTCTCTGTGCCAGCCTCTTTCAATGTCTTCTCTTGTCATTACTCTCAGGTATACCAACTGGTATTAACATTTTTCTCAATAATTTTGGCAAAGTCTGTTTATCTCTGGATATCCTCACTCTCTCATCCACAAAGGAAAAAAACTGTAGACCAGACAATTGTAAAATTCTTTCCTGGTGAAGTTCTAGAATTTTCTTCACTATATTGTAAATATACTGATAGTATATACATACTATTTATAAATATAGAGCACATGTATAGAGAAATAAGAAAGCCAAACATTTGATCATGGAAAAATGCATACAAACAATGAAGCAAAAGCAATGCCCATGAGACAATAGAAGGATAAGCATATATAAGAAATATTAAAAAGTATAAAGAGGTGAAATTCATCATGAAGATATGAAATGAAATAATGAATCTATAGGATTTTACATAAAGACAAAATGAATAATTCAATGATAAATGTATATATGGAAAAAATGGCAAGATGAGAAAAGAGAAAGTAAAATCTTAGATAAAAAATCTTAAAAACATAACTGAAGAAAATCGTTAAGTCATTAAGAGATTATGTTTCATCCATTTAAAAATATTTGTTGAGCCATGAGCCAGAGGATGAGCCTGGCGCGGACTCAGGCAAGAGTTCATGAGATGGTGGTGGCAGCGGCAGTGGCAGTGGCTCCAGAGGAAGAGAATGAAAAAGGAAAGCCGAACCTTTCTGCAGCTGACCATATAATTGCCTTTTGATGCTAATGTTTCTGGAAGAACCTTGAATGCCCAGGGGCTTTCAAACCCTGATGCTCATAATCTTCAGTCCTCTTCTGGTCACTTTAGAACGAGGATTGCCAGGTACCTAGATGCATGCACTGGAGCAAGTGTCCCCAGGAGTATATGTATCCATCTGATACCACTCCCGAGTAAGGCTACATTCTGGTGCCAAAAGTTGACAACATGAAGATTGACTTTCTAATGGAAACCACTGCTAACCAGGGCAAGGCTGTGCTGTTAACAGGTGAACAAGAACAGCCAAAACAATCATTATCAAAGAAGGCATGTCAAAGTAAGATCCTGCAAGTCACATATCAAAAGTCTGAACTTTTCTTCTGCAAACCCCCCTCTGATGTTTCAGGTACTGGCTTGATGGTACCGCTCAATGAAGCCAAGTTTATGATGCACTATGGAAGGCTCACAGCACAACTTTACTCATGTGATGTGTTCACTAAATCTCATCTGAACTTCCATAGCTGTAAAATATTCCTGACATGTCTCCCATTTCTTCTGTTATTCATGGCAATAGACTCTCTTATTGCTTAGATTGGGATGTATTGTTGCAAACTGTGGAGAAACACAAAGTGTATCTAAGGTTCCACAAGTCTCAACACTGTCTAAAATACAAGCCTGTGAACATGGAAAAATAAAATAAAATAAAAAATTTATAGAATGGCTGCTGTCAGCAAACAAAAAAATCTGCTATTATGAAAAAAATAACTGTAATAGTTTTATTCAGAATAGCCTATTCAAAAGGAAACTTAAACAAGTGCTCTTATAGTTCAAATTGCATTCATAAGAGTCATAAAAACATGAAAAGTGTCCCCAATGACTTCTTTCTTCACCAAGCAATGCTAGGGGCCATTAAAAAGTTAACAAAAAAGAAGACTGTCAAATTTGACTTAACATTAATCAAAAGTTCTCAGAGCACCTGGCCAGATCATAACACACTGATGTATCCCAACATTTACTTCCTTATTTTGACAGATCTCAAGGAAATCCTTGAAAAACTAGTATCATTGAAGGGGAAAATGCTTACATATTTGTATTCCATAATGTCAGGGTCTATGATGAGCTTTTCCAAAGTTTAAAGATCTCTAGCCAGATAAAATTATTCCTTTCAAAAATGTGCTTTCTGGAGTATGCTTGAATTATCTGTTGCTATATTATTAAACAGGGCTTTTAAAATCTTTTATGGTGCTAGGATTAGATTATTATTCAGTACACATTATGTTCTGGATATCTATAAAATTCACAAGCTACATTATGAACAAAGAGTTACACTTTTTCTGTAGGACTCTATAAGATATGCATGGCTTCTTTGTGGTCCATTTCCACAGTTAATATGACCAAGTGTATTACTACAGAGCTTAAGTGTAGAGCACATCCCAGTAAGGCAATTACAAGATTTGATATCTACTCTGAATTCCATCTTGTTTAGTTTATGCTCAACAATATTTCAGCTAAGAGATATGTACAATATTCTAGTATCATGATCTACATTTTTTCATCTAAGCAGTCTCAGACTATGAAAGTAACATTAAAGGTCCTTACCTTCTCTATAGCAATAAGTTACTTAACAAAATGAGAATCTAAACACAGGAAAGAGAACTGTTTAACTAAAAGAGAAAACTATAAGAGGATATTTCTGGAATTGGTTATTTATAAGGAAGACAAAAATCAGCGTGCAAATCACTATTGTGATTAACAATTCAATACCTAAGATTATATCTCAAAAACTTAAAATCTATTCTTTTTTTATTCATAATAGAATACAATTTATAGCAATTTAACTTATTTTATACAATAGAATAAATGCTGAACTATAAAGTTATGTAAATGAGGCGTACTATTTTACATACTACATTATTTCTTTTTTTTTCTTTTCTTTTCAAAGTTTTATTGATAAACATATAGCAATGAGAGTTTCAAATCAAATCAAAAGTACAGTTTCAACAAATAGTACACTGCATATATTCTTCTTAGTGGCTAATTGCTGTACAAGATGCAGACTTGTGATCCTACTTACAAACACCATTAGAACAAATCATTCTATTCATTAAGAGAATGCAACTATATATCTATCCCAACCACTTTGAATACATAGATACAAAATG
>NW_004524579.1:12856827-12864899 GCF_000260255.1 Octodon degus | reverse complement strand
AAAAAAAAAAAAAAAAAAAAAAGAGAAGAAATCTGATAGATTCTTCAGTAAGTGAGGAAAAGTTTCTATAAAGATCCTAATCTAGGGGCTGGGAAGACAACTCAGTTCGCCATGCCAGCCACTGAAACCAGGCGTGCTGGCACACCCTTGTATTCCCAGAACTGGGGAGGCTGAGACAGGAGGATCAATACAAGTCCAAGCTACACAAGAAAACTCTGTACCAAATAAATTAGAAAGAAAGAAAGAAAGAAAGAAAGAAAGAAAGAAAGAAAGAAAGAAAGAAAGAAAGAATTCCAATCTATTTTCAAGAATTCTCAACAGCCTCAGAAGTGAAAAAACTACAAGCTAATAGAGAGTCTATAAAAAAAATTGTATCTATAAGGGTGAACAAATTGTTCTGGATCTTGTACTTGAAGTAAGGAATAATGACAGCACTCTTTTACAGGGAGGCCATAGTCAGGAAAATGACTTTCCAGAAAAAGAAAATACATACAGATTTAGAAAAAAAATTTTATGAGCAGATGACATTAAATAGAAATTTTAAGGAAGTTATAGAATATATATTGAAAGAAGCTAATTTAGGAAAAGTCACAAAGATTCTGATTGGTGCCCTATAAAATATGACCTAGTGCTTCCTTTCTCCAGGTACTGATGTCGTGGTTTAATTACCAGGTTGGATCTTCAAAACCTGATAACATGTTACATATAAGATTAAGTTACTAACAGATAGCGACTTCTGTCTTGCTTCCTACATATGCTTAGTCTGGCGAAAACTACATGACAAGTAATGCTGAAGGTACTGTGTGATTTCTTTTTATTTTTCATAGATTTTATTGGTACATTTTAGATGTAATTTTGATCACATTCATCATGGAGACTCTGTACCTGCATGATATAACTTAATTTTTTTGTGATTTCTTTTTGATGCTTATGATAAATTAGAAGAGAGAGATAAGAGAAACAAAATGAGCAAGAACTTCACTTTAAAAATTGCCACCTTCTCTGTTAGCAAAACATTAGAAGATTAAATGTCTTCTGAACACGGAAATTTTCAATTCAGGAAAGCACTTGGAAAAACATGCCCCCAAGACAAAATCAAGTATAAAACTTCTGTTGGGACTTTAGAAGGTCAAAGTTGATGCCTTCATGCAAAGGTACAAAAAATGTGTTAAGGAAGTTAAGGTAACTTTAAAATTCCTTTAAGTAACAGAGCTCCTAGGAAGCTTTCCAGTGTTTTAAGCTGCTAAATTCTGTAACAATATATTTGGAAGTCACAGATAATTAGTACAGATTAGGCTGTTTAACATCTGTGCCCTAACCGCATCTATTTCCATTACTCTGTCTCCTTAGCACATGTTTCCCTCTGTTGAGTCTTTTTCCTGTCTCATGCCTTATTGATATCTGGACATTGTGGGTAATCTTGTAGAGACTCAGGTACAAATCTTCAATGCTTAGTTTTATAATAACACTTTTCTTTTGGGTAGGTGTTTAGGGTAGAGATTGTATTAATCAAATCAAATGTCAGACTAGCTTAAGGTTTTTGTTGTTATCAAGATCTTCAGTACATCATAAGCTTCAGTTCCCTAGGCCTCAGGCATAACTTTCTTTCAGGTAGGCCAGATGTTATTTTTCCGATGTCCCTTCTGCCCTCAACTTTGTCTTCTCACCTACAGGGTCTGTCTTCATGAGTTTTTACTTTTATTGGATACTTACTTACTTTATTGGATAGTGATAAGTATCCAACTGGTGGTAGAGATCTGGGTGGGGTAGATTTTTTTCTTGTTATTATTCTAAGAATTATGTTTATGCTAATCAATCCCTGAATGCTTGCATCTGTGAAGTGCCCCTATCCTCCATTTATAGTTCTAAACTAGCATATAACTCTACCCTCTCCTTTTTTTTTTTTTTTTTTTTCGGAACCAGGGATTGAACTCAGATCCTTGTGTTGGCCAGTCAAGTGCTTATCCTACTGAGCCATCTCCCTGGCCCCTCCTTGGGTTTTTTGTGTCCTCCCTTCACACATGGTTTTTATGAATGCACTAATGTCAATATTTTATGTTGTCTACCTTCATGAACTTTGTTTTTGTTACAGATGAGGGATAGAGAAGAAAAAACTAGAAAGTACTTCATGTCCTGTCCATTGCTACTCTAGTTTTTTGGCTTGTCCATGAGTTAACATCAAATATCACTCAAACATATCTGGTTACTTTTGTTATATTTTGGGTTAACAACTTTAAAAATTATCAGACCTGGGGCTGGTGAGATGGCTCAGTGGTCTAAAGCACCTACTTAGAACAAGCTTAGCAGAGCACAGGGGCCGCGGTTCAATCCCCCAGCACCACATGCCAGCCAGCCCCGCCCTCTGCTGGGCTGAGCTGGCCACACACACACACACAAAAACACACACAAATAAATAAAATTTAAAAAAAAAAATTATCAGACCTGCACCAAGAATACTTCAGCAGAACTCTTTGTCAGGGATCTCACCAAGTGGGGACAATGAAAAAACATCCCTTGAAAGAATTCAAGTGCTCCTTATATTTGCTGTCTCAAGGTTTCCATATTATCACCTCCTATACTATCACTGCTGCCTATCCATAAAAATCAGACCCATTTCTAGTTATGACCACCTTAGACAAGCTAGTGATAACATCTGTCTTTTGCTACCAGCACAAGTTTCCTTAGGTTTCAGGTTATGCAGATGTTGTTAGTTCTCACTTCTTACATTATTTTAGGATGTCCTGGACTTGTAATTTGTTCCACTTTCTTATTTGTTGTTGGAAGACTGGGAACAATATCCCTTAGGTCATGCAAACTTACTTAAATATATTTATCTACTTGCTTATATACTTGTTGTTGTTCTTACATTCTGTTTGTTTGTTTGTATTTACTTATTTATTTATTTGATACAGGGTCTCCTTACACAGTTTGGACTCATAGTGATCCTCCTGACTCAACCTCCCTAGCACTAGGATTACCGGCATGTACCACCATGCCCAGGACTTAAGCCAGCATGGTAAGGGCCAGCACAGCATGCAGCACCAGGGATCAAACCCAGGTCCTTACACTTTGCCAGGCAGGCACTCAGACTGCCAAGCTGTCTCCAGCCCTGCTCTTACATTCTTAATATCTCTCTAACTTCAAAACTGGAATAATTTTAGCAATAAAATGTAACAGTATTAGATTATAAACCATAAAACTTTGAGATTTACTAATTATAAGGGGGGGAAACTATAGTGGAGGAACCTGGCAGATACCACTTTAACAAGATTAATATCAGTAAGAACATATTTCAGATAGCCTATGTTAAAACCACATCATTTCCATGATATTCTTGCCACAAATGCAAAATCTAAGAAAATAGAGAAATCTGTAAACACAGTACAAAATATGTGAATAATATTCCTTATGTATGAAGGTTATGAGAGGCTAAAGAGTTATAAATCACAGATTCGAGATTAAGAACTGACAATGAAATGTGAGATCTTGAATCAGATACTGAATCAGAAAACCCTATTAGTGAAATGACATTGTAGAAATAATGAAGAAAGCCTGTTTAGTCAATACCACTGCAGCAATGTTAATTTCTTAATTATGACAATTATATGAATCTAATGCAAAATTATATGGAAAGTTAAGTGAAGGCTATGTGGAAGTTCTTTCTTTATATCTTTTCTGCAAGTTTAAAATGAAACTCCACCCAAATATGAGTAAATATATGTATGGGAAAGAAAGGGTGAGGGAGAGAAAAGAGAGTGTCAAGAACAAGATGTTATTTTCCTTGTAGTTTTATCTTTTAAATAAGACAGTTTTAATATTTGTTTAATTTCAAGTAAATTAAAATTACAAGGAAAAAACATACTGCACAATGAAAAGAACCTGCAATTTTTTGGCTTCTACGAGAGTTAACATAAAATATCTCTCAAGCATACTTACTTATCTTTGTTATATCTTCAATAAACTGTTTTAAAAACAATCAGAAAGAATTCAGCTTAAGATGACAAAACATTATCTCTTCTACAATTTACACGGCAAATGATCAATATTTTTTTTCAAACAAAACCTGAAAATTAACATTCTGAGGATAAATACCTTAATATAAAGTACTAAATTGAGAATACTTAATTCCCAAGTCTTAAAATGCAAGTCATAAGCTCTGATTTTCAAGCAGCAACTTAACTAAATACTCATGATTATTTGCTGGCTGAAGGAAGCCTTTTCCCATTTAACTCAGTAATTGTTCCTTTCTTCTATTGATTTTTAGGTCTAAGAATACTGAATGCATTACAATGGGGATATAAAAATAAATTAGGTGGGGGGAAGGAAAATAAATAAATAAATAAATTAGGCATATACTATATACTAACTTACAAATTATGTATGTAATTAAGGTTAATTTATACTTTTTACTGTGAAGCTTTTCACTGTAATAAGTAACAGGTGACCTAGTGTGTCAATAATCCAACCCAGAGACAACCAGCATTAGCTCATGAGGCACTTAGTAGAAAAAAAAAAAAGAAAGAAAGAAAAGTATACACAAACAAGAATAAATGTATGTCTATGTATTAAAAAACAAGTATGACTTGATGAAAAATACCTGCTCCATGTTATGTCTAGGATGGCTGATATTCAGACAGATAGTGAGGTTAAGATCAACTGCCTATGTTGTAGGGTAATAATAATAAGCTTCTCTTCTGGAGGATTAACAACTTAAGTTTGCAGAACAAAAATTAGAGAAAAAGAAGGGCTGCAAGGACAGCCAAGATTTTGGCCCTAGCCTTTCAAGGTCAGTGAGGACTCAGGATATAGGAGAACCTGTACTGTAATATCATGTAACTCAGTTGTGTCCCAAATTTTCTGATGAAGGAGATTATGGGGCCACAGCGGAAAGTGATCGATGATGTAGAATCTAAGGAGAGTCACATGGAAAGAAAATATTCTCTCAAGCTTTCACAGAGCAAATTGGTCAAGCAATGGATGTGACTCATCCATGCGGCTGACACTGACAAGGGATCTACAATCCTGAGATTTGACTGACCTTGTCAGATACAAAAGTTACATTTCTTTTTATATAGGTCATGCTTTATCTTGGTCTTAATCGTCCAGCAGGAAAGTATAAAAACGAAGCATAAAAAGTAAAGCTATATTAATATGCTGAGCTGTAAAAGGCTCAAGTCAACAACTTCTGACATTGCCAGTCCTACAGACAGCCCACTACTATTATGGACTACTGGACTATACTGGAATATTTTGCTGAATTCACATACCTACAATATTTAAATGGCAATGGAGTACCCATCCCTGACAAAACTAAACAAAAAAAGAGGCTACAAATGAAGGACTGTTTTGTATTTGTATATACAAAATAGGATAGATACACAGCTACTTTCTCTTAATTCACTGAGAAGAAAGATTTGTACTAATAATGTTTGTGGACAGGATATCATGTTTGCATCTTGTACTATGAATAACCACTAAAAAGACAACAATATGCAATCTATTATTATTTTTATTTATTTTTTTGGGGGGGGTGCAGAACCAGGGATTGAACTCAGGCCCTTGCACTTGCCAGGGAAGCACTTGTTCCACTGAGCCATCTCCCCAGCCCACTGCAATCTATTATTATTGAAACTGTCCTACTAATCGGTTTTGAAACTGTCTCATTGCTGTTTCTCAATAAAATTATTTTTAAAAAAGCTTGAATATAAATAAGAAACCATAAAGATAACATTAGCATATAGAAATACATGTGCAAAATATATTTTTTTGCAAAACATATTAAAATGAAAACTGAGAAAATACTGAGTAGCTTTAGCAGTTATGTGCATATCACATGAACCTAGTTATGGCACTTGATATGCTTCCATATGCCATGCAAAAAGGAAAAATAATAGCTATTAAAAAACTAATCCAGTAGGAACAGTCTGGTCAGAATTAGGAGAAAGACCACATACACAGATTGAAAGCTCATTAGATACTCAAAAAAAAAAAAAAAAAAAAAAAAAAAACTTGAATTATAGAGCTTAGAATAGACCCTTGTGTTGGGGGGGTAGAAGAATAGACCCTTTGAAAATTAAGTTTTGGCATACTGTTATATGATGTTAAGTTTTACTAAATTTCAAGAAATGACTTTTCTACCTCTATCAAGTTAAAAATTGCTTATCTTTCTTTGATATTTTCTATGTAATTCACTTGAAAGACTATTGTAAGACTATACTATCCCCCCAAAAAATACACATCCAGAAAGGCATCTAACAGAAGGACAAGATGAAAAAAAAGAAAAAAAAAAAAACCCTGAGTTATTGAAAACTTAAAGTCTAACTTTCTTATTGTACTGCAATGTACATTTAATTACAACAAAAAGTTATGATCAATTTTTTAAACCACAATAAACATAAAATAATGATGTTTATAATACAATGGGAAACTGATTGTACTATACTTTGTATTTTTCTTCTGAGAAATATCAAGCAGAAATAGAAAACTGTACCCTGGGGAAATTCAGAGTATCTGGACCTAGAAAAGAAACCTGTCCTCAAATAATACACAAATATTCACTGAGGATTATTATATAGTAGTGGCATAGCACATCAAATAACAGGAGGATTTTCTCAGACTTCTCAGAATATAGCTCATATATATCAAAAAATGTAACTGTGGCCAAGACTATTTTAGAGTGTAAAATTTGTTTAGCCTTTAAGGATCAAATATACACAGAATATTCTGTACATTACTGGTGGCACCCCTCCACATTTTTAAAAGTCTCAGTTAAAAATAAAATACATATACTATAAATAAAACTATCACCATACTTCAGAACAAAATGCCATTCATTTTTCAAGTCCCCATAAGTGACATTGCTTTTCCCACCTATACAAACAATGCATTTGTATATGTTTAGGTAACTTTTATTATAAAAGATTTTCTAAGGTCACTTAATTCAGTAACTTCAACAAAAAGAATTTTCTCTATCTTAATATTTCCTAGAAAGATCAATCAATAGTCAACTTATCTTTCTGCAAAGGTAAATCAATGCTAGACACCCTAGGGAAACCCCTTCATTTATTTGAAATCCATGTATCAACTCATTCCTTAGCACACTCTTCCTCAAGCTAAATAACTCATATTACCCCTCACTTATCTATGTGGTATCTAATTTCCATTACCCTGTAAATTTTGATTCATGTTTCTTTTCTCTCTATTTTTTACTACTAATACAAATGAAAAAGGTACCTAAACATATACAAATTATTAAGGAGGCATCCATAGATTATCAATTTAAAATAGGCTTTTTTTTTCTTTTGATATAGAGTCTTTCTGTGCAGTACAGACTCATAGTGATCCTCCTGTCTCAGCCTCATCAGGGCTGAGATTACAGATGTGCACTACCATACCCAGAGTTGAGGTTGGCACAGTGCCCCCAGGGTTCTGGGGGGCACAGCATGTGGTACTGGGGATCAAACTGAGGTCACTGCACTTGCCAGGCAGATGTTTAGATAACTGAGCTATCCCCCCAGCTCTAGACTAAGTATCTGTTTTCTGTCTAATGAATTTTCCTGGCTAAAATTCAGGAAAAGTATCAATCCAGGATCTTTTTCATTTTTTTTAATCAACTGGGTCGAACCAGCACTATTTCATACTTCTCCTGAAATAAGGCCAGGACATTTGTCTAAGAGCTGAAACTTGAGTGTGTCATGAGAATATGTAAGTTTTCTAAATCTTCTAATATTTTTCCCATTTGGTTTGACCTTACATAACTAATCATATCCCTTCTTGTCACTATAGTTCATTAAATTTTTTATTAATTTTATTGAGAAACAAATCACAATGAGACAGTTTCAAAACCAATTAGTAGAACAGTTTCAATAATTAATAGGTTACATATTGTTGTCTTCTTAGTGGCTATTCATAGTACAAGATGCATATCTTGTCCAAACACTCTTAGTACAAATCTTTCTTCTCACTGAATTAAGAGAAAGTAGCAGGGAGCCGAGGAGATGGCTCATTGGAATAAGCGGTTCCCTGGCAAGCGCAAGGGCCCAGGTTCAATCCCAGGTTCTGCCCCCCTCCAA
>NW_004524579.1:12848026-12856682 GCF_000260255.1 Octodon degus | reverse complement strand
GGGAATTGAACTCAGGCCCTTGCGCTTGCCAGGCAAGCACTTATTCTACTGAGCTATCTCCCCAGCCCCTGGTCCTTCATTTATATCCCCTTTTTTTGTTTAGTTTTGTCAGAGATGGGTATTCCATTGCCATTTAAAAATTGTAGGTGTGTGATTTCAGCAAAATAATCCAATATAGCCCCATGGTCCATAACAGCAGTGGATTATCTGTAGGACTGGCAATATCAGAAGTTGTTGACTTGAGCCTTTTACAGCTCAGCATATTAATATGGCTTTATTTTTTATACTTCATGTTTATACTTTTCTGCTCAATGGTTAAGACCAAGATAAAGCAAGACCTATATAACAAGAAATGTAACTCTTGTATTTGACAAGGTCAGTCGAATCCCCTCAAGATTTACCCTGAAACCCTGTACTGCAGTTTGCAGATCCTTTGGCAGTGTCACTATTGTTTTACCTCACTGCAATGAATTCCTTTCTTTAACCTTTACACTAATTCTAAATTTTATTTATATCTTTTATTCATATTTATTTTTCTTTCGAACTATCAATAAATCTTTTAGGTATCACTTTGATTCTTTCCTACATGGCATAAATAAAGATACTCATAGTTTCTCTGGTGTGAGAAACTGAAAGTATAAATAAGGATAATGTATTATGAAACAGGAAAAAACGCTCTATTCAAAAGCAAAACTGGTGGTTGGGGGGGGGTAAAAAAAGGCAAACAATGAGAATAAAAAGGAAAACTGGAAACAAAGTTTTTGTAAATAAAGAGAAGAAATATTCAAGGGAAGAGGATGGGAAAAGAAAAAAGGAATTAGGTTAAATCATGTACATGTGAAAGTGATCATTATATATATTTAAGATGTGCCAATAAGCTTAATTACACTAAAAAATAAAGACACTGAGTAAAATGAATCTCACAGATAAGTCCTCAACTAACCCCTCAAAGATATAGATACATCATTCAGCACTGGAATACATATTGTTTTTCCTCCTACTATTACACAAGTCAAGATTTTATAAGGGGTCAAGGAGATAGATAGCTCAGCAGTATAAGCACCTGCCTGATAAGTGCAAGGTCCCAAATTCGATTAATGGTACTAGAAAAAAAAAAAAAAGGAAGATTTTATAAATGCCTTACTCTCGTAGGGATGCTTTAAATCTCAAAGGCACTATTTAAAAAAAAAAAAGCTATAGTTAGCTCTTTGCCTTTATAGTACCTTTCATCCTGCAATTGAAAAATATGTTGTTTATTTTATATGCTGTGCTGAGAGCTACTGAATATTATTTTTTTGAAAATATGCTTGTCAGTGGCCAGTGGTGGGTGCCAGCATTCTCAGTGACTTTTCCCCTGAAACAATGCCAATGGATTTGCATAAGAGCTAAAATTCTTTAAGTATGCTATACTTAAAATATGTCACAGAAATATCTAAGTTTTCTAAATCTTCTGGTATTTTTCCCATTTGGTTTGATCTTTAACACCACTGTAACATTTTTCATAACTAATTTTTTCTGAAAAGATAAATTAAGACAACTTTTAAAATTTTCATTTTTCTATTTTCTATTAATAATTTACCACAGTTCTCTATTCATAACAAGTCTATTAAAAAAAACTGATACATCAAATACTACAGGCATAACACAGAAGAAGCAGTTACTGACTTATATGCTATAGTTTGGAAAGCAAAGTATATAAATACAAAACTGTGTGCTATTCATGACCATGGAAATAATCTAAATGTCCTTTACCAAAGGACACCTTCTTCTCCTCAAAATGAAAGCTTAGCATTAATGTCTTTTCTCTTCATTTTTCACTTTGCCTTTTCTTCACGAACAACTAAGCTCTAAAGCAATGATGGGGTCAGAGTCAGAATCTGAGAGGGATAGAAATGGCAGCTGCACAGAGGGGTTACCAATGCCTAAGCAAACTGAGGAGAGCCACACTCATGGCAGCACAGAAAGAGATGTCAGAACCTAAGCAAGCTGAAAAAACCATCCATGTGGTATGCTAAAGCCTGAGTAGAATGAGGTGTATATCCCTGTGAGATATTGGTGACCTGGTATAGAGGTTCAGAGCCTATGTACAGTGGGAGGGCATCCTTGCAGGGTTGTTGGGGAATGCTGGTAAAGTATAACTGCAGTGATGACAATATTCATGTGTATTCTGAGTAACATTCTGGACACTCTTTATATTATGGTACACTGTGTATTAATTATTGTTATTCTCTAGTTATTCTATTATGAAATTTGTTTTCATATTTTCTTTATTAATATCTACTTGCATTACATTAAAATTAAAATAAAAAAAGATTTAATGTTAACTTGAGGTAGAGTATCAGATCTCAAGAGTTAAAGAAAACATACTCAGGGACAATCCTGTGTGTATAGGAAGACGGAGCAGAACTATCCTTAAGAAAGGCAGGATCATGTAAAATGAGAACCTGAGGTGGCTGAGGAGGGCATCTACATAAGAGAGATCAACATGTGAAATCACAGCCAGAGAAGGGTAAAAAGGACATAACCATCACAGGATGGCTGGGCACAGGACATAAAAGCCTAAGCAGAGTAGTGAGAACAGTCCATTATGAAAAGTGAAACACTGAGGGAGCAAAAGAATATTTGGGCACAGCAAAGCCTGGAATGGTGTGCTAAAATATAAGCAAGGAGGAGAGGGCATCTATGGAGAGAACTAGAAGGGCTGGAAGGGGAGTCCAGCCAGAATTCCAGCAGGATAAGAAAGGCTTCTGTATAGTAAAGGGGGTTGCAGCAATGAAGGTGAATTAGTTGCATACAGGATGATTTTTCTAAAAATTTTAAAGAAAATTATCATTGTCAGCTAAGAGAGATACAATGCTAAACCTGTTTTTTTAAGCATTTATGAAAATTCACCAAGATTAATCATAGACTGTGAAACAAATCCCAAACAAATTTTAATTGTTCTCTGATCATTACAGAGCCACATGAGAAGTCACTAACACAAAGAAGAATTTCAAACAGTTGAAAATTTAAAAACAGTTCTAAATAACCCACTTTTAGATTAAAAAAAGGAAGAAGCAAAGGAAATTTGTAAAATCATACAATGAAAACAACAAAGTCTGTGGGATACAGTGAAAGCACGCTTAAGAAGCAAGCTAACCGTATTAAATGTTTACATTAGCAGAAGACTGGTATCTAAGTTTCCACCTGAGAGACTAGAAAAAAAAGAAAAGTAAATCCAAAGCAAGAAGGAATGAGACAGGAAATAGAAATAGGATAGAGACAGGAAAAAAATGAATACACCAGAAAGCTGGAAAATACAGAAAAGTCAATGAAACAAAAAACTGGTTCTTTGAAAAAAAAATCTGTAATGAGAAAGCTAGCAAGAGTTAATAAAACATAAATCATTAACATTAGAAAGAAAGCACTACACATCCTATCATCATTAATAGTACAGTAAGAGACTACTATTAACAATTTTATCCTCATAAATTCATTAAATTAGAAAAAATAAATGCTCAAAAATTACAAATTTCCAAAGCTCAACCAAAAGAAAACAGATATGAATCTTACAGAAATTAAAGATTTAAAAATTCTTCAAAAAGAAATCTCAAGGCTCATGCAGTTTCACTGGAGACTGTTAACAAATATTTAAGTAGGAATTAACACCAGCTTTCCACAGTTGCTTCCAGAAAATAGAAAAGGACAAAACAATTCATGACTCATTTTATGAGGTTGAAATTACAAGAATACCAAAACCAGACTAAAACAGTATAAAAAAGAAAACTGAAAACCAAGAGCTATCATGAACTTTAATGTAAAAATTCCTAAAATATAATAGCAAGTCAAATTCTATAATGTATAAAAAACAATCATAGAAAATAAAATTTATTGTAAGTACAGTCAAAAATCAACCAGTATATAGGTCAGTGGTATAGCTCAGCAGACTAAGCACTTGCTTAGGTAAGCACAGAGGCCAGGGTTCGATCCCTGACACAGCATGCCATGCCAGCCCCACCCCACCCCCAGGTGAGCTGAGTCAGCAATGGAGCCCGGGCGTGGTAGCATATACGTATGATCCCAGCAGAAATCAGGAGGATCACTACGTAATGAGACCCTGCACACACATACACACACGCACGCACACACAAAACCACCAGTATAATCCACAATATCATAGCCTAAAAAGACATATCCACTTAAACTGAAAAAAGCATTTAACAAAATCCAGCATGTAATAATAAAAACCAGGGTAGAGCTTGGAACAGTAGCATGTCCTGTAGCACCAGGGAGGCAGAGGCAACAGCTGAGCTTGAGACCAGGAGCTTAGGGTAAGCCTGGGCAACACAGAAAGACCCTGCTTCTTTAACAGAGAATAGAAAGATAGTTCCTCAATGTGACAAAGCAGCTGCAAAACAAGACGGAGCAGAAGAGCACAAGTGTGAGTTCAGCCTAGCCAGCTTGGTAAGACCCTATATCAAGAAATGGATGGGAAAGGGAAGAAAAGAAAGGGAATGAAAAAAAGGGGAATACAGATGTATTATGTATGTGTACCAGCACTCCACAAGGATTGCAAACATTATGTACTACAAACGTAGACTGCACACATAAAGAAAATGATGGGAGCTGGCTAGAATATATAGCTCAGTGGCACAGCACTTGCCTAACACACATAAGGCCAAGTTTAATTACCAGTAACAAAATAAAACGAACAAAAGTAATACTAACCCCAAGAAATCAACACCAAAACTCCTAAATCTAATAAATACATCCATCAAAGGTTTTAGGAATCAAGATCAACACACAAAACTCAATCATATTTCTATAGATTATTAACAAATACATGAAAATCAAAATCAAAAATATAATACTATCTATAAGACCTAAATAATCAGAGAGATGGATCATATTTACACATTAGAAAATATCACACAGGCTGGAGATTTAATTCAGCAGTAGAATGTTTGCTTAACAAGCTTGAAGCCCTGGATTGGGGACTTAGCACCAAAAACAAAACATAAAAAATAAAAAAGCAATTTTAAAAACAAAGAAAATACAACACAAAAAATAATATTTTTAATTATTTTTAAAATCCATCAGCAGTTCGATGTAATATTTAGCACAGTTTTTTGTACGCATTTGCAAACTAAATCAAAATTATGTAAGGAATTAACACTAGAAAAGCTTAAAATTTTTGACAAGGAATATGAAGTAGGAGAAGCCACTCTTCTCACATAAAGGCTTATTATACTTTTATTTATGCAATGCTAATCAAGACAGCAGAAGAACAGGTATACAGGTCAATGCCAAAAGGACCCCAGAAAAGATCCACACAAATAACCTCACTGATTTCTGACAGAACTGCATAAACAATTTTAACAAATGATACTAGAGCAAAATTGACATTCATTAGGCAAAAAGATACAATAAAAACAAAAATCCAACTTGGATACCACACAATACATAAAAATTAAATATGGATCATGGATTTAAAAGGAAAAAAATTACACACTGATCTACTGAAAAATGTGTCCGGTGAAAGGGATGAAGAGCCAAGCTATGAACTGGAAAAAACTGAGCTTCCAGCTACCCTGCGCCCGCGGGACCTCTCCAGTCCAAAGCCAGGCACGACTCATGAGTGAGAACCTCTTCCCCACCCTTGAGACTCCTTCACCACTCTGCAGCCCCACCCCCCACGATCAACAAGGGAGTGAGAACTGCAGCCTCATTCTAAGGACCCCCAGATCCAAACCTAGCCTAGGACCAGTGAGTATGTGGAGAGCTTCACCTCTCCTCTACTCCCCCTGATCCCTTCAAACTCAGATAGGCCTGGCATAAAGGCCTGGGGTGAAACACTACAGCGGCAGTTCCTGCAGAAAGAGTAGGGGTCAGAACGACCCATCTAGTCCAGGAGCTGAATATTTTGCCAGAGGGGCAAAACAAGTTCACTCCCAAGGGCTGCAGCAGGAAGGAGCTGAGTACAGGAGCCAGGCCCAAGGCAGGCACAACTGGATAAATTCAAATTTTGTAAATTTGCATTTGAATTTCAATAGGTACTAAGGTTATAACTCCATCAAAGCTCTATAAGAAAGATCAAAAGACAGTGCTACACAAAAGGACAAGGAGAAGGAGCAAAGTTCAATCTCAGACCCCAAGCCCACCCATAACAAGTGCAGACGACACTAGCTTAGCTGAAATGTATAAATTAAAGGCGTCAAAAATAAATGAGCAATAGAAGAAAGGTACCACATTTAATTTCTGAAAAAAAATAAGAAATCTCTGAATTCATAGCATCTGAAATAAAGAATCAAACACAGAAACATGGAGAAAACCCAATCTGAAAAAAACTCTGCAGTAAAAGAGTTAATAACTACTTCTAGAGAAGACATTGATAAGAAAATACAGATTAGAAATATGACCTATTGCTTGAATGAGCAATACAGGAAGGAAACAGATTGCATGAAGTAGACTCAAAGAGATATAGAGGAACTTAAAATCTCAATCACAAGCCTGCAAAACCATTAGAGTGAAAGTGAAGACAGAGTTTCAGATCTTGAGGATGCTGGTGCAGCTAGTAAAGAGGTAGTAAAAGATCACTTAAAAACAACTAGGATGAAGGAAAAAATAATTCATATCCTGCAAAACGATGCAAAGATGGACAATGAGAAACTAATAGGTAACAAGGAGCAAGAAGAAGACAATACAAATGATATAAAAAGAATATTGCTACAAGGGATAGCAGAAAACTTTTCAAATGTGAGGAAACAATCTGACATTTAGGTAACCGAAGCATGCAGACACCAAATAACTTAAACCCAATAAAAAACACATCGAGACATATAATAGTCAAGATCCCAGAAATCCAGCACAAGAAAAATATACTGAAAGCCACTGGAGAAAAGAAGCAGATCGCATTCAAAGGAAAATCCATCAGAATTACGGCCGATATCTCTTCATAAACCATGAAGGCAACAAGAGTATGGAGCAGAGTACTCCAAGTCCTCTATGAAAACAAATTCCGGCCCAGACTACTATACCCTGCAAAACTCTCTTTCAAGTTTAATTGACAAGTGAAATACTTCCAGGGCAAACAACAACTAAAGAATTTCATGATGACAAAGCCAAACCCACACAGGATTCTGAAAGATGCTCTAGAGAGTGACAAAAATGATCAGAACTCCATGAAAGAGAACAGAAGCAACAAACTAAATAGGGCAAACAATTAAACACAGGACAAAAGGAGTAAACAACAGCAGGTAAATAACATGTCAATTGTAAGTCAATACATCTCAATTATAGCCATCAATGTAAATGGAATCAATTCACCAATTAAGAATTAAGGAAACAAAAATCCAACAATACGCTGTATACAAGAAACACATTTAACTCATAAAGATATTCATAGGCTGAAAGTCAAAGGATGGAAAACAATACTAAATGCACAAACACCTCAGAAAAAAGCAGGGATAACAATCCCTCTCTCAGACAGTCTCCACTTCAAACCAACAATGATCAAGTGAAATAAAGAAGGCCACTATATACTGGGTAGGGGAAAAATACAAGAGGAAACGTTAACACTCACAAATATGTATGTACGAAACACAGGAGCACCCAACTATATAAAGCAAATATTAATGGACTTGAAAAATCTAATATCCAATACCACAATCTTAACAGGAGAACTTAAAACCCCCTTATCGCAAAAAGATAAGTCAACGAGACAAAAAATTAGCAAAGAAGTAACAGAACTGAACCAGAGGTTGAAACCAATGGGCTTAGTGGACATACACAGAGTGTTCCACCAAAACACAGCTGAGTACACATTTTTCTGAGCTGTACATAGGTCACTTTCTAAAAAAGACCACATACTAGTCCATAGATCATGCTTACATATATGCAAAAACACAGAAATTATCCCATGCATATTATTTGACCACAGGGAAATGAAACTGGAAATAAATGACAAAACAAACGAGAAAAAACCCCTAAATACATGTAAATTAAACAATATCCTATGCAGCAACCAATGGGTCACAGATGAAATTAAACAAGAAATTCAACAATATCTACAATTCAATGAAAATTCAAGCACAACTTATCAGAATTTATGGCATGTGATGAAAGTAGTTCTCAGAGGGAAATTCACAGCTGTGAACTCAGACATTAGGAAAAGAGAACGGGAACACATAAACACCCTAATGCTGCACCTCCAGCAACTGGAAAAGGAAGAAGAAACCAAACCCAGAGCCCAAAGACAGAAAGAAATCATAAAAATTAGAGCAGGGGAGCTGATGAGATGGCTCAGTGGGATAAGTGCTTCCCTGGCAAGCTCAAGGGTCTGAGTTCAATCACCAATTTAGAAAAAAAAAAAAAAAATAGAGCAGAAATGAATTCAATTGAGACGAAGGAAACAGTTCAAAGAACTAACGATTCAAAAAGCTAGTTATTTGAAAGATTAAATGAACTCAATAAGCCCTTAGCAAACCTCATCAAAAAGAGGAAAGAAAAAATTCAAATACAAGCAATAAGGAATGAAAAGGGTGCAATCACCACAGACCCAGTGGACATTCAGAAGATTATCAATAGCTACTTTGAGAATCTTTACTCTCACAGAATAAAAGACACAGAAGAAATGGACAGATTCCTAAAAAGGCACAAATTACAAAAACTGAATCAA
>NW_004524579.1:12844022-12847926 GCF_000260255.1 Octodon degus | reverse complement strand
AAAAAAAAAAAAAAAAAAAAAAAAAAAAAAAAAAAAAACCCTACTAACAAAGGAAAGTCCAGGTCCCTATGAATTCACACTTGAATTCTACAACAAACTTACAGAAAATATAATACCTACACTCTGCAAAATCTGCAATGAAATTGAAAAGAAAACAAAGCTCCCAAAATCATTCCTAGAGGCAATTATTATACTGATACCAAAACCAGGGAAAGATGCAACTAAAAAAGAGAACTACAAGCCAATCTCCCTCATGAACATGGATGCAAAACTCCTCAATAAAATCCTAGCAAATAGAATACAACAAATCATCAAAAGGATCATACACCATGACCAGGTAGGATTCATCCCAGGGATGCAAGGATGGTTCAATATTTGAAAATCTATAAATGTAATACATTATATCAATAGAGAGAAAACTAAAAACCACATGATCATCTCAATTGCTACAGAAAAGGCTTTTGACAGTGTCCAACACTCATTCATGTTCAAAGTCCTACAGAAAATTGAAATAAAAAACCTTTCCTTCAATCTGGTAAAAGCCATTTATGAAAATCCAACGGCTAACATAAACCTAAATGGAGAACAACTGATATCTTTTACTTTTACATTTGGTACAAGACAAGGATGTCCTCTATCACCACTCCTATTCAATACAGTTCTGGAATCATTAGCTAGAGCCATTAGACAAGAGAGAGAAATAAAAGGAATAAGAATACATAAAGAAGAATCATTATTTGCAGATGACTACTAACAAAGGAAAGTCCAGGTCCCTATGGATTCACACTTGAATTCTACAACAAACTTACAGAAAATATAATACCAACACTTTGAAAAATCTGCAATGAAATTGAAAAGAAAGCAAAGCTCCCAAAATCATTCCTAGAGGCAATTATTATACTGATACCAAAACCAGGGAAAGATGCAACTAAAAAAGAGAACTACAAGCAAATCTCCCTCATGAACATAGATGCAAAAATCCTCAATAAAATCCTAGCAAATAGAACACAACAAATCATCAAAAGGATCATACACCATGACCAGGTAGGATTCATCATTTACTTGGAAGACCCAAAAAACTCCACCAAGAAGCTACTAGAATTGATAACACAAATTCAGCAGCATAGCAGGATACAAAGTCAATATATAAAAGTCAATAGCATTCCTCTACACAGATAACAAACACACTGAGAGGGAAATTATAGAAACAATACCTTTTACAATAGCACCAAGGAAATTGAAATACCATGCAATTGATCTTACTAAAGAAGTCAAAGATCTTTACAAGGAAAATATAGTACTCTGAAAAAAGAGATCATAGAGGATTTCAAAAAATGGAAAGATATTCCTTACTCCTGGATATGAAGAACCAACGTTGTGAAGATGGCCATACTCCCAAAACAGCTGTACAGATTTAACGCAATCCCTATCAAACTACCAACAACATACCTCACAGACCTAGAGAAATCATTCCTAAAATTTATTTGGAACCAAAAAGGACCTAGAATAGCAAAGGCAATCCTGGCGAACAAAGACAAAGCAGAAGGTATTACAATTCTTGACTTGAGATTATACTACAAGGCTACTGTGATAATATCAGCATTGTATTGGCAAAGAAATGAACCTGAGGATCAATGGAATAGATTAGAAGACACTGAAGCCTCTACAAACACACTCAGCCAACTTATCTTCGACAAAGGGGCCAAAAATACTCACTGGAAGAAAGATAGCCTCTTTAACAAATGGTGCTGGAAAAACTGGCTCTACATGCTTAAAACTAAAACTTGACCCAGGTCTATCACCATGCACTAAGCTAAAATCAAAACGGATTAAAGATCTAAATATTAAAACAGAAACACCAAATCTCCTAGAAGAGAAAGTAGGAGGAACTCTTGAAGACATAAGAGTAGGCAAAGAGTTCATGAATGAAAATCAATCGCACAGGAAACACTTGAAAGAAATGATGACTGGGACCTCCTCTTTGAGAAGTTCTGGCACATCAAAAGAAATTACCGGGGACCAGGGAAATGGCTCAGTGGAATAAGCACTTCACTGGCAAGCTCAAGGGCCTCAATTCAATTCCTGGTTCCGCAAAAAAAAAAAAAAAAAAAGAAAAAAGAAAAAAAGAAACTAAGTAGCCTTTTGGGGCCGGGGAGATGGCTCAGTGGAATAAGCGCTTCCCTGGCATGCACAAGGGCCTGAGTTCAATCTTTGGTTCCGCCAAAAAAAAAAAAAAAAAAATTACCAACAAAGTGAAAAGACAACCTACAAATTTTGAAAAAATCTTGACAAATAAGTACTCAGACAAAGGTCTGCTCTCTAGAATTTATAAAGAACTACAAGAAAACTAGGGCCCCAAACTTCAAAGGCCCAGTCCACAAATGGGGATTCGAGATGAACACACTTCTCAAGAGGATGAAATTAAAAAAGAATAAATATATGAAAAAAATGTTCCACATCACTAGAAATCCGTGAAATGCAAATTAAAACAACAGAGAGATATCGTCTCATCCCAGAAAGAATGGCTATCATAAAGAAATAAAACAACAAATGTTGGAGAGGCTGTGGGGAAAAAGGAACCCTTCTCCACTCCTCGTGGGAATGTAGACTGGTGCAACTGTTATGGTAATCAGTCTGCAGACTCCTTAGAAAACTAGGACTGGAAATCCCATTCAAAACAGCTACTCCCCTACTAGGAATTTTCCCAGAGGACCTGAAAACATCGTATCATAGTGATATGTGTGTAACTATGTTTATAGCAGCACAATTCATGACACCTAAATCTTGGAAACAACCAAGATGCCCGTCACCTGAGGAATGGATGAAAAAGTTGTGGTATTTTTACACAGTGGAGTATTAATCAGTTATAAAGAATGATAAACTCGAAGCTTTATATTGAAGTGCATGTCACTTGAAGATATACTCATAAGTGAAATAAACCAGACACACATGTAAATATCATATAGTTTCCCTCATATAATAACTCAAAAGAAGAAATACAAATAGAAAGGTATAATACAATTAAAAGGAAAGCAAGAACTTGAGGACTAGACAATGAAGAGAGAGCATGGAGAAAAGCTGGGAAACATGGAATAGGCAAGCTATACATTTATATGTACAAGATGGGTAAGGCAATGATCCTGAGAATGTTCAGAATATTTTCAAATATAGCAGTTAATTGGAAGGATTCTCACCCTGACTGACTATATATTTTGACTCCTGTGAACTAAGCAACTGCACTAAAGATGGCAATTTGTAATAGTAGGTTCATGTTTGGAGTGGCTGTCATTCTGGTCTTCTGAATATGAGCTGCATGTCATGACTTGCCGGTTGCTGCTGTGCTGTCTCTCAGGTAGATGTTTGTTTAAAAAGGAAGGGAGTGGTGAATGAAGGCAGGAGACAGAAAAAGCAGTGTTGCAGTACTGTCCAGCTACAATGCTGTAAAATAAAAGGTTTTTTCTTTTTCTTTTTTTAAATGGGTAATAAATGAAAAAAAAAAGGACACAAAAAAAATGTCACAGGACTGTCCTGCTACAATGCTGTATATGGTTAGATTTCTACATTTCTGTGTAAAATATCTATTTATTCCTATTTTTAAAATTTTTTTCCTTCATAATCTGTAAGGACTTAAATTTCTACATATTAGTACTTCATGGAAGATACCTATTCCATGTTATGCCTAAGATGTTCAATATTTAGACAGATATTTAGGGTAAACTGAACTGCGTATGTTGCAGGGTAATAATAAGCTTTTCTTCTGGAGGGTTAACAACCTATGTCTGCAGACCAAAAATTAGAGCAAAAGGAGGGCCGCAAGGAAAGCCAACATTTTGGGCCTAGCCTTCCAAGGTCAATTAAGACTCAGGACAGAGACCCAGTCCTAGCCCAGGTCCAGTGAGTGTGC
>NW_004524579.1:12830043-12834558 GCF_000260255.1 Octodon degus | reverse complement strand
TAAAGTAACTTTTTAGAGGTATTATTTTTACAATTCACAGAATTTCCAGCCAGAAAAATTTCTGTTAGCTTGTTTCCATTAGTTTAGTTCTACCCATTAATGGATTTGACCCTTTCAGCCTTGTTTTCACCTTTCTCATTTTTATTGTTAGACATTTATTGTCAAATATTTCTTTCAATCAATCTTGTTATTTAGCGTATCATTCTTAAACATTCTTGGTATCAGGTTGCTACTATTTAATTAGCTTTTTATGCAAAATAAATTTATATCATGTGAAAAAAAAAAAAAAAAAAAGACTCAGGACATATGAGAACCTGTACTGTAACATCCTGTAACTCAATTGTGTCCCAAATTTTCTGATCAAGGAGATTATGGGGCCAAAGAGGAAAGTGATCAATGATGTAGAGTGTGTGTGCCTAAGGAGAATCACATGGAGAGAAAACATTCTCTCAGGCTTTCACACAGAGCACATTGTTCAAACAATGGCTGTGACTTATCCACATGGCTGACACTGACAAAGGATCTACAAACTGAGGTACAGGGTCTCAGGATAAATCCTGAGGGGATTTCACTGACCTTATCAGATACAAAAGCTACAATTTTTGCTACATAGGTTTTGCTTTATCTTGGTCTTAACCATCCAGCAGAAAAGTATAAAAATGAAGTATAAGAAGTAAAGCCATGTTGTTATGTTAAACTGTAGAGGACTCAGGTCAACTTCTGACATTGCCAGTCAAGCGGAAGAACCAATTCTATTATAGACTACTGGACTATTTTGGAATATTTTGCTGAGTTCATACACCTATAATATTTACATGACGGACCTACAAAAATAGGGGATATAGATGATCATTTTATATCTGTGTATCCAAAATGGTTAGGATAGATATACAGCTATATTCTCTTAATTTAATGAATAGAGGGTTTTGTGCTGATAGTGTTTGTAAACAGGATATCATGTTTGCATCTTGTACAACAAATAACCACTAAAGACAGTATGCAATGTGTGAATTATGGAAAGTGTCCTACTAATTTGATTTGAAACTGTCTCACTGCTGTTTGTTTCTCAATAAAATTATGGAAAAAAAAAACCCAAAAACAAAGTGGGTGGTAGAAAGCACAGCTAGAGCAGGAAACAAGGTCTGGAGCCCAGCAATTTCAGAGATGACTTTTGAGGTCTGCACAGTCCTATGGATAACCCACTACGACTACTGGACTATACTGGATTATTTTGCTGAACTCATGCATCTACAATATTTAAATGACCATTTTATATCTATATATACAAAGTACTAGGCTAGATATATAGCAACTTTCTCTTAATTCAATGAGAAGATTTGTACTAATAGTGTTTGTACAGGACATCATGTCTTCATCTTGTACTATGAGTAGCTACTATGAAGACAACAATATCCAATGTATTAATTATTGTAACTGTCCTAATATCTTGTTTTGAAACTGTCTCATTACTATTTGTTTCTCAACAAAATTAGTAAAAATAAATAAAGTAGAAAAAAATAACTATAAACTGTATATCTGACAAAAGATTTGTACTTAGAACACATAAAGAATTCTAAAACCGGGCTGGTGAGATGGCTCAGTGGTCTAAAGCACCTACTTAGAACAAGCTTAGCAGAGCACAGGGACCACGGTTCAATCCCCCAGCACCACATGCCAGCCAGCCCTGCCCGCTGGTGGGCTGAGCTGGCCACACACACACACACACACACACATAAAAAAAAAAATTAAAAAAAAAAAAAAAAAAAGAATTCTAAAACCTCAGCATACAAACCCAAATATTCCAATAAGAAATGGATGAGATTCAACCAAGGGTCTAAGGCCTGGAATGTGAGTGAGATAACCTGGGGCGCACTGGATCCTCATTCGATCCAGATCCCAGGCTCCGTGCGGAACTTCCAGCAGAACTCCCTGTAAAAAGTCTAGAGGGAACACCCACCCAGCTGATTCAGGAACAGAATATCTTTCCAGAGTGGCACAGAGGGGTCAACCCCAAGAGCTGCAGCAGGAAGAAGTGGAACACAACAACCAGATCCAAGCCACACACAGTTGGATGAGTCTGAACTTGGTAGATTCAGACCTGATGCTAAGGTAATAACTGTATCTAAGCTCTACACCAAAAGTCGGAAGACAGCGCTGTAGAAAATGACAAAGAGAAGGAACAAACCGTAGTATCAAGTATCAGGCCCTGGGCCCACCCAGAACAAAAGCAGAAGACACTAGCATAGAAGAAATTTGAAATCACACACCTGAAATCTCTGAAATAATAGCATCTGAAGTAAAGAAACAACTGCAGAGAGGTACAGAGGAAATTAGATCAGAAATAATTTCTGAAGTAAAAAAAGAAATAACTATAATGAAAGAAGTACTAAGTGTTTCTAAGGAAGACACTGATTAAAAAAATAGAGCAGAATATAAAATTGAAGGAATCCTTGAATAAGCAATATAGCAAAGAAACAGAATGCATGAAGCAGGTCCAAAGTGACATACAAGAATTTAAAACCTCAATCACAAGCGGGCAAAACCGTTTGAAAGTGAGAATAGACTTTCAGACCTTAAAGACACTATTGCACCTAGTGGAAAAGTAAGAAAAGATCTCTTAAAAACAGCTAGGATATAATACCTGCAAGACGATGCAAAGATGAACAATGTGAGACTAATAGGCATCAGTGAGAAGAAAGGAGTCAATACAAATGATATAAAAAGAATGTGGATGGAAGTAATAGCAGAAAACTTCCCAAATATGGGGAAACAATCTGAAATTCAGTAGCTGAAGCACATATAACTCCAAATAACATCAATACAATTAAAAACACACCTAGACATATAATAATCAAGATCCCAGAAATTCAGCACAGGAACAGTATAGTAAGAGCTGCTAAAGAAAAGAAACAGATCATGTTTAAAGGAAAACCCATCAGGATAATGGTAGATTTCTCTTCACAAACCATCAAGGCAAGAAGAGCATGGAGCAAAGTACTTCAAGTCTTGCAAGAAAACAAATTGCAACCGAGATTGATATGCCCTGCAAAACTTTCTTTCAAGTATAATGGAGAAGTGAAATGCTTCCATGACAAAGAACAACTTAAGAATTTCATGATGACAAAGCCAAACCTACACAGACTATTAAAAGATATTCTAGAGAGGGAGCAAAATGACCACACCTCCATGAAGGGGAATAGAATGAACCCACCACATAGGGGAAACAATTAAACACAGAAGAATAAGAGGTATACAAAAGCAGTCTTTCAGTTTTAAGATCTATACTGTATGTTTGGCTTACAATGTATTTAAAAGACATGGTATGATAAAAAAAGAAAAGAAACTAACAAAAGAATGAACAACAACTTCCCTGAAGAAAACACAGATGAAAACATATGCAGACGATATAAAACTAAACATCACAGTCCTAGCCCAGGCCCGGTGAGTGTGTGGGAGAGATGCCTCTCCCCACTACTCCACCTTGTCCCCTCCAGGCTCAGCTGAGGCCTGGCATACAACCCTGGTGGGTGCAATCCCTACAGAAAGGGTAGAGGATAGAACCACCCAGCTAGTCCAGGAGCAGAACATCTTGCCACAGGGGCACAACAGGTTCACCCTCAAGGGCAGCAGCAGGAAGGAGCTGAGCACAGCACCCAGACCCAAGCCAGGCCCAGCTGGATAAATCCAGACTTTGTAGATCTGCACCTGACTTCAGTAGGTGCTAAGGTTATAACAGCGAGGATCTACAACAAAGGTCAGAGGACAGTGCTACACAAAATGACGAGAGGGAACAAAATAAACCACAGAACCCAATCCCACCCATAAAAAGTGCAGAGGACACTAACACAGAACAAACTGGGAATCACACAGCTGAAAGCAATGAATCAACAGCTTCTGAAATAAAGAAAAAGCTGCAGAAAGGTATACAAGAACTCAGAATGGAAATAAAAAAAGAAATCCCTGAATTAATAACATCTGCAGTAAAAAATCAAATGCAGAAACCTATGGAGGAAATCCAGTGCCCATCTAGAACAAGTGAGGAGGACACTAGCTCAGCTCAAATGCATGAATTAATAGCGTCGATAGTAAATAAGCAAAAGCAGAAAGATACAGAGGAAATAAGAGCGCAACTCTTTGCTGAAATAAAAGAAGAATTCTCAGAACTCATAGCATCTGAAGTAAAGGAGCAACTACAGAAACATAGGGAGGAAACCCAAGCTGAAAAAAACACTGCAGTGAAAGAATTTATAACTGCTTCTGAAGAAGACATTGATTAAAAAGAAAATAGAGGGGACTAGAAAAAAGACGGATTCCTTGAATGAGCAATTCAGGAAAGAAATAGATCGCATGAAGCAGAGTCAAAGAGATATAGAGGAAATTAAAACCTCAGTCACAAGATTCCAAAACGGTTTAAGTGAAAATGAAGACAGAGTTTCAGATCTTGAAGATGCTGGTGCAGCTAGTGAAAAGGTAAGAAAGGATCTCTTAAAAACAACGAGGATGCAGGAAAGAATA
>NW_004524579.1:12814448-12824738 GCF_000260255.1 Octodon degus | reverse complement strand
TGGAGAGAAAACATTCTCTCAGGCTTTCACAGAGAGCACATTGGCCAAGCAATGGCCATGACTCATCCACATGGCTGACAAAGGTTCTACAATCTGAGGTACAGGATCTTAGGATAAATCCTGAGGGGATTTCACTGACCTTCTCAGACCCAAAAGCTACAACTCTTGTTGCATAGGTCCTGCTTTACCTTGGTCTTAACCATTTAGAAGGAAAGTATAAAAACGAAATATAAGAAATAAAGCCATGCTGTTATGTTGAGCTGTGGGGGACTCAGGTCAGTCAACAATTTCTGACATTGCCAGTTAAGCAGAAGTCCCAACAGTATTATGGGATACTAGACTCTTTTAGAATATTTTGCTGAGTTTACACACCTATAATATTCAAATAACGGAACTTAAGAAAAAAAAGGTATACAGATGAATTCCATTTTGTATCTGTGCATTCAGGGTGGTTAGGATAGATACATAGTTACATTCTGTTAATGAATAGAATGATTTGTTCTAATGGTGCTTGTAAATAGGATGTCAAGTCCGCATCTTGTACAGCAATTAACCACTAAGAAGAAAGTATGCAGTGTGTTAATTATTGAAACTGTCCTACCGATGTGATTTGAAACTGTCTCTTTGCTATTTATCAATAAAATTATGGGCAAAAAAAAAAAAAAATAAAAGCAAAGCTAAAAAAAAAAAAACTCCACATCACTGACCATTTAAAAATGCAAATTAAAATGAACATGAGGTATCATTATATAGCTACAACAATTTCTAAAAAACAATTTAATTATAACAAATCTGTTAAATGCAGAGAATAGAGGTCTCCCTTGCACTGCTGTTGGGAATGTAAAAAAGAAATAATGTTACATTCACACAAAAACCTGTACATGAATTCACAGAAGCTTCATTTGTAACTGTCAAAAACTAGACAGCAGCCATGGTAGTACACGCTTTTACAACAGCTACTTGGAAGGCTGAACAGGAGGGTTGCCAGTTCAAGGTTTGGTTGGCCAACTTTGCAAGAGCCTGTCTCAACATAAAACATAAAAACAAAGTGGGGAAGGAACTGAGGATATAGACATGTGGTGGTATGGGACTTGCAGCTGCCAATTCCCAAATTCAGTCTCCAGCAAAATACACACACACACACACACACACACACGCACACACACACGCACACACGCACACACACACACACACACACACACACACACTTGTTAACAACCCAAATGTTTTTCAACAGGTGAATGGTTAAACAAACCATGCTACTTCTAAACATGGAAAAAACTAATTTGGATGGATTTAAAGAGAGTTATGGTGAGTGAAAAAGTTAATGTCAAAAAGTTACATACAATATTGTGTCATTTCTATAACTTTCTTGAAATGAGAAAATTAGAGATGGAGAACAGTTTAGTCCTGGCTTGAATAGGAAGAATATAGAAATCACTGTCAAATTTCTACTATTTTGTTTAGTGAAACAAAATAGTACCATTTCTAATTTTTTTTTTCTTTTACCATTGTGTATTCTCTTTAAAAATGAAAAAAATAGAATGATAAAAAGAAAGGACATAGGAAGTAAAGTAGTCATATCCTCAAAAAAAGTCTGATACTTGTAACAGAACAGTTTCATATCTTGACTACAGCGACAACACACAAATCCACACAGGGTCAAGTCCACATATGATAAAACTGGATAGAACTAAGTACATATACAATTAGTATATGTAAAGTTGGTGAAATCTGTAAGGTACTATGAATTCTATAAATGTTAATTTCCTTGTTGCAATTGTTTTTCCATAGTTAAAATGCTATCATTGGCGGAAACTGGATAAAGGATACATGGTTCTGTCTGATCTCACAGTAAATTACTTTTTTAGTGAGTACCATATGGTTTCTTAATTTTGTTTCTGTGAATCCTGAGTTATAATAAAATAAATGTCCATAAGTCTGATATTGATGAAAACAGATACAGAAATAAATAAGTCAAAAAAAAGAGCTCATCTTTAACCAAGAATTCCAATTAACAAATGTAAAACAACATGAGAACTATAAAGTGACCATCAAATATCACTTTAATAGTTGCTCCAGCTAGGTTTCTCAGATAAATGCTTATCATAGTAATAGTTTCAGAGCAGTGTATTTGAATAGTTCCAATGGATTTTCCCAGAAAAACTGATTCTGATTTGGATAAGTACATCCAAAGGCTGATGTACTAAATTAAAGACGTGGCCCCAGGCCACTATGCAATTGTTGAAGCTTTTACAAGACAGGACCAAGCAGCAGAAAGTGAGGTAATAGTAGGTGACTACTTGAGGGGGAGGATTTTTCTAGAGAATCATAAAATGTCTTTTCTTTATATCAATAACATATTGACATCAGAACATATTAGCAACTTTTGTTTTCAAAGAGTTGTCTCCCTTATATTATAATGGATTTCATATAAGATTTCATCTTACCTGGCCAGTTCTTTAATTAAGTTTGCAATGCGTCTTTTGTCTTCAAGACATAAATCTTTCAATGATGCACTCTTCATTCCCTCCTTGCAGAAATTCTAAAATAACAACAAAAACTCTTCTGGTTAATTTTTTCTAAAAATAATGTTTAAATTTTCTTTTTTTTTCTTTTAAATGTATTTAGGACAGGGTCTCACTACACAGATCAGACTCATAGTGATCCTCCTATTGTCAGCCTCCCAAACTTTGGGATTACAGGTCCATGCCACCACACCCAGTCTCGCAACCCGGGGGCGGGGCCAGCACTGCAGGCCAAAGATTGGAACTCCACACACCCCACCCTTCCTCACCCCACCCCATCACCCCGCCCCCAGTCTGCCTGAGCAGGGACTTTAATCCACTGAGCTATTTGGTCAGCCCTAAATTTTCTTGAGAAACCTATCAAAGTAAACATGGAAAGTAAAATGTTTTAGATATTTTATCTGGTAGAATATGACTTGTTACACTTAAGCCTATTATAAACTCAAAACTGGCTAAGGAACTGATTGTGAGCCAGAAAATATGGAATTTACAAAGAAAAGCATTCAGAAAAAGAAAACTAAATAAATAAATAGACTGATAGATAGATAGAAAGAAAAGTATATATTTAAAAAAAAAAAAAAAAAAAAAAAAGGTGTGGGGGGCAGCCAGATAGCTCAGCAGATCAAAGCACCTGCCTAGGCAGATGCAGGGGCCAGGAGTTTGATCCCCAGCCTGAGGTGCCGGCCCTGCCACCAGGGCAAGCTGAGATGGTAAATGAAACTGGGCATGGTGGCCCAGGCCTGTAATTCCAGTGCTTGGAAGGCTGAAAAACAAGAAGGATCACTAACAGTCCCATCTGTGTAGTGAGACCCTGTACTAAATACATAAAAACAAACAAACAAACTTAGAAGCAGAAACTGTTACTGATAAAATACTAGAAAATATTAAAAAAAAATACTTGTGGAATGTCAAAGGAATAAATCTCTAATGAGTTTTTCTTAAACTTCAGCCCTTATCCTATTTAGGGGTACACTAGAGTTGGCAGAAGAAGCATCAGTTACTAAGCTGTCATAATATCCTAAAGTTAATTCCAAAGAGTATTAGATTAATGAATAATAATTAAATAGTTAACATTTATACTTCTTACTACATGCCAAGAATAATCTTTCTACTTTGTTTTTATTAGTGTTTCATTTCCACTGCAATGCTATTAGGT
This sequence comes from Octodon degus, assembly GCF_000260255.1. NCBI lineage: Eukaryota > Metazoa > Chordata > Mammalia > Rodentia > Octodontidae > Octodon > Octodon degus. The sequence goes on along the minus strand of NW_004524579.1, from coordinate 12,821,054 downwards.
AAGTATTACTCCTACATTGATAATCTTGCCCACAGATACAGCAGCTTAACTGAAAAATCAAGACTCAGAGGTGCCATAGTCTGTGCTCTTACATACTAAACTTTCCTACTTTACCAGGATTAAAGCCACAAAACTAAAGAAGTCACTTGTGAGCCATAGATGACATGTAAAAGGAAGCAACAAGGACTCTTAACATTTGTCCAGCGAGCAAAGTAAGTCACTCCAATTATTTTGGGTAGCCAAGAAAAACCCACAACCCCTGAAATAAATCCTGGAAATAGTAAAAGCCAGACAGGTAGCACTTCCACGTAAAAGTTAGAGGTAGGTCTGTCTTCCAAGGCAACACTAGAGTTTTTTTGTATATCAGCTAGACATGTAAGAAAATCTGTATTTGATTTCAATTTTTATTTTGTCATAAATTAACATTTAAAAAGTCAGGAGGAGAATAAGAAGCATATAATGTTGCAGAAGAAGAAGAAATTTGAAAAGAGTATGATTATCAATAGTGTTAATGATCAAAATAAACTAGAGAAAGGAGGCACTGGATTTAGCAAGAAAAGAAACTGCTAATAACTCACAAAGACATTTCAGTAGTAGTGCACTGAGTGAAAGATCAAACACAGGTTAGCACCCATTGTGTTTAACATCAGAAAGCTTAACACAAATGTCTGCCATCTAAAGATAGCAAAACTGGGGCCGGGAGAGGGCTCAGTGGAATAAGCGCTTCCCTGGCAAGCGCAATGGCCTGAGTTCAATCCCTGGTTCTGAAAAAAAAAAAAGAAAAAGAAAAAGAAAAACTGTAGCATACTTACACGACAAAATTGTATAGTACTGGTGTTATAGGGGCTTGCTGGTTATTTCAGTTGTTTAAGCACCTACTCTGGAAAATCCAGTCAGGTACAGGGGACCCCAAACCTCCACCTCCACCTGCCTTAACCAGACCCACCCTTAAGGCAGTCTACCCAGCCAAAAAAAAAAAAAAAAAAATCCTTCTCAACTTTAAAAAAAAAAAAAAAAAAAAAAAAAGGACTGATGTTATACTACTGACTTTCCTCTGTAGTTCAACACATACATCTATGCTTTGATTTGTAATGCTGAAACTAGTAAGAATATGGAAATCTCTTTTTCTCCTTTGCTACTTGGCTCTCTGAAAACCTTTACCGGCAGAACTAGATTAAAACCAGAGGTTGTTAGAGGGGAAAAGAACATATCCTTTCCTTTTACTGTCAACATTATACCTGCCTGAATTATACAGCCTGACGAGAACATATAGTTCCAACTTGCAATTTTTTTCTAGCCCTTGTGGAACTACACCTACAAGCCAAATCTGGCCCACTGCCTATTTTTGTAACTAAGGTAATTTAAACATGACCAAGCTCATTCGTTTACATATTTCAAATGGATATTTTCATGCTAAAAGGATAAAGTTGAATGGTTGAGATACATCTTGTGATCTGCAAAGGATCTTTACTATCAGAGGCTTTTTTAACAGAAAATCTTGCATATATCTGCTATAAAAAAAAAGATAAACATAAAATTCAAGACAGGAATTACCAAATAAGATATAAAGGAAATCCACAACTTATCATCACTTGATTTACAACAACGGCATTACTGCAGTTCATTAAAGAAAAAAAAAAAAAAAAGGATCTTCTCAAGGAATGGCACTGGGCAAACAGATGATCGGTATGGAAATTTGAACAGTGATCCTTATTTATCACCATATGCACACATTAATTCCTGGTGAATAGTAGGCTTAGCTGTGAAAAGTAAAGCAATGAGGTTGCTAAAAGAGTAAACCTGCTACAAAGAGCACACCTGGCTAACTGTTCCCACTTACCTTACCTTTAGGATCTACAGCAGTGTTCGTGCCACTAGCAATGACTGGAAACAGAAAAGTCACCAGAATTGGGCCATTTCTGCTTCAAATAGGATCCTCCAAAGGTAATGTTTGCTCTGAGGTTCCTAATGAGCATAACAGCACTATCTCACACTCCATCTCAAGTGTGAGGATCTTTCTATTCAAGCTTCCTTCTATTCCTCTCTCACAAGTGTCCCACCTGAACATCTGAAGTCTCTCTGACTGTTCCTCCTCATTTACCCTTGTAGACATGTCCATCCTTCTGGTTTGCCTGGGTTACTGACTCAAGAGGAATTGTCTTGGAACCCAAATAAAATATACAAAATAGCTAACACATATAAGAATCAAAACTTCCTGTATCATTCTCTATTTATTATAACAGTTCCAAAATGAAAAAAAGTAACCTACAGACCTACATGTTGAACATGCCTGCAGACTTTTCCTTCCTTAAATCTATTCTATTTCTAATATCTTGAGGTTTATGTACCAGAAACAGGAATGGACCTGTTAAAGTCACGATTATGAAAACACTACTAAATCAAGGATACCGTATGTCAATTACTACAAAGATCATTCACAGAAAAAACAGATACATTAAACAAGAAAATACAAACTGCATTATATCCTTCCATTAAAAACAAAACAAATGAACAAAAAAGACACTACTATTTTAGGTGAAAAAAAATATGTACACACCCTCCCATTTAGGACATTCTTTCCTAGTTAAATGAGGAACAAGGACTTACTTTCAAACCTGACAAAGTATATGACACAAAATATAGGATGCTATTTTTTCTTTGGCTAGTAGGCTGTACAGGATGATTAGTGAAAGTGGGGAACCAAATAATGTGAGCACTAAAATTTTCCTAGCTAATTATCTTTGGCAACAGGGTAGAAAAATTCAGATAGAAACCAGAAATCTTTTTGAGTACAGGTAGAAAAGTCAAAGTTTCTAAAATTTAGATTCAGCAAAGCCAGGCCCTGCCAGTGTGCGGGAGTTTCAGGCATCCCTGTGCCCGCCAGACATCTCCAGAACAAACCCCAGGCACACCACATGACTGAAACCCTCTACCATGCCCTCTGGTCCCCTCCACCTCTCCAGAGTCCCCGCCCCCAAGCCTGCTAAGTGAATGAAAACTTGTGTGACACTCTCAGGACCCCAGGACCAGCCCAAGCCCAGGCACAGCTACTGTATGGGAGAACTTCTGTGCTTCCCTGTGACCCCTAGGGCAGGGGCACAACAGAAGGGCACCACAAGTTCACATTCAAGGCTGCAGCAAGAAGGAGATGAACACAACAGCAGGCATAACTAGATAACCTCAAACTGAATAGATCTGCACCCAAATTTCAGTAGATGCTAAGGTTATAACTGCACCAAAGCTCTACACCGAAGGTCAGAGGTCAGTGCTATATAAAATGACAAAGGGTCGACACCCCTAAGTAGACAGGAGATTGCTCACAAAACAGTAGTGAATTTATTGGGATTAAATAGGCATCTGACACATATCCTACATAGCCTGCAGATGTTTGTTTTCTAAATCTGTACTCAGTAGCAGTTTCTGTAGTTATCTGATCATTTAGAATAATGAGAATAAAGTTAGCTTAGCTATGGGCGAAGTAAAGATAAGCCATTAAAACGTAGTTAGTTTGAAAATGAATAAGTTCACCCAAAATAGACGGTGTTGAAATTCCTGTCCAGAAGTCCTCTCCAGGTGCCTATCAGTCCTGGTCTGGGGTGACAAGCAGTTGATGGTCATGGACATGGTCAAAGCCTTTTCTCTGAAAGGTCGAAGTTATTTCCACAGTCACTGCATTTCAAACACAGCAGGGTTTCTATGATACTGGAAGCTGTACACATATGTTATGTAAATAACATGAAACTGTATATTTTTCAAAAGTTTATAAACCTTTGGAGACTCTTTTGTTAAGATGTTAAAGAAATAAAAGTGCTGGAAAAACACTTGGACCATCAAAACAAAAAAAAAATGACAAAAGGAAGGAGCAAAATGCAATCTCAGGCCCCCGAGCCCAACCAGAACAAGTGCAGAGGTCACTAGCTCAACTAAAATGTAGAATTAATAGCGTCGGAAGTAAAGAAACAACAGGAGAAAGGTACAGAGGAACTCAGAGCAGAATTAACTTTTAAAATAAAAAAAGAAATCTCTGAATTCATAGCATCTGAAGTAAAGAATCAAATGCAGAAACATAGGGATTAAATCCAATCTGAAAAACACTCTGCAGTAAAAGAAATAATAACTGCTTCTAGAGAAGACATTGATAAAAAAAAAAAATAGTAGAGATTAGAAAAAAGACAGATTCTTGAATAAGCAATACAAGAAAGAAATGGATCGCACAAAGCAGTCAAAGAGATATAGAGAAACTTACCATCTCAATCACAAGCCTGCAAAACCGTTTGAGTGAAAGTGAAGACAGAGTTTCAGATCTTGAGGATGCTGGTGCAGCTAGTGAAAAGGCAGTAAAAGATTGCTTAAAAACAACTACGATGCAGGAAAAAATAATGCATCACCTGCAAGACGATACAAAGATGAACAATGAGAGACTAATAGGTTTCAAAGAGCAAGAAGGAGTCAATACAAATGATATAAAAAGAATACTGGCAGAAGGAATAGCAGAAAACTTTTCAAGTGTGAGGAAACAATCTGACATTTAGGTAACCGAAGCATACAGACACCAAATAAATTCAACCCAATTAAAAACACACCAAGACATATAATATAGTCAAGATCCCAGAAATCCAGCACAAGAATAATATACTGAAAGCCACTGGAGAAAAGAAGCAGATCACATTCAAAGGAAAATCGATCAGAATTATGGCTGACTTCTCTTCACAAACCATGAGGGCAACAAGAGCACGGAGCAGAGTACTTCAAGTAATCTATGAAAACAAATTCCAGCCCAGACTACTATACCCTGTAAATCTCTCAAAAGTCTGACGGAGAAGTGAAATACTTCCATGACAAACAACAACTAAAGAATTTCATGATGACAAAGCCAAACCTACACAGACTACTGGAAGATGTTCTGGAGAGGGACCAAAAATATCAGAACTCGATGAAAGAGAACAAAAGGAACCCACTAAATAGGACAAACAATTAAATACAGGACAAAAGGAGTAAACAACAGCAGGTAAATAACATGTCAATTGTAAGTCAACACATTTCAACTATAACTATCAATGTAAATGGAATCAATTCACCAATTAAGAGAAATAGACTGGCATGGTGCATTAGAAACAAAAATCCAACAACATGCTGCATACAAGAAAAACACTTAACTCATAAAGAAATTCATAGGCTGAAAGTCAAAGGATGGAAAACAATACTACATGCCCTAGCACCTCAGAAAAAAGCAGGGATAGCAATCCTTCTCTCAGACAGTCTCCACTTCAAACCAAGAATGATCAAGTGAAATAAAGAAGGCCACCATATACTGGTTAGGGGAAAAATTCAAGAGGAAGAGGTAACACTCATAAATATCTATGCACCAAACACAGGAGCACCCAACTATGTAAGACAAATCTTACTGGATATGAAAAATCCGATATCCAACACCACAATCTTAACAGGAGAACTTATCAACTCCTTATCCCAAAAAGATAGATCAACCAGACAAAATATTAGCGAAGAACTTAATAGAACTGAACCACAGCTTGGAACAAATGGACTTAGTGGACATTTACAGAGTGTTTCACACAACCACAGCTGAATACACATTTTCTTCAGCTAAACATGGGTCATTTTCTAAAACAGACCACATACTAGTGCATAGGTCATGCTTAAGAATATGCAACAAAACAGAAATTATCCCATGCATATTATCTGACCACAGTGAAATGAAACTGGAAATAAACAACAAAAGAAACCAGAAAAAAAAAAACCCTAAATACATGGACATTAAATAACACCCTACAAAGCAATCAATGGGTCACAGATGAAATTAAACAAGAAATTCAATAATATCTACAATTCAATGAAAATTCAAGCACAACTTATCGGAATGTATGGGATGCGATGAAAGCAGTTATCAGAGAAAAATTTATAGCCATGAACTCACGCATTAGGAAACAGAATGGGAACAAATAAACACTGTAATACTGAACCTCCAACATCTAGAAAAGGAAGAGCAAACCAAACCCAGAGCCCAAAGACAAGAAGATATCATAAAAATGAGGGCAGAAATGAATTCAATTGAGATGAAGAAAACAGTTCAAAGAATTAAGAATTCAAAAAGCTGGTTATTTGAAAGATTAACTAAAATCGATAAGCCCCTAGCGAACCTCATCAAAAAGAGGAAAGAAAAAATTCAAATACAAGCAGTAAGGAATGAAAAGGGCTCTTGCTCTTCGCCACCACCATGAAAGGTTGCTTTCTGCTCTGTGCTGCTCTGCATTGGACCCAGATGAGTATGGACTGAAACCTCCAGTAACTAATGAATGGGACCCATTTCCCGAAATGCAGCCTTTGCCTCTGTGCTCAACATAGGAATCAAGACAGAAAAACCAAATAATCTACCTCAGTTCATACTGCAGGAGACGACCCAGGCCGCAGGATCCTGAACAGACCCAGAGCGCAGGCCGGCGAGTGAGTGGGACAACCCAGGCCGCGGGATCCTGAACAGACCCAGAGCGCAGGCCGGCGAGTGAGTGAGACGACCCAGGCTGCGGGATCCTGAACAGACCCGGAGCGCAGGCCGGCGAGTGAGTGAGACGACCTGGGCCGCGGGAT
>NW_004524579.1:12755955-12812624 GCF_000260255.1 Octodon degus | reverse complement strand
CTAACCATTGTTACTCTCCTAAAATCTTGTTTTGAGATTTTGTATCACTGTTTTTATTTTTTTTTCTTTCTTTAAAATAGAAATAACTGATGTAAATAAATAAATAAATAAATAAAGGAATGAAAAGGGTGCAATCACCTCAGACCCAGTGGAAATTCAAACAATTATCAATAGCTACTTTGAGAATTGTTACACGCACAGAATAGAAGACACAGAAGAAATGGACAAATTTCTAGAAAGGTACAAATTACCAAAACTGAATCAAGAAGATATAACAACTCTCAGTAACCCAATAACAGCCAATGAAATACAAAATGCAATAAAAATCCTACCGACAAAGAAAAGTCCAGATCCAGATGGATTCACAGCTGAATTCTATAAGAAATTTACAGATGACATAATCCCTATACTCCTCAAACTCTTCCACAAAAATGAAAAGGAAGCAATCCTCCCAAAATCATTCTTGGAGGCAAGTATTATACTGATACCAAACCAGGGAAAGATGCAACTAAAAAATAAAACTACAGGCCAATCTCCCTCATGAACATAGATACAAAAATCCTCAATAAAATCCTGGCAAATAGAATACAACAAATCATCAAGAAGATCATACACCATGACAGGTAGGATTCATCCCAGGGATGCAAGGTTGGTTCAATATTTGAAAATCTATAAATGTAATACACTATACCAATAGAGTGAAAACTAAAAACCACATGATCATCTCAATTGCTGCAGAAAAGTCTTTTGACAGTGTCCAATACTCATTCATGTTCAAAAGTCCTACAGAAAATTGGAATAGAAGATCTCTACTTCAATTTGATAAAAGCCATCTATGACAACACAAAGCTAATATAATTGTAAATGGGGAAAAATTGAAATCTTTTATTCTAAGATCTGACACAACACAAGGATGTCCCCTATCACCACTTCTATTTAATATAGCTCTGGAATCATTAGCTACAGCCATTAGACAAGAGGGAGAAAAAAAAGAATAAGAATAGGTAAAGAAGAAGTTAAATCATCATTATTTGCAGATGACATGATACTTTACTTGGAAGACCCAAAAAATTCCACCAAGAAGCTACCAGAATTAATACACAAATTCAGTAGTATAGCAGGATAGAAAGTCAATACAGAAAAGTCAATAGTATTCCTCTACACAGATAACAAACACACTGAGAGGGAAATTATAGAAACAATACCTTTCACAATAGCACCAAGGAAATTGAAATACCATGCAATTGATCTTACTAAAGAAGTCAAAGATCTTTACAAGGAAAATATAGTACTCTGAAAAAAGAGATCATAGAGGATTTCAAAAAATGGAAAGATATTCCCTACTCCTGGATATGAAGAACCAACGTTGTGAAGATGGCCATACTCCCAAAACTGCTGTACAGATTTAATGCAATCCCTATCAAACTACCAACAACAGACCTAGAGAAATCGTTCCTAAAATTTTTTTGGAACCAGAAAGGATCTAGAATAGCAAAGGCAATCCTGGCCAACAAAGACAAGGCAGAAGGCGTTACAATTTCTGACTTGAGATTATACTACAAAGGTACTGTGATAAAATCAGCATTGTATTGGCAAAGAAATAAACCTGAGGATCAATGGAAAAGATCAGAAGATGGAGAGGCATCTAACAACATACTCAGCCACCTGATCTTTGACAAAGGGGCCAAACATACTCACTGGAAGAAAGATAGCCTCTTTAACAAATGGTCCTGGAAAAACAGGCTCTCTACATGCTGAAAACTAAAACTTGACCCAGGTCTATCACCATCAATTAAGCTAAAATCAAAATGGATTAAGGATCTAAACATTAAAACAGAAACACTAAATCTCCTAGAAGAGAAAGTAGCAGGATCTCTTGAAGACATGGGGGTAGGCAAAGATTTCATGTATGAAAATCAAATCGCATAGGTAACACTTGAAAGAATTAACAACTGCGACCTCCTCTTATTGAGTTTTTGCACATTAAAAGTAAGTACCAACAAAGTGAAAAGACAACCTACAAATGTGGAAAAAAATCATGACAAATAAGTACTCAGACAAAGGTCTGCTCTCTAGAATTTATAAAGAACTAAAAAAAAAAAACTAGGGCCCCAAACTTTAAAGACCCAGTGCACAAATGGCCATCCAAGAAGAACAAACTTCTCAGAGGACGAAATTAAAGAAGAGAGTAAATACATGAAAAAATTCTGTACATCTCTAGCCATCCATGAAATGCAAATTAAAATAGCACTGAGAAACCATCTCACCCCAGAAAGAATGGCTATGATAAAGAAATCAATCAACAAATGTTGGAGAGGCTGTGAGGAAAAGGGATCCCTTCTCCACTGCTAGTGAGAATGTAGACTGGTGCAACCGTTATGGAAATCAGTGTGGAGACTCCTTAAAAAAGTACGACTAGAAATCCCATTCAAGGCAGCTATCCCCCTACTGGGAATTTTCCCAAAGGAACTGAAAACATCAAATCATAGTGATATATGTGTACCCATATTTATCGCAGCACAATTTGTGATAGCCAAATCTTAGAAAAAACCAAGATGGCTGTCATATGAGGAATGGTTGAAAAAGATGTTGTATTTTATTACTCTGGAATATTACTCAGCTATAAAGAATGATAAACTTGAAGCATTTATATTTAAGTGGATGCCACTTGAAGATACACTCATAAGTGAAAAAACCAGACCCACATGTGTAAATATCATATAGTCTCCCTAGTATAAGAACTCAAAAGAAGAAATACAAATAGAAAGGTATAACACAATTAAAATTAAAGCGAGAACTTGAGGATTGGACAATGAGGAGTGGGCAAGGAGAAAAGCTGGGAAATATGTCAGGGGCAAAGCCCTACATTTATATGCACAGGATGGGTAAGGCAATGATCCTAAGAAACATCAGCAGCTTTTTCAAACTAGCACTTAATTGGTAGGATTCTTACCCTGACTATTTATGCTGACACTTGTGAACCAAGCAATTGCACTAAAGATAGCAATGTGTAATAGAAGGGTTACACTGGGAATGCCTGTCATTGTGGTTTTCCAAATATGTACTTCTTGTCATGACACACCAATTATTACCATACTGTCTCTCAAGTAAATTTTTTTTTAAAGGTAATAAAGAAAAAAAAAAGATACAAGGAAAAACCAGTGTCACAACACTGTCCTGCTACAAAGCTGTATATGCTTAGATTTCTAAATTTCTGTGTAAAAATACGTAATTGTTTATTCATATTCTTTAAATATTTTTCATTTTTTAATTTTTTTCTCCATATACTGTAGGGATTTAAAGCTTAACACATCAATACTCGATGGAAAATACCTGTTCCATGTTATACCTAAGATGTTTGATATTCAAACAGATAGTGAGGTTAAACCCAACTGCATATGTTATAGGTAATAAGCTTCTCTTCTGGAGGGTTAACAACCTAAGTTTGCAGATCAAAAATTAGAGACAAAAAAGGGCTGCAAGGAGAGCCAACATTTTGACCCTAGCCTTTCAAGGTCACTGAAGACTCAGAACATAGGAGAACCTATACTGTAACATCATGTAACTCAGTTGTTTCCCAAGTTTTCTCATCAAGGAGATTTTGGGGCCACAGAGCAACGTGCTCAATGTTGTAGAATGTGCCTAAGGAGAGCCACCTGGAGAGAAAACATTCTCTCAGGCTTTCACAGGCAGCAAATTGGTCAAGCAATGACTGTGACTCATCCACATGGCTGACACTGACAATGGATCTGCAAACTGCAGTACAGGGGTAACAGGATAAATCCTGAGGGTACTTGACTGACCTTATCAGATACAAAAGTTACATTTCTTGTTATATAGGTCTTGCTTTATCTTGGTCTTAACCATCCAGCAGAAAAGCATAAAAACAAGATACATACAGTAAAGCCATATTAATAGGTTGACCTGTGAAAGGCTCAAGTCAACAACTTCTGCAGATAACCCACTACTATTGTGAACTGCTGGACTGTGTTGGATTGTTTTGTTGAATTTACACACCTATAGTATTTAGATGCCAATGGAATACCCATCTCTGACAGGACTAAACAAAAAAAGGGCTTACTAAAGAAGGACCATTTTGTATCTGATTAGACAGGATAGTTAGGATAGTTATACAACTACTTTTGCTTAATTCAATGAGAAGAAAGATTTGTACCAAGTGTTTGGACAGCATATCCTGTCTGCATCTTGTGCTATGGATAACCACTAAGAAGATAACAATGTACAATATATTAATTATTGAAACTGTGCTATTAATCAGTTTTGAAACTGCCTCACTGCTATTTCTCTTATAAAAAAGAAATCTTATGCTACTCTAGAGATTACTCTCACTCTAGTCCAGTACACAGGACATGATAAACCACCAAAGGAGAGTATTTGGAGAGTGATTGATGAGGCATTGTGATCACTGTTTATGGAACAAGGAGGACAAAAGCGTTCAGTGGTCTTTGTACCTGGAAACACAGTTCATCCTGGAACTCACCTACCTACCTGGAAATGTGGTCCAATCAAAACAGACTAATAAAATCATGGGAAAATTTTTTAAAAGTTTCTAAAATTTGTGGAGCAATGTAAAAGAGGACAAAGCCATATAGAAAGAGCTCCAGAAATAAGTAGAGTTCATTTAAGTCAACAGGTGAGTATTAAAGAACATGTGTATGAGGGAACCACCTAAGTACAAGAGAAAAAAATCCAAAGTGAATAATGATAACTCTTTTGTACCTGTGGCTCGCGGGACAGCTCAGTGGTCTAAAGCACATCTGTTAGACCGGAACATTTGAAGTCTCTCTGACTGTTCCTCCTCATTTACCTTTGTAGACATGTGCATCCTTCTGGTTTGCCTATGCTATTGACTGAAAAGGAATTGTCTTGCAACCCACATAAAATATACAACATTGCTAACACACATAAGGATCAAATTTTGGCAAGTTTGGGCAGGTGCAGGGGACCAAGGTTCAGTCCCCTCAGGGTAGACTGAGCCGGCCAAAAGAAAAAGAAAAAAAAATACTTTTAGTACCTAATACACTATGAAGAAGAGCCCAGGTTCCCACCAGCCACAGTGGAGTCCTGTAATTGAAGAGGCTATCACAAAGAATATTCCCAAGGATGGGCAGATGTAACCCTTTCTAAAATTACCCTGGAATCACTGGGTGTGGTGGAACACACCTGTAATCCCAGTACTTGGGAGGCTGAGGCAGGAGGATTGTTTCGAGTTTGATACCAGCCTGAGCTACAAAGTGAACTCAAGACCAGTCTGAATTGCACAGCAAGAACCTATCTCAAAAAGACAATAAATAAATAAATAAATAACCCTGGTATCAACATTAAGAACTTAAAATCAAGACTTGGAAGAAACAAACCAATTCCAAACGACACTATTTCAAAACAAATCTCAGGATTTTTTTTTTTTTTTTCGGTATCAGAGATTGAACTCAGGACCTTGTTCTTGCCAGACAAAGCACTTATTCTACTGAGCTATCTCCCTGGTCCAAGATTCTTTCTAGAAATAGAATATTCAGAATAGAGAATGGTAAAATTCACATTGTTTGTTGCTACCCAAATAAACAAAAAAACCCAACAACAATGAAAATCAAAGCAGGCAAAAAAGAGTAATCTATAATTATTCAACAAAAACATACATATAAATGACTAGGATGATCAAATTTAGTAGATAAAAACAGTCAATATTCTATATGTTTGATAAGCTAGAAGAATGATTGAGCATGTTTAGGTAGAGTTATAGAAGATAAAAATAAAAGACCCATATGGGGCCAAAGAGGAAAGTGATTGATGATGTAGAGTGTGCCTAAGGAGAGTCACATGGAGAGAAAACAATCTCTCAGGCTTTCCCAGAGAGCACATTGGCCAAGCAATGACTGTGACTCATCCACATGGCTGACACTGACAACAGATCTACAATCTGAGGTACAGGATCTCAGGATAAATCCTGAGGGGATTTTGCTGACCTCATCAGACCCAAAAGCTACAACTCTTGTTGCATAGGTCTTGCTTTATCTTGGTCTTAACCATCCAGCAGAAAAGTAAAAAAACGAAATATAAGAAGTAAAGCCATGCTGTTATGTTGAGCTGTAGGGGACTCAGGTCAACAATTTCTGACACTGCCAGTCAAGCGGAAGACCCAATACTATTATGGACTACTGGACTCTTAGAATATTTTGCTGAGTTCACACACCTATAATATTCAAATAATGGAACTAAACAAAAAAAGGAGATACCAAATGAATGTCCATTTTGTATCTGTGTATTCAAAATCGTTAGAATAGATATATAGATACATTCTCTTAATGAATAGAGGGATTTGTTCTAATAGTGTTTGTGGATAGGATATCATGTTCACATCTTGTACAGCAATTAACCACTAAGAAGAATGTATGCAATGTGTTAATTATTGAAACTGTCCTACCAATTTGGTTTGAAACAGTCTCATTGCTATTTGTTACTCTAAAATTATGGGAAAAAAAAATATCCCATGTGAAGCTGAAAAAAATAAAAAAAAATAAAAGATCCATACTAAGCTTATAAAGTCTACATTTTTTCACATGAAAAATTATACTGGATGGAGTCAGTGGTGGGTTAGGCTATTACAAAAAGAATATCATTTATGAATTTGAGATACAGCAATACCAATACAAGATACACACACACACACACACACACACACACACACACACACACACAAAGGATCTCAGCACTACTGGATAACTTCAGTCAAACTAATATTTGTGTAACTGAGGTCATCAAAAGAGAAAAGATGGAAACATAGAAATGTCTGAAGAAAAAAGAGCAAAAAAGTTCCCAATATGATGAAACTATAAACATAAAAACTGAAAAAGCTTAACAAATCACAGCCAAAAGAGATACTTATGTAGAAAACTACTCCAAGGCACATTATAGTCAAATTGCTCAAAATCTGTAGTAAGAAGAAAAATCTTAAAAGCAATCAGAACTTATACACTAACAGGAGTAAAAGGATGACAGCAGACTTCTCAAAAACAATGCAAGACAGTAAGCTAAGAAACATCATTTGAGCATTCAGATACACAATTATCTACTCAGAAATCTATAACCAGAAAAACCTATCTTTCAAAAATGAAAGAAAATACATATTAGACATACAAAAGCTAAAAAATAATAATAATTCCCTATATACCAGAACTATAATAATGTTAAAGAAATTTCTCTGGACAGAAGAAAAATGTCAGATGGAAGTCTAGACATATACAAAATATCTAACTAGATACTTGTCTGAGAAATGACATACAAATAACCATGAGGTATACAGATGTTTGTCAAGCTTCATCTGTGTTTTATCGTGTATCAATACCATTAAAGATGACAGATGTTTGTCATCTTTAGTCACTAGGAAAACACAAACCAGTATCAGTGAACAATCAGTTCATACCCAGTTGGTGTGGCAACAGGGTGATGGCTAAATTAAAAAAAGTGAACACAGATGTCAGTGAGAATGTGGAGAACTGGATACTGTATACACTGCTGATAGGAAAGTCACTTTGCAAAATAGTTTGTTTTTCAAAAAGTTAAACATAATTACCACATGACTCAGCAATACTAGCTATATTGGAAAAGAACAGAGAATATTTTCACACACAAACTAGTATATAAAAGTTCATGACAGCATCATTCTGAATGTATGCATTAGCTGATGAATGAATAAACTATTGTGTATTTAGCCATAAAAAAGGGTAATGATACATGATAAAACACAAATGACGCTTGATATCATAATCACACCTAAATTTGTAGACAACTGAACATAATCATGAGTAACAAACTAGATTTTAGAATGTCTTCAAGAGTACAAATTAGGGATTGTGAAACTTTCTATGAAAGATCTGATGGCAAATGTTTTTGGCTTACTGGTATACAGTTTGTAGCAACTCTGTCATTGTTAATATGAACAGATACGGACAATATCTAAAATGGGCATAACTGAGATTCAAACAAATTTTATGCATTTACAAAACGAACAAGAGAAAGATTGGCCCACAGGTCATAGATTGTAAATACTGTCTTCAACTTTAGCTGAGGAGAGAAAATATAATAAAAATTAAAATAAGGGCTGGAGATATAGCTTGGTGGCGTAAGTGCCTGTCCAGCACATGTCAAGTTTGATCCCTGATACCGCAAAAAATAAATAGGGCCGGGGAGATATCTCAGTAGAATAAGGGCCTGAGTTTAATCCCCAGTTACACAAAATTAATTAATTAAAAATAAAAATAAGAACTACACTCAATAGGACTGGTGACAGTGGACATTCTTATCTTGTTCCTGATTCTAAAGTGAAAGCAACCATGTTTATAACACTACAATTTGTCATAGCTAATCTTGGAAACAACCGAAATGCCCATCAACTGAGGCATCGAGAAAAAAGATGCATTTTTACACAAAGGAGTGCTACTCAGCTATAAAGAAAGATAAACATGAAGGTAAATGGATGCAACTAGAGACCATACACAGAAATGAAATAAATCAGACCTGCATGTGTAACCATCGTATTATCTCCTTAGTGTAAGAACCTGAGAGAGTAAATAAAATGTAAAAGGTACAATAGATATTGTGAAAGGGAAAGAAACTGCACAATAGGAAAAAATAACTGGGATGACAGAAAGGAGAAAAGAAACAAGAGGAAAAAAATACACACATACACACACGATAGCTAAGATAACTGTACTATTAATTTCTAGTGTTTATTGAAAGGAACAGTTAATGCTTAATTTTTGACCAATTTTGCATGCTTTTATCTGTAATCTGAACAACTACTATGAAGACAACAAGATGCAATATAACAACCACTGTTGAATTCCTATTATCTTGTTTTCTGAAATTCTGTATTGTTTCTAATGTGTGTGTGTGTGTGTTTTTAATGAAAAGAAATTAAAGTAAGTAAGTTAGAAGTCCTTTGGGCAGAAAAAAAGTCAAATGGAAGAACTCTAGATATATAAAGGAAGATCCAACTAGATACTTGTCTGAAAGGTGACATACAAAATGACCAAAAATGTACACAGGCATTATGATTAAGACAAGGCAGAAATAAATGACTGGGCTATAAAAAGTAAGGATTATTTTCCAAGTGAAGGCAATGATAATAATAATAATATAGGCCAATTACTTTTGGTACTGGGAATTGAACTCAGGATCTCATGCTTGCCAGGCAGGCACTGTGCCACTGAACTATATCCCCAGCCAGGCCAATTTTTTAATAGAACATTATTTTTATATAAAAGGGTATATCCATCAACAAATTCACAATAACAGAAATAATAAAGGATATATAATTTTAAGAAAATTCTTATTAATCTGATTTACTACCACATAGATCAAAATACAGACCTTTGAAGACATGCTGTATTAAAAGAATAAATTTTCGTAAGGCTTAAAACATGTCTAGATATTTGAAGCAAAACCTTAGAGTAATCTAGACACTTTACATTCATAATCAGTATCATTAAAGAAAACCTTTGAAGTTTCTCTACCTTTTAATGAATGCTTGTAGATCACCTCATGTTCTTTTAATTTCAGCTTCTTCTGCCCTTCTTGGTCACCACTTAAAAGAACTAATAAAATACTTCTAAAAAATTACTGACCTGTTCATCTACTGAATCTCCTGAACCTTTTAAAGCCTCCACAGAAATTGAAGCATCAGTCACCCTGGAAGTCTTCACTTTAACATCAGCTTTCGGATTTAGCAACTTGTGTCTTGACCTCATATTTCCTTCTGTAGAAATTCCTATGGGTTTTCATTAAACAAGATTTCAGAAAAATGTATCATCTTACTCTCTTAAACCCTTCTCCATCAACCTTCCTTTGTTGGTATTCTCTACTTTATGGAATGGGATGGAAAGGATTTTCTTTACAAAATTCATTTTAAAGCTCTCAATATATAATGCATCATGAAAAGATTATGCTTTAAAGAAATTCTATAAAAAATCAATTACAATATTTTAAAAGGCAATGTAAACATTTATAAGCCACAATAAAGCCAAGTAATTTGAACATGTATCACTGATACCTTAACATTAGGAGAATCAAAGATACCACCTAAGCAGGGTACTTTCAATGATTTCATTTTACTATTCATCTAATAACTACCATTAAATGTTAAAGAATTTCTTATATATACCTGTATCAAAAAGTTTTTACATGTTCTTTTGAAGTGATACATTTTATATTAATTTTATTGAGAAAAAAGTACAATGAGACAGTTTCAAAACAGGTTAGTAGGACAGTTACAATAATACATTGCATATTGTTGTCTTCATAGCAATTATTCATAGTACTAGATGCAGACATGGTATCTTGTCTAAACACTTATTTAAAAACTTTCCTCTCATTGAGCTAAGAAAGTAGCTGTATATCTATGCTATTTTGTATATACAGATCTTTTTTCACTATAAAATGGTCTGAAGTAATACATTTAGACTATTCATTTAAAAGATTTTAAAAAGAATCTATATCCCTTAATACATTAAATATACTGCAAGTTCATTAAAAGTTGACTCAATCTAGCTAGTTCCTAAAAAGAGCCAGTATTTTAAACCTTAAAACTCTGGTCAAACGTTTTTAAACATGTGAATTTTTATATTTGTTTTGAACAAATAATGTTGGGTTCTGATGGACTGCTATGAATTCAAGTATACCTACAAAATTATCCTCAAGTTTTACTTTCTAATACTTAAACAATGGAAGCTTCCCAAATTTTAACACAGAAAGTCATACCTGGAACAAACACTACTGATTGTTCTTCATCAGAAACTATGAAAAGAATCATGAAGGAAAATACTGTAAAAGACTGTAACAATAGATATATAGTTACATTCTGTTAATGAATAGAATGATTTGTTCTAATGGTGTTTGTAAACAGGATCACAAGTCCGCATCTTGTACAGCAATTAACCACTAAGAAGAATATATGCAGTGTATTATTTGTTGAAAAATAAAAAAAAAATTAAAAAAAAGACTGTAACATTTTCTAAATGCTGCTATTATATGCATGTTATAATTCATCTTATGACCTAGAAATTGATAACTATTGAAAATAAAACTAGAAAGACAGGTAATTGAATTAAATGCAGCAAAATCAACAGTATTTAAATAATATACAAAAATTTTGGAGAGCCTTGTTTCATGAAAACTTTTTTATTCATTATGAAAGCAAGATATCTTATTATATACACCCTGTTTTCAAGTTCCTTTCCTTTTGTAAGCAAGCAGCTAAATTTGCCCATTAAGAAACTAGCAAGTTACTTCTACCTAACATTTCCATATACTGGATTTCAAGATGAGCTCTGAAGATCAAATCACTGAGTTACAAGTCAATCATGCAAAAACAAAGGCAATATTCTTTTACACTGCATTCATAAAATGTCTTAAAAAGTCCTACTATCAAAAAAGTGGATAAAATTAAGAAAAAGAAAATCACTTTGAATTTCAAAAGGCAAAATTTAGAAAGGCTAAGATTATAACATTGCTACAGAAAGAGGACCAAAATAATTAAAAGCTTTCTCTTTGGAATCAAAATCATAGTCAGAACTATACCTAAATCCAGATATGCCCAAATTTTCTATTATACTCCAGATAAGCATCAGCTAGACAATTTTCTTTCCAAATGATCTAGAAAATTTCCCAAGTATTCTGTTCTTTTGCAAAATGTACTCAAAGATCTCTATGCAAAGCAATTATTAATTATGGCCTTCTAGAAAAAGGCTAGAATAGGTTTAATAATGTGGTCAAAAAGGTAATCTACAGTATATCAACCTTAATAATGGAGTCTTTCCAGGCAATACTAACCAAAAATGCCTAGAATGACATAAGAATATTAGGAATATTCAAATCCTTACTGTCCAAGCTGCAAGTTCATTTCTCTCTGCAGCACCTAAAGTACCACAACTTTAATATTTAAGCTGATAAAATGTCTCCCTAAATTTTCAGTTTCCTCAGACATCAGAGATAGGGTTTAGAAAAGGAGATACATAAAGCAAGTAAACAAAGTTAGAACCACGGTGCCAAAGAAATTGACAGCATCTGAGAGCAGAAAATGTTTAAATTCACTGGACACCAATTTAAAAATAGCCTTATAATAGGGCCAGGGAGATGGCTCAGTGGAATAAATACTCCCCTGGCAAGGGCAAAGGCCTCAGTTCCAATCCTCCAATCCCCGGTTCCACCAAAAAAATAAAAATAAAAAATAAAAATAGCCTTATAAAATAAAATTGTTCAAGTTCACCCATGACAAAAAGATTAATTTTTTTATATCCCTTAGAATGTACACAGGACCCTGTACACACAATAAGCACTCAGTAAATTGTCTATTTGCTATTTGAAATGTACTTGGGGAAAAAGTATCTAAGGAGAAAAATTCAAGACAATAGACACATGTTCCATTGCTTTTAACTAGAAGACAAAGTAGAGGAAAATTTTCAGACTACTCTCCAAAGATGACCTATGGAAGGACTAACACAACTTTTGAGTCAAGGAAAACAAACTACACTTCCTAAGGCCACTCACAAACAAGTCTGCTCACAATGGAAGGGATCAGCCATTGGAGAGCACACTGTGCTCCACCCTGATTTGGAAATGTGGTCAAGTATTTCCTATTTTCTCCCCAAACCTGTTACCTTACTCTCATACCTTACTCTCAGCTAGTAAACTGTTTCTTATTTCTTTAAGGAAAACAAACTGTAAAGATCTTCCCCAGGCTTTTGCCAGCTTACTTTACACTGCTCATGGACTCTGCTTTTCCTCTTTTTGTTACAGATGAAATACCTTTGAAGCATCTCTCTAAATGCAAATTCTTACATTAAAAATTACCTTCTTTCCTAAAGATACTATTTGTTTTTTCCTCCTTTCTCCTGAACAAATCATTTTTTCTATTTAACTTGGTCCATCAGCATCCACCTATGCAATACCTTATTTTTCCAAGAAAAAAAAAAATCTCTCTTGATTGTACACTCCCCTCCAGCTATGGTCCCACTTCTGTTCCCAGTCACTGCCTCCAGTTCTCCTCCATTCAATCTTGAATTTTCTATAATCAAGCTTTTCAGCCTGTAATCCCAGCACTTGAGAGGTTAAGACAGGAAAATGGCTCTGAGTTCAAGGCTAGCTAAGGCTAAACAGTGAGTTCAAGGTCAGCAAAACAAAATAAACCAAGCCTTTTAAGTCCACCAATCCAAGATTACTATTAATATACTTATAATATCCTGTACTGTTAAATCCATTAATCCTCAGGCTTCTCTGTACTTGATCTATCAATACCACTTGACATAGATGACCACTCTCCTTAAAACACCTTCTGCGCCTGTCAATGACACTGTAATAATAATTTTCCTCCTACTCTTTTAATAATTTATTCTGTGTCTGCTGACTCTTCCTGCCCTATACATCTCGGGAATGCCCCAGGGCTTAAATCTTACACTGATATTGCATCTACACCTTCTCTTCATGATCTCCTCCTGTCCTCATGTCTTTAAATACCATGAATAAGCTGATTTCTGCCAAATTAATCTTTAATTTGTACCTATCCCCCAAACCTGACATTACCACTTATATACAAAACATCTCAAATTTGCCAGGTAAGGTAGTGCATGCCTATACTCCCAGCATTCTTTGGAAACTAAAACATGAGAATCACAAATTCAAGCCTGCTCTGAGCAAGTTATACAGACCACATCTCAAAATGAAACATAAAAAAAGACTGGGAGAGCCAAGTATAGTGGTGCACATCTGTAATCCCAGCACTCAGGAGGCTATGGCAGGAGGATCACTGCAAGTTCAAAACCAGCCTGGGGTATAAAGTGAGCTCAAGGCCAGCCTGAACTACAGAGTGAGACCCTGTCTCAAAAAGACAAAAAAAAAAAAAAAAAAAAAAAAAAAAAAAAAGTTCAAATTCAACACTGAATTTGAGGCCAAAATCATAACATTATCTTTGACTTTTCTTTCATATCTTACATTCTTAAAATTCTGCTAGTAAGGCTTTCAAAATACATGTATACATAACTACTGTCTAACCACTTTTCAACATATCTCACCTTGATCCAAGACACCTTTTCTCTAGTCAAGACTCAGAACTGCTTTCTCAGTTCTAGGCATAACCCCTCAATAGCTCATTTTTCACACAGTGATCGGAATGAACATTTTAAAAATTCTTTTTTTTTGGTGGAACCGGGGATTTAACTCAGGCCCTTGCGCTTGCCAGGCAAGCACTTATTCTTCTGAGCTATCTCCCCAGCCCCCATTTTAAAATTTATGTTAAATTCATTCACATTAAAAGCACAGGAGCACTTATAAGGACTCACAGGGCTCAAAATTTGATCACTGTATCCTGTTACCTCTGACCTCATTTCTCATTACTCTTCCCGTCACTCATTCCTGGTGTTATGGTTTGTGTCTAAATGTTTCCCTAAAGCTTCATGCAGTCATAGGAGGGTGAGTTTTTTGGAGATAGTTGAATCTACAGAGTTTGTAACTGATTCATACTGCAGCCCTGGAATTGCTGGATCACTCCATGGATTGAGCTGGCACCACCCGAGCCCCAGCAGTCTAGATAAGACACAGAAAAAGGCTTGTTTCCGCACTCTATTGTTGCTTTTACTGTCCTCTGCTGCCATGAACTATTTATTGCCCTTGTGCCAGGCCACCCTGGTGGAGAACACTACGAAGTAGCTCAGAGCAGGACTTAATACTAACCAATTGGCTTTTGATGCTTACTTGTGAGTGTGTCCAAGGCCTAGGCCCCTTGTCTGGACATGGGCAAAAGACTCAAGTGAACGTGTATGAGTCACTGATCCCAGCTGAGGCCTGTAATGGCTGGTGAAGCCATAAGGCTTCAAAGGACAAGACAAGGTAGGACACATGGTTCCAATCTCAATTAACTAGATAAAAGATTTGGAGCTGCAGGCATATCATTCCTGGTTAGAGACCTTCCTAGAGATAACACAGCATTCCTAAATTAACATGGTGTCTTACTTGGAGAAGTCCTTGAGAGATTCCAGCCTTGCCTTTTTCAGTATTTCCCGCCCTTGTTTTGTAACTGAAAAAATACGGGCCACCCAGGGAATCTCCTGGAGCTCTAAAAATCATACCACTTGACTCATTTATTTAAGCCTTTACCATCCAGTTTGGGAGATTTTGGTCCTGATCAGTCAACAATAACTAAGGATAATAATAACATATAACCACCCTGCCTTGAGTATGAAATGAAACCTTTTCAAACAGAAAAACACTAAAGTGACTTCAATTTTTTTAAAAAAGGATACAGATAAAAATATTTAAAATTGCTTGCATTCAAATTTTCTTTCTAATATATAATCAATCTTCCATCTTTTTATCTCACTATACAGAATTTTCCCAAAACCTACATTTTTATGAAAAAGTGAAATAGATGTAATATATGCCAAATGTATACTGGCTATACTATTGTATTCCATGTGCCACATTATTTCTACTTTGACTTCACACACCTTAGTAAGGCAAGTATAACAACTTATAAAGTATTTTTTATACTGATATCAATCTAAAGTCCCAAAACTGAAGCAGTAATTAGAAATCAAGGGCAAGAGCCAGCCAGATAGCTCAGGGAACTAAAGTGCCTTGCTTAAGCAGAGCTTAATGGCTGGCATTCCCTCCCCAGCATGCTGACCCCACCCCTGGGGCATTCTGAAATGGTGATTGAAACTGGGCATGGTGGTGTGTGCCTGTAATCCCAGCACTTGGGAGGCTGAAAACAGGAGAATCACAACAAGTCAGATCTACATAGTGAGACTCTGTAGACCCTCCCTGTACCAAACACACACAAAAAAAGAAACAAACAAACCCAGAGCACATATGGCAGAAAATAATACACATCTCTATTCCAGATGTCTAGGACTGAAGTAAGTTTAGTACTAACCACTTTAACATCCAGGTGTATGCACATTATTATCAAGCATGAAGACTTTCTGAGCTACGATATGTTTTTTACATCAGTATAAAGTCTTTGTCTACCTTTACTTGGAAATCCAATGGCAGAGATTATAGCAACTGCAATGTTTTGAGCGTGTCCCTTGCAGTTCATATTTATTAACAATGAGCTACTAATACTGTTAAAGATAGTCCTGTTGAGTGCATTTACGCAGTCAAATTTACTACTTCTCCTATTACTAGCAACTATAATGAAGCAGCAAAGCAATTTACAACTGATGAAGCATATTTTATCGGAAGATTTAACCTATGAAATGGTAATATGCCATATCCATCCTTTACATGTCAAGGACTAAGGCAAACGTATCCCAAAATAACAATGCTGAAACCATAATGTTCTGGATATATGAAACAAGAACAACAGTTTAAAAAAAAAAAAAAGGTGACTATCAGTCACAAATGATCTGTCCTCTTATGATGGAAACTTCCATGACCAAGAAATCATTCAATCACATTTCTCTAATTGCTTAGATGAGGTATTGAAAATTGTTTTTTTCAATAGTGTAAAAAGAATGTCAAATAATACAAACATACTATTTGACCTTTTTCTACTGAAAATTCTACTGTAAAGATCCTTGGGATGGTCTGGGAAATCATTAACTTTAACAGAAATGAAATCAAAATGCAAAGCACAGGATTAAACCAAATGATTAACAACTACCATTAATGCTTTTCAGCAATTATTTGGTAACAGACTTACATCTAACACTGCTTTGATGCCCTACCTATCAACTTAAAGAGAAAAAACTGAAGGCTGATATTAATAGCTTATTATATGGACTAGGCCAGGGAAGCAGGTGGTACTAGTAACCTTCAATTCCTTTCCTGCATCTGAATTTCTATAAAATGTAATCATTACCATGTTTTCTAATACAATTTCAATTTCTTACTATCAAGAGATAGATAAGCATTTGATACTAAATCTTCAGAGTAAGAGAAAATCTATATGACTTCTACATGATATAGCTACACAAATAAGCAAAGGAAGAGCACAGGTTCAGTCTACATGCTTATTAACTTATCTGGTCTAACTGAAACAAGTTGTCACACACCCTTCAACCATGTACTCTATATTTGAACAATACTATTGTTACAAGGTGATAACTCTTAGGGCTGGGGAGATAGTTCAGTGAAATAAATGATTGCCTGGCAAGTACAAGGTCCTGACTTTGATCCCTGGTACCACCAAAAATAAAAAATAAACAAATAGACAAGTTGATAACTTTTAAGAGTCTCATCAATTTCATGAGGAAAACTCATCTCAAGTTTCTGACTTCCTAATTCAACCCCAACATACACATTCTCTTTTCATCCCTGATAGGTAAATATCATTCATTATAGGTAAAGGAAAAAAAAATTAATTCACACAGTGCCCTGGTTTGCTTTCATCCAGAGTCTATGTTCACGACTTCATTTGTGTCTCACCAGTCTACCAGAGGCAAGTGATAACTATGTTTAGTAAGTACATAATAGTAAACATGTAGCAGCATAGTTTTCAAAAATATTCTCGACCCACAGGACACTCTAATCTTAGTTAACACAATAAAAGGAACTGCTAATACAATTCTGTAAGATTCCCAGGAAGCTAAGTACAATGTCTAAGGAGTGATTCTGCCAAACATAATAGCAATGCTATCACCAAGCCTAGCAAATAGACCAAAATACTAGCCTCTGGGCATGCAGCAACACTCCCTCTTCCAAACGATGCCCTTATAACGAAGAATTTAAAAAATTACAAGAACGAAAGCCCAGGCAACAACAGCATACCTAATCCAGGGACAGATCAAGTATAAAGCAAACATTTCAATCTCACTGCAGGTGCTGTATTCAGACTACTACCAGAGGGATAGAAAGCTCCAGAAGTTCTCCATCCCCAAATGTCAATCCCTGAAGATAGTGATCCACAATCCACACTGGTAAATCAAAGGAACTTCCAGGTACAAAGATTCACAACCCATTCCGTAATAAACGCCACTAGGAAATTCAGGTGAAGCCAAACCCTACATCTCTCCTAAAGCACCAACACCAAGCCTTCATCACTTATGAGCCTTCGAGGTCTAACCAGGTCTTCACTTGCTCCTATCATAGCCAACCACGGACAATTCTAAATCAAGGCAGCCGCGTCCAGCTGACACCCAGTCTCCCTCAACCACAAGCTCACGCTACACACCCGTTCCGCCTGAGGACTGGGAGGCTCAGCAGAGTGATGCTACCAGCCCAGGCGCGGCCATGATGGTAGGCCACCTTTCCCGAGTTCCTCACCGCCAAGAACAGGTGGGAATTATGGGCACACCTGGAAGTGCAGACTGAGTCACACAATACCCCGCCAGGGAAGAGCCCGGCCCTACACTGAGGTCTCACAGCAGCAGGCCCCGCCCCCGGGGTCAACCCCGCGCTTGGGTCCCCGCGGAGTCGCAGGCCAGCGCTCGCCCCTCGCGGCACTGAGGAAGGCGCCGGCGCCCCCTGCCAGCCAGGCAAAGGATACAGTCGCGGCTCCAAAACGCCGCGCCGTCGGGACGGGAGGGGCCCGCCGCGGCCGCCATCTTGAAACAACCGCCACTGGGAGCGTCGCGCCGCGGCCGCCACACCCCGGCCTCCAGGCGCCATCCCCATTGGCCGTCCCTCTCAGAGGCCCGCCCCCGCTTGCGGGCTAGGCAGCGGCTGGGCCGGGGCTTACGGGTGAAGGGGAGGCGGGGTCGCGGAGCTGCGGGGTGGTACCCTGACCCGGGCCGCGGGTAGGAGCGCCCTGCCGTGAGGCTGCTGCGGCAGGGCCCGCCCGGGTGCCCCATCCTCCTCCCGCGCGCCGTCAGGCCTCGAGAACTACAACTCCCGGCATGCCTCCGCCCCGGAGGCGCAGACGCTGAGGCGGGGGCCCCCGGGCCACCTCTGGTCCGCGGGTCGTCGCCTCGGTGGCAGCCGCGCGGCTAGCCGGGACGGGAGCCATGGAGGACGCGTCACCCCCGACGCCCGGCTGCAACAAGCCGCACCTGGAGAAGCTGACCCTTGGCATCACTCGCATCCTAGGTGAGTAGGACAGAGGGATGTGAAGTACAAGAAGGGCGGATGGCGTCGTGGACCGCCGGAGCTGGACCTTGCATATGGGTGGGCGTGGGGGCCCGGGGTGTAACTAGGCCGGGGAGGGTGGGCCGGCAAAGCTGGGAAGCCCCAGCCTCCCTCCTCCCATCCCGGCTTGATCCACCCAGGGCTGGAAAGGACGAGTAAAGACCTGTGAAGGGAACACGGTGAGCCCCCGGCGAGTGGGAGGTCAGTGTTTGGGTGGGCGTTCTCTTGAACTTCCCTGAGCCAAGACAGGCCGGTGCCACCGTGTACAGAGCACTTGAACTGCTCAGGAAGAGTCAAGCTTGAGCTGCTGAAGAGATTAGTTGTTTTTAACAAATGTTTATGCTAGCCTCTGGGGCTATAAAAATACAAAAGACAGAACACTAGGTTTCTACCAGTAGCCTGAAAAAAGGTCAGCAATCACTGCCCCCAGGTAGTATAGAGGAGGTCGCTGGCATTTCCCAGAAATTAAAAAACACATCTCAGAGAAAATGAACCTAGATATCAAAAAAAAAAAAAAAAAAAAAGTTAACTAGAAAACTAAGGAGATTGTCCATGCAGGCTGAAAAGCA
Organism: Octodon degus; assembly: GCF_000260255.1. Lineage (NCBI taxonomy): Eukaryota > Metazoa > Chordata > Mammalia > Rodentia > Octodontidae > Octodon > Octodon degus. The sequence goes on along the minus strand of NW_004524579.1, from coordinate 12,792,978 downwards.
TGCTCCAGTGTCTGCTCATCACAATTATAATAAAATCTAAGTATCTTTACCGTGACGTTCCCATCCCTGTAAGTTCTGTTGTCTTCTGTTTTCACTATTTTAACCTTGGTGGCCATGTTCGTGATACTAACCTTAAACACACTGAGGCTGTGCCTGCTTCAAGCTCTTTGCAGTTGGCTTCGCTTTCCACTTGGAATTTTCTTCAGCGTCTCCCTCCCATCATTCACATCTCTAGTCAAATTATTGTTAGGCGGCGACCTAGCGCGGCGGTCCCCGCGCCGGGCTCTAGAGCGCGAGGTCGCCGGTTCGCGCCCCCGTCCCGACTCTTTCTATTTAGGCGGCGACCTAGCGCGGCGGTCCCCGCGCCGGGCTCTAGAGCGCGAGGTCGCCGGTTCGCGCCCCCGTCCCGACTCTATTTGGGCCGGGGAGATGGCTCAGTGGAATAAGTGCAAGCGCAAGGGTCTGAGTTCAATCCCCGGTTCCGCAAAAAAAAAAAAAAAATTTGTTGTTACCTCCAAGACACCTTCCTAGAATATAATTCTTAACATCTCTTCCCATTCTTTTTCGTCCCATTTTATTTTAATTTAGCAAAACTTATACTACTGTATTTGAAATTATGTATTTGGTTGCTGTTTGGATTTGCTTCACTTCTACAGTAGACGTCCAAGACAAAGTGTGATTTGGCCCAGGAACATGTAATTTGTTTAATATTTAAAAGTTAATTAAAGTAGTATAACCAGTTGGGAGACTGAAAGACAAAAACCACCTAACTCTCAATAGGTGAAGAAACAGCACTGATGAAATTCAAAATCTTTTTGTGATGATTAAAAATAATTTAAGATGTTCTCATCCTAAAGAGGGCATCTGTGAAGAACCAACTGATAATATCATGATGATACCATTCACAACAGGGATAAAGGGCCTCTCCCTCTTCAGGACCCACACTCTGTTTCTTTCAGTGTGACTTTAAAAATTCTGCCTAACAAATCTCTTTATGCCTTTTACTGATGGGTACTGAAAATTCTTTTTCAGTGATGGCAGTCAGCAAACCCTGTAACTTGCCCCACAGATGGTGTTAGTTAAGATTCCCCTTTTCCACTTTTGGGACCTGCTTGGGCCCTGTCTAGTGACATTTTCTTTGGCCATCAGCCCCAGGAGATATGCAAGGTATCAAAGCTACAATTTTGACTTCTTTAACTCTTAAGCTGATGCTCATCTATGGTATTATTAAAACAAACTGTTCCTGATAACTGCAAATGTGTCTTCTGCATTATAAAACCTACATCTAAAAGTTACTGCAAAGTCAGTTTCTGCTCAAGTATCAGTGGCATGCAGATAACAACCCTATCTTCATCTCCATTAGGTCAGTCAGAATGAGATCTTTTTTGTGGTTAGTATGGTCAACACCCCTATCTGTCTGAAGTACCAGTACTTCAGCTCCTCTGAAACCCATAAAAATAAGGCATCAAAGTCAGGAGGGAAAATGAGGTAGGATAGAGCACCTTATGTCTTTCAGTGTGTACTTTTAAAATTCTGCAAATTTCTATGCCTTTTTTAAAAAAGCAGCAACAACCAAAAAAATGTTTTATCGTTCTCCAACACCATACCAGGTTTAATGATTCAATGGTAGGAATAGAGGACTTGGGAGATGGTCATATGGTTGTGCAGCATTAAGGAAAAATAACAAAATTAATAGAGGTAAAAGTGCATGCGCAAAAGTCAGTGAAATCAAATGCAAACTTTCAGGAGTTCTTGCAATAAAACTATGTGGGACAGAATTAAATCATTCCGCAACATTTTTTGACAACATGTATGTAATGTTGTCTACCTAAGAAGCTTACCTCAGTCAAGGAGTCAAGACCTTTTATTGGAAAACAGTCATATAAAAAACCCTTACTTAGCATATACCAAAATTCAAGAGACCCTAAAGAAAAATAGTTATTCAGCAAAAAACAGATTATTTGCACTCACAAGATATAGTGAGCCATTCTTACCAGAGAATGATGAGAGAGAAGCTTTCTAGATGCTAACCAAGGGCCAGCCTTACAAGTTGTTGAAGGATTGCAGTCTCAGGCTTAATATGTTTGATGTTTTCTGCACAAGAATTCACTTTAACGGTGATACATGCATACTCATCTTAAAGCAGCACAATTCATAATAATGCTAAATTTTGGAAACAACTTATCTATCCACCAATAGATGAATGAGGAAGAAAATGCATTTCTACACTGTAAAGTACTACTCTGCCACAAAGAAGAATAAATGAGTCATTTGTAGAAAAATGGATGTACCTTGTGATTGTGATTTAAGTGAAATAAATCAGACACACACAAGCTTAAATATTGCATGGTTTCTGTGATATGAGAAACCTAAAATATAAATAGAAGTGAAATAAAAAATAGGCAATACATGTCAAGTGTGGTGGTGCATGCCTGTAATCCCAGCTCTTGGGAAGCATAGGCAGGAGAAGCATTGTAAGTTTAAGGCTAGCCTGAACTACATAGTGAGACTCTGTCTCAAAAAACCAAAGGAGGGGGGGGAGAAAAGATAGTAGGAAAGGCCAGCCAGATAGCTCAGCAGATTAAAGCACTGGGTTAGGCAGACCCAGGGACCAGGATTGGATCCCTGGGCCATGTCAGCCCCACCCCCAGGGCACACTGAGCCAGTGATTGACACTGGATGTGGTGGCACACACCTGTAATCCCAGCACTTGAGAGGCTGAAAACAGGAGGATCACTACAAGTCTGGACTGTGTATTGAGACCTTGTAGACCCTGTATTAAATACATTAAAAAAAAAAAAAAAAAAAAAAAAGGAGATGATCTTTCTCAAACGGGATGGGGGGATGAGGGGAAGGGCATGAAAACAGAATAGAGATATGTTACATACAATTACCAGCTCCCCACAAGGAGTATAATCATGTGCTGCAAACATAGTAATAAAACAAAATGAATAGCTGCTAGCTACTGCCCCCCTAAAAAAGAATACATTGTTATCACTTCAATACTGTATCAGAGGTTCTAGCTAGGGCAGTTGTAAATGTAAAATAAAGACATATGAATTGGGAAAAATAAAAGATAATCTCTACTTACAAATATGCTCTTATATATTAGAGAAATTCACACAAAAGGAAAAGAAGTAAACATTAACAATGAACAATCCAAAGATAAGAAAATAAGTCCACATACAACAGTATCTAAAAGAGTAAAATAGAAATAAGTTAGTATGATTGTTTTGTTTGTTGAGCCAGGGTCTTGCTATGTAGTTCAGGCTGGCCTTGAATTCACTAAGTGTTATGGTTTGTGACTAGTTGTCCCCCCCCCCACAGCCTCATGTAGGTCATGGGGCAGACCCTGATGGAGGAGCAGCAAGTGGTTTGAAGGGCAGAGCCAGAGGTGCAAACCATTAAACTGACAGTCTAGGGCCATCCCACCCTGAATGCACCCGATCTCTTCTGATTTCAGAAGCCAAGCAGGGTTGGGCCTGGTTAGTACTTGGATGGGTTACCATTAAACTGACAGCATACGCTGCTTCCCCAACAGGCAGCAGTCTCTCAGAGGTGTGGAAAGGGTCATCCTGGACATGGCAGCACCCCAGCCTATCCTCCAAACCCTGTAAAATGGGGCAGAGTCTTGAAACCTCCAGTAACTATGAGCTAAATAAACCTTTCCTTCCCTCACTTTGAGTGTTGGGTATTTGTCCCAGCAACAAGAGAAGAGTAACTAAGACAGTAAGTAACCCAGGCTACCTCATACTCAAGGTGAGCCTCCTGCCTCAACCTCCCCAGTACAAGCATGCCCACCTGTTAAAGTATAGATCAAAATAAAGATAAGTTATTCCGTAGAAAATATAGACCAAAATAAAAGAGAAGCTATTCCATGTTTACTTATATGAAGAGTTAACATCATTAAAATCCAAAACTAGGGCCAGGGAGATAGCTCAGTGGCATAAATGCCAGCCTGGCAAGCACGAGGTCCTGAGTTTGATCCTTGGTACCTAAAATAGAATCTGAAACTATTGCTCAAACTTATCTACAAACCTAGGAACTAACAATAGTATCAGAATCTCAACTGTATCTTTTGTAGACATTGACAAAGTAATTCCAAAATGAGCATGGAGATGCAAGGGATCTTAAATTGCTAAAACAATCATAAAAAAAGACAGTTCCTGTGACTCATATCTTCCCTGTTTCATTGAGTGTCAGTGACATAAAGGAAGAAATGTACATCAGTGGAATAGGCTTAAAATGCCAAAAATTATCACTTTAAGATCAATTGATTTTTTTTTAATATAAAGACTACTTAGTGCAGAAAAATAATTTTTCAACAGATGGTGCAATGGCACCTGGATAGCCACATATAAAAGAAGAAAATTGAATCCTTTCCTCAAATCAAATATAAAAGTTAGCTCTAAGTTAACTCTGAAAATTAGACCTAAATATAATAGCTTATAAACCTTTTAGAAGAAAACATGAGCCTTAAATTAGTTTTCACATGATCTTAGATTAGGCAATAGATTCTTAGGTATGACACTAAAAGCACAAATAACAAAAGAATAATTCATGATTTAGGAAAATTAAAAATTCACTTGATACCATCAAGAAATATAATTAAAATACAGAATATTTGTAAATCATCTATGAGAAGTGCCATATGTATGAAATCTATAAAGAACTCTTGCAATTCAGCAATAAAAGATGAATCCAGTTTAGAAGGATCTGACTTGACATTTGAAGATAAACTAAGACAAGCATACATAAATGTGATTATTATCATAAGTTATTTGGGAAATACAGGTGAAAATCATATGATACCATTTCAAACCCACTAGAGTGACGTTAAAAGATATGATAAATGTTAGCAGGAATGTAGAGAAATTGGAAGTAATCAGAATGCTAGTGGGAATGTAAAATGGTTCAGCAACTTTGAGAAGAATTTGTTGAATCCTCTAAAGGTTGAACAGTTACCATGTGACTCAGCAGTTGCACTTCTCAAGAACTGGAAATGCTTGAATACAAGCACTTGTACAAAAATAAGTGTTATCATTGTTATACTCAAATGTGGAAATAATACACATGTTCATCAGCTGATGAATGGATATGCAAAATACACATTCATACAATATAAAATGCAGAAAGATTATTGAACATGCTATGACATGGATGTACTTTGAAAACAAAATGAAGACAGTTGCAAAACTGTATGTCCATATATATGAGTCCATCTATATGAAATGTCCAGAATAAGCAAATATGTAGATACCACAAGTAGATAATGGTTGTCAGAGTCTGGTGAGAGAATAATGTGGGGGATGACTGCTAATAGGAGTGACGTTTCTTTTGTGTGTGTGTGTGTGTATGGCCCACTTAACCTGCCCTGGAGATGGGGCTGGCAGGGCATGTGGTACCAAAGATCCAACCACAGTCCCTATGCTTGCCTAAGCAGGTACTTTAGAATGCTGAGCTATCTTGACCACTGGAAGTTTCTTTTTTGGGGTAGCAATGTACAACTTCAGAGAATACATTAAATACCACTGATTTATACAGTTTAATAAAAGGGTAACTTTTATGATATGTAAATTATGTCTCAGTAAAACTTAGAAAAAAGAAATTCTCAAAGCAGCTGTGAGAATTCTTGCTGTACACCCCAGGATTGTGAAGCTAATTTACTATTATATCCTGGATATGTTAAATGGCAAAAGGGATTTTATACAGGTGAGTACAGATTTACACATTTCAAGACATGCTGTTAACAGAAATAACATTAAAGAGATTCAAAGCATGAAAAGGATTTTTCATGTTGTTTATCTGAAGATGAGTGGGACCTCGTGATAGGGAATACAGTGGTACCTTGGTACTTGCTGTAATTGGTTCTAGATGCAACAAATATGAAGAATGATGAGTACCAAAAGGATTTTTTAGCTGGAAAGAGCTGGTCACAAGGCAATCAACACTGACAAGTTGTATTTCAAGTATAGTACCAAACAACAAATACTAGGAGAAAACTATCACATCAGAATTTCTCAACTGTCAAACTTGATGAGTTTCAAAGCAGTTGAGTACCAAGGTATGACTATACAAGTGGTCTCTGAAGCTCAGAGTGGCCCTAACTGATAGCATGTAAGAAACTGAGGAGTGCAGTCTGAACTGGTCCATAGGTGAGAAGTTTAGCAGTTTAATGAACTGACTCAGGAGGGAGCCAGAGTTCTTCCTTGGTAAACACCCTCTTCCACTGCAAGAGGAAGGCGTAGACATTGTGAGTTCTACAACCCCAACCCAGGTAGACTGCTTGTAATATAGGAAAGGAGAGAGGCAGCAGCTGCTCCTTCTCCCTTTTTGCTCTTGTTGCTTTGTTGTCATTTGCTGTCTTGAACTGTTGCTCCTGTGCCATGCCGCCCAGCCTTGGAGCCAGCTGAATATGGACTGAAACCTCCACAAATTGTGAGCTAAATAAGCCCTTCCTTCCTGAATTTTGAGTGTCGGATATTTTGCCCCACCAACAAGAGAAAGATAACTGAGACTCAATCCTACAGCCCCAGCAATTAAAATCTGTCCAAAACAGTAATGGGCTTTTAAGATGATCTCAAGCTCGCAGTGAAAACAGAACATCATTAGAAGCAGGTAACAGAGCAGTATGTGAAGCTTGTAGATCACTGATTGGAGCCTGAATGGAACCAGTCATGCTGTGCCAGACTTGACCTCCATAACTGACCTACTGAAAAGGTGTTTAAAGTTCTAATTTGTGGTAATTGTTCAGCAATAGAAAACTGTGAAGTCTTATCTAGCTACAAAAATATTTACTCCTCTGGTTCATGAAAACATATAATGTCATATCTTTCATCCCAAAGTATCTCATATTTTTGACTGGCTTTTTGGCCGTAGTTCTTAAATTATGTAAATTACAACTTCCTTTGACCTCTCTTGTCTTACCAAGTCACCTTTTCTTAACCCACAAACCCAAACTACTTGTATCTGTCAGCATTCTTTTTTGCAAGCCATAGAATGTACTCTAGATTAAGGCTAGAAATTCACTTTAGCTAGGTAAGATAAAATGGCCTTTAGCCTACAACATCATTAGAAGCCAAGGAAAGCAAACTGTATAATGAGAACTTCAGTACATAAAAGAGATGTTAAGTAGGAAGTACCTGTAGCTTAATGTAAAAAAGAAGCAGTGGGATTAGAAAATTATTACTGCTACCACTGCAACATCTGGCACTGTAAGGTCAAAATACCTCTGAAAGTATGCTTGTAAGAAGAGCCAGTCTCTCCATCTGCCCTCTACCTCACCTGCTAACTCTTTTCCAAATTTCTTGAGAATAGGTTCTTCAACACTTTGTCCCTGTATTACTCAGTTTAACACTTTATTATCTTGTTTTCATGTTTTTACATGTTCTCTTGTTTAAGTAACAGTGCATTTCTTTTTTTTTTTTTTTTTTGAGGAATTAGGGATTGAACTCAGGCCCTTGCGCTTGCCAGGGAAGCGCTTATTCTGGTGAGCCATCTCCCCGGCCCCATCAGTGCATTTCTTGACAGTGTCTTCTACTTACATGTTTAATATTTGGCAGTTATTTCCCCAAGCTGAGGATATGCTAGGTCCTCATTAAGTGTAGATGTTGCTGACTCAGACTTTTCAATGTCCTGACAACCTGTTACTGGGTAACCACCCCAAATTATGTGATGGCCTGTCTAGTCACTTGTCTGGCTCACTCTGTGCTCCTCAACATGGCCTCTCTCAGAAGAGTAGCTTTGATTTATTATGTACTGGCTTGACACTCAAAGAAAAAGGGAAATTGCCAGTCCTAAAGAAGGTTATGTCCAAAACACAAAGCATATGTTTACTATATTTCATTACTCAAAGGAGTTTAAGGCCAACTTCAAATTAAAGGAGAGAAATAGACTTCATCTCCCAGTGAAAAAGTGGAATAGGCGTGTGAGGAATTGTTAACACCAACTTTGGAATAATCTACTAGGAAGAGTGAATAATTACCTGTGTCCTCTTACAATCTTAAATACTAGAATGCCCTGAGGGAATAGCCAGACAATATCATTATGTAAGCAGGTGGGTCCTTGACAAAAACTTCTGCATTCTATACTAGTTTATGTGAAGTAGTAATTTGCTAAGACTGAAAAGCTAGACTACATTTCTATAGAATAATATCTAAAGAGCTGGACCAAGGAACACACAGCAACATTTGCACATAACCCCTTTTCAGTTAAACTATACATAAGTGTCAGAGAATTGGTTTTCTGGCTTAACCTTTCAGCCTCCATGTTTTGTTTGTTTGTTTGTTTGTTTGTTTTGTTTTGTGGTTTTTGTTGTTGGTTTTGTTTTCGGGGGTTTTTTGTAGCCGGGTTAGCCTGCCCTGTGTGCAGGGCTGGCGTGGCATGTGGTTGTAGGAATCGAACCATAGTCCCTGTGTTTGCCTAAGCTTACCTAAGCAGGTGCCTTAGACCACTGAGCTATCTCACTGTCAACTTCCATGTTCTTATCAGTAACATTTATTAAGGACTGGAAATATATAGCTTAGTGATAGAACATTTTTATGGTGTGTCCAAGGCTCTGGGCTGAAGCCTCAGCACTATATACATACATACATGAATCTTATTATCCAGTTACTATTTTGGTTTTATTGGAACAGTATCAAGTGGGACCACTCTTGAAGGAACAGATAACCATCTTCCATCCTACCCTAATATAACAAAGATTTATCCAGATGTAATGGCTTGAAGTTCAAAGTTTAGTTTAGTTTTGGTTTTTTGTTTTTTTTTTTTCCAGAACAGCACTTGGATTCCTATCTCTTATAAATGGTATTGAACAGAAGACAAAAACAAAACAAAAATCGCATGTGTAATTATATGGTACTTTTCATTTTTCCGAAGCTCTTTTACTTCTGCTTCTCTGACCAAGGGAAGTAATAGTATTTGATAGGTTTTTCGGAGGCACAAAAAAGAGATAAGAAAGATAAAAGAAGCCTTTATTAAATCCATAGACACGGAGAGGACTGAGGGCAGATGGGTTAGGTAGATCCTCCTACCTGAGAAAAAGCAAGCTGGGGCTTTTATGGACTTTTGCTAGGGGTGGAGTTTGAGGGGGGTGTTTAGAAATATCTCAGGAGTGGATCGGGGGTCTTCCCTGAGGTGGTGGGAAAGGTGGAAGGAAATTGCACCCTGGGCTGAGCTAGAGAAGAATGAGGGAGGTGGCCTCTGGGCAGAGAAGCCATTGTTTGGTTTGTTTTGTTCTGTTCTGTTCTGTTTTGTTTTGTGGAACCCAGGATTGAACTCAGGCCCTTGCACTTGCCAGGCAAGGGCATATTCTAATGAGCTATCTCCCCAGCCCCTAAAGCTGTTGTTTTTAGGGCTCAGCCATATTAGATGACCACCATGATAGTTTCAGCAATTCTTACTAGGGCCAGAACCTATCATTATTCTGTCTTATTGAAGGCAAACAGAAGTGAAGATTCATTTCAGGTCATAGGTTATACAACTACCCAGTATATAAAGAAAGACGAGATCAGGTGGAGTCAAGAATTTTTAGATGCTATATTGCTGAATGCCAAGATATGAGTGTTCTAATAACTTGGAGGAAACTTTAGTTGTATAGAAAGGGTACTATACAATTATAGAATCAGTGAATCACATAAAAGTAAAAGTCTGATATAATTCTAGAGTTTTCCTAGGCCTCATGGTCAATAACCAAGTATCTCAGTTACTCTTCTCTCATTGCTGGGACAAATACCTGACACTCAAAATTAGGGAAGGAAAGGTTTATTTAGCTCCCAGTTACTGGAGGTTTCAGTCCATACTCAGCTGGCTCCAAAGCAGAATGGCAAATGGCAGAGAGGAACCTTTCATAGTGGCAGCAAAGAGCAAGAGAGTAGAAGGAGGAGTAGCAACAAAAATGGCAACAGAGAACAAGTCTATATCTCTGTTTCTCTTATGTTACATTCAGGCTATCTGCCCCAGACTGGATGTAGCACTCAGACCCATAATCCCAGCCTTGGATCATGAATTAATCACAAACTATAGAACCATGCCTCAGTGACATGCATGAGGCTTTTGCGGGGGGGGAATACACACAAAGCATAACACCAAGATAAAGCTCAACATAGAATGTACAAACATGTACAGACCATACAGGAGATCAGGTGCTTTATCAGGAAAATCAGAGATCTCTGTGAGGTGGAGTAAAGAGAAGTGGTTCCATGCAGAATGTAGAACTTGAAGCTAGCCTTAATTATGAGTAGAAGTTGGGTAGGTGAAAAGAATCATTGTCACATATGGGTATCTGTGTCAGGAATGGGGTACAACGTAATAATATCAGTACAGATTTGGTTTTTGAGAAGTTGGAAGAAATGACTCTGAGAAAAGTGACACTACTGAAGCATAGGATTTGGACTGTGAAAGAAAATTAAATTAAGAAAATATAGTAAGTCCTCAATCTTCCAGATTGAAGGAAGATATAAGCAATATTTAATAGGAAACAGGCCTACGTAGAGACAGGAGCTTAGGTGGTATGCTGAAGATAGATCAAAGCTGGAAGATAGCTCAGTAAATTAAAGCACCTGCTTAGGCAGATGCAGCAGCCGAGGCTCATTGCCAGCCTGCCATGCTGTCCCCACCCCCCGGGGGCACACTGAAATGCGATTGAGACTGGGCATGGTGGCACAAGCCTGTAATCCCAGCTGTTGGGAGGCTGAACACAGGTGGATCACTATGAGTCCGATCTACCTAGTGAGACTCTGTAGACCTTGTAGACCTCATACTAAATACAAAAAAAAAGAAAAGCTGGAAGAAATTCCACTGCTGTGATTTTTTCAAGGCTTGCTGTGACCATGATGTTAAAAAAAAAAAAGTGGTAACAGTGGGGATAATTTACACAGTATCATAAAGAGCAAAAGTATATGGGCTTGGCATTAGTTTGATAGGGCTGCTATAAAAACACGTGGTGTCGTCTAGAACAACCTATTTTTTTTGCACAGTTTTGGATTATTAAAATCTAAAGTCAAGGTGTGAACAGAGCCTTGCTCTTTCCTAAACTTGCAGGAGATAGATCCTCCTTTGCCTTTCCCTGGTAGTTTGCCAACAATGTTTGACATATTTTGTCTTTTTTTTCCTATAATTTTATTGAGAAACAAATAGCAATGAGACAGTTTCAAACCAAATTGGTAGGACAGTTCCAAAAATTAACACATTGCATACTCTCTTCCTAGTGGTTATTTGCTGTACAAGATGCAGACATGATATCCTATTTAAAAACACTATTAGAACAAATCCCTCTATTCATTAAGAGAAGGTAACCATTTTGAATACACAGATACAAAATGGACATTCATCTGTATCCCCTTTTTTTGTTTAGTTCCATCATTTGAATATTATAGGTGTGTGAACTCAGCAAAATATTCTAAAGGAGTCCAGTAGTCCATAATAGTATTGGGACTTCCTCTTGACTGGCAGTGTCAGAAATTGTTGACCTGAGTCCCCTACAGCTCAACATAACACCATGGCTTTACTTCTTATACTTCGTTTTTATACTTTTCTGCTGGTTGGTTAAGACCAAGATAAAGCAAGACCTATGCAACAAGAGTTGTAGCTTTTGGGTCTGATAAGGTCAGTCAAATCCCCTCAGGATTTATCCTGAGATCCTGTACCTCAGATTGTAGAACATTTGTCAATGTCAGCCACGTGGATGAGTCATGGCCATGGCTTGGCCAGTGTGCTCTCTGTGAAAGCCTGAGAGAATGTTTTCTCTACATGTGACACTCCTTAGGCACACTCTACATCATCGATCATTTTCCTCTTTGGCCCCATAATCTCCTTGATTTGAAAATTTGGAAACTACCGAGTTACATGACATTACAGTACAAGTCCTCATATGTCCTGAGTCTTAATTGACCTTGGAAGGCTAGGGCCAAAATGTTGGCTTTCCTTGCAGCCCTCCTTTTTCTCTAATTTTGGTCAGCAAAACCTCTTAGGTTGTTAACCATCCAGAAGAGAAGCTTATTGTTATTACCATGCAACCTAGGCTGTTAAGCTTAACTTCATTATCTGTCTGAATATCAAACATCTTAGGCATAACATGGAACATAACATGGAATATTTTTCATTAAGTATTGATATGTTGAACTTTAAGTCTGTACAGAATATGATGAAAAAACATTTAAAAAATTAAAATATATTTTAAAAATAGGCAGAAAGAATTATATAATTCTGTTTACACATAAGTCCAGAAATCTAACCATATACAACCTTGTAGCAGGACAGTCCTTCAAGATTCCTTTTCCTGTCTCCTGCCTTCATTCACCACCCCCTTCTTTTTGAACAATCATCTACCCGAGAGACAGCACAGCAGCAACTGGCATGTCATGCCAAGCAGCCCGTATTCAGAAGACCAGAATGACCGGCACTGCAAGCATGAACCTACTATTAGGTTCAAATTGCCATCTTCAGTGCAGTTGCGTAGTTGACATATTTTGTCTCAAAGAAGCTTCACTTCAATTCTATCTTCACAATGCCTTGTTCTATCTGTATGTTTCTTCACATGGTGTCCTTTCTAGTATAAATAGGGCACCAATCACATGAGACTATAAGTCTGTTGCACTTCCATATGACATCATCTAAACTACATCTGCAACAACTCAATTTCCAAATAAGATCATATTCTGAAATCCTGGTGTTAGGACTTCAGCATAACTTTTGTGGAAAAGATAAAATTCAAGCCATAATAACTTCTGTAAAAGATTTTATATTTTAGGTCAAGGACTTAAAAGTCTTGAGCATAGATGAATAGATAAGTAGAGAATGTGACATGAGTATTAGAATCTTTTATATTTCCAGATGGCTTTTTATTTACCTCAGAGTAGGTGGTAAGTCACATTTCCACAAAGAGAAGGGACCATATTGTTTGGAGATCTTTTTCTTTTGGGGGAGTGTAAAGGTATGACTTACTTCATTCTCAAAATATTTTTCAATAAAATTCATCTTTCATAATGTTAGCCTAGTTTCTAAATCTTGTACTGAAAAGAGTGGAATGTTATATTCAAAATGAGTTTTATTTAGAAGAATAGCAAATGAAGTTTAATGTCTTATAAAACTTGATGAGATATTGTTCTTTATTCCTTTTCACCATGAATGTGTGTATTTACCCACTGAGACATTCACTAGGAATTTAGAATCTCTTTTAATTAACAAGTGACTGAGTAATGTTTGAGTATAATGTACTGTATGTTTTGTTAATATTCTTTCTATCAAATAGACTTTATCATCCTAAGTTATGGAACTGAGTACTTTTTCAGGGACCAACCAGTTCTCTGCTTTTCATTACAAGGGATTTAATATTCATCAGAAGGATCTGATAGTCCTAGTGCCATTATCAACAGTTAGTTAACCTGTAGTATAGACTGTGTGTGAGCTGATTGCACCTCTATAGATTTTTTTTCTTCCTTCCTCTAGAATCTTCTCCAGGTGTGACAGAGGTAACCATCATAGAAAAGGCACCTGCTGAACGTCATATGATTTCTTCCTGGGAACAAGTAAGTATTGTCATGTGAATCTTCCTCTCCCTACAAAGGCCCTTAATGGTTCTGAGAAGGAAAATTTAGGGCAGAGATAGCCTATTCCCATGTCAGATCACAGCTACCTTTCATTCCATGCCATCTCTTTTTTTTTTTTAAATGAACTTCATTGAATTAAAAACTTGCATACCACACAATCCACAAACTTTAGTAGAGTGCAAGATTCAACAAATTCCAGCACATTAACAGCTGTACAATTGTAACTATAGTCAAACTTACATCACTTTATTATCTCAAATCAAAATACTGTTCATGAGCCAACATCTCCTAATCACACCTCTACAAATCTGGACAACCATTAATCCACTCTTTATCTCCTTAGAATTTTCTAGTCTTTTTCTTTTCTTCAAAATAGACCATGATTAGCGGACTAAGCATCTGGTTTGGCAAGCGCAGGAACCAGGGTTTGTTCCCCAGTCCCGCATGCTGCACCAGCCCCACCCCCAAGACGTGCTGAGCTGGCAAATGAGTCTGGGTGTGGTGGCACATGCCTGTAATCCCAGTGCTGCAGAGGCTGAAAACAGATGGATCACCATGACTCCAATCTGCGTAGTGACACGCTGTACCAAGTACACACACACACACACACACACACACACACAAAGATCATGAATGTAACAAAAACAAAGGACCCAACATATGCAAAGAAAATTGAATTCTGCATAGTGAACTCTCACACCACATTAGACCAGAGACTGGCAACAGAAACATATTCATTCCATGTCATTTCCCCAGCATGAAGTGACTCCTCCAAGCACTAGAAAGCCTATGAGGCAATGAATATTTGAATTTATAGAAAACAACAAAAAAAAATATCAAGCAAAGAAAGGAAAAAGTACACTTCAGTAACCATCATGCTTGGCAGAGCTTGGATAAGTGCGCAGGTAAGTACTAACACATCCCAATTTTCCTCTGCTTTCATTTACTAAGTAAAAGTTTTAATCTCCTAAAATAGTCCAAGCAGTGTGCTTGTTATTGAACCCTGGGTATTCATTGGTAATTTTTTTAAACTTTTCTTACCACTTTATCATATTGTCTGCAGAGAGTATAGATTGTTATAAGCATAATTACAAATTAGACTGAGTACTATGAAAGAGGTGAAGGGAGAACTGTCCAGAGGCCTGATCTGGTCTGGAGGTTAAGAAAACATTTTCCCAAAGAAGCTACAAAGGGTTGTTAATCAGACACATGGGATGTAGATGAAAGGAGTTTCAGTATATGTAAGGGCTTTGACAATAAAAAGATTATTTTATTCCAGAAACATAAATAAGGAGCAAGGAAAAGTTCAGAGTACAGCACATACCAGACATCAGGAGTTTTAAATAGGGAACGGAGAAAGTCAGTGTTTTGTTCGGGAAGACCACCGCAGTTGTAGAAATGCAAGTGAACTTGACTGGAGAATGACCAATTAGGTTAATTATTGTATTCTTCACCTCACATACGTGTCACTTCTTTATGGCAAGGACATTTAAAATATTTTATTTTGAAATACATGTTATTATTAACTTTGTTCCATCATCATGCTTTGCATTAGAACACCAGAATTTACCCCTCCTAATGCATTAACCAGCATCTCCCCTCTCCCCAGCCTCTGGTAATAATTCTATTCTAATTCTGTAACTTCAACTTTTGTGGCTATAAATGAGATCATAGAGTGCTTATCTCTGTGTCTGGCTTGTTAAAATGTCTGTACCATCCAAAACAACTTATAAGCTCAGTGAAATCTTTCAAAATTTCCATGTCATTTTTTTTACAGAAGTAGTAGAAAATAATCCTAAAGCTCATATGGAACTGAATAGCCATATAAACAAATCTTAACTAAAAAGAACAAGGCTGAAGACAGAGTACAGGATTTCAGAGTATGTTACAAAGCTATAATAATTAAAACATGTTTCTGCCAGAAAAAGACACATCAACCAATGTTTAAATTTTATGAAGTGGCCAATCTTGTCAGAGCCATTTCATGGTGTTTCAATGGTTGACATTCTTATGGGTAACCCTGAGAAAAACATGTGATTGAAAACATTTCTCTTCATCTTTTACATGGTTAAGCTAGCCCCTTAAGGAAAACCACCCATGGGGTTCTTGTCTAGGGTAGAACACTATTAAGGCTGTGATATATTATGTCACTCACTTGATGGAATTTCTGAGGTGTATCATTCTTTGTGTCTTGGTCTATATACTTTCCACAACTCTCAAGACTTCAGCTCAGTAGAATAAGCATGCAAGGGCCTGAGTTCAATCCCCAGTTCCACCAAAAAAAAGAAAAAAGACTTCACCCATTTGTCCTTGTTTTACCTACTACACTCTAGTTTATTCATTTGGAACTTTCTTTCCATAGCTTCTTTCAGGGTTGGCATATGCAGTGTATCTCATTGGAATGTAGTATGCATCCTGGACACTACCTTTCTTAGGTTCCTGTTCAGCTTAGACTGATACTGAGAACACTGCAGTTGTAGAGCTATATGAATAACCATCAGAGGTCTACAATAATTAAAAAGTAAGAATGAGAGAAAGAAATTTATAACTGAGACTGTAAAAAGAACATTATCCTCAGACATACTTTAAAGATATAATAAATTTTTTATTATTTAAAGATTTAAAGATATAATAAATTTTTTGTTGTTCTTCAAAATTTATAGTAAAAGGCACACTATCACTGAGTAATGTCCCTAGCATTTTTTTTTCCTTAAGACGAAGCCTTGCTTAGTTACCCAGATTGACCTCAAATCTGCAGTCTTTCTGCCTCTGCCTCCAGGGGAGCTGGGTTGAGAGGAAACACCATGGAGCCCTGCTTAGTTTTCTTACTTTTGAATGTTACCTTTAAATCATTCACTCATTTTCAGTTGCTCTTTGAATATGATGAGATATAAGGGCACAGATTCTGTAGCATATATATGGCCATTTTTCCAAACACCTTCTGTTATCTTTTCTACCGTGTGTATTCTTGCCATCTTTGTCAAAAACTGGTAAGAATATCTATTTGAGTCTGGGCTTATAGTGTCATTTGTGTTTGATTTTCTGCCAGTACAAAGTTATGATGGCTTTAATACTTTCAAGACATGTATTTTAATACTTCAATTTTTGTTCTTTTTGCTAAAGATTGCTTTGACTCTCATGTAGGCAGTGGGGTCCTACATGGTTCCATTCACATTTTAGGATTTTTTTTTTTAGGATTTTCTTTTTATTTCTATGAAGAATGTCACTAATATTTTGTATGGGAGTTATATTGAATCTGTAGATTGCTTTTGGTAGTGTGAACAGCTTAACAATGTGAATTCTTACAGTGCATGTACACAAACTGTCCATTTGTGTTTGTTTCCTACAATTCTTTGTCAGTGTTTTCTAATTTTGATTGTCAAGAACTTTTCCTTGGTCAAATTTATTAAAAAGCTTTTGTGAATGGAATGGTTACTTGATTTCTCAGCAGTTTCATTATTGCTATATAAAAATTTTGATTATTATATGTTGACTTTATATACTGCATCTTGTGGAACTTGTTTGTAAGTTCTCACTTTGTTTGGTGGAGTCATTAGGTTTTGGTGTTTTTTTTTTTTTTTTTTTTTTTTTTTTAGTATATAAAATCCTGTCATTTGGAGAATTAATTTGATCTCCTCCTTTCCTATTTGGATTTTCTTCCTTCCTTCCTTCTTCTCATTCTCCCCCCCCCCCATCTTTCTCTCTGTCTTGTCTTCTTGTTCTACCTAAGACTACTTCTAATACTTTATTGAATGAGTGGTAGAAATAGACATTCTTATCTTGTTCTTGATCTTAAATATATAATTTTTTTCCTATTCAGTATGAAGAGGTACATTACTAGGATACCTAATTTTTTTAGGGGTTTTAATCATGAAGGAAGAATGGATTTCATCAAATATTTTTCTTGCATCTATTGAGATGATCTTCAGGCTTTTGTCCTTCATTCTGTTGATTTAATGTACTGTATTCATTGATTTGTGTATGTTGAAGCAGCCTGTATTCCTTGTGTAAATACCATTTGATCATAATCCTTTATATTTGCTATTGGATTTGATGAGTATTTTTGAGAATTTAGGCATATATTGTTCATAAGAGATACTGCTTGGTTGTTTTCATTTTTGTTGTACATTTGTCTGATTTTAGTATAAGGGTAATCCTGACTTTGTAAGATTAGTTTGAAGGAGTTCATTCCATTTTAGGCCTTTGGAATCATTTGAGAAGACTTGGTGTTAGTTTTTCCTTAAAGCTTCGGCAAAATTCTACAGTGAAGCTATCTAGTCCTAGGCTTTCTTGGGAGACTTTTTATTACTGACTCAGTGTCTTTGCTTGTTAAGCGTTGCTCAGGTTTTTTTATGTACCCTTGAATCTATTTTGTTTGATTATAAATGCTTAGAAATGTATCTGTTTCTTTTAAGTTTTCCAATTTGCTGGCATTAAGTTGTGCATAATAGCTCCAAATGATTGTTGTTTCAGTGATATCAATTGTCACCTCTTCTTTTTCTTTTCTTTTTTTTTTTTTTTTTTTTTTTTTTTTTTTTTGCGGAACCGGGAATTGAACTCAGGCCCTTGCACTTGCTGGAAAAGCGCTTATTCCACTGAGCCATCTCCCCAGCCCACCTCTTCTTTTTCATTACTGATCTTACTTGGGTCTTCTCTCTTTTTCTTGGTTAGTCTACCTACAATTTTGTCAATTTTCTTTTCAAAACATCAACTCTGTTTCATTGATTTTTTTTTTTTTAATCCTATTTTTAGTCTCTTGCTTCTACTCTGATCTTTGTTATTATTTTTCTCCTGGTAATTTTGGGTTTAGTGTATTCTTGTTTTTCTAGTTTCTTATGTTGTACTTTCAGGTTCTTTTGAATCTATTTTTTAATGCAGGTACTTGTTAGTATAAACTTCTGTCTTACTGCTTCCATACGTTTATTATATTTTTCATTTTCAATTGTTTCCAGAAATTTTTAAATTTTCCTTTTGGTTTATATACTGACCCATTGTTTGTTTAAGAGAATGTTACCTTTCATGTATTTTTATAATTTCTAAAGTTCTTCTTGTGGTTTGTAGTTCCATTTCATTGTGGCCAGAGAATATATATACTGGGGTTTAATTTTCTTTGACTCTATTGAGACTTGTTTTGTGGCCTAACATATGGTTTAGCTTGTAGAATGTTCCGCATTCTACAGGAATGTGAATTTTGCTGCTGTTGGTTCCACTAATGTCCTTTTAGGTTTATTTGGTCTGAAGTGTAGTTTAAATTTGATGTTTCTTTGTTGGTTGTGTATGTGTTTGTGCGTGTGTGTATGCGAACCCACACAAGCCCTATGTCCAGCACAGCTCTTTAACTTCCCAGGGGCAGACAGTGGAAAATGAAGAAATGAAGACAAGAATCAAACAACAGAAAGCTGAGGTCAGGTGGAGCCCTCTCTCCTGATGGGAGGAAAAGAACTTCCCAACAACAGCAGCACATTTATTTATACACTCAGGAGGCTATTATCAATTAATGCACCCCTACTGCACCTAGCAACTTGATTGCTTAGCTCAGCTCAGAGTGGCTTGTGTTCTCTGAGCTGGAACAGTGACTTGTCTCAGGCGCTCTATGTTCTTGAACTGGCCTTCTTCAACCCTGTACATATGACCGATCTCCAGCTTTAGCTGCTCCCCGCAGTGTTTGTGTTTGTATCTGTTTCTGTATCTATGTCTATGTCTATGTGAATATATAAATGGTCCATTGATGAAGGTAAAGTATTGAAGTCCCTAGCTATTGCTGTTTAAAGAGTTTGTTACTCTTTTTCTATTAAGAGTTTAATTTTTTTTTCCATAATTTTATTGAGAAACAAATAGCAGTGAGACAGTTTCAAACCAAATTGGTAGGACAGTTTCAATAATTAACACATTGCATACATTCTTCCTAATGGTTAATTGCTGTACAAGATGCAGACATGATATCCTATCTACAAACACTATTAGAACAAATCCCTCTATTCATTAAGAAAATGTAACTATGTATCTATCCTAACCATTTTGAATACACAGATACAAAATGGACATTCATCTGTATCCCCTTTTTTGTTAAGTTCCGTTATTTGAATATTATAGGTGTGTGAACTCAGCAAAATATTCTAAAAGAGTCCAGTAGTCCATAATAGTATTGGGTCTTCCGCTTAACTGGCAATGTCAGAAATTGTTGACCTGAGTCCCCTACAGCTCAACATAACAGCACGGCTTTACTTCTTATATTTCATTTTTGTACTTTTCTGCTGGATGGTTAAGACCAAAGTAAAGCAGGACCTATGCAACAAGAGTTGTAGCTTTTGGGTCTGATAAGGTCAGTGAAATCCTCTCAGGATTTATCCTGAGATCCTGTACCTCAGATTGTAGAACCTTTGTCAGTGTCAGCCAAGTGGATGAGTCATGGCCATTGCTTGGCCAGCGTGCTCTCTGGGAAAGCCTGAGAGAGTGTTTTCTCTCCATGTGACTCTCCTTAGCCACAGAAAGTTGTTTTGTTTCTTTTCTTTTCTTTTCTTTTGCTCTGAATGCCTTCAGGGCAGGTTTGGCTGGCTTGAGTTGTGGGGATTGAACCAGATTGTTGAAGCAGCCACTTAAAGAACTGACCTAAGGGGCAGGCCCTCAAGAGTTTACTTAGATAATTGGGAGCTCCAGCATTTGATGCACATACCATTATAAGTGTTATGTTCTCTTGTTGCATTAATCGATTTTCATTTTATAATGACCTTTATTTTGATAGTTTTTTATTTAAAGTCTATCTAACATAGTATTGCCACTCTCTCTTGCTTTTGCTATTTCCATGCTGTAGTAGTTAGCTTTCCATTACTGTTAACAAATATGTAAAAGAAATCAACTTCAAATAAGATTTATCTTGGCTCAGAGTTTTGAAAGTTTCAACCCATGTCCCATTCACCCTTGGCTTTTGGGCTATGGTGATGTAGTATGTTTTGTCTGGTGTATGTGGCCGAAGGGGACAGTGTAGCTCACCTCATGATACTCAAGAAGCAAAGAATGCAAGAGGAGTGACTGAGATCCCAATATCCCTCTCAGGGACAACCCCCAGTGACCTAAATCTTGTCACTAAAGGCTACCTTTTTAAGTTGTCACTGCTTCCCAATAATGCTAAGCTTTGGACCAAGCCTTTAACATATGGACCTTTGAGGCACACTTATGATCCAAATCTCTATCTACCTCCTTGTTTTCAGACTGTGTATGTGTTTTTGCTCATGAAATGAGTTTCTTGTAGGCATCTTATCATTGGGTTTTGCTTTTCTTATCAGTATAATCAATATGTATCTTTTAGTTGGGACATGTAATCCTTTGCATTCAAGATCATTTTTGATAAAAAAAATTCTATCATTTTGTTAAAAGATTCCTTTATATGCCACTTGATGCTTCTCTTGATGCTTTTGCAATTATTTTTCCCTTATACTTTTTTATTTCCCCAGAACTGGGAATTGAATTCAGGCCCTTGTGCTTGCCAGGCAAGCACTTATTCTACTGAGCTATCTCCCCAGCCCTCCCTCATACTTTTGACAGTTTGATTATATCACATATTACAGAGAATTTTATAAGGGAGCTTTACTTTAAAAGCTTTTGTGCTTTCTGTATGTGGATCTTTGGAAATCTATTCCAAAGATTTTAGCAATTATTTCATTAAATAGATTTTCTATGCCTTTTACCTTTTCTCTTTCTGCAATAAAAGGTTTGCACTCTTAATAATGTTTCCTAAGTTTCAAAGTTTTCTTCCTTATTTTTAGTTTGGTTTGTTTCTTTGACTGGGTCATTTCAAAAACTTGTCTTGAAGCTCAAAAGTTATTTCTTCTGCCTATTGTATTATGGTGTTGAGGCTCTCCACTGTATTTTTTATTTCACTTACTGAATTCTCTAGTGCCATACTTTGTTTGGTTCTTCCTCTCTTTGGTGAATTTTTCATTCATGTCATAAATTGTGTCCCTATTCAATTATTTGAATTGTTAGTATTTTCTGTTATCCAATTAAGTTTCATTAAAAATCATTCAGAATTCTTTGTTAGGCAATTCAGTGGTTTCTTTTTCTTTTTGTTGCTGGAGCATTTTGTTCCTTTGGAGATGTCATGTTACCTTGTTTTTTCATGTTTGTGTCCATGTGCTGATGGAGTGCATCTAGTAAGTTTGTTGCTTCTATTTTTTTTTTTTTTAGGGTGGCTCTGATAATAAATGTGCTGATGATGTCTTCTAAAGTATTGCTTAAATATGCCTTGGTTCCAAGATGCAGGGACCATGTTACTTCTTCAATAGTAATCACAGTTGGCTTGCAGCTGTCTTAGTAGCCTCTGTTTCAGGTGTGGGAATCACAATGCCAGCTGGTGTGCAGCTCCTTTAGGTGGGACAGAATCACTGGCAGCTGCTGGTATAGTGCACCCAGCTGCAAATAAGCAACACATCAGTTTCTCAGGTTATGAGGGGCAGTGAGTGTAGCATACCATGTCTAGTGGGGGGGGGGGGCAGGAAACTAGTATTTCAGGCCTGAATGGGGACTGGGGCCTGCCTTTAGTCCTATACCAGGAAACTGGCAGTGTATAAGAGCCACACAGTTAACTTTCTGGGGGCTAATCTACCTAAATACACTTCTCAGCTGCTTCTCAGGACCAAATGTGTTGGTGAGGGCTTCTGTTTCTCAGGTTCTTGCTGGGTCCAGCTTTTGAGATCAGGCTGTGTAGTTGCTTCTTGGGGCTACAGAAGACAGATAGGGCTTCTCAGATGCTTCCTGAGTAAAACTTGAGTGGTCCAGGCCACTCATGAGAAAGAGCTACCTTTCTGCTTCCAATGGCCTCTAGACTGAACAATTTAAGATGAGCTACCACTATTTTGTGGACACAGGGCAGAGACCACTTAACTGCTGCAGCAACCTGGACAGTGCTTCACAGGACCCAGTATGGGAAGGTCTCAAGATGTTTCTGTAGATTAGGAGCCTGAGTAAGGGAAGACATATAATGGGCTGGGCTCTTTCTGGGGTGCAGGAGCAATGCAGTAATGTGGTAACCCAACAGCTCTCCAGATTGGGCTTGGAACCTGTTGTGACATAGGATTCTACAGCAACAAGTGCCTCAATGTCTGTGGCATGAGAATTGGCAGGAATCTCCTAGTTATTACTTTTTCCAACTCTAGCAAAGTCCCTCTTGATTCAAGATTGATTTAGAGAGACAGAATGGAAATGTTGTATGTTTAATTCTCTTCTTTGTAAAGCTGTGATGAGCCAGGTGTGGTGGTGCACACCTGTAATCCCAGCACTTGGAAGACTAAGGCAGGATTGCTGTGAGTTCAAGGCCAGCCTAAACTACATAGCAGGATCTGGTCTCAAAAGGAGGAGGGGACAGGGAGAAAAAAAGGAGAAAAAGATGAGGCTGTGATATATCTGTGTGTTCTGCATGTCTCTACCACACCAGCAGTAAACTCCAACCCTTATCTCAAATACTGCAGTGACGTATAAGGGCTGATCAACAAAAATGTTGTATGTTTAAAAAAGGATTATTACAGTAAAAGACCAATTGTTGTTAATTCCCCTCAAAATATCCCTCCTCACTCTGAACACTTTCCCATCATTTTGGCCATAATCTGAAGCAGTTATGGAAGTCCTCTTTTGTGAGTAGTTTACAAAGTATGGTCAAAAAATACAGTAAATGCTACTGCTGAATGGCATCCAATAGAAAGGTAGCATCATAAAAACATGACAGGGTGTTCTCATTCCCTTTTTTCACCAGATCTGGCAACATAGAACTTCTGGCTCTTGCCCAGAGTCCAAATGATGATGAACGGTAAATGATTTGAATTGCTTTAGAGCATCAAGGCCGCCATGACAGCACAACTGTGATTTCCAGAACTATTTCAGAAAGTGGCAAGAATGATGGGAAACTGTTTAGAGCAAGGGAAGGGAAATTATTAACAGTGTCTTTAACAATGTCTTTAACAAAAAAAATCACTGTAAACTTTCATTTACTTTGTGAGCATGCCTCATAGCTTTATGTTGTTTGTTATGGAAGGAAGTGTGTCAGGTGATAGTGAGCTGCCTTGGGTACTCATAAATTTTTTCCCTTGGATTCTAAAGTACCTCCCTCTTCAGATTCTTCTAATTCTCTTTGGCCCTTATAGCTTCATTACACTTATTTTGTATACTTTTGTCTCCATGTAAATTAGGAAAGAATTTAGCTCAAGGAGGTATACTAATAAATTAACAATAGTTTAAACAAGTAGGAATTAATATTTCTCTTGTAACAAATCTTGAGGTGACAATTGAAGTTGATTCATCAACCCTGGTTATGTTAAAACATCATTTCTGTTTTTTGTCATTTAACTCTGTGGTAACCAGTTGACTCCTTGGGTCCCACCTGTCACCTCCAAGCACAAGATGGGAAGAAGAAGTAAGGGATATTGAGAGTTTCATTTCCTCTATATCTCTTTGACTCTGCTTCATGCGATCTATTTCTTTCCTGAATTGCTCATTCAGGGAATCCGTCATTTTTCTAATCTCCTCTATTTTTTTATCAATATCTTCTTTAGAAGCAGTTAGAAATTCTTCTACTGCAGTGTTTTTTTCAGATTGGGTTTCCTGCCTATGTTTCTGTAGTTGCTTCTTTACTTCATCTGCTATGAGTTCTGAGAGTTCTTTTTTTATTTCAGAAAAGAATTGCGCTCTGATTTCCTCTATATCTTTCTGCTGTTGCTTATTTACTATCGACGCTCTTAATTCATGCATTTGAGCCAAGCTAGTGCCCTCTGCACTTGTTCTGGGTGGGCGCTGGGTTTCTTCCATATGTTTCTGCATTTGATTCTTTAGTTCAGAAGTTATTAATTCAAGGATTTCTTTTCTCATTTCCAATCTGAGGTCTTCTATATCTTTCTGCAGCTGTTTCTTTATTTCAGAAGCTGCTGATTCATTGCTTTCAGCTGTGTGATTTCCAATTTTTTCTGTGTTAGTGTCCTCTGTACTTGTTACAGGTGGGCTTGGGTTCTGAGGTTGCATTTTGTTCCTTCTCGTCATTTTGTGTAGCACTGTCTTCTGACCTTTGTTGTAGATCTTTGCTGTAGTTATATCCTTCGCACGTACTGAAGTTCAGGTGCAGCTCTACAAAGTTTGGACTTATCCAGCTGCGTCTGGCTTGGGTCTGGCTGCTGTGCTCAATCCTTCCCGCTGCTGCCCTTAAGGGTGAACCTGTTGTGCCCCTGTGGCGAGATGTTCTGCTCCTGGACTAGCTGGTTGGATCTATTCTCTACACTCTCCCCTGCAGGGATTGCAGCTGCAGGATTACACCTCAGGCATGTATGCCAGGCCTGAGCTGTGCTTGGAGGGGGCAAGGTGAAGTAGGAGGAAGAGGAAGCTCTCTGCACACACTCACGGGACCTGGGCTAGGACTGGGTCTGGGGCCTCCGGGACAAGGCAAAAATTCCTACTCGGTGGGCGGGGTGGGGGAGGCACTGTGGAGTGGTGGGGGGCAGCCCAAGGGGCTGGGAGAGGGTCCGGCCCACTCTGCGCCTGGGCTGGGACTGGTCCCGCCGGCGCAGGGTAGCAGGAAGCTCTCCACACACTCACCGGACCTGGGCTAGGACTGGGTCAGAAGTAAGGGATATTTCTAGTTCTACTTATCTCCTTTTAAAAGGAAAGCAGAAATTTTCTTGAAAACCTCATTAAACTTATATTTACAATTTAATGTCCAACACTAATTAATTGCTAACTGAAGTCTTAAAAGCAGGACCTTTTGCCATCTCAAGCAAAATTAATGTTTTGTCAAGTGGGAAGAGAAAGGCACATTTGTGTAAGCAAACCATGTGTCTGACACAGTCTTCTCTGCACTTTGCCTTACTTTTCTTGGTATTTCTAGTGAATAGAAGAGTACTTTTTCCAAAACAGACTTTCAGTAAGTGTTGAATGGATGAATTAGATAAAACGCAAGTCAGAGAAAATATACAATTATTTCAGGGTCACCTGTTTTTCCACAGGCAGTCCTTAATTTCAGTATGAAAACTGAGGCTCCCATATCGAGAACCTGTAAAACAAGGAAGTTGCAAATACAGCACTTTCTCCAAGAGTCCCCTCATGTGTAAATCTTGTTGGCTAGTTAAGGACCCTACTGTTCTGAACGTTGTTTTGGCTGAGTTTTGTCACATAAAGTGCTCCTTCATCGAAACATATGCTGCCCCCAGATGGGAGCAAAATTTATAAATTTTTTCATCATGTATTTTAAGAAAGAGACTGGTGGTTGTATGGAGAAAGGCTTTTGAGCAGACTGTGCTGCTGTTCTCTGAATATTAAACATATAGTTCTGGCCCATAACTCATATAAAAGGTTGGAGGGACTCAGAATTCTCCTGGGGATCTCACACTATTCCTTTACAGCCCTGGTTTTCTTTCTGTTCTATGGAATGTGTGCTCCAAGATGAATTTAAGTAGATGTGTTGCCCTACTGCCTCACATATCCAGGAATGTTTTAGTGCTCTTCCTTGGTTGGCTTCATGAACAAACCCTTCCTTAGGCTATTGTTGCAAGATACACAATAACCTGCTCAGAAAGCTCAGACATCTATAGAAACGTTAAGCTGGGAAGATAGCTCAGTGGTATAAGCGCCTGCCTGGCAAGCACAAGGTCTTGAGTGCAATCCCTGCTTTAAAAAAAAAAAAAAATTAATTTCCATCCTTTGACACCTTTATGACTTAATCCTGTATCTGTTATTCTCCATTCCAAGACAAAGTGGGCTCTAAAAGTGGAAGGAAAGAGCCAGCAAGATACCTTAGCGGACCAAGCACCTGCTTAGGCAAGCACATTGACCGGGGTTCAACCTCTGGCACCACATGCCACTCTTGCCTTGCCCCCAGGCATGCTGAGCCAGTGACTGCCTCCATGGTGGCACACACCTTTAATCTTAGTGCTGGGGAGGCTGAAAATAAGAGGATCACTGTGAGTCTGAGCTGCATAGTGAGAACCTGTAGAAGATACATAAATTTTTAAAAAATAATAAAAGTGGAAGGAACAATATTGTGTAGAATTGTTCAGAAGTAGAGACAGTGAAGAGGCAGTGGATAGCTCTGCCTTTGATAGCCCTTTCTCATGAAGGTTTTCTGGGAATCAAGTTGTTAGCTCCCAAAACTAATGAAGCAGTAGCAAGATTTGTACTGGACTCTTTAAAGAGTAGCTTAAAGAAACTACTGTAGTTAGCCTCCTTCGAGGAGAAAAAAATATTGAAAATTGGAAGCTGTGTGACAGAATCATCTTCAGACAAGGTAGAGATAGCAGTAGGTATAGTCATCTCTTATGTTAGATACTGATGAGGATTGATCTATCTTCTTGACCTTCTTCCCAAATTCTCCCTCCAGTCTTGATATGCCTGCCCTCCATTCCCTCTCTGCCAGGCTTCCTCCTTCTCCCTTCCATCTGCCCCCCTCCAGAGGAAGGAATGGCTGAGACTGGTGGAGAGAAGCCCTTTGAAATGGGGCAGCTGCTTCTGTGGAACAAAGCAAGAAGTTAAAATGGTAAAGGATGGGTCTCTGGCCAGGGTAGAGGAATTTCTAGAAATGGCACAATGGAAGACCCACTGGGAAAAATTAAACATTCAGCAGAGAAGTAGCAGGGTTAGGGCCAGCCAGCCACTCATTTATATTAGAAGGACAATGTAAACAACGTTTTTCAGGATTTGGTTTGCCTGACAATTTACATTAGTGTTTGAAATGTATTTTATAACTTCACTGACTTCATATTTTTATGAATTTTGAATTTTTAAAAGAACACTGATATAAAATACTAAAACTTGGGGACCAGGGATATATCTCAACAACACAAGTGCCAGCCTTGCAAGCATAAAGTCCTAAGTAAGAGTCCTAGTACCCCAGAGTAATTTAGCAAGGTCCTATCTTAAAATAAAAAGGGCTAGGATATATAGCTTAGTACAGAGTTCATTGATCAGTACAAAAAGGAAAGAAGGGAAGGGGAAGGGGAAGGGGAAAGGAAAGGAGAAAGGAAAGGAGAATGGAAAGGAAAGGAGAAAGGAAAGGAAAGAGGAGGGGAGGGGAAGGAAGGGCAGGGGAGGGGCAGGGAGGGGAAGGGAGACAGACTGGTAGCATTTTCCTTGTCTATACCACAAGATGGCACTAGTGATCAAAATCTTTGAGTGGATACTAGCTTTCGGGGGCTATAGAAGAGAAAAATCTCGTCAGAACACTGTTAACTGTAGATTTCTTGTGCATGGGCTCCCCGGGGTGGAGAGGGGCATTCTGCATGCACAGTTTTCCTCTCTGAAACCACAGAGCATAGAACACACAGGAAACACTAGAAGTAAGATCTAAATTCTAAATACAGTACTGCAACTTACTGAGAAGAAAATACATTAGGCCAAGAAATCTGAGAATCCAGTGCTTTACATTTTGAGATTGGTAACTAGGTGGTAACAAGAGCAAAAATAAAAACTAATGAGACTCATACTCTAGTTCTTAAAGAACATTAAAAGCATGATTCAGGGGCCAGGGAGATGGCTCAGTAGAATAAGTGCTTCCCTGACAAGCGCAAGGGTCCGAGTTCAATCCCCAGTTCCGCCAAAAGAAAAAAACATGATTCATTAAGACAATAGCACTTGTCCATTAACTAATCTAAAACTGCTTAAATCACTTGCCAGCTCAATGCTTTCTCCTCATCTATAGAACTTGAAGATCTTGTGACTTCAGATAATAACTTGTAGTCTTCTGTCTTCCTGTCAAGCTTAAATACTTCCCACCTCCAGTATTTTGTAGATTTCGTCTTAGACTTTATTCTTGAACCTAGAATTTAAGGTCATTCAGCTAGTGACAGAACTGGGAAGGGCACTCAGGTTGTCTTGCTGCATGCTATTTGCTCACACATTGGGTACCTGAAACTCAATGACAGGATGACTTAAAACAGACCTGAAATACACAGTGGTTAATATTAGATTGTAGAAGGAACCAATAAAAGTTTGGGCAGAGTTACTAATGTGTTTCTCTTTTGCCTCTATAACTTTACAAAGAAGACACTCTAGGACAACCAGGAAAGGAATTGTACAACTCATCTTTCTGTAAACTCAGTGCTTTGAATTGGCTGGAGGAGACTGGTCAAGCCTATGCACAGATGTGAATTATGTAATGTCTAAGGTTTGCTCCTTGTGTTTCCTAAAAGGATATTGAGTTGTTCCTTTGTTCTCTGCACCACCATTTGAAGGATTTCTTATCCATATAAAATACTTGTGTATAACCACAACATTCTAAGAAATGTCAAAAATACTAGAATAGTTTTGTTGCCTTGAATGCTTTGGAAATATATATTCTTCACTTTTAAAATATTGTCATTTTCCCAGTTAATTCATTTCAGCAAACAATATATGCAGATGGATCTGAAACTTGTGGCAATGATTGTTTTGCTCTAACATTGTCAGACTTTGTCTCTCATCACATTCTCCTGTTTCCTCCTCAGCTTGTTCTCTTTAAGCTCCTTTTTCAGCTAGGACATATCGTGGGAGACTGATTTATCTGGTGAGACAAAAAATAAAAGTCAAACTGATGAGTTTGCTTATAGACCTCAGCACCTGTCTAACATGGTTTTATAGGAAATTATCAGTCATTCTGTTTCAGAGATCTTAACCCTGGTAAATAGGGTCCCCCACACTTTGAGGTATAGCCCTATTCCCCTTTCCCAATGCTCATCTAACACATCCATTGTTTGTAATTCTAGAAAAATAATTGTATGATGCCTGAGGATATGAAGAACTTTTACTTGATGACCAATGGCTTCCACATGACCTGGAGTGTAAAGCTAGATGGTGAGTTGGTTCCCTTGCTGTAGGGGAGCATCCCAATGCTGGACAGTTTGAATGGATGATGCTTAGGGCCTTACAACTTTAGAATCTTTGAATCTTGACAGCTTTTATAGGTGCTCATCAAATACCATATCCAAAAGTTTTCATTTTCTCCCAAAGCTAACCAACACTGTCAGTGCTTCAGCTACCACCACCCTCTTCCAGTATCTAGCTGGTTCTGACCTGGAAGCTCAGATTAGAGGCTGCTTGTTGCAATGTGGTAGAGAAAAACATTAATCACTACACAAAGAACCTAACCAACTCAAACATAAAGTTGCTGCATATTTACCACCACCACCACCACCAGTAGTCTTCTCAGGGTCTGCAACAACACCAGCCTCCAATTTTCCTGGGAACAGCTGCCCTTGTCAGACAGGCTCCTTCTCTAGTCTCATCATGGTGAGGACTTCAAGGCTCTAAGCTTCAAACCACAGCCTTTCCCTTTCTGCTTATATCACCTCAGCCTAAGTTACCGTCCACTTCAGTTTGCTGTCAGACTGTCATCTTAGCCTTTAGTGTTCCTAAGCTAAGATATTTGCACTGCAGATGTAGGAACTCACAACTCTGTACATATCAGAGATTGTAGATACTATGTCGACATGAGAGGTAGCATTGCACATTTAGCTGAAGACTTTTGTAAAAGCTCATAAGCTAGTATATCCTGATCTGGCCATAGTAGTCCAACCCATTTCTGGCATAGACTTGCCAGCCCCACCTTTGTTGGTCTAAATTGCTTCTATCCCCAGCAACATCCCCAAGACAGAGTACCCACATCTCCTCACTTCTGTTTCTACCCTTCTTCAGAGCGTGGATATGGCCTTGGGAATCTGGAGTGGCACACAAGGGACAGAGACAAGATTGTTAGCTTCTTTGGGCCCACATCGTGGGGATAAGTCAGCCCCAAATGTGCCTCAGAGTGGAGCTTTTTTCATGAGTATTTTATCAATGAGCCATTTTTATAATTGCAGTATCTTTGGTAATTTAATTATCCAGTCCTGGTCTTTTCATTCCCTTTACCATACACATTCTGTTTTGGTTTTTTTGTTTGTTTTGTTTTTTTAATGTATTTAGTACTATAGGGTCTATAGGGTCTCACTACACAGATCGGACTTGCAGTGATCCTTCCTGTCTTTCAGCCTCACAAGCACTGGGATTATAGGCATGCACTACCACACCCAGTCTCAATCATTGTCTCAGTGCACCCCCAGGGGCAGGGTCAGCATGGCAGGCTGGGTATTGAACCCCAATTGCTGCGTCTGCCGAAGCAGGTGCTTTAATCTGCTTAGCTACCTAGCCAGCCCTGCCATGCACATTCTTTACTGAATAGTTTAAGTCAGTAGAAGAGGCAGTTTCTGATGTTTAATAGTATTTTTTGCGCTGACAGTCCATGTTCCTTACAACACTTGTTTCATTGCCTTCAACCATTCCTATTTTTTCAGAAGTTATATTTCTAAACCTTTGTGTGCCACCTTGTGTCCAGCATCCTATATAACAGGGACCCTTTTTAACAGATGAGGAAAACATGCAGTTTTCCTGTTAGTTATTTACACCCTAATCACAGAAGACTATAATGAGGCAAGAAGGCTGTCAAGTTCTTTCTCCTGAGTAAGGATAAATGACAAATAGTGGGAGAGGAATTTTGTCTTGAAAGCTTGTGAGAAGAGAAAGTGCCTATTATCTAATCAAACCTGCTACTCCTTTAGAAAATACGATTCTTTTTATATAATACTGGAAAAGAGTGTGATACTATTATTACATAATTTACTTTTAAATTAAGGTTCCTAAATCCAGGCTTTGCAGCTTATTTTGAGTACCTCTTCTAAGTTTTTATTCATCTGCACCCAAATAATGCAGTGGGTTTTGTTCATCACCCATGGCCTACAGGTTGTTGGTTTTTTTTTTTTTTTTTTTTTGCATTGAAAGCTAGTGTTTTGTGATCCTTGTCTTTCCACCTTCCATCAGATGCCTCAACCAAACAGTAGCTCTCCCTGGGTATTGAGGGAGAAACCCTTTGATGAGCATTGTAACTAGCCTGTTATTTTATGTCATTGTTCTTTTTGATGTTCCCATAGAGCACATCATTCCGCTGGGCAACATGGCAATTAATAGCATCTCAAAATTAAATGAACTCAACCAGTCTTCTATGTATTCACTTCCTAATGCACCAACCCTGGCAGACCTGGAGGATGATACATATGAAGGTACCTGGTGAAACTTCTGCTTTGGGTTAGAAATCAGCCTGCTGATTTTCTTTTTATCATACTTAGAGCCAGGGGACAAGGTAGCTTTATAATATGTTTTCTAATATGTTTTGAGCTAAAAACTCTTCCTATTCATAGCTTCTTCAGAGCCTGGAATTAAGGGGAGAAAAATAAATAAAATGTAAGAACAGCCTGTATCAACAAAGGAAATTTTCATGAAGAAATTATCAGAGAAAGAAAAACTCTTCTAGGCTATACTGCTCTAGAGACCCATCTTTTTCAACCGGTCCCCACCTCTTAACAGCAAGTCAGCCATAAAGCACTATAATCCAACTCTCTTTCTGAAGCTTTACTAATGAGGGGGTTGGAGAACACCTACATAGAAATCATAACACCATATTAGTGTCTAAAAAACAGTAAATTTATTTTTAGAGCAGGAAATCTGGAACTAGCTGGTATAGTTACCTGAGAAATTCAGGATACCTCTGGCTTCTTGTGCAATGGCCTTTGTGTCTACCTCAGGCCAGGATTCATTTTCAGCAGCTAAAGTTTGCCCTTAAATACTAGTTACCTACTCCTTTCACATTAATCCATAAAAATTTCTTACTACTGTCCTATGAACATTTTTAAAATGTAATTTAATAAAAGGAATGGCTGTCCATCATATTCACAGATTTCCAAGTGCCTTCGGGGAGAGCAGTGTATACACCAGGGGGCAGTAATCTTGGAGGCCATCTTAGAGTTCTCTGTACCCAACTGGGTTAGGGAAATAATGGTACAGTGTTTAAGGATAGGGTCATATGAATCTAATCATACAAGCAACAAACAACAAATGATCATAACCAGTAGCCAACCTAAAATAACAAATTTGAATAGAACAAAATTTTGGGGGTACAAATAACAGGGAACTCCATTCCAGGATATAAGACTGATGACAAATCATAAGTATATCCAGAATAATTTTGATAAAAGGAAGCTTTTAAAGGCAAAAAAGAAAATTTCACATAAGCTGCTCTGCTCTCAGAAGGTGATTACAGAAATTGATGTTAACCCACTAGTAGAGACAGACATTACTAGGCAAGTTTTTTCATATGAACTTCTTCAGTCTTAAAAACTTTATCAAAGTCAACCTTGATACAAAAAATAGGTGCAAAATGGATAAGGTATGGAAGGCAAATAAGTTATGAGATAAAAGTAGGCTATCAAGGAATTTCATGTGGAAACCTTGTGATAGTTGTTATTGATTCCCTATCTCTAGATGATGGGAAAGCCCAGATAGCCTAATCCATCAGTGAAATCTAGGGTATTTAAAGCATACAAAAGCATTCTTTTAAAAATAATAGTTAATATGTGAGAGAGGGCTTGTTCCTGGTTTTTTTTTTTTTTTTTAATGTACAACTCTGTAAGTTGACTTTGTTTGAACCTTACCATTAACTTCTGGATTTGCAGCCAGTGATGACCAGCCAGAGAAGCCTCATTTTGACTCTCGAAGTGTGATATTTGAGCTGGATTCATGCAATGGAAATGGGAAGGTTTGCCTTGTCTACAAAACTGGGAAACCAGGTAAGAATCCTTTACAAACATAGCCATACAGTTTGGGTTTGATCTTCCTGACTTTGTTCAACACATAAACTACATATCTCTCTGGCCTGAGATGTTGCCAACGCTCTGGTATGTGCAAAGACCCAGAAAGCATCTTTGGTCAGTTCCAAGCAATCTCCTGGAGGCCAGTGTCTAGCCATCTTCATATGTGAATTACTGTAGGACAGTCAAAGGGATTGGATAATAGGTGAATAAAATTTGAAAGAAAAAGTCACTGGTTCATAGACTCCTGCAGGCTCCTGGATGAGATAAGCATCCAGGAGACACTCTTTTAAGTTTCTATATCTAGGCCAGTTAGCAGTAATAAATTCTGAATTACTAGACCCTACATGGAAAATAAAAAGGGGCCAGGTAGTGGCTACTATTTCTGTGCCCTTAAGAGCAACTACTGCCTGGCCTCTAACAGCAGTTTGGGCCGGGGGCCTTTGAAAATACGGAGCTGGCCTCAGTCTTTTCAGCTAGCTCTATCTGATGGGGTGAGAGATACATCAACATTTACCTCTGTGGGGTGAAAAGGTTATCTTTAAGTGGAGGAATGATAGCAGAGTAGCCTGTGAGCTGCATCTTGAACTGTGACTGGAATGAGACATGAGGAAGCGAGTAAACGAGACATTTAACCAAAAGGACAAATGGATAAAAGCTATCTTAAGAGAAGAACAACTGACTTGGAGGAGTAACAGTTCATTTCCATGAGCTACATGAGATAAGGAAGGAGAGAAAGCCCAAAGGCAGGCTGATGTTTCTCTTGCAGAACAGTGTTAGACATAATATGGAAGACAGTGGATGGTGAGGATTGCTGGGGAGAATGGCAGAATTTAAGTGAAAATGTTTGTGACCATAAGAAGTTCTGGGAATGGAAGAGACTGGATAATGGATGCCACATAGGGGGAGTTCCTGCTCTCTAGATGCAGATGAACTTGGGTAGGCTTGAGGTAGCATGAATGGAAGGCCAGAAGATGCAAGGCAGGAAGAGCTGGTACAGGAAGTAGTACCTGTGTCTGTTCAGCCAGGCCATCATACAACCACATAGGCAAAATTCTCAGAAGTGAGCTGGTCTGGATTTCTTTATAACTGGTTCTCACAGTACTTCTGATTGCTGAGAGAGCCTGATCCACCCAAGAGAACCTCTTCAAGAGAACATGAGCATGAGTTTCTTTTCATTAGAAAAGCTAAAAGCAATATAGTGAGGAAGAGGTGCACTGAGTCCCCTCAAAAAAGGAACATTTGCTTGGACAGCCTGAATATTGCTTCTAGGTAGCCAGATCCAGCAGATAAATCTAATGAGTAATGATTAAGAATGTACAAGATTGTCAAATAAATGGGCCAATGAGGCCACTGGAGAATGAAACCAAGAAACTGGAAGAGGAAAAAAGAATTTGTATATTTTACATCTTCTCTACTATTTACTTTTAACCATAAGTGTATGTCAACTTTAAAGGGAGAAAATGTTAAACTATCGCTGTTGTTTATTTCCTTTTGTTATTTAGCATTATCACAAGACACTGAAATCTGGTTCCTGGATAGAGCATTATATTGGCATTTTCTCACAGATACTTTTACTGCCTATTACCGCCTGCTCATCACCCACCTGGGCCTGCCCCAGTGGCAGTATGCCTTCACCAGCTATGGCATTAGCCCACAGGCCAAGGTAAGGGGAGAACACCTATCATCTCAAAATGTGATGTATATAAAAATTCTGGCAGGCATGGTGGCACACAGCTATAATCCCAGCACTTGGGAGTCTGAGGCAAGAGGATTGCTCTGAGTTTGAGGCCAGGGTTGCAGTGAGTTCAAGGCCAACCTGAACTAAATAATGAGACATTATCTCAAAAAAAAAAAAAAAAAAAGAAAAAAATCCTCTGAGGAAATCGTTGCTTTGAAAATTGCCGCCTTGCCCTTATGGTTTATGAGACATGGGGTGGAGCCCAGGAACCCATGTTTTCAAGGCAGGTGATTCCATTGCATGGACAACCTCACTTTATATTTAGTTAACTGATTCCCAGACTTGGGTGACCCTCAGAGTCAATCATCCTGGGAGTTTTTAAGTAAATGTTATCAGAGGCTAAAGTCTAACTAGTTTTTGGACTGACATTTCATGTATTCAGGGAGAGTAAAAAAGTATATCTCTATTCCCCTGTTCTCCCAGAGGAACCTAGTTTTTGTATCTTCCTAAGATACTCAATGCATACATTCTCAGGGGAGCCTTTTAACTTTTGCATAATCACAAGTATAATGTACTGTTCACATTTTTTCTTCACATTATTCTTTTAACTCCATACTTTTACCTTGGGATCATTCCATATTAGCATATGTACAGCCAGTTTGTCCTAACAGCTACAGAGTATTCCATTGTATGGATATGCCTCATTTATATTTCAAATCTGGTCACTATTTCAAGAAAAGATACCAGGTAAAACTGTTAAACATCCTGATTTGAGAACACAAAGTGAGAGCTGGGGAATATAGCTCAGTGGCGTGGTACCTGCCTCGCAAGCGTAAGGTCATGATTTCAGTTTTTGGTACCCTTCCCCACCCCCTACCTCCCACCCCCCCAAAAAAAGGCTTTTTGTGGTAGAATTTGTGACTGGAATGAGGCAGTCTGGTCTCCCTCATGGTGATTTCTTACAACATGAAATAAGCAGGAAATTAGGGACTCAGCTCAAGTACCATCTTGCTAGATATTCATTGAGGAGGCCTCATTTTCCTCACAGGTCACGTGATGAAAACTTCCATCCAGTCAACATTATAAGGTGGTTGTGATCAGAGAAAGATCAATAAATTAGGATGCTGTTTTCCCTCAGCTACTTCGAAAAGTAGTGAGGAAGAAAACACCAGCATATATATATCTTCCCCTAGGAAAGCTCACAGTGGCCTCTGTTGTACCTGTCCTGGGGTAGAGGGTGAGGAGTGGGGTGCCACCAGAATCTACCTGATGAAGAATAGCTACTTTGAGGACTAATCAGAGGGACACTGTCCCCGGGTGACTCATTAGGTCAGAAGGTGTCTCAGTTACTCTTCTCTCATTGCTAGGACAAATACCCAACACCCAAAATGAAGGAGGAAAGGGTTTGTTTAGCTCACAATCAGTGGAGGTTTCAGTCTATACTCAGCTGGGTCTAAGGCAGAATGGCACATGGCAGCACAGAGCAGCCATTCATGGAAGGGGCAAAGGGAGTGCAGCAGCTTAGGCAGCTAGCAAGCTTCTCTCTCCTCCTTACATTTTAATGCAGAGTGTTTGCCCCAGGGCACTCACGCCCATAATCTCAGGATTGGATCATGAATCAATCACAAATTCCAAAAGCCACCCCATGACTGCATGAGGCATTGGGGGGACACCTAGACATAAACCATAACAGAAGGA
This sequence comes from Octodon degus, assembly GCF_000260255.1. Classification (NCBI taxonomy): domain Eukaryota; kingdom Metazoa; phylum Chordata; class Mammalia; order Rodentia; family Octodontidae; genus Octodon; species Octodon degus. The sequence goes on along the minus strand of NW_004524579.1, from coordinate 12,756,436 downwards.
AAGCAGTATGCTTAGATTCTTAGTTCTCATACTGCATTTATTTTAGAGTTGATTAGACTTTTCAAAACATGTGTATTTGACCAAGAATAGATGGGTCTGTCATCACTTTCTCTTAGTGAAGAGCTAAGAGTTTTGAAGGCAGTTTTTCATTAAAATGAACACAGATTGAGAAACTCTTATCTGAAATGCTTGGAATCAGAAGTATTTCACATTTCAAAGTTTTTTAATTTTGAAATATGTGCATAGGCTTTCTTGGTTGACACTCAAAAAGTTTCAGTTAGGAATGCTCAACCTGTATTCTCTTTGCTCTGTTGTCCCCAGCTCTCTCCCTCCACAGCCTTGTTAGGAATGGCAATTACCTTTGAATTTTGACTCTTTCTTTCAATTCTGCCTTACAGCAATGGTTCAGCTTGTATAAGCCCATCGCCTACAACACAGACCTGCTCGCTGGAGAGACCGACTCCTTCATGAATAAGCTAGA